>NW_027491279.1:0-673022 GCF_021521415.1 Bidens hawaiensis
GGTCCCGCTCGGATGGGTACTCGTGCTCTAGATGAGAACGAGTTGCCCATCCTTGAGCAAACGGCGGATCGGTTCGTGGAGGTCTACCCGCCAGGCCACGAGATCCTGAGCGCCAGGCGGCCAGGTAAAGAACTTTTTGACCCTCGCCCTCTCAATGCTCAAACCTCTGCGGGAATTCCTCTAATTTTGTCATCTTCTGATGAGGAATCCGCAGATGGTCCTTTCTTGGCGAGGAAGAAGAAGGCTGCCGGCGGGAAGGGGAAGGCGAAGGTTGCCTCCACTGCCGATCCGGTGAATCGGTCTGACTCAGAGACCGAAAGCGAGGAGGTGGCGGGGAACCCTGGTGGTGATGAGACAATTGCTCCGGAGGTTGAGACGGCTGTCACCTCCGGGCAGACCAGTACAGCGACGGTGACTGGCGTAAAGAGGCCGGTTCCATCGGGTTCGTCCCCGCCTGTTCGTACCTTCAAGCTCAAGAGGACTCGTAAGTACAAACTTCCTTTACTTTTAACTTCATATCTTTCCGTCATTATACTAATATCTTGTCTTCGTGCAGGCGTGGATGCTACGGCATTCCAGAGCGGAGCGGGGAGGAGTACCTCCGGACCCATGACGGTAGGTTTGGTCAACCTACCTGAGGCGATGACCCAGGCGACTGCGCCTGCTTCAGTTGTTGGTTCAGTTGCTCACCCGGTTGAGCCAAATGTTCCAACTGTGACGACGTCCCCGCCGGCTGTCAGTGCCATATTCACTGATTCTTTCACTGAGCCGGCGGTGAGTGTTTCTGTGGATTCTTCCACAGCCGCGGCCGCGGTTGTGAGTTCACCTCCGGTGAGTTCACCTCCGCTGGTTTCTACCGCAGCGGCCTCCGCTATGCCTCCTCCGGCGCCGGCGACTACGGCCGGTCCTTCAGGTATGTCCGGGGTTGGGGCGTCAAGCCAATCTCTGCCTCCTTCCCATCTGCCTGACCTCTTGGATGGATATCCGTTAGGTTCGGGTGATGGGTTTGGCGGCTACAGGCCTGTCGTCGACCCTACAGGTGCGTAGGGTTATTTTGGCCTTTATTATATATATATATTATCATCTTTTCCTAACTGCTTTTTGCTTTTGCAGTGTCGGATTCCAATGAAGTGTATGTTCCACGATGGAACATCCGCCGAGGAACAACCATTCGGACGCCTGTAGAATGCGTCGAATGGGCGCGCCACGCCGCCCCCGCTGGTGCGCTGGGGGAAGCCATGTCCAGCTACCAGGAGGGTAGGCTGTCGAATGAACTGCGGATTCTCCTTGCCCGGATGCAGCCGCGCGTCGAGTTACTTTGTCGTGAAAATGACAAGTTAAAGACGGCGCGTAGCCTGGAAGTGGCTCAGGCGCGGGCCATCCGGGAGGAGAACAAGAGGCTTGCCGCAGTGGCTGCGGAAAAGGAGAAGGCCTTCAAGGCCCTTGAAGTTGAAGTTCATGCCCGTCTCGAGGCCCGTTCCAAGGCTGCCCAAGCTGTTAACGAACAGCTTCGCTTAGCTAAGGAAACCGCTCGGAACGCAACTGAGAGGGTCACCAGGGCTGAAGCTGTTGCTGAGCCTCTACGCACCGAGAATGAGGAGCTTAAAGCCAAATTAGAGAGGCTCCAGCAGGCTCATGATGCCTTGGCTATGGAAGACGCCAAGAAGCTCCAAGAGATCTTGGACCAGAGGGGCGTGCTTGACCACACTGAGCGGAAGCTAAAGGGCGTTGAAGAGGCTGCTGCTAAGGAAGTGTTGCTCGCCAACCTTAACAAAAGTGAAGCCGAACGCGCCCGTAACCAAGCTCAAGCTGCCCTGCAGGAGGCTCTGGTTGCCAAGGAATGGCTTCTTCGAGAAGCGTTGTCTCAGGTATGCGCAATTTCATAATATCTTTACGCTTTTCTTTGTACATAGAAAAGGTTTTGATACTTGTATTTTTTCTTGTAGGTTGTGCATCGAGTCTTCACGGACACATCATATGACGATGCCATGAGCGCAGCCCTCAACGCTTCTCATGAGGATGGGGAAAAGGCCGGCTTCCTGCTTGGTCTAGGGTTCGTTGAGAAGGGCATCCCGCCTTCCAACTTCCCTTTATATGATGTGGATACTGAAGCTGTATATGACCAAGCAGTGAACCAGTATGCCGCCTTCCCGCATCCGGTGGTGGAGAAGGTGAACGAAGTTGCTGCTGCTGATGATGGGCTAACCATTCTGAAGACCTTCCTTGAACCGCCACAGCCAACTGATGGTGCGGGTACAAGTGGGTTTGGAGGGAGTGGTCCTGAAGCTTGAACCTTTAGATCCCTTCCCACTGTTAGGATAGGTTTACATTGTATAGATTTATATTCTTGTAGGCGGGTAGATACCCGGCCATTCTTGTAATACTTGAATTATTATGGAATATAAATTTTTGTGCGGGTAGGACCGCTACTCTTGCTTTATAAACGTTGTACGACTTGCTCATGCATATTATAGTTTAATTTGGCCCTTGTTTTGCCGCATAAACAATGTATGATTCGCTTGTGCATACTGTAGTTTAACTTAGCAATTTCTTAAGTACTTTGAATAAGTTAACCTATCCACGTGGCAGATAATAGGTTAATGTTTTGCTTCCTCTTTCGTGATTGTGCGGGTAAGACCGTCACTTGCACTTGGTAGGATGGCTAAACTTTACCTATATCTGACCTGCGTGGAGGTTTTCCTCATTTTTTCCTTGAAGATATTTTCTAAGTGTTCTGAATAAGTTAACCGTTCGACGCGCGGTTGTCGATAGGTTAAAGTTCAGTTTCCTCTATCATGATTGTGCGGGTAAAACCGTCACTTGCATTTAGTAGGATGACCAAACTTTACCTATGGCTGACCTGCGTGAAGGTTTTCCTCATCTTTTCGTTAGAAATTTTCTAAGTGTTTAGAATAAGTTAACCGTTCGACGCGCGGTTGTCAATAGGTTAGTTCGGTTCCTCTATCATGATTTGTGCGGTTAGGACCGGCACTTTCATTTAGTGGGATCACCAAACTTTACCCATGGCTGACCTGCGGTGAATACCGGCATATCAGTGTGGAAAGTTGATAAAGTATAAATGTAAGATCATCAGCGTCAATGTGATAAGGAGAATTATTTCCATTAAGAGTGGCTCTGGGCCTTTTCTTTTACAAGTTTGGAATTGATCTACATGCAGACTGTGTAATTGAGCTCCCTTCCATGTTCTTGGGAGTGTCATCGAGCCTTTCAAGCCGATATGCACTTGGTTCGGAATCTCGTTGTTTACGCAGTATGTAGTCTCCAACATTGAAGCTGCAGTTTTATTCGTGTTTTCCCCAACTGGGGTTCTACACGCATCAGCCTGCTCAGCGTTCGTTACGCCACGAGGTGCGCGAGCGTCCCATCTCTGACAAATGCTTCGACGATGTCCTTCAAGTCTGTGCATTCTTCAGTGTTGTGGCCTTTTGTCCTGTGAAAGTCACAGAATTTGCTCCGATCAGCATTGTGACGATGTCGGATTATTGGAGCCTTTGGCCATGGGAGCTTCTCAGTGGCGAATATCTCGGTGACGCTTTTGGTGAGTGGCGTCCATCTGGAGTTCTGGTTCGACTGTACGTTATCCCTTCCGCCTAACCGATGTTGCAAGCCGGATGAGGTGTCAAAGTTTACCCTTGACTGCCAAATGCCTAGCTTCCGCTTTTTGTTTAGTCAGGCGGTAAGGACGTTGTCTTCTCTTGTTTTCTGGGTGTAGAGGTTTGTGCTCTGGGGGAGATCTTTACCCAGTTGCTTCTCCGTTTCCGCAAAGCGTTTAGCTGCTGTCATGATGGCATCCCATGTGGACGGCATGCCATCTTTACCCGTTAAGGTGCGGATGAGCTCTGGGTCTTTCGCGCCCTGGATGAAAGCAGCGCGAACAAGATCTTCGCTAATAGTGCCTAGACTTAGCTTCTTTGAATTGAAGCGCGTGATGAAGTCTAGTAAAGACTCATCTTCCTCTCGGATGCAGTTGAGGATTGTCCATTGCTCTTCGGTATACTTTCTTTGTTGGCTGAAGTGTTGGCTGAACTTCTGCTGGAAGTCTGCCCAATCGTAGATGTGGTGGACCGGTAGACGATCGAACCACGCTCTAGCTGCCCCAACAAGCGTCATTTGGAACATGTAACACCACGTAGGTTCCGTCCAACTACTGACGGTTGCCCCCGCTATGAATCTGTTCAAATGATCTTCTGGATCAGATATACCATCATAAGTGCCGATGTTGGACATCTGTTTGGCACTTTTCGGGCCGATTGCTTCCGCAATGTCCCTTGCAAATTTGGACGTTCCCGCATTTGCAGCAGTTGGTCAAAATGTTTTGGAGAAGTCACGTGGGTTTCCACCCGCGTTTTTTGGTTTGAAGGTTTCTCCAAAATGCCTTCTCGGTTGGGAGTCCATTTCCTTACGCTTCCCTTTCGCCCTATGACGAGGGTTTGCGTCACTATCGGATTCCTCCGAATCATCGTCCAAGTACTCTCCGAATTCATCAGCCTGTTGGAGTGAACGTAAGCGTTCATCCAACTCAGCTTGGAATTCTTTTTGACGTGCTTCCGCCCACGCTTTAACTTCATCGAGTGTTTGGCGGGGGAGCCTCGTTCGTTGTCTCTCTAACTGGGTATCGGTGAATCCCAGTGAAAGATTATTTACTGCACTGGCCCCTGCTCGGGTAGCGTCCCACGGATGGCGCCAATGAAGAAACACTAATCGACCCCGGGGCAGATTACGGATAATCTGGGGGTTGAATAGATGTTTCCCACGAGGGGTTAGATCCGGCAAAGATGGTTCTTCTGATAACCTGCAAAACAGACACCGTGAGCTCGTCACTGAGAAGGGGGGGGGGGTACCTCCTTGTGACCACTCTCCGGCGTGAGAATCAGACTAGATTGCTCTTGAATATAAGTGTATATTAAGAGAATGACTAGAGCAGATATCAGGTAATATATCAAGATATGAGATATGAGATAAGATAAGATAATACCATTCCAAGGTGTTGGAGTATTTATAGCCGAAGGTAGGTTTCCAAGCAGGTACAGCCGGCTGAATAGTGTTCCTGTTCTGCCAACTGTGGGCTACGCACATGCCATGCTGGTGGTTGGTGGATAGGCAGCGGCTGATAGTGACCAGGCCGGCCGTGTACTATTCCTGTTCCATCAACTGCAGGCCATGCACGTCCTCCGACAGGTTGGTGAGTAGGCAGCGGCTAATAGTGACATACAGTACAAGAGCGTGCTGCTCGTCATACTGTTGTCAGTGAGCTGTCGTATCCTTGGTCAGATCTTTTGTCCATACCTCGTCAGGTACAGTACAAAAGATCCTCCAGTATCGTACGGACTGGCTCATTTGGGCGGGAGTTCTCCCGGCTTTGTGCGGGAGTGTTCCCGGCTTGCTCACTCCTTCTTCAGGTGACATTACTGAATTATTTAAGAGTTAAGTGCCTTGTGCGTGTATCTTTGCTGCGCAGGTAGCCTTCCCTGATGGCTTGTATCCGCAGCTGCGGGAACAGGCGGGGTACTTCACCATTGGGAGGCTTTTCCTGCGGGAACAGCTTGCGTACTGCCCGTAAGGACGTCACGTCTCTGAGCATGGTGGGTCCTGCGGATCCAGTTGGTTTCTGCGCAGACGTCCCTCTTAAAGGTGAGTTATGCGAGTTTAGCCTTTGCGCAGACGTCCCTGTTGAAGGTGAGTCTTGCGGGTCCAACTGGGCTCTGCTGGGACCTACCTCTTCAGGCATTGTGTAATTAATATCCAAAAGTTATCAGTGGATGGGATACAAAGATATGCAGCTAAGCGTATTTTGAGGTTGTATGACGCATTGTGCTTAGCTTTTTACTGTTCATAAGTATCAGCGTCTATGCAGTCGATATCACCGATATATCACCGATATATCAGTGATATATCGTTTTATCGGTCCCTTGGTGATATATAAATCAGAATATCGGTTCAGAATATCAGTACCGATAATATCAACGATGTTGAGCGATATCTGACAGATATTTGACTAATATTTGACCGATATATCACAGATATTCCCGATATCAGTGTTTTAAGTCTTAAGTGTCAACTTTTAGTGTTCAATGTTAGTGTTTTAAGTCGTAATCAATTCGTACTTGCTACAATTGTTGTATAATTTGAAAAAGGTTAATTTGTTAATGGTAGGAAACTATACTGAATTATTAATATTAAATTGCTATATCTATGAATTTTACATGATATTAAAATTACTGATATCCCACCGATATTTCACAGCGATAACCGATATCTCATATATCGGTCCTTAACTAATATCCGATATTTTTCCACATTAACTACTTAGATCAGCGTATTCGCTACAAAGATGCCTAAAAATATTTCAAGGTTATATGAGGCGTGTGCTTACGCTCCAGAGCAAGCTTCTCAGTGATGCCTAGAGGAATATTTTCTCTCTCTCTAATTGGTAATTATGCCTAATATTTTTGTCGGCTATTTTTCTTTGCATATCTCTTTATACCACTTGCATGTAATTAGAACTATATTTTAAACTTGATAATGACACTTTGGTTGAATAGTTAATGTCAACTATCAAAGAGGGGTTTCTGTCACTTATTTCTCTTTCATTTTGGAGGGTATTTAAGCCCAACCCTTCTTAAAAACACACCACAACATTTTGATAAACATCTTCTGAGTTCCTATGAAAGATGGAGCACATAGGTACATTAACCAGATTGGTGATGCTTCTTGTGTTTGTGGGGTGGCTCTTTATGTGGGTTATGCTGCCAACAAAAACCTACAAATACTCATGGACCCCCTCCCTCTCCATCCACCTAAACTCCACTTATTTTCGTGAACAAGGTCGTTTCCTTAATTATACAAAACGAAAACTATATTTTTTTTGATCGAGCTAATAGTTAACGTTGTCGTGTTAAATTTCAGGGACTAATCTTGTTCTTTTCTCATTTCCAATAATGTTTCTGGCATCTTTGGGATGTATTTACCTCCATTTTCAGGCCAAACATGTTCCTAAAAGGTAAACACATATGATATATCATTATATGAAAAGTCTGTGTATGTAATATTTGTGTTCGCTCGTGTAGAAGCCTTACAAGAAGATCAAGATGGTTGGACTTCTGGAAACGGCCGTTGATTGTGATGAATCCTCTAGGGATCGTGAGCGTGATGGCGGTTGTGTTCTCAGCTATGTTCGTTGTGTTATTAGGATGGTCTCTATACCATTACTTGCACGTTAGCTTCGCGCACCTTATGATGCACGGGGTTGGGGAAAAAGTGTAAGTATCCGTTAATGGTAACCCATCATATATAAGAAGGGGTGGGGGGTAATCTAATCCCATATCCTTTGAAAAAGTCAGAACAGCCGTACTAAATAATAAGGGACGACCATTTGAGTGTACGGTCAGTTATTGTCCACTTGAATGGTCGACCCTTGTTTGTTTGGACGACCATATGCAAGCAATATGGGATCAAATTTAGTGGCTAGTTACTTATATTATATCATATTATATAATAAACACCTTTTTGGATTTTTATTTTTTTTTGTGATTACTTGAAAGTACTTTTAAGGAATCAGAATCTGACTTTAGAGCATATATATGTTTTTGATAAAATGATCATGCAGGTGGACAGCCAAGTTCCGTAGCGTGTCGTTGAGGCTCGGGTACATCGGGAACATAACATGGGCGTTTTTGTTCTTTCCCGTGACTCGTGGATCGTCACTATTACGTTTGGTTGGACTTACATCGGAGTCGAGTATCAAGTATCACATATGGCTGGGGCATGTGTCCATGGTTCTTTTTGCTTTACACAGTGTTGGGTTCATTATCTACTGGGGTATCACTGATACAATGTCTTTGGTACTACTTCAAGTCTTTCATGCATATCCTATCATTGATTTAGGTTTTATATTTACACTCATACTTATAATATTGGTCGTTAATTAAAAAACAATGATATATACTTGGTAAAATTAGTATATAACAACAAAAAAATGTTAAATATTAGATACTACCTTGTATAAATGGAGATCATGTTTAAATCCTAACTTATGTGCACGTTCTGAAATATGAACAGCACCACTGGAGGAGGGATTCTAACTTGGGGCGTCTATAAAAAACAGGTTCTTATATATACGAGAATATGAGATAAAAACTTGCCGTTTGTTGTTTTGAATTCATTATCAGTTTCCTAGATTTGATCTATTTGTGCCGTAAGCCCTAAGGGCACATATTAAAGTCAAAACTCTTTTATATTAAAAGAAATACATTAAAAAATGAAGTTGACTAATCTTTATTATACTTTTAATAAACTCTATGGTACTTTTGACAAGCATAAACATTTTACCTTTTATTATGTATTATGCTTTAAGAGTAATTAAGATAAGATTATCAAATTTTATGCTTGTAGTTAACATATTATTTGTACTTTCATTTCACAAGGTTCTTGGTTCTTCCCACAAAATTATCTTTTGATCTTTTTAATTTTAAATACTCCCTCCGTCCCAATTTAAATGTCCTAGCTTGACATTTTCGGTTTTTCTTGTTTAACTTTGACCGACAATATTTTTGTTTGTGTTATATAATACTTGATGTAAAATATATGAATGAATTGGGTTTTAAATGTATTTTACATTGATACAATTTTCATCAAGTATTATATGACACAAACAAAAATATATACGGTCAAAGTTGCAAAAGAAAGACTTGAAAAGTCAAACTAAGACATTTAAATTAGGACGGAGAGAGTACTATTTTATTCATAAATCAAGATGTGTCAAAATTAAGATATCTAATCACACAGATATAATATCCTTTACCTATGAAACGTTTAAATAGAAAGTTTATAATTTTATTTAACTCTTTATATAATTTTAATTTTTTTCAAACTATAAACTTTTATAAATAACCAAAAACCGCCAAAACCAAAACACCAAAGGGCAACCTCCACAGCCTTGAAAGGCACCCAAAAACGAAAAAAATTACATAAAAACAAAGTTACACCAATTAGACCAAACTAACGATGCCTTAATAATAATAATAATAATAATAATAATAATAATAATAATAATAATAGCTAGTGATAGTTTTATTACTAATAATTGAATGTTTAATGATGCCATGATGGTGAGTGAGTGGGCCGGGGTGTGGGGGGAGGGAGAATTGACAAAAGAATGTTAATTGTTTTATGATACTGGAATTATATGAATTGTCTTAGAATATTTCAATCACTTTTCTTTTTAGACAAAGATGAATTGAAAGACTGAAACTTCCACTATAGTCTTCAAAAAGCAATCTATAGTTGCTTCAATAGGGTGTGATTGATAGTTCAACCCATCTTAAAGCAGTTAGGATTAAAAAAAATATATATATACATGTCAATAGTATTTTTGTATTAAAAATATATATCTGTGTCAATAGGTTAAAAAAATAAGTTTAGGTGGTCTTTGTATTTACAGATCAAATGTGTTTTACTAAGCTTGTGTGTTGAATAAATAAAACTTGTTAATAGGTGATCTTTAAAGGGTATAGTAAAAGTTCTTGATCATAACTATTTTGTCAATATATTTAGTTAGTAGATATTATGTTTTGTACCAAGCATGATTTCTGGTTTTTTGAATACTTAGAATCATCTTATATTTGTTTGTGTAGTGTTCGATCGGTAAGTTATAGTATTCACTATTTCGTTATATTTTAGTAAGATACTGTCACAAACCCAAATTGTGCGTTATGTTGAACGTAAATTACAAAACTGCTTTAACGACAAATCCTTAAATGTTATAATATCAATTGTTCTTAAGTTAACATAAGGAACCGAAAATCAACAAGCTAGTTAATACCTTTTGTGATGATGTAGATGAAGCAATGGAGCCAAACTTACCTTTCCAACGTAGCCGGAGAAATCGCATTCGTGGTGTCAATAGTTATGTGGGTTACAAGCATCCGTAGAGTAAGGCAAAAGATGTTTGAGATTTTCTTCTATGTTCACCAAACCTACCTTCTATACCTCTTCTTTTACATCATTCACGTTGGAGTGGCCTACTTCTGCTTAATTCTTCCCGGGATTTTCCTCTTTTTAATCGATAGATACTTAAGATTCTTACAATCACAAACGAAAATTAGGCTTGTCGCTGCACGTCTCCTGCCTTGTAATGTCGTTGAACTTAACTTCGCCAAGGTTGCGGGTAAGATTATACCTCATTTATGTCCTTTTAAGTCTTTACCACATGATTAATCACTTGTTTACTTTAGAAACACATTTAATAAATAAACAATCTCAAAAGTATTTTTGTTCATTAGATATAGACTACATATAACTAGCAGCACATCCAGGATTTTTTTTCTATTGGGGTCGGTTTTTTTCTATGCTTGGATGTCTCTTAACTCGACATCTGAATATTCGGTTTGTGTCAAATCGGGTAACGTAAATAATGATATTTTGTCATTTTAGCCAATAATGAGCTAAAAACGAGGTTTGAAGGTAATCATGGTTGGCATTCAAAATTCTAAAGGATCAGCTAAAAAACTGTAATATATGTTACATATAAAATTAAAAAAAAAATTGCAAGGTCGGTTGACCCCACACCTTATATAGTGGGTCCGTCCATGGTACAACTTTATAACTAGATAAGTAAAATATATAAATGTTGCAGGATTAGAGTATACTCCAACAAGCATATTGTTTGTGAATGTACCATCAATCTCCACCTTGCAGTGGCATCCTTTTACAGTGACATCCAATGCTAATACCGAGCCTGATATCTTAAGCATTGTAATCAAGTGTGAGGGAACTTGGTCCCGAAAGCTTTACAAAGAGCTTTCTGGTTCACCGATTAATAGTCTTCAAGTGTCCGTCGAAGGGCCCTATGGACCTGCTTCACCACATTTTCTGAGGTTAATTAACTCTTGGGTTAATTAGTTAACTTATTAATTATTTGGAATGCATAAACTTTACTTAATGATTATAATCTTATATATTTTCTCATGTAGCTATGAGAATCTAGTATTGATTAGTGGAGGCAGTGGCATCACACCATTCATTTCCATAATCCGTGAGCTTACGTTCCAACAACAACTCAACGATAACCGCAAGATCCCAACAAATATTCTCCTCGTTTGCGCCTTCAAAAACTCGACAGATCTTTCAATGCTCAAACTCTTGATTCCGTTAACATCAAACACTAGCACCACTTCAAATCTTTCTCAAATAAATCTTAAGATACAAGCTTACATCACTAGAGAAACCGAGCAGCAACAACCCCTTGAAAACACGGATAACAATCTTCAAACCATATGGTTCAAACCCGAGCCATGTGACGTGCCCATTTCAGAACCACTTGGTCCCAACAGTTGGCTATGGTTGTGTTTAATAATCTCCTCAGCGTTCATCATGTATCTTGTTTTCTTGGGGCTTGTCATCAGATACCACATCTACCCTAAAGAGCTCGTTGGAGGACCTTCGGCTTATAATTACACTTTTAAAACTCTATGGGACATGTTCTTTGTATGCGTTAGCGTCTTCTTAGCTACAAGTTTCGTGTTTTTGTGGCGAAAGAAAGAGAACGGTAAAAAGGAAGGGATAAAAGTGCAAAATGTGGAACTTCACGAAACCAGAGAAATCGAAAGCTGTCCTAATATGTCCGTTGTCGAAACTACGGAGGTCCATTTTGGACATAGGCCTGATCTAAAGAGTAATATTGTTTCATATCCCTTTGCATTAAATGTTGTATAATGTAAGATCTATAACATTAACTTATTGATGTTTTTTTAATGATCACAGATATACTGATGGAGAACAACAAGAAAAGATCAGATGTTGGAGTTGTGGTTTGTGGGCCCAGAAAAATGAGACATGAAGTTGCTAAGATATGCTCTTCAAGAGAAGTTAATAATCTTCATTTGGAATCCATGAGCTTTAACTGGTGATGTTGATGATGATAACAGTGTGGCTTTTAAATGTATATATTTGATCAAGAGAAGATGTTTCAGATGTTTATATTTTGGTTGTAAATTAAGTACATTGTGTAATAAATAATAATTACACTTGGGATTGAAGGTTTGATTCTCACTGAGTAGAGATCAATCCCATGATGCAAGTGTTAAAAGAGTTCCTGCTTATAAATGAATGTTGTATGACATTCACGAGTTGGGTAGAGTCAGAACATGTCTATTCGAAAAAGGGTTACTTTGGTCCGAGTGGGGACGGGTTCAGGTCAAGAGGAGTCGACTCAAAACGATTTTGGAGATAGAACGGGTTCGAGTTGGAAAAGGTTTTGGGTCAAAAAGGGTTTGTTTAGAAAACGGTCTTTTTAATTCGGGTCGAGAGGAGTCGAGTCAAAACGAGTTTTGAGATAGAACGGGTTCAAGGTGGAACAGGTTTCCAAAACGGGTTGGTTTAGAAAACGGTCTTTTAATATTACAGTACATGTCAGATTCAAAAAAAGAGTTAATATGGTCCAAGTGGAGATAGGTTTGGGCCAAGAGGAACAGGTTTTAGGACAAAACAGGTTGGTTTAAAAGATTTTACTGAAACCGCATTCTGAAATCGTTACACATCTCATACCAGCGTTACGCGCGTAACAGCACTGCTTACGTTTTCGGCACCGGTTATGCCCTCAATGCTGTGTTACTGTTACGCACGTACCGCATACTAAAACCATTACACATCCCATGCAGCATTACACCCGTACCAGCACCGGTTACACGTGCGAATACATGTTCTTAAAACAATTAAACCAAACCATGATTGACGACAGAATGCAGTCCTAAAATATTCAAAAACTTAAAACTAACATTCTTCTTTCATTCTTTTACAGAGGGGATGATGATGATGATGGCCAAAAAGAACCATTCAATCAGATGGAATTTGACCAAACAAAAAACAGGACATGAAAAATACAATGAAACTATCCTAAATACCCCTCATAACTAAAAGAACCCTCCAGACTATATGAAAAAAAAAGATACAAAAAAACAAAAAGAATTAAGGGATTCAATACTCCATAGCAAGTCCTGTAAACTATAACTTTCTACTCTCGATTATGAGCGTACCTAAACCGCCTCGCACCATCATCAACAGACCGACCCACACGGTTCACTTTGTCATAATAACCATCATGTTTCCTGAAATCATCACTGTTATCCTTGTACTTGTAACCATTCGTCTGTGAAAACCTAGCAGACCGTTGATTGAACCGATAATAATCATCCGGCTTCAATTTTTCAGAATACCCGGTTGGTTCATATCGTTGTGTGACGGATGCTTGTCTCTTGTCTCTAAACTGGCCATCCTTGAATCTACGGTGGTCATCAAAACATTTGGAGGAACGGTTCGGAGAGACATGACCGCCTCTAGTTCCGGTTTTAATCTCACCAGAACTGTTTGTATCCGAATTCTTGTGTTTTTGAAAATTCCAAGCGATCGGGGACCCGGATCTGGACCGAGGTTGAGCACTGTGTCGATTGATGGGAGTAAAATGTGGTTTGGGATCATGGTATTCTTGTGAATGATATCTGTATCTATCACGGCTATGGCTTCTAGCGAGTGGTGGTCCTCTATAACTACCGTAACCATTGTTTCTTAAGGGTGGTGATGGCCTTCGGTCTTGGGTCCTGTAACCGCCACCCCTTGAATTGTAGTTTCTAGAATAGTTTCTGTCGAGGCTCCGATGGCTTTTCAAGTCATACTCTCTCATGGTGTAATCTCCTATATTACTAGACCTGCACGCAATTCAAACGTTAAAACATATGAATAAAAAGACTTGAGTTTAAATATATAAAGTATGAAATTACCTGCTTCGGTGTAAATATTCCCCATTCCGCCATACATCAAAAGACGTTGATTCATCAATGCGCGATTCTTTCCTTTCACAAATATCTTTTTCCGGTTCATCGGTATGCGGTCTTTCAAAAGCTTTCACCAGCAATGAATGCTGATTGTCCATGGTTTGACCATGGTCAACTTTTCCTAATAAAGAGTCGCCAATAGTACCAAACTCATTTTTGTATATATTATCAGACTCGTCACATACATTCTCTTTTTCTGGTTTTTCAATTGGCTCTCGCAGCTCGCCATCTTCAAACGGTGAATCATAATCAACTTCAATTTTTTTCTCTTCACAGAAATCAATCACGTGATCGTCCGTAGTAACTTTTTTGTCGCATACACCTTGAATTACTTCAGTGGATACACGCTGCTGGTCTGACTTAAGACCATCTATCGTGTCCGTTTCACAATTCGCAACGCTTTGTTCTTTTAAAACTGACGTCGGTGAAGTAAAAAAGTCTTCACACTTAGCTGGATGGGTCAAAGAGTCCGCCGCCTCAGACTTACTTGCAAAACTCTCGCCATCTGATGTCTTAACAGTAACCGTCTTTTTGTCATACGTTTTTTCAGAAGAAACAACATTACTGGTTTCAAGTGGTGGAGCAACTGAGATAAAAGTATCTTCATGCTTCACGGATTCGATTTGCACATCATCACAAGGATCCTCCCAATCATCCATCACGGTGTTCAAGTCCCAATGTAACCTTAACCCTTTAGAAGACGCAACCTTTTTCTCCACAACTTCCGTACCATTTGATCCCGGTGATACAATACCTTCCTTTACATCAACACCGCATGCGTTACCTATCTTAACTTCCGGTTTCGTCTGTTCTTTTGACATGGAGATACTACACGCAACATCCGCAAGAAGTTCAATACCCGAAAAGTCATCCGTATTTCGAACACCCTTTTTTGTCTTCTTCGTCTTACTGTTTCTCAACCGGGATTTGGATTTTGCCTTCTGGCTCTTTGATAATGACCTAGACACACACCGTTGACCAAAATCTTCATAACAAACGATAGGGGTTTGAGGTCCAGGCGACATCCGCTCTTCGCCTTTGATACACGGAGTTTTGGGACGCCTTGATGTCGATTGATGCAAAAGTCTTCTTTTCTTCGAAGAACCATCAACTACCTACAATGTACGAGTAAACATTACGTCAAACTCTACATCAAACCCTTACTTAAACAAACCAAACGCTCGCCAAGAAGTTCGTTTTGTTCAGTCCGTTTACAGCCCTACTAATATATATATATATATAATAAAAAATATTAAAACACAATACCTTCTTGTGTTCTGCTAGTTCATGTACACTGCCAATCCATTCAAAACCGCCTGCACCGGGCTTCCGTGGGCATCTAGTCATGCTGGTTCTATTTTTCCTCGTAACATTCCACTTCATATCCGCACTGATAAACTTCAAAAGTTCAACATCCATTCTAGTATTCGATAGTTGAGACAGTTTCAATGTCATTAATTATATTATACCTTCCAATACAAAGCTACCTGCAACAAACAGATGAATACAAGATTAGTCGATTACATATATTAGTTATATGCATCATAGATCTAGCCTAAAGCTTAGATCTAATTCCTTCATAGAAACTTTATAGATCTAAATATACACAGGGTCGTAAAAATCTTTTTTTTTTTTTGCAAAATCTTAACACCGCCTCCATCATTGAGAGCAGTGTTGTAAAAATCCCGACTAGGCGACAGATTAATCATTGATTAATCCCGATTAAATGTCGATTAATCCTGGTTTCTGATTATTCAACGATTAATCGCCAGTCCCCCACCCTACCGCCCGACTAGCGCCTTGTCACATTGACCGGCCCGATTCGAGCCAGGGCGGGTACGAGCTCAAGCTCGAAATTAAACATGGCAGCTCTGCTAGGCTCGGGCTCGACTTTTAAGTTAAACGAGCCTAAGATCTAACCAACAAGCCAGAACCAAGCTTGGCCCAAGGTCGGCTCGGTTACAAAATAAATGAGCCAACTCAGCTCAGGTCATTTCAAATCAAGTTTTTTTAGCTAGTATTATTCGAGCTTTTTGAACAGCCAACTAGGCGGCGATTAATCATTGATTAATCCCATCGATTAATCTTGGTTTCTGATTAATCCAATCGCTAGTCCCCACCCCCACCGCCCAACACGCGCCTAGCGGTGCCCTTCCTAGTGCCCGTTGTCACATTGACCGGCCCGATCCAAGCCAGAATAAGTTCGAGCTCAAGCTCGAAATTAAACATGGCAGCTCAGCTAGCCCCGGCCCCGGGCTCGACTTTGAAGTTAAACGAGCCTAAGATCTAGCCGCCGAGCCAAGCCATGACCTGATCCAAGCTTAAACCAAGGTCGGTTACAAAAGAAAAATGAGCCAACTCAACTCGGGTCATTTCAAATCAAGTTTTATTCGAGCCACGAGTTTTTTTGAACAGAAGACGGCCACTCACATATTATTATTATTATTATCCACCAGATCAAGATCAATAACCACTCAATATCTCATCACGGATCAGATCTTGTTCCGTAGACCAAAAAACCCTAATTTAAACATCACCACCATAATTATAATAATAATATTATTATTAATCGATGGACTTAGTATCCTCCGATCTGCTGCAGCCGATTATTATTACTATTATTATTGATGTAGTAGTAGTAAACGACGCCGTATCTTCAGCCGAAAATTGTTGAAATCATAAGAGAACTTAGGGGTTTTCCGTACCTGCGTTTAATCTTCTTGTCTTTCTACTTGTATGTATTCTTCATCTTCAAACAATATAATATACATACAACAAATTAACCTTCATCCTTCAAAATGTTAAACATGAATGAAGCCTTTGAATTGACTTGATAATCAATGAAATGAAAATGGTTGGAAGAAGAAAAGAGAAGATGAGATGAGGGTACTTATTTATGGGTGGATTAATGTTGTATGTCTGACGATGATAAGAAGAAGAATATGATATATATATATATTATAAGGCCTAGGTCAAACGTGTTTATTTGGCTCCTAGTTTATGTGCGGCTGATGATGATGATGTTGGGCTTCATCGTGTGGTTCAACTTTTACCCTAAACATCCAACGGTCTATATGCTTTTCTTCGTGTCAGTAGTATAGTAGTGTGTATTTATCTATGTTTTTTTATTTTTTTTTAACGAACAACAGAGTATCGTAATATAAATAACCGTTACAGGCTTAATAATGGCGACAAAAACACCCGGATCAAAACAAATCTTGACATAGTTACAACGTGTGTTACAAAATATCATAACTTAGATAACCGTTGTATTTCTTTTTACGAACAACAGAATATCGTAAAATAAATAATTGTTGCAAGTTAGATATTAGTGACACAAGCATCCGGATCAAAACAAATCTTGGCACTGTTACAACGTGTGTTACAAAGTATCATAAACAGGGGTTGCAAGTTAGATATTAGTGACACAAACATCCGGATCAAAATAAATCTTGGCATTGTTGCAACGTGTGTTACAAAATATCATAACATAGATAACCTTTGTATTTCTTTTTACGAACAACAGTTATCGTATAATAAATAAATGTTGCAAGTTAGATATTAGTGACACAAACATCCAGATCAAAACAAATCTTGACAATGTTACAACGTGTGTTACAAAATATCATAACTTAATTAACCGTTGTATTTCTTTTAACAGACAACATAATATCGTAAAATAAATAACTGTTACAAGTTAGATATTAGTGACACGAGCATCCAGATCAAAACAAATCTTGGCACTGTTACAACGTGTGTTACAAAATATCATAACATAGATAACCGTTGTATTTCTTTTTACGGACAACAGAATATCGTAAAATAAATAACTGTTGCAAGTTAGATATTAGTGACACAAAAATCGGATCAAAACAAATCTTGGCACTGTTACAGCATGTGTTTCAAAATATCATAACATAAATAACCGTTGTATTTTCTTTTAATGAACAACAGAATATCGTAAAATAAATAACTGTTGCAAGTTAGATATTAGTGACACAAGCATCCGGATCAAAACAAATCTTGGCACTGTTACAACGTGTGTTACAAAATATCATAACATAGATAACCGTTGTATTTCTTTTATGAACAACAAAATTTCGTAAAATAAATAACTGTTGCAAGTTAGATATTAGTGACACAAGCATCTAGATCAAAACAAATCTTGGCAATGTTACAACGTGTGTTACAAAATATCATAACTTAAATAACCGTTGTATTTCTTTTAACGTACAACATAATATCGCAAAATAAATAACTGTTGCAAGTTAGATATTAGTGACACAAACATCCGGATCAAAACAAATATTGGCACTGTTACAACGTGTGTTACAAAATATCATAACATAGATAACCGTTGTATTTCTTTTAATGAACAACAGAATATCGTAAAATAAATAAATGTTGCAAGTTAGATATTAGTGACACAAACATCCGGATCAAAACAAATCTTGGCACTGTTACAACGTGTGTTACAAAATATCATAACATAGATAACCGTTGTATTTCTTTTTACGAACAACAAAATATCGTAAAAATAAATAATTGTTGCAAGTTAGATACTAGTGACACAAACATCCAGATCAAAACAAATCTTGGCAGTGTTACAACATGTGTTACAAAATATCATAACCTAAACAACCGTTGTATTTCTTTTAACGTACAACAGAATATCGTAAAATAAATAACTGTTGCAAGTTAGATGTTGGCGACAAAAATATGTGGATCAGAGCAAATCTTGACACCTTTACAACGTATATTACAAAATATCATAACATAAATAACCGTTGTAGGTTGTACCCGCCATTTTTGACAAATATTTTGTTTTTTTTTTTTTAAACTAAGATTTTTATTTTTATTTTTGTTTAGGTCATCGCACTTTCCAAATTGGAGAATCCCATTGACCATTTCTGACAATACTATGTCGTTTTAACCATACTCACGTTGCCTTGGGTGTTCCCCAGGAAACCATACCATCAATCAGGCCCGGATCAGAGCAAATCTTGACACCTTTATAATGTATATTACAAAATCTCATAACATAAATAACCGTTGTAGGCTGTACCCGCCATTTTTGACAAATATTTTGTTTTCTTTTTTTTAAACTACGATTTTTATTTTTATTTTTATTTAGGTCACCGCACTTTTCAAATTGGAGAGTCCTATTTCTGACAAGACTATGTCGTCTTAACCAGACTCACCTTGGCTTGGGTGTCCCCCCCGGAAAACCATACCATCAACCAGGCTCGGCTCCGAGAACGGTTAAAATTATTGGGCCGAAGGCGAAATTTTTGTTGGTCTTAATAAAAAGGGGTATCTTGTTGGGTTTAGACAATTTAATTTTTGAATAAGCCTTAATATTTTGGGCCTTATGATTTGGTTGTGTAAAAAAATTATTAAATAGAGTTAAAATGTCTCAAGTAAGGTTAAAACCCACAACCTTTCGGTTGAAAGTCACACCCTTTGCCACTAAACCAAGCTAGTGGTTATGTAATTAAGTTAATACATATTGTTTTTCATAAAAATATATATATTATTTAAAAAAATCCGGGCCTATCGGGGGGTCAGGATGGGGTCCGTCGACCACCCGGCCCTCCCTTATAGCTGGCCCTGCCATCAACCACCACTTGACAATCGTTGTGCCGGCATAAGAGCAGATCTCTCTGTCGTAACATACAGTGGGATGAAAACCTTGGTGAACTCGGGATCCAAACTGACAACCTCACAAAGCATAACTCAAATAACTATTTTAGATTTGGAATTTTAGTTTTTAAGTTGCTTTATAACCGTCATTGTATATGGACCGTACGAGATGTATATGTTCAATTTTCCATTAGGCATCATTCACCATTAAATATACAAGTCAATATAGATGTATTTGAGTCATATATATATACACATATACACACACGATACTTATAGTTTATGTTTATCTATGAAGAAATATACAAGTCGTTTAGGGTTTATGTGATGCATATAGTTCATACACAAAAAGGTATACGATACATATAGTTCTATAGTTCAGTGATGAAGAGGTAGGTCCCAGCAGAGCCCAGTTGGACCCGCAAGACTCACCTTGAACAGGGACGTCTGCGCAACGACCAACTGCTTCCGCAGGACCCACCATGCTCAGAGAAGACCTTGCGCGCAGTACGCCAGCTGTACCCGCAGGGAAAGCCTCCCAATGGTGAAGTACCCCGCTTGTTCCCGCAGTTGCGGATACAAGCCATCAGGGAAGGCTACCCGCACTGACA
Organism: Bidens hawaiensis; assembly: GCF_021521415.1. Classification (NCBI taxonomy): domain Eukaryota; kingdom Viridiplantae; phylum Streptophyta; class Magnoliopsida; order Asterales; family Asteraceae; genus Bidens; species Bidens hawaiensis. The sequence goes on from NW_027491279.1 coordinate 20,102, forward strand.
GCAAGGCTACACGCACAAGGCACTAACTCTTGCTACTTCAGTAGTCACATGAAGGAATGAGCAAGGCGGGAATACTCCCGCCTAAATGAGCCAGTCCGTATGCTTCTGGAAGATCTTTTGTACTATACCTACCAAGGTATGGGCAAAACAGACGATCTGACCAGAACAGCCCATGAATCAATCACAGGGTGACAGCTCACCGACAACAGTACGAGGAGGAGCACCCTCTAGTACTGTTTGTCACTATTAGCCGCTGCCTACTCACCAACCCTTACTATGGGACGTGCGCAGCCTACAGTTGGTGGAACAGTGCATAGCCGGCAGTAAAGGAACAGTATACAGCCGACCTTGTCACTGTCGGCTGTAGCCTATCCACCAACCAGCATGGCCGGTGCGTAGTCCACTGTTGGTAGAAGAGGAATACTATTCAGCCGGCTGTACCTTCTAGGAAACCTACCTTCGGCTATAAATACTCCAACACCTTGGAATGGTAAGGACATCATCTGATATCTCATTATCTTATCTTCTCTAGCAATCTCTTAATATACATTTATATTCAGAGCAATCTAGTCTGATTCTCACGCCGGAGGGTGGTCACAAGGAGGAACCCCCCCCCCTTCTCAGTGACGAGCTTACGGTGTCTGTTTTGCAGGTCACCTGAAGAACAACTTTCTTTGCTGGACCTCATCCTCGTGGGAAACATTACTTAACCCCCAGATTATCCGTAATCTGCCCAGGGTCACTTAGTGTTTCTTCATTGGCGCCATCCGTGCATAAAAGCTAGAACTAATTCTTAGTTTTTTCAAAATTTCTGAAGAAATGGTTAACGTTACTCCGGTCCCAAGGCCAGTAAGTGACCAAGAAACCCCGGTGACCACAACCCCAGCAACTGGGAACACCGGCGGTTATACAAATTTTACGAACACTACCCCGGTTACCCAAGCCGGGACAAGTGCAGTAAACAATATTTCACTGGGGTTCACTGATGCCCAGTTGGAGAAACGGACGAGGGTCCCTCGCCAAACACTAGATCAAGTTAAGGCGTGGGCCGAAGCACGTCAGAAAGAGTTCCAAGCTGAGTTGGATGAACGCTTGCGTTCACTTCAACAGGCTGACGAATTCGGCAGTACTCGCCAACATCTCAACATGAACAGTGAGTGCGAGTACTCAAACGATGAGCGGGAAGAATCCGATACCGACGCAAACCCTCGCCATAAGGCAAAAGGGAAGCGTAAGGAAACGGACTTCCAACCGACAAGGAATTTTGGAGAAACTTTTAAACCAACGAACGCGGGGAGAAACCCGCGTGACTTCTCCAAAACCTTTAGACCAACTGCTGCAAATGCAGGAAAGTCTAAGTTTGCAAGGGACATTGCGGAAGCAATCGCCCCGAGAAGTGCCAAACAAATGTCTAACATCGGCACTTATGATGGCCTATCCGACCCAGACGACCACTTGAACAGATTCATTGCGGGGGCAACCGTCAGTAACTGGACGGAACCCACGTGGTGTTATATGTTCCAGATGACTCTGGTTGGAGCGGCCAGGGCATGGTTCGATCGTTTACCGGTCCACCACATTTATGATTGGGCGGACTTTCAGAACAAGTTCAGCCAACACTTCAGCCAACAAAGGAAATATACTGAAGAACAGTGGACGATCCTCAACTGCGTTAGAGAGGAGGATGAATCTTTACTAGACTTCATCACTCGCTTCAACTCCAAAAAGCTAAGTCTGGGCAACATAAGTGAAGATCTTGTTCGCGCCGATTTCATCCAGGGCGCCGAATACCCAGAGCTTATCCGCACATTGACGGGTAAGGACGGCATGCCATCCACATGGGATGCCATCATGACGGCGGCCAAGCGCTTTGCCGAGACGGAGAAGCAACTGGGAAGGGATCTTCCCCAGAGTACACACCTCTACACGCAAAGGACTAGAGAAAACAATGTTCGGATCGCCCGGCAGAACAAAAAGAGGAAGCTAGGTATTTGACAGTCAAGGGTAAACTTTGACACCTCATCCAGCTCTCACCCTCTTGTTGGCGGAAGAGATAACACACACCCTTCAAGCCGAAAACACCGGTGGACGCCACTCACCAAAAGCGTCACGGAGATATTTGCCACCGAAAAACTACCATGGCCAAAAGCTCCAATGATTCGGCAGCGACCTAATGCGGATCAAAGAAAATCCTGTGACTTCCACGGGACAAAAGGTCATAGTACGGAGGAGCGTACATCCTTGAAGGATATTGTTGAAACATTCGTCAAGGATGGAAGACTTGCACACCTTGTGGCATCAATCAAGAAGGGAGGAAGGAATGATAACCGGTACAGAGGCAACGGACGAAAGCCCGTTGACATCAGCATCAACATGGTTCATGGTAAGATCAGAGGAAGAAAAAGGCGAGCGACGGAACCATGCGCGTGGAAGGAAGCTGAGGTGCGCTTCCCGCGAGTGCCAGGAGGACCCAGCGAAGAAGGCCCTATCGTCATCAAAAGCCAGCTGGGGCACTACATCACTTCTCGCACTCTTGCTGACAACGGCGCCTCGTCAACGGTGATGTACAGGCAGTTCTTCGACAAGCTAGATGACGAAGACAAGGAACGCCTGGAAACGATCTACGCCTCGATGGAAGGGTTCGATGGCAGCACAAACACCCCCCTGGGTATCCTATCTTTCCCCGTCACTCTTACGGACGGGAATCACTCACGCACAGAAGACGTGGATTTTGTCGTGATGAGGAAGCCACACCACACATACGACATTCTCTTCGGAAGAGACGGGATGGCAAGATTCAACGCCGTGGTATCTTCAGTCCACGGCATGATGGGATGGCCAACAGCTGAGGGTGTAGCGATGATCACCGGCATTCCCCAGAATTTGGTGAGCGATAACGGCACCAACTTTGCTGACAAGAAGCTACAAAAGTGGCTGGAAGAGCTTCAAATCACCCACACTTTTACCTCAGTGGCGCACCCGCAGGGTAATGGTGAGGTAGAAAGAGCAAATAAGAGCATCGTCGAAGGCATAACGAAAAGACTCTTGGAACACAGATCCGGCTGGGTGGACGAGCTTCCGCACGTCCTTTGGGCAAACAGAACGCTGAAAAAGGCCAGTACGGGAGAAACTCCGTTCAGTCTCACTTATGGCACTGAAGCCATGGTCCCGGTCGAAATTGGTTTACCCTCACCAAGGGTCTTGATTCAGCCAGAAGACAATGATGCGGAAAGACGGATAGACCTTATGCTAACCGAGGAACGCAGAGACTTAGCCGCAGTGCGTGAAGAGAACTACAAGCGACAAATGCAAAAGTACTACAACACGCGGGTAAAACTCAGCAACTTCAATGTAGGAGACTACATACTGCGTAACAACGAGGCTTCGAACCAACAACGCCCAGGAAAACTGGCCCCGGTCTGGGAAGGGCCATACATTATCAAAGAAGTTCTGGGAAAGGGCGCGTACCGGCTCGAAAGGCTCGATGGCACTCCCATCCCAAGAACATGGAATGGAGCTCAATTACGCAAATGTTATATGTAGATCAATTCCAAACTTGTAAAGAAAAGGCCTAGAGCCACTTCTAATGGAAATGATTCTCCTTTCACAATGTGTTGATAGCCTTACCTTTATACATATGAACTTCCCACACTGATGTGCCGGTATTCACCGCATAAATATGGGAAGAAGTAAGTCGTTACGTGTGGAAGGCGGCAAAACCCGCATAAACACAAAACGGTAAAAATTTGAAGTTTTAAGGAAAACCTCCACGCAGGTCAGATGTAGGCAAAGTTTAGCCATCCTACTAAGTGCAAGTGACGGTCTTACCCGCACAATCACGAACAAGGAGGCAAAACTTCAACCTATTATTTACCACGTTCAAAGGTTAACTTATTTTGAACACTTAGAAAATTTCAAAGGAAAATATGAGGAAAACTTCCACGCAGGTCAGATATAAGTAAAGTTAAGCCATCCTACTAAGTGTAAGTGACGGTCATACCCGCACAATCATGAAAGAGGAAGCGAAACAAACTTATAATTTGCCACGTTAAAAAGTTAACTTATCTAAGTACTAAAGAAATTGCTAAGTTAAATCAAAACATGCGTAAAACAAACAAGGCAAGGAATTAACACAATCTTTATTCCATCAAAATTCAAATATTACAAAGATTGCTGGGTGCATACCCGCATACAAAAGAAGCTATACAAAAACAAAAATCTACGCTAATGGTGGAAAGGGATCTTCAGGATCATGCTTCAGGACCACTTCCACTTGGACCCGCACCATCAGTAGAGCGTGGCGGTTCAAGGAAAGCTTTAAGGATAGCTAGCCCATCATCAGCAGCAGCGACTTCGTTTACCTTCTCCACCACCGGATGCGGGAAGGCGGCATACTGATTCACTGCTTGGTCATAAACAGCTTCAGTATCCACATCATACAAAGGGAAGTTGGAAGGCGGGATGCCTTTCTCAACAAACCCTAGACCAAGCAGGAAGCCGGCCTTTTCCCCATCCTCATGAGAAGCGTTGAGGGCTGCGCTCATAGCATCGTCATAAGACGTCTCTGTGAAGACCCGATGCACAACCTACAAAAAAGAAAAAATACAAGTATCAAAACCTTTTCTATTTACAAAGAAAAGCGTAAAGACATTATGAAGTTAAGCTTACCTGAGACAACGCTTCTCGAAGAAGCCATTCCTTGGTAACCAGAGCTTCCTGGAGGGCAGCTTGAGCTTGGGTACGGGCGCGTTCGGCTTCATTTTTGTTGAGGTTGGCAAGCAACACTTCTTTAGCCGCAGCCTCTTCAACGCCCTTTAGCTTCCGCTCGGTCTGGTCAAGCACCCCCCTCTGGTCCAGGATCTCTTGGAGCTTCTTCGCGTCTTCCATCGCCAAGGCGTCATGAGCCTGTTGGAGCGCCTCTAGTTTAGCTTTAAGTTCCTCATTCTCGAGGCGCAGAGGCTCAGCAACAGCTTCAGCCTTGGTGGCACTTTCAGTTGTGTTCCGAGCAGTTTCCTTAGCCAGCCGAAGCTGTTCGTTAACAGCTTGGGCAGCCTTGGAACGGGCCTCGAGACGGGACTGAACTTCAACTTCAAGGGCCTTGAACGCCTTCTCCTTCTCCGCAGCAGCCGCGGAGAGCCTCCTATTCTCCTCCCGGATAGCCCGCGCCTGAGCTACTTCTTGAATACGAGCTGCTTTTAACTTGTCGTTTTCAAGACAAAGCAGCTCGACGCGCGGCTGCATCCGGGCCAGGAGAACCCGAAGCTCATTGGTTAGCCTACCCTCCTGGTAGCTAGCCATGGCTTCCCCCAACGCACCACTGGGAGCTGCGTGACGAGCCCACTCCACGCACTCCACAGGTGTGCGAAGGGTTGTTCCTCGGCGAATGTTCCATCGTGGAACATACACTTCATTGGAATCCGACACTGCAAAAAACAAAAAGCAGTTAGAAAAAGATGATAAAAAAAAATAAAAAATAGGCCAAAAGAACCCTACGCACCTGTAGGGTCAACAACAGGCCGATAGCCGCCAAACCCATCACCTGAACCCAAGGGAAATCCGTCCAAGAGATCAGGTAGATGGGAAGGAGGCAGAGGTTGGCGAGAAGCCCCATGCATACCTGAAGGATCGGCCGTCGTTGCCGATGACGGAGGAGGCATGGTGAAGGCCGCCGCGGTCGCCGCTGCGGAGTCCGCAGAAAAAGTAACCGCCGGCTCAGTGAAAGATGCGGTAAATATGGCACTGACAGCCGGCGGTGATGTCACAGCTGGAACAGTTGGCTCAACGGAGTGAGCAACTGAACCAGCGGAAACAGGCGCAGCCGCCTGGGTCGTCGCCTCAGGTAGGCTGACCAAGCCTGCCGTCATGGGTCCGGAGGTACTCCTCCCCGCTTCACCCTGGAATGCGGTAGCATCCACGCCTGCACAAAGAAGATAAGTATTAATGATGGAATGATATGAAGTTAAAAATAAAGTTTGTACTTACGGGTTTTCTTGAGCCTGAAAGTGCGGACAGGCGGGGATGAACCCAATGGAGCCGGCCTCTTTACGCCGCTCACCGTTGTCATCCTGGGCTCTCCGGAGGTGACAGTCGTCACAGCCTCCGGAGCAGTGGTCTTATCACCACCGGGGTTCCCCGCCACCTCCTCGCTCTCGGTCTCTGAATCAGACCGAGGCACCGGATCGGCAGTAGAGGCCACCTTCGCCTTCCCCTTCCCGCCGGCAGCCTTCTTCTTCCGCACCAACGAAGGACCATCTGCGGATTCCTCATCAGAACACAAGATTAGAGGAATTCCAGCAGAGGTTTCAACATTGAGGGGTCGAGGGTTGAATAACGCCTTACCTGGCCGCCTGGCGCTCAGGATCTCGTGGCCTGGCGGGTAGACCTCCATGAACCGATCCGCCGTCTGTGCAAGGATGGGCAACTCGCTCTCATCTAGAGCACGAGTACCCATCCGAGCGGGACTATCAGCCTCCCGCGGATACAAGAGCGACTGCAAGTCGTTCCCCTCTGAAATAAAAGAAAAACAGTTAGAAGACAAACATATATAAATAAAGAAGACAGACCGTACCGTAAGGGACAGAATTCAAACCGTATTCAAGGGCGATCGGGATCTTTTGCGCATCCGCATTCTTCCACACCCGGCTCATCCCGAGCATCACCATCCCGGACTCCGCAAAGCGGTAAACCGGAGATTGGACTCGAGATATCTTTGAGAACCATTCCGCCTCCTGGTAGTTGGAGGCGTGAAGGATGGGGAGTGCTTGCCCATTCTTGAACTTCATGGCAAGAAGGATGGCGCGAGCGGAGATAAAAAAGAACTCCCGCTTCCATGAACGAAGACTGCGCTCGGTTGCGCAAATCTTCAAACCCTTGATCCGGGTTATCAGAGTATACCACCCTTGGATGCACCTCCAAGAGTAGAAGGTCATCAGGCGGTCGACGAAGGGCTCAACGCCCAGAATCCAGCACACCCACTCGAAGTGGCGAATCTTCGCGATCGCCATCGGGTGCACCTCGGTCAGGTGCACACCGTGCCTCTCCAGGACACGGTACACAAACTTTGTCAATGGGAACCTAAGATTCCCATAGACAAAGAATGCGGCATATACCCCGATCTTGCCTCTGGGGGCATCATACACCGTCTGATGAGGCTCAGGAAACTCAGGCTCGAGAGACTCGAGCATGAACTTCCTGACGATGTACTGATATAGATCGACAGGCAGAGCACACTGGCACTCGCCAGCAGTACTCTTGTCATCCTTGTCGGACGTGGATGACGGGTGTTCGACGTACACCCCAGCCTCCTGGGCTGTAGCCTCAAGATCATGAACAGAAGACATCTTGCAGGTGTGAAAAAGAGAACGATTTCAAGAGAATGCTCGACTGAAAAGGTGAGTATTCGCCGGAAATCGTTTTGAAGATGAAGAGAAAAGTGAAAGTGTGGATTACAAAGGACCATCTCCCCCTTTATATACTAATCGCAATTAATGCGATGAATTTAATGTGGAAGAGAGAGAAATCGCAGGTGCAATGAAACTATGACACGTGGCAAAAAGCAAGCTGGCAACAGCTGTTGAAAGGACGCGTGCCAGTAATTTCGCGGCCACGCGCCCGAAAATTCGCGCCCACGCGCCTGAAAAAACGCCTGGAATGACCATATACTGTCACGCCGCCATAACTTCCTGCACGTCCTGACACTGTCAGAAGAAACCGTCGGACGACGTTTCAATAGTTTGGACTGTTCTTATCCTTTCACCAACTCTTCGAATTTCAAAATTTCAAAAAGATTCAAAAGCGGGAAAATACCCCTTACCTTGGCAACCAAGTAACTATAAGACAGGTGCGAGTAAAGTGTTAAGGGAAAACCCTTCACATACTTAGCACCCGCAGGGAATTGACGCCAGGAATACCTTGGAAGTAAAGTAACCGTAAGACGAGTGCGGGTACAGTGTCAACGCAAAACCCTTCAGATACTTAGCGCTCCGCAGGGAATTCAAACCAAGAAGGATCTTCTGGGCCATGCTTGCGGAAACGGGAATAACATCCCCGCATGGCGGGAACGTCGAGAACTATATTGTTTGAAACTCCAAGATGGAATTGGTGGTTTTAACATAATTGATCACTATGTTGAAAACTACCAAAACCCCATGGAGAATCCACACAAGTGGGACTCGACGCTCCTGACTTGCGAGGAGGTTACAGACCTACCCGCTTCATACCCAAAGATCAAGCAGAAAAGTCGGGAATTTCTGCGTGACATTAGGAAAACCGCGGGAAGAATCCCCACGGAAAACCTTAAAACTAAAAACCCTTTTCAAAACCCCTTGCTAGTCCAAAAGTTCACCTCACTTATTAATAATTCATGAGAAGAACATTGGACTGGGGGGACTTGAAGAGGTAGGTCCCAGCAGAGCCCAGTTGGACCCGCAAGACTCACCTTGAACAGGGACGTCTGCGCAACGACCAACTGCTTCCGCATGACCCACCATGCTCAGAGAAGACCTTACGCGCAGTACGCCAGCTGTACCCGCAGGGAAAGCCTCCCAATGGTGAAGTACCCCGCTTGTTCCCGCAGTTGCGGATACAAGCCATCAGGGAAGGCTACCCGCACTGACAGCAAGGCTACACGCACAAGGCACTAACTCTTGTTACTTCAGTAGTCACATGAAGGAATGAGCAAGGCGGGAATACTCCCGCCTAAATGAGCCAGTCCGTATGCTTCTGGAAGATCTTTTGTACTATACCTACCAAGGTATGGGCAAAACAGACGATCTGACCAGAACAGCCCATGAACCAATCACAGGGTGACAGCTCAACAGTACGAGGAGGAGCACCCTCTAGTACTGTTTGTCACTATTAGCCGCTGCCTACTCACCAACCCTTACTATGGGACGTGCGCAGCCTACAGTTGGTGGAACAGTGCATAGCCGACAGTAAAGGAACAGTATACAGCCGACCTTGTCACTGTCTGCTGTAGCCTATCCACCAACCAGCATGGCCGGTGCGTAGTCCACTGTTGGTAGAACAGGAATACTATTCAGCCGGCTGTACCTTCTAGGAAACCTACCTTCGGCTATAAATACTCCAACACCTTGGAATGGTAAGGACATCATCTGATATCTCATTATCTTATCTTCTCTATCAATCTCTTAATATACATTTATATTCAGAGCAATCTAGTCTGATTCTCACGCCGGAGGGTGGTCACAAGGAGGAACCCCCCCCCCCCTTCTCAGTGACGAGCTTACGGTGTCTGTTTTGCAGGTCACCTGAATAACAACTTTCTTTGCTGGACCTCATCCTCGTGGGAAACATTACTTAACCCCCAGATTATCCGTAATCTGCCCAGGGTCACTTAGTGTTTCTTCATATACATATAGTTCTATAGTTCAGTGATGAACTATATGCATCTCGTAGTATGCAATCCGTCGTAGTATATACGACCCATATAAGGCTATATGAGGTGTGTTGGCGGGTCAAACTGAAAATATGACCTTTTTCGTACAATTGTCATGTCTATTCAACTCGTGTAGGCATGTATGAGTCGTATAAACCTTAACAAGTTGATGTTTGCAAGGAGCTAGCGTCTGGTTATCACATCCATAAAAGTTTTAAATTTTTTTATTACGTATTTAGATGTATTTAATTTTGAATTGATTTATCTTTTCTTTCTTCATAAACATCATTTTCATGACCAAATGAATATGCTTTACGTGATTTACGCATATGATTAAGAGAATAATGATTTTGATATGAATTTTAAATTGTTACCGTCATTTTCATTTATTTGTTTAATCTGCTAACATATCATCATTGAAATGTGTGGCTTTAGACATAAAACCTACCTAAATGTTTAATGTATACACGTATACTTCTATACGATAATAAAACATACATTTATAAAGTAACTATATGACTAATGCTAAGTGTAGTGGGGCTTGATCAAGCATCAAGTGATCTAATACATTTACGACACGTAGGCGCTGGCGTGGCTCATGATCAAGCCCATGGATCAAGCCCCATAGGGTGTAGTGGGGCTTGATTGATCCACCCCCAAGTTTTTGATTCAACCCTTGCTCAAACCCTTGTTCAACCCTCGTTCAAGCCTTGCAGTCCCGGCCACCCCCTCGTCCGCACCCCTGACCGAGAATGGTGTAGTGGTGTGCGCGACGGCCACATCGTCCACGTTGAGCCAGCCGCGCCCCACTACCGTTGCCCTAATTGTTTTTAACATAACATATATTTTTATATGTTTGTTAACTTTTTATTTAACACAATTAAAGAGGTGATGGTGATGATGACAAAGAAAAGGAAGAGAAAAATGTGGAAGTGCATATGATGAGATAACGAATAGGGTGTGTGATATCTTAGATTAGCCTTACTCAATGCCACGTGTACCCTATCTTTTCCAAACATATGTGATCTCATGTTTTTAGTATATATACTAGGGTATAGCCCATGTTACACACATGCAGAAAAACATATCAACAAATCATATAAATATAGACAACATATTCAACCAACACAAATATGTTTCGAGCAAGATGATACTTTTCGGCTGGCAAAAGTAATAAACTAATTATTAATCTTAATACAATAGGGTATAAGAGATCAATAAGAAACTTTAAAAAATATAATCAAAAAGTTACCAAGATTATTATGCAAATCTTGCAAATAATATAGAAAGATGTTGCTTTCAAAAACTATTCATCAAGAGATGACAACAACTTCAATAGAATTGGTCTGCGAATGTTCAAATCATTGCCATTTAGCAATCCAAACATACTACAAATGACAAATATTGCTATTAAATAAAAATATAATAAAAATATATAGGAAGAAAAAAACATACAGTAATTGTTAACATCATTACTTTATTTAAAATCAATTTTATTATATAATTCTTCTTTTAATTGCATACATTAATCTTGATATTTATACGTAATTAAAATTATTCATATATTAATAAAATGATAACTGTATCATTTGAAATTAAATGTATCTAATACAATTAATATGTTATAAAAAAATGGATTCATATGTTATAAACAATTACAAAAATTTAAATAAACATACATATCTACCTATACTATGAGTTGGACAACAAAACCTTGTCATTTTTCATAACCTAAATATATAATATGCAAGTAAAACATAAAAATAACATTTATAAATTTATCTAACAGAACAACGTAATTGGTATATATTCATTCATTTATACGTTTATATAGACATTATTGGTTATAAACTTGATATTAAACTCTTTTCTATTTGATTAATTTTTAGCTATCACATGGAGCTAATGTTCATTCATATTTATCAAATAATTGTATTTGTAAAACAAATAAAGTGTTAAGGTCAAAGACATCATAACTAATAAATTAACTAGTGATCATCATATATTGCAAAAAATTATATTCAAATGATTTACATATATAAAAAGTATTAATTGTTTTGAAGTTGGTAAAATATAATATCATTAATTATAGTTATATCATTTTAGTCAAGTGATAGTTAGTTATCACAATATTTGAAATCATTCTTAAAATAAATAAATCTTTGTAATAATATTATTACGGTAATTAAAATAAATTTAAGTTTAAATAATTTAATTTGACTTCCATAATTACTCGGGTCTTTTGGAAAGCGTTAATAATTCAATAATTTTACTTTTAAAATTAAGTAATTTAATTTGACTTCCACAATTAAGAATGGAAATCATATTGTAAATTAATTAATTACCTTAAATATTTTTAAACAAAAATCAACTATCATAAATTGAATTAAAGATAATTAATTTGCAATGATTTACGTGAACTTAAATGTTGGTTATTACATTTTTAATTTAATAATGGTTACCATACCAAAAAACTAACCAAATAAAAACTAATACTTAATAAACGATTATATTAATAAAATACATGTAAAATTAATTAGAAATAATATATAGATATATAAATTTGTAAAACACCAAAGGAACTTCACTTAATACAAAAAACTTTTGAAGAAACTTTTAAATAAAACTTGACCAATAATGAAAATCATGAAAATGTGAAAATAAGTGAAAATCATGGAAACTTAATTACTGTATTTATGTAATTAAAAGCATGGAAATACATTCAATATAGAAAATATAATATAAATGCTTATTTGCAATAAATTATTATAGGATTATTGGATTTAAATAATCTCACTTTTAATGTGTTGGCCAATAATAATCTCACCTGAGGTATTTACCTATGGCAGTCCCACCTTTTCCATGTTTTTTGTTTTATGATCCCCCGTTAAAAATAATTAATGTGGTTAAGTTTTTGCTGATGTGGCTAATGACTTGGCATTTTTATTTTCCTTCATGGCTTTTACCTATATTTTTATTTTTTTACATGGCTTTTACCCACTTTCCAATTTCAATCTTTCTTTCTCCTTCATCAATCAAACCCAGAAACTTAACCCCGTTATTTTTTCCCTCATTCATCAATCAATAATCCTATATTTTTAACAGTTATTTCCCTCTTTCATCAATCAAAATAATCCTATATATTTCCCTTCTCTGATTAATTACTAAAATTTCAGCTATAATAAGCGTCGGTTTGATTTCAAGGCGTCCGGGTTGTGGAGGGATTTGAGTCCTGGTTGGCGGATTGTTGGGCTAGGGTTTGACGGATGGAGTTCATCTCTTGTTTGACTAGCTCGGCTTCGTGGAGGAATTCGGTGAGGCGGTGATCGGGTTGCTGGATGGGTTGCACCTAGAGGTGGGGGTCGGGTCCGGATTCGAGGTCTCGGTCTTTCATGATGGATTTCTTAATATCGACGTAGCTGGTGAAGGATTTAGTCAGCAGGTCGTTCATGGTGTGATTGAAATTGGAATTGGAATCTGAATCTGGGTTTGTTTGATGAAGGAGAAAGAAAGATTGAAATTGGAAAGTGGGTAAAAGCCATGTAGGAAAATAAAAATATAGGTAAAAGCCATGTAGGAAAATAAAAATGCCAAGTCATTAGCCACATCAGCAAAAACTTAGCCCCATTAATTTTTTTTAATGGGGGATCATAAAACAAAAAATATGGAAAAGGTGTGACTGCCAAAGGGAAATAAATGAGGTGAGATTATTATTGGGCAACACGTTAAAGGTGGAATTATTTAAATCCAATAGTCCATTATTATATTGCAAATCTTGTAATTAAAATCATGAAAACTTTATAACTTATTTATTGGGTTTTCCATATATAATGTAATTGGTTATATATAGAAAATATAATGTATCTTACAATATAATAACATAATAATGTTTAAGTCAAATGTATTGAAATATAAAAATAGTAAGGTGTAAATGTTATTATTTATGTCAAAATAAGATGTAAAAACTAATTACTATAAATTATAATAACAAAATTACTAAACTTATAATAATTATTATAAATTATAGAGATTATCATTAGTAAATAGATAAATATAAGATACAAATAAATTTTTCTTTAATACATTGGTTCTGATTAAAATATATTGAATGAACTTTGACCAACAAAAATATATGATTGATTATATAAAAATCAAATAAATTACATGAATTGCGAAAAATACATGAATAATAACAAAAATATACATCATATTAAACAAAAAATAAGATATCTTATCAACAAATCTTCAACCCACGAAATTAGCTATATCAAGTTGGGAACATAACCTGAAATGAGAAAATTAAATATTAATATTAATATCATATAATAAACAAATTACCAATTATGAAATATTTGAATTATGTAAACAAATAAAATTGATGTTCTAATTGATAACCAATATATTTGAATCGCGTTACCGGAAAAAACGAAATAGAGAAAATCTCCATTGTATCTTCGATTTTTATATAGGAAAATCATATAATAATTAATATAAATACAAACAAAAACGGAAAACAAAAATCTTACCGGAAACTTTACCGGAAAACCGTAATAACTTCAAAATATCAATTCAATCTTGGATTTTGATATACAAGCTAAAGAGATTATTACAAATCATATAAAAATTAAAATAATATAAAACAATATCGGAAAACCTTAACAGAAAAAGATATAACATTGCCGGAAAATCATATAACATTGTTAGCCATTATAGTATAATATATAACCTTACCAGAAAACGATTAATCCCAATCTACATTACCGGAATATAGAAGATGGTGAATGGCGGAGTTAGTAAGAGAGAGAGAGAGAGAGATTAAAATAATTAGGGTGAAAAATCTTAAGGTTTAAATATAGTGTGTGAGAGGATTTGACAATAATAGGAAAGAAAATAGATGACTTGACAATTATGTGGCATTGATGTGAAGAAGCTAGTTGAATGACATGTGAACAATTGATGTGAAGATGCTAGTTGAATAACATGTGCACAATATGTTTTGTTTTAGTAGTATTGTTAGATATATACATATATATCAGTTTGTTTGACTATCTTGCAATATGTTAGATAAATGTTAATTGTAGATTATTGTCTTATTTGGTTATGTGAGTTTTCTCTACTTTATCATAAATCAAATAACCATCATCTATTAGAGAGTTGTCTTTAATTTAATTCGGATTAAAACCATTATAGAATAAAAATTAAATAGATCAGCCTCACCTAACAATTCTACATAAAAGAATAATCTTTATGAAATTTATAATATATAAGGTGATCATAATCATGCAAAATGTCAATCTAAAGCATGATATCACTAGGCAACAGTCCCATAAAAGCTTTTATGAGATGTTATTTATAATGTTGTGAAATGAATTAGAAGGAAAAAAAAAATATGAATAAAAGTAGCATGACGCCATGGCGTGTTGACGTGTCGTTCTCATCAATTGTAAGTCCAAAAGTGGGCTGCACTTTAATTACGTAATTAGGCTAAATTTATGGGCTTAAATAATCTGGGCTGAAGTGTATTAGGTTGGGCTATCAAAGTATCAAGTGAATTAGAAAAAAAATGGCGGTAGGTGTAATTACTGATTGAAGAATTTGAGCTAGACCTTGCGAGGTTGTCAGTTTGAAACCCAAGCATACCTGTGTTTTTGTCCCACCGTATATTACGTCAGAGAGTTCTACTCTTGTGGAGGCACAACGTCTGTCAAGTGGCAGACGGCGGTATGAATTCCAGAGGAACGCCCAAGCCAAACTTTGAAGTTAGGGTGAGTCTTGTTAAAACAACATAGTCTGACTAGAATGGGGCAACGGGGCTCTCCAAATTGAAGAGTGCGATGACCTAAATATAAAAAAGTCACCGTTCTAGAAAAATTAACTTTTCTAATGGCAGTTTCCTCAAAGAGCAAAGTGTCATTTTCGCTCTTGTGGTTTGACAAATAATGTGAATTTAGTCAAAAAAAAGTTTATTTTTTGCATATGAACCATCCACGTTTCCTAGTTTTTTCCAATTACATCCAAATTACTAACCCCGTTAAATTTAATCGTTAAGTCAAGGGTAAACATGTCTTTTCACTCTTGTAAACTGCGATTTTCAAGTGGTTTGTCCAAATCTGCAGTTTTAGTCAAGTAGTTTTAAATTTGTAATTTATTTCCTATTATTTCATTTCACTTGCAATTAAATCCGAATTCATTAATCTCGATAAGTATGGTCGTTAAACCCATCAGTGTACCCTTCACGTGAGGAGTAGTTTTGTTCCTTCTTTTTCTTTTTCTTTTTCCCAAATACACCTCAACCCCTCACGTGAGGGGGCTTGCGAATTATGACTGAGGTTCATTTTGGGAGAAAAACGACAAAACTGGTCGGCACGTTAGGGGCACACGGATGAGTTAACGACCAGACTTAACGAGGTTAATAAATTCGGGTTTAATTGCAAGTGAAATGAAACTACATGGGCACAAATTGCAAACTTGAAACTATTTGACTAAACCTGCAAATTTTGACAAACCACAAGGACGAAAACCGCAATTCACTAAAAAAAGTTTATAATAAAGAAAGAGTGAAAAGACATGTCTACCCCTGACTTAACGATTAAATTTAACGAGGTTAGTGATTTGGATGTAATTGACAAGAATTGGGAAACGTGAATGGTCCATATGAAAAAATAAACTATTTGGACTAAATTCATTATTTGCCAAACCACAAGAACGAAAATGACACTTTACTCTTCCACAAATTTAAAAACCTTAATACGATTTTGATTCTTGGTAACAAGAACAGATAATGGCTTACGTTTATCTATGAATTTATTGTCATGTAGTTGCACAATCTAATTAAACATTCTGAATAGCATTTGGTTGGTATCGGTAGGGCGCATATTAGAACGAGTATATGTATGATAATGAAACATAATTCTAATTAGGAAGAGCATTGCGCCATACTCGTTATTGATTTGTAAATAGAATCAAATGAAAATGAAGAGATTACCTTTGTGTTAAAATTACATTTAATATATGATTTTTACGTCACATTTTGATAAACGTTAATAGTAACTTAATAATTAAAAAGTTCCAATTCCTCGTTTTGATACGATTGTTTTCACATTATTAGTGGGTGTTTGGGATTTCTTAAAACAACATATTGGAGTCTAAACATGTGTACGAACCACCGAAACTTTTTCATGTTTTCGACTCAAATAACGATAATAACAAAATAAATCGAGATACAACGTCATGTCAAAACACTAGTCCACGAAATCACCGTAGTTCTATTGTTTTAACACCGAAAATTAGGATGGCGACCGGAACGCTCGCATTTGACTACTTAAAGCATTGACATTTATAACACGATTTATGGCCTAGAAAACGAGCATTATAACTCAACCATCCCAGGTAAGTAAATCACCTTCGATTCTTGGAATCTTTTTGTCAAATGGTCATTTTATAATTTCTCGTTTCCTATGATGGCTACAAACCCGAAATTAACGCAACCTTTAAGGGATTTGAAACAACGGGAACCAAGTTAATCTTGTAATCCATAAAACACAATGAAAATCTACTTTTTGCGTTTTAAGGTAATGATACCTTGGAAATACTATGAAAGTGTGTGTATGTGATCATTTAGGATATTGGTGAATTTTAAACAAGTTAATAAATAAACATGCGATATGAACAATTAGATAGAGTAAACACGTATGAACACACGTATATGACCCTAAGCATAACAATTCTAGGTCGTTACGTCTAACCACCTATCTTAATTGTCATGGCTCTGATACCAATCTGTCACACCCCGACCAAAGGCGGCGGAACATGCCGGGGTGCAACGATTGCTCATAAGCGCATGACACTATTTAAAGCGACAATATTTAACAAACTCATTGTAAGGCCCCGAACCCGGTGGCCCTAATTTAGCGTCGGATTTACTCATAAACACAGTCCTTCAAATCAGAGTTTATTAAAACTTTTTGCGGAATATAAAACATCAATCATTTGTTACAAAACATTAAATCTTTTCTTTGATACCATAACACAAAACTTTATATTCAAAACATTTTTACTTCTTTCTTCAGATGCCAGCCGTTCAATCCATGCCGTGTGTCATCCTCATGCTAACTCTATAATCAGCTCACCTGCGTGCATACTAAAAGTCAGCTACGCTGAGTGAGTTCTAGTTAATCAGGTATCATACAATTTAATCCCATATATTACTTCCCGTATCCGAAGACACCTATTACTACCTTAACCTTGTATAAATATCCATAGGAGGATTGTCACATAATATTTATTTAAAAGAACCATTACCATTACCCTACCATATATACTTTCCATAGGAGGAACACTATACTATCCATAGAAGGAACACTTTACTATCCATAAAAGGAACACTATACTTTCCATAAAAGGAACACTATACCTTCCATAAAAGGAACACTATACCTTCCATAAAAGGAACACTATACTTTATTATTTAATATCCATGTAAGGAGCTAGTCACTTCCCTTGACGATACGTGCAATATCCGAAGATCGTTCACGTACCATCAAGCAATCATTGTTATATTTCACATTATCCATATAAGGCATACACATAAAATTATATCCTTTCGTTCATACTTTCTTACTTTCTTTAGTATTATCTTACTTTCATATCTTACGTTATAAAGAGCATTACGCCCTACATTCCTCGAGTATTACTAGGGCTCGGTACCCTCTTCGTAACCATACAACCATACGTTATCATTTCTTTCTTCTATTATCTCTATCATGTTCATACACATAAACATTCATAACATACTTACCTTATTCTTAGCGCTGCAACCTGACAGTACGTGCAATATCCGAAGATCGTTCACGTACCATCAAGCAATCATTCATATATTTCACATTATCCATATAAGGCATACACTTATCTCTTAGGATAAGTGTATTGACAAACATGTTGAGTATGCACACAGCCCCGAAAACGTAACACATAAATGGGGCTAGAAACTCACCTGAATTCTGCTTCTTTTTCTGATAGCTGTAAATCCCTTCTCTATCTGAGCTCGGCTGACTGTACAAGTTACACGTATCAATACTCGCCTGATCTAATCTGGTGGCCTAGTAGTAGCTTACTTAACTTATCGCTTTTTAATTTATTTTCTAATCAAACTTAGCTCTAGGCGAAGTTAACCTTAGGCGAACTTAGCTGTAGGCGAAGTTAAACCTCAGGCGAACTTAGCTTCAGGCGAAGTTAAACCTTAGGCGAACTTAGCTTCAGGCGAAGTTATCATCAAGCGAACTTAACTTTATAGCGAAGTTGCCATCAGGCGAACTTAGCTTGCAGGCGAAGTTCATCAGGCGAACTTAGCTTGCAGGCGAAGTTCGTCGCGTTGAAGGCGAAGTTGCCCAGATGAAGGCGAAGTTGCCCAGACAGCCGCTGTTCGGTTTCTTTCCAGCATTTTGAGCGATTTTAACACCCTTACTATGGTTCAATATCACCCACTACGCTTCCCGACCATCTTCGGTCGCTTATACACTAAAAAGCTTGGATCATTAAACCTTAAAGGCCAAGAATCATACCTTTTTGAGCTTGTTTGGATCTCCTTTAACTTGTTAACGCAACTAGTCGCCCTCTCTCACTCTCGGATCAGTCCGATTCTTCCCTTGGCTCGGCCCGGTTCCGGCGAAGTTAGTGTATGTGTGTGTGGAGTGTGCTTGGATAAAGATAGAATGAAGATATTTTGGGGTGTTAGGGTATTTATATCCCTGAGATCCCATGGACCTAAGGCCCATTCTCATTTAACCCATCCTAATTAATCCAAGTCCACAACCCACATCCATTACCCAACACTAGCCCGACCCATACCAACTCCTATTCTATTATTTATTTCCTGATAACCCGGGTAAACTTTCTCTCTATTATTAAGTAACATAATTAATATTACTTGGAAATTTCGGGATGTTACAAGTCTTCCCTCCTTAAAGAGGTTTCGTCCCCGAAACCTAACTTATTCCCTATAAAAGGAAAACTTCTTATATTTACACGCTTTATTGAATCGCCTTCGCTTCTGAGTTACCCTTCTTACTTCCGACTTTGCAGTTATCGAATGGTGGTCATGTGTTTTAGCTATTTAAGGTAGCTTATCCATGAGGCCCTCAATGTACCAAGTCTCGTTTCGATTTTCAAGAGGCTTTGTCCTAAATCATATTAATGCTAAAGCCTAAGTCGACACTCTATCACAACACGTCAATTTATCATGACTAACATGCATTCAGACAATTTGTACCATAATTAATAAACACCAGTCCAAATTTCAACATAAAACAACACGCATCGAGTCATCAATAAGTTACACATAGATTTAATACTTATGGCTAGCATCTAGCCTTCTTGAATGGCTTCTCTAAGCATACGGAGGAATCTGTTAAACCTCAAGCACTCTTTTCTCCTTCATGTCCTCCCTTTGGCTTCTTGCAATCCCTTGCTAGGTGCCCACGTCCTCCACAGTTGTGACACCTATGGTAATCATCACATTCCCAAGAGGAATGTCCTGCTCTTCCACACCTGTAGCCAACACCTAATCCCTTTCTGCACTCTCCGGGGTGTCTCTTCCCACATTTTTCACAAGTAGTGAACCCCTCTTGCCTTGCCTTCTTTTTGCGTGGATCCACCTCATTGGCTTCCTCTGGTTCTGGGGTTGGGTTCTTTTTCTTCGGTTCCATTTTCTCCCCTTCACAGTTGGCAAGGTCCTCATAAATCATCTCGGCCAATTCCACGGCCGAGTCAAATGTTGCGGGCTTACTAGACTTAACCAAAGTGCGAACATTCCGTGGAAGTCCCCTTACGTAACACTTGATCCTTTTAGCTTCGGTGTTCACCATGTCAGGTACCAACCTAGACATGCGGTTGAATTCAGTAGTATACTCCCGTTGTGTCATCCCTCCCGCTTTCAAATTCAGAAACTTCATCTCCACTCTTTCAACTTCTGTATCAGCGCAGAACCTCTTCATCACCATGTCCTTTAGGTCATTCCAACTCATCGCCTTGATCTCTTCACGGGTCTTCCTCTGCTCCACACTCTCCCACCAATACATAGCCTCATCTTCAAAAGATTGAGTGGCATAACCGACAGCTTGGTCAGGACGGCACTCGCTAATGCGGATAACCTTATCCATAGCGGTTATCCACTGAAGAGTAGCGATTGCGTCTCCTAAACCAGTCAGCTTAGGCGGGTCACAACCTTTGAAGGACTTATAGTTGCAACCGCCTCGGCCCCTCTTCCTATCATCATCTTTCACAGACTTTACCTCACTCGAGTCACCCATTTCCCTCTCGTCATCCTTTCTATTATTACCACCTGCCCCTTCAACGGTTCGTTCACGGCTTCCAGCAGATCCCTCGGGATTCAGGTTCTTCACAGCAGCAACTACAGCTTGAACAATGGCTGCTTGAACTGCAGGGCTAAGTTGAACTTCTTCGTTGTTGTTCTGGTCTCCTCCAGCGGCGCTCCCTTCATCTTCGGTGTGGGAAGCTTCTTCTACCGAGGGTTGCTGGACAAGAAGAGGCCCGCCACGACGTCCAGTGTGACCCCCAGTTCCCACAAATTCTCCAGCTCCAGCCATCAGTATACTAAAAGGGACAACACAAGCATCCTCACTCAAGGAACTATATAGTACAAGGATAGCAAGGCTAACAGGTAATAACAGTGGCCAGCTGTGACTAGCTGATCACGTTGCTTTCCGTGTCCTATTCGCTTCCCTTTATGAGTCTATTTGTGCTGGTTCTACTTAAGCAGTTAGTCAAATCAAACAATCAATTACTTCTATCCTTATCGTTCACGTATCTTTTCTTTCTCGTTAACATATATCATTTAATCATACACCTTACCTTTACTGATTTTTGCTTGAGCGACACATGGCATTCTTGAACTGGCATCTTCTTTCTTTTCTTACTTAAATCCCATTCTCTGTTCGAGTCTAAGCATGTAGGATGCTTAAATCTCTCGAACTTATGCTCTGATACCAACTTGTAAGGCCCCGAACCCGGTGGCCCTAATTTAGCGTCGGATTTACTCATAAACACAGTCCTTCAAATCAGAGTTTATTAAAACTTTTCGCGGAATAAAAAACATCAATCATTTGTTACAAAACATTAAATCTTTTCTTTGATACCATAACACAAAACTTTATATTCAAAACATTGTTACTTCTTTCTTCAGATGCCAGCCGTTCAATCCATGCCGTGTGTCATCCTCATGCTAACTCTATAATCAGCTCACCTGCGTGCATACTAAAAGTCAGCTACGCTGAGTGAGTTCTAGTTAATCAGGTATCATACAATTTAATCCCATATATTACTTCCCGTATCCGAAGACACCTATTACTACCTTAACCTTGTATAAATATCCATAGGAGGATTGTCACGTAATATTTATTTAAAAGAACCATTACCATTACCCTACCATATATACTTTCCATAGGAGGAACACTATACTATCCATAGAAGGAACACTTTACTATCCATAAAAGGAACACTATACCTTCCATAAAAGGAACACTATACTTTCCATAAAAGGAACACTATACCTTCCATAAAAGGAACACTATACCTTCCATAAAAGGAACACTATACCTTCCATAAAAGGACACTATACTTTATTATTTAATATCCATGTAAGGAGCTAGTCACTTCCCTTGACGATACGTGCAATATCCGAAGATCGTTCACGTACCATCAAGCAATCATTGTTATATTTCACATTATCCATATAAGGCATACACATAAAATTATATCCTTTCGTTCATACTTTCTTACTTTCTTTAGTATTATCTTACTTTCATATCTTACGTTATAAAGAGCATTACGCCCTACATTCCTCGAGTATTACTAGGGCTCGGTACCCTCTTCGTAACCATACAACCATACGTTATCATTTCTTTCTTCTATTATCTCTATCATGTTCATACACATAAACATTCATAACATACTTACCTTATTCTTAGCGCTGCAACCTGACAGTACGTGCAATATCCGAAGATCGTTCACGTACCATCAAGCAATCATTCATATATTTCACATTATCCATATAAGGCATACACTTATCTCTTAGGATAAGTGTATTGACAAACATATTGAGTATGCACACAGCCCCGAAAAAGTAACACATAAATGGGGCTAGAAACTCACCTGAATTCTGCTTCTTTTTCTGATAGCTGTAAATCCCTTCTCTATCTGAGCTCGGCTGACTGTACAAGTTACACGTATCAATATTCGCCTGATCTAATCTGGTGGCCTAGTAGTAGCTTACTTAACTTATCGCTTTTTAATTTATTTTCTAATCAAACTTAGCTCTAGGCGAAGTTAACCTTAGGCGAACTTAGCTGTAGGCGAAGTTAAACCTCAGGCGAACTTAGCTTCAGGCGAAGTTAAACCTTAGGCGAACTTGGCTTCAGGCGAAGTTAAACCTTAGGCGAACTTGGCTTCAGGCGAAGTTATCATCAAGCGAACTTAACTTTATAGCGAAGTTGCCATCAGGCGAACTTAGCTTGTAGGCGGAGTTCATCAGGCGAACTTAGCTTGCAGGCGAAGTTCGTTGCGTTGAAGGCGAAGTTGCCCAGATGAAGGCGAAGTTGCCCAGACAGCCGCTGTTCGGTTTCTTTCCAGCATTTTGAGCGATTTTAACACCCTTGCTATGGTTCAATATCACCCACTACGCTTCCCGACCATCTTTGGTCGCTTATACACTAAAAAGCTTGGATCATTAAACCTTAAAGGCCAAGAATCATACATTTTTGAGCTTGTTTGGATCTCCTTTAACTTGTTAACGCAACTAGTCGCCCTCTCTCACTCTCGGATCAGTCCGATTCTTCCCTTGGCTCGGCCCGGTTCCGGCGAAGTTAGTGTATGTGTGTGTGGAGTGTGCTTGGATAAAGATAGAATGAAGATATTTTGGGGTGTTAGGGTATTTATATCCCTGAGATCCCATGGACCTAAGGCCCATTCTCATTTAACCCATCCTAATTAATCCAAGTCCACAACCCACATCCATTACCTAACACTAGCCCGACCCATACCAACTCCTATTCTATTATTTATTTCCTGATAACCCGGGTAAACTTTCTCTCTATTATTAAGTAACATAATTAATATTACTTGGAAATTTCGGGATGTTACACTCATTTCATTTCACATCATCGAAAATGTCACATAACCAAATATTCATAACTCAAATACAACAAAATATAACAAAATATAGCAAATCAAATATTGTTCAGTTTTGCTAATATCCTAACGGTATTTGTGACGTTTTCTTCACCGAACTCCATAATCAACCTAGATGCAAACCTGTAACATTTCATAAAATAAAGTTTATCAACACAAAGGTTGGTGAGCAATTCGTAAGTTTGAACAATAGATATATAGTATGAAAAGCCACAAAACTAGTATACAAAACCATAAATAATAGCTATAAACTTGGATAAATAGTTATCGCTAACAAGTTAGCGACACCCAACTATAAGGGGTTGCCAAATAGTTTAGGATTTTATAGTTATCGTTAATTGCATTACGTTAACGACACCTTGCCATGAGGGGTTGCCAAATGGTCTAGGATTTATAGTTTCACCATCCAAAAGCGATAAACACATAGTCAAATAAGCATAGAACACCAAATCGAGCAATTATTCAAGTAAGGTATACAACAACGTTTGTGGTTTAAGACCCAAGTATAAAACATTTAGTTTAGATAAGTTAAAATGTCACCCCCAAAATAAAAGATAGAAAATGGGGTATGAAGTTACTCACATTCAAGTAATAAACTTGAAAGATTGATTATTTGGATATTTGCCGGAACGACGAGTTTAACGTATGAAGCCTAAATAAAAGAAAGTCTTGGATTTAGAAATGTTGTCTTGAAGATCTTTAAATAAAATAATTGTTGCAAAAACTAATCAATTAAAGTTCAAGGTTTAAAATGTAACTATTTAAGAATTTATAATAATAACCCTTTTAAAAAATGTAAGTTTGCTCAAAACCGGGTTAAAGTATCTAACCTTAATATTTACTTAACCAATGTTAAGTAATAAGGTGGGGAAAATGCTAAAATGCAAGTTCCATTAGGCTAAAGATACTAAAACGGGTTTTTAACGAGTGTTCGGGTTGTCGGTTCGGGTCTTGACAAATGGTCAAACCCAAAGTCAACTTTCCAAAATATTAATTGTTATGAGATAACTCATTAAAATATACTAACACTTAACCAAGTATGTAGATCTATTGTTTAGAACTAACAACGCACGTTAAGCGAGTGTTCGGTTTTGTCGGTCCAAGCTATGTTATGAGATCAAGTTGGATCCAACTATTCCAAGTACTTAAGAAAATAATTAAAATCAGTTTGTAAACTATTTTTCTAAAGAAATATACAAGTCTTGATAACTAAAAACACACTTGTGTGTCTTAAGCGAGTAAAAGTCGGTATAGTTCGGTCTCCATCTCACAAATAGTTCATAGATGGTTTCTACATGCCCAAATATCATAGAACTTGTATATTGGTTTATAAATGAAGAAAACTTAAATTTTACAACAAAAAAAGTTAACTACAAGTCTTTTAAGCAAAAGTTTCGGTTTAGTTCGGTTTCCATCTCCCAACGAGTTCATAGATGGATTCCATATTCTTAATATCAAAGAACTTGTAAAAATGATTTTTGAAACTCAAATCTAGCAATAAACATGTTTAAACAACTATTTTAACAAAACTAGTAAACAAAAGTTCGGTTTCCAGTTTGGACTAGTTTCGGTTAAACCGAGGTTAGTCTTATACAAACCCACACCATGGAACTTGTAAATAAGATGAACAAAATAAAGGGTTAGAAGTTAGTCATAAGTGATATGTATAATAAGTTATGTGTGTGTAAATATATATCAATAACACGAAGTCCTCCATGAAGCCTTGCCTTATGACATTCGAAACTTAACCAACCAAAGTCGGTGAAGTAACAAATAAAGGAAACAAGGGGTGTGTATTATATATATGTTGTACCACCATATTCAAGAGTTAGTAATGTTAGATGAACAAGTTAGAATGAAAGACTATAGTTAGTTTGACTTGAGAAGTCAAAACTTCAAGAATACATAAGAAATAACAACCTTGAATCTATGGAGTTTGTGAGAGTTTTTGGAGATGTAGCAAGAGTAAAATGAAGAAGATGGGTGTGTATATATAGGGAAGGAGTGAAGGGTTGGGTATAAAGATTCTTTTATGGTTTGCATAAAAATGGGTATGTTTAAATGGTCAAACAATGCATAATATAAAAAATATATATATATTTTATATATTTTAAATGACAAGATCCAATATTTTATATATTTGAAATGTTCGGGTTACAAACGGGTCGGGTTTACATAACAAAAGTGACCCGAAATTGACGAATGTCACAATAAGTCCTTTGCTAGCAACGTTTATGATTAATTTTATATATATTAGGGTTAGCATATCGTGTATACCCATACACGATAAGACACAAACATACAACATGCATATATGTACACGACACGAAAACTTATCGTGTACATGTATCATAAAACCAAACGCGAACCTTTTAATACAATGTATACACGATAAAACACGAACTTGTTAATACCGGTGACCCCGCTGCAACTGCAAGGAGGCCGAACTGTCGGAGAATTGGACATGTGGAGAGGTAGACTGGAAAATTGAAGGACTGCGAAGGCTTTGTGAGCCGTCTGCTTGAAGTTGGATTGGAATGATATGCACCGTGTTCAATTGATTAGGATAAAAATTATGATTAAATATTTAGGGTATATATAACATATTATATTATTATATATTCTTACTGATAAAAACAATTTAATAAAGTACTAATGGGTACTTAACATGTAAACGTGTATTTTACCTGTTTATAAACGAAAATTAACATGTTGATTCTTGTCAACCTGTTTAGTACACAAAACTTGTTAAGACCATACCTGATATATATTGTATTTTTAACAAAGTTAAAGATTTTAATACACCAAATTGAATGTTGTAGACTATTTAAAAGAGTTAAGTGCCATTTTAGTACCTGTGGTTTGTTCAGTTACGCAACTTTAGTATCTTTTTTGAATTTTATGCAAATGGCTACTTCAGTTTTTTAAAACTTGCAATTTTAGTACTTTTTTCTAACTCCGTTAATTTTTGTTCGTTAAATTAGGGGCATTTTAGTAATTTTATTATTTTATTTATTTATTTATTTTTTATTTCCCCCCCCCCCCCCCTTCTCTCTCTCTCTCAAACCTTAATTCTCCAACTCATATCAATCCAATCCTCAAATCAAACACTTTCTCCTCAATTGATCCTCATCGGAAAAATGCACCCAGTCACTGTTGCACCCAACTAAAACGCACCTCTTGTTCGCCAAAAAAAACACACCTCCTGCTTGCCGGAAAGTCGCACCCAACCACCACCGCACCCAACTCTTGCTCACCGCACCAACACTTACATCCACCATCTTCAAAGAAGATTAGAGGCAGAAATTGTTGGACGGGTTAATCAAACAACTTAATTTCAGACGAGGGGAAGAAGGAGAGAAATCTAAGGGATGATGGCGGTGGCTATTGTCATGTAGTGAAAGGAGGTGGCTGTCGGTTATGGCCAAGCCTGAAAACGAAGTTGGTGGGGTGAAGATGAGAGGAGGTGCTGTGGTGATGAATTTTTAGGGTTTGTTGGAAGAAAATGTAGAGATGATGACGGTAAAGAAGAACAGAGGTGTAAATAGAGAAAATGTATTATAAATATATTCTTTAGTTTTTTTTTTAATAACATTTAATATATTTTTTTGTTTTTTAATGTATATTTTTTATCAGGTGAAAGTTTACAAAATTGCCAACCACGGTATGTGATTCCAAAGTAAAGAAAATAACAAAATTACTAAAGTACTCTTAATTTAACGAACAAAAATTAACGGAGTTAGAAAAAAGTACTAAAATTATAAGTTTTAAAAAACTGAAGTAGCCATTTGCATAAAATTCAAAAAAGGTATTAAAGTTGCATGATTGAACAAACCACAGGTATTAAAATAACACTTAACTCTTATTTAAAATAACATAAATGGTATGTTGAATTATATGGTATCCACCAATTATTTACATTATTTATGTTTGTCTCTCTTTAATGAAAAATTAAGTTTAATTGATATAAAAGGACCACACTTATTTTACTCATAACTCCCATCCATACTTCGGTTGCAAATGGTATAACTCCCATCCATACTTCGGTTGCAAATGATAGAGGGGGCAATAAATGGTCACAACTACACATATGAAGGTCATTAATGCAATTTCAACTACACTCAAATGAATTATAAGTACCCCATTTTCAACCCCTTTCAACACACAACTTTCATCAACAAGACATTTTTTTCTTTTTATTTTTTGCCATATTTTGCTATTAACCGGTGATCGAAAATGGCACCCGAAGCGCGTTTTAAAGTCGAAACCATAAGCAAAAGTCATGTTAAGCCACAAAAGTTAATAGGCAGAAAAGAGTGTCAATTGGTCACATTTGATCTTCCATATATAGCCTTTTACTACAACCAAAAATTGTTGATCTATAAAGGTGGTGTGGAGGAGTTTGAGGGCATTGTGGAGAAGTTGAAAGATGGGTTGAGGGTAGTTTTGGAAGAGTTTTATCAATTGGCTGGGAAATTGGAAAAAGATGATGATGGGGTGTTCAAGGTGGTGTATGATGATGATATGGATGGGGTAGAGGTGGTGACTGCTGCCGCGGAATACACCGAGACCGCGGATTTGTTGAAGGAGGAGGGAACCTTGAAGCTTAAGGAGTTTATTCCTTATAATGAAGTTTTGAACCTTGAGGGGCTTCATCGTCCGCTTTTATCTGTCCAGGTAGTTTTACTTAATAAAAAATCTTCGAATTAGTTTAAGGGGTATTGTTTCATACATCACTTCTGAGAATTTTACATCATTTTTTTTACTGTAAACAGTCGTTTACAAAAGATAAACGCGCTATTTACATGTCTAGTAAATTGACGTAGAAATCGAGGTGGTGTATGAAAACTTATTCTCTTTCTTACACGTACATCACCCACCTCAAATTTACATCTCTCTTAGAAAACATCAAATCAATAGTGATTTCTTTTTTTCTTTTAAAGTGGAACGAGAGAATTATTATTATTTTGAAAAATGGCAAAAAAATTTTTTACATCATCTCTCTTAGAAAACATCAAATCAATAGTGCTTTCTTTTTATCTTTTAAAGTGGAACAAGAATTATTACAGTATTATTTTGAAAAATGACAAATTAGATATTAATAATCCTAACTTAATGTCATTTGCTATTTGCCGATAGTAATCCCAACTACAAATATTCATGTTGATGATTCGAGCTTTTAAAAAAATTACTCTTATTAGATAGCCTTTAAAAAGAACTTAACGGCGTTAAGTATTATCCGAATTTCAAACTAATTTTAGAATTTTTGATTAGAATAAGGATACATGTTGATTTATGTAAAATTACATCGAAACGGTTCTCCAAATAACAAAATAGTGATTCAATTTGGGTGTTTGAACTTCCGGTTAACAAATATAAAGCCATTTGGATACCGTTTCAAGATAAGTTTTGCATCAATCGACTTATATCT
Organism: Bidens hawaiensis; assembly: GCF_021521415.1. Lineage (NCBI taxonomy): Eukaryota > Viridiplantae > Streptophyta > Magnoliopsida > Asterales > Asteraceae > Bidens > Bidens hawaiensis. The sequence continues at coordinate 49,132 of NW_027491279.1, forward strand.
TCCTTCCGGTCAAAAACTAAAACATCAGTTTGTAATTCAAATAATGCCGCTAAGTTTTTTTTGACATAGGTCCAATGAGATTATGAGAGTAAATTTTTCAAAAGTTCGGACCAACAACAACAATATTCTCAGTTAGAATTATTATCGGTAAATTACATTATGTTAGGATTACTAAAATCCAATTTACCTAAAATTAGAACGAGTATAACCATATAACAAATAACATGAGTGAAGGTGAGATACGAATATACGATTAGTACAATACCTTTTTTATTCGTAATTTGATATAATATTATATTTACCAACTAAACTAAATATCAATTATATTCATTTAAATATTGACTTACATAATATGAAACTTTGGAGTGTAAAAGAGGGAAGAATAAGATAACAATGATTATATTCTAAATTATATTTGATAAAATGATTATATAATAAATTTCAAGTGTTTTGTTTAATTATAATTTTTTGAATGTTGTCTCAAACGTATAGCCATTATTCTTTAATACTCGGTTAAATACCATTCAAAGAAGCTAATTATTTTTGATTTTGTACCAATTAATATATTTATTTTTGTTGAAGGTTGGTGATGTGAATTAATACTCTGTTAATATCATTCAAAGATATTAAATATTTTTTATTTTGTACTGATTAATATATTTATTTTTGTTAAAGTGAATTAAATATAATGCATGTTAAATAAATGCACTTCATTAATTATAAATCTGTTAACAATGACTGGTCTATATGGTCCAAATATATTTACTTCTGTTTTTTTTTAACAACCGAATGTACACTCAAAGATATGATTGAACCATTAACCTCCTATGTCAAAAAAACTTGTTTCAAAATAATTATTTTATGTTTTAATTAGTTTTGCACCTTTAAGTCTTTAACACCTTTATTTCTATATAAATAACAAACTAACTATACCATAAAACAGCACATTTTTTAACTTTCCGTTTAATTTAATCAATAACTATGTTACTAATCATGCACATTAGGCAATTAAAAATGCCAGAAAATAATTTGCTGATTGCAAAAATTGCTAAAATTAATTAGTCTTGAAGTAAATATTTTGAAGACTTTAAAAAAAAGATAATGATCTGGATTTCAGAATTTCATCTATGAAATTCCTCGAAGTTTAAATGTAATTCTCATTAAATAAAATTATATTGCAATAAATGTGTATTTTGACTTCTCACAACTACCAACTTTGTCTCAAAACAAACCGTAATAAATGTCAACTTTTAAAAAGGCACTTTTTTTTGACATCATAAAAAAGTTACTTTAATACAGTTAACTAATTAATAATTAAATTAATATTCTTTAATTAACGGATGCATATTCTTTTTAACGGCATATCTACCTTTATCTTCTTGATAATGAAAGATTGAAAGGACTTGAGCCCTCATTAATTTTAAAACATAGTTTTAACTATTAATACATTAATACCGCTAGCCAAATGTTCACTGGTAAATTGATATATAGCATGGTGGTGTAACTTTATTTGTATATTAACCAAATTGTCGCTAGCCTAACGGTATCAAGATATGATGGAAATATGTCTTTTCTCACTAATATGAGGATTCGAGTGTTATTTTAAATAAAAGTGTAGATTTTTGAATTATTTTCTTCTATTAACATTTTCACCTCTAATACTTATTCAGCTAACCAAGCTCAAAGATGGGCTTGTAATGGGCTGCACATTCAACCATGCAATCTTAGACGGTACATCAACATGGCACTTCATGAGCTCATGGGCCGAACTCTGCACCGGATCCAAATCCATTTCCGTTCAACCCTTCTTGGACCGGACCCAAGCCCGAAACACACGAGTGAAGCTGGACCTCACACCACCGGCCCAACAAAACGGCGACGGTGCAACACCACCATCAGCCACACTGTTAAAAGAGAAGATCTTCAGGTAGGGACGTGCACGGTTCGATTTGATTATTAGCCTCCAAAAAAACTTAGGTTAAGAATTTTTACTTAGAAATATTTGGAAATGGAGGTATGAGTACATCATTCATAAATACATGAAATGTAGGCATAAATACATAAAATGGAAATATAAATATATGAAACGAAATGAGATATAAATACATGAAATAGTGATATAAAATCTAGAAATATATTAAAAAATGAATGGTTCGTTCGGTTAATTTCGGTTAATCGAGGGTACAAAAAAAAAAAAACAGATAACCATCTTATGTTAATTTGGTTTCAGTTTAATTTTGGTTCGATTCCGTGGGTTTTCGGTCCAGTTAACGGTTCAGTTATTGCTAACCCATTCAGGTTCTCAGAATCGGCAATCGAAAAAGTCAAAGCTAAAGTCAATGCCAATCCACCTGATGGAGCTACTAAACCCTTCTCCACTTTCCAGTCACTCTCCACACACATATGTAGAGGTGGTCAAAAAAACCGGTCCTCGAACCGGTTTGCCGGTTTAAACCGGAAACCGGTTTTTAAGAAAACCGGTTTTTTGTAAACCGGTTTGACCGGTTTACAAACCGGCGGTTTATATATCGGTTACACAATTTGGAGCCAAAACCGGTTTTATAACCGGTTATAAAAAAAACCGGTTTTTTTTAATAACCGGTTATTAAAAAACCGGTTTTTTTAATAACCGGTTTTTTAAAAAACCGGTTAACTGGTTTTTTTATAAACCGGTTTTTGACCGTTATAAAAAAACCGGTTAACCGGTTAAAAACCGGTTTTTTCCCGTTGATTAACGGCCATATAGCCGTTTTTTATAATTTTTGACCGTTTTTTTTTTTCCCCATTTTACCCCCACAAACATCTATATATAGCTTAGGTTGGGTATTGGTTAGATCACACTCGATTATACAACTCCAAACGCTCTAAACGTTTATTACATACGCGATTATTTTGTTATCTCACGCTCAATTATACCACATTACCACTCCATACGCTCTTATTTCGTAGTCGATTATCATGGCCTCCCAAAGTGCTGCTTCATCCGTCAACATGGGTGCCTCGAACACGGGAGAAACGGTCGTTCGGGTCATCCCCACGAAACGAAACCAAGATGTTTGGCAACATTTCGACCTATGCGAAATGTCTAACGGTACCCAAAAAGCTCGATGCAAACATTGTTTGAAGTTTTATGGCAAAGATGCAAACTCCACTTTAAGAGCGCATGTACAAAGGCCCTTTTGCAAGGCCTTGAAGGACGAATCGGGAAGTAGTTCGCAGCCGGAGATGACGAATCAAGGAACGGTGTTTACGTACGACCTTGAAGCGGTACGTCAAAAGTTTTCAAACTTTGTGATTCAAAATACACTTCCTTTCAACCACTTCGACAACCCTCAATTCACGGAGATGATGCAAAAGTATGTTCAACCACGCTACCAACACGTAAGTCGTTCGACCCTTAGAAGAGATTGTCTTAAAGTTTGGAAAAACGCTAAATCCGAACTAATTTCATACTTTTCAAACTTACAAACTGGTGTAAACTTAACAACGGATGTGTGGTCGGTACCTAATGGTTCGCCCGACTCATACATTTGTGTGACGGCTCATTGGGTTGACCCCGGGTCGTGGCAAATGATGAAACGAACCGTTGCGTTTCAATTGTTTGATTACCCGCACACGGGTAGAAATATTTTTAAACTCTTGGATAAAGTCATTCGACAATACAAGATTGAAGATAAAATCTTTTCAATTTCGTTTGATAACGCGTCCAACAATACGGCCGCGGTTGGCCATTTAAAATTAAAGTATAAACCTATTTGTGATGGAGCGTTTTTTCATAGCCGATGCATTGCACATATTATCAACTTGGCCGTGCAAGATGGGTTAAACGTGATCGAAACGCAAAGAAACAATTTTAAAAGAATGTTACGAGATGTTTTTAGCAACAATAAAACATTTTCAAGATACAAAAAATTTTGTGATGAAGCTAATTGTCAATGGTTGGGGCCCAATTGGGATTGTCCAACAAGATGGAACTCGACTTGTGATATGTTTGAGAAAGCCATCCAACAAAAAGAATCACTAATTGCGTTTCATCAAATAATGTCAAGTAGGGGTAAATGTGCACCGTACGATCCTAGAAACTGGTTATTGATTGAGATCGTTACGGAGGTCCTTCAAATTTTTAAATCTTGCACAACTAGTTTATCCGGGGTTTACTATCCAACAAGCCCCATTGCTTTACCAAAAATTGCTGTCATGTGCACAAAGTTGAGTGAACTTCATTGTAGGGGTGCACCTTATTTTGATATGGGTGTAAAAATGAAAGAAAAAATTAGAAAATATTTTCAACAACTACCCGCTGTTTTGACATGTGCTGCTGCGTTAAACCCTTGCATAAATGTTGGTGGTGTTGAAGCTTTAATAGAAAAAATTTGTGATGAGCTAGAGTTAAACGACGATCAAAACCCCTATTATAACCAAACTTTAAAGAATGCTTTCAACACCACCTTGTCTAACATGTATGATGTTTACCTTACAAAATACGGGTCGTCTTCCCAAATTCATGACTCGTTAAGAGCTGTTGCCCAATCCCAATCCCAAACCGACCTTGAAATGGGGATGTACTACATGATTTGGGAAGACGCCGGTAAACGTCAAAAGGTAAACACCCCAAGCAGTGAACTTGGAAGGTATGGTGGTACCAACTTTGTGAAACACATGACTCCAGATGAATTTAGAAGTCTTGATTTGCTGGCTTGGTGGAGAGGTAAGGAGGATGAGTTTCCGATCCTCGCTGCCATGGCCAAAGATTTACTAACGGTCCAAGCTTCCACGGTAGCTTCGGAGTCTGCTTTTTCTGTTTCTGGCAGGGTTATATCGATTAGGAGGACTCGACTCACTCCACCAGCTGTAGAGATTTCTATTTGCTACAAGGATTACTTGGACGCTTTAGATAGGGCACAACATCAACGCTCACTCGAGGGGGAAATGGACTATGAGGCGGGCTTGTATGAAGACGAGGTCAATCAAGGACACACTCAACCAATGACCGATGAAGAAGCCGCGTACGACGATTACCTAAGGAATAGCTCGGGATCGGGTAGCGATGAAAATAATGAGTAAGAAACAGCAAGTTGTTAATGTAATCGTGTCTAAGCATTCTTTAATGTTTGTATTTTTGAGTTACGAATATGCGATAACGATTTAATGTTTGTATTTTTAATGTAAAAGCTATAAATGAAAGTTATGTATTTTTGAGTTACGAATATGCGATAACGATTTAATACTTGTAGTTACCGGTTTGCCTTGTAGTTACCGGTTTGTTTATACTGTGAAAAAATAATGGTTATTTAAAAAATAAAAAATAAAAAAAAAACCGGTTAACCGGTTAGACCGGTTATTAAAAAACCGGTTAATAAAAAAACCGGTTTATTAACCGGTTCTAACCGGTTCACAAACCGGTCGTAACCGGTTTGACCGGTTATGGTTTTCATGCACAAAAACCGGTTATTAACCGGTCCGGTTATTAACCGAACCGGTTTTTTTCCAGGACGAAAAAAACCGGTCCGGTTAATAACCGAACCGGTTTTTTTAAAAAAACCGATTTGTGCACCTCTACACATATGGCACTCCGTCACTAATGCCCGTAACTTAAAACCGGAGGATTACACGGTGTTCACCGTGTTTGCTGATTGTCGTAAACGAGTGGATCCTCCTATGCCGGAAAGCTACTTTGGTAATTTAATTCAGGCGATCTTTACCGTCACCACTGCTGGATTATTGCAGGTAGGGGTGATTTTTGGATTTCAAAGTTTTAAATCTGTACTTGAAAACCAACCCAAATCTTTTACTAATTTATTTAGTTTGGGTTAGTTCGGTTTCGAGTATCTAAGGAAAAAACAACAACTTAGATTTATAACTACAATATCATAATCGATCAAGTAAAATATACCATAATCGATTAAACGGTTAAGTCATAAAGCATATACCATAACCAAACTCAATTAAGGGTGTGTTTGGGATTCCTTATTTAAGTCCAAAAGGACTTTATGTGAAAAGGAATTATAAACTTATGATTTTTTGAGAAGGAGTTTGTATAAAAGTGTTTTGATTAACTTATGTTAATAAGTTGTTTTTTAAGGAGTGTTTGGGAATATTATACCCTTTAAGTTAATAAGTTAGAGAATCATAACTTTTCAAAACTCTCTTATTTTGCCTTGGCCATAAGTTAAAAACCATAAGTCTTTATGGTTTGCCAAACACCTTTTAAACATTATTAACTTTTCAAAAAGTTTATAAGTTATAAGTTGGTGTAAATAAGGAATCCCAAACACCCCCTAAATCTACTAATAGGATCATGTATTAAAAAAAAGTTTATTTGGTGTCTGATGTTTAGGTGGTTATGTTTTTATTTGGGGATTTTTTTTTCATTTGTTGTGTAATCTAGCATCTTGCTAGACTTGTTTTAATAAAATTTCGTTTTTAAAAAACAAATAGTCTATTTAAGTTTTTTAGGTTGGGCAAAAACCCATAAATCATATTTTAGTTTTTTCTCGGGTTCAGGTTTTTCGGGTTGGGTTAGTTCAGGTTTGGATTTTTCTTATGTCGGATTTCAGTTTTCGGATAAAATTAACAACCCTAATTGCAGGCAAATCCACCGGAATTCGCGGCATCGTTGATCCAAAAAGCGATCGATACGCACGACGCGAAGGCAATCGAAGCACGAAACAAGGAGTGGGAGAGTAACCCAATCATATTTCAGTACAAGGACGCCGGAGTGAACTGTGTTGCGGTGGGAAGTTCCCCTCGGTTCAAGGTCTACGATGTGGATTTCGGGTTTGGTAAACCCGAAAGCGTTCGGAGCGGGGCGAATAACCGGTTTGATGGTATGGTTTATTTGTATCCATCTAAGGATGGTGGAAAAGGCATTGATGTTGAGATTAGTTTGGAAGCAAGTGCAATGGACAACCTTGAGAAGGATAAGGAGTTCCTCCTAAGCCATGAATAAAGAAGTTGAAATTGAAATCATGGAGTTAGATTTCATAAATAATATGATTTGGTTCTAAAAGTGTTTGATGGGTTGTTTGGTTATTTATTGGTCTATTTGTATGTAGGTTTAATTTTCGGATTAACTATGCCTATTAAGTGTGGTTAAGTGTATATTAGTTTCAATGTGTGGTTAAGTTTGTAACCAAATCATATCTTCTGTTTATTGATTCAATTTTCAAGCTATTTTAGGCAGTGTGGTGGGATCCTTTTTTGAGCAATTATTAGTACTTTAATCTTTACTATTCTTTGGTTCATAATATGTTACTTTAGTAATACTATAATGAGTATTATAGATGTTGGGATTTGGACGCTATCTCTAAGACGCTATATGCTGGGATCCTTTTAAAAGACGCTATCTCTAAGGATTTGGACCTTTTTATAGATGTTGGGGAAGCCCTTCGGGCGGGGGATAAATGGTTATGTGGGAGGTGCATGACGTTGCATGCCCTTAGCAGGGGGTGCAAGCATGCTGATGGCGTCTATTCTTTTCCGGTGGATCCTGGAGATGCTGGAGAATTCATCGTTGGGATCCAGAAACCTAATCGTGTGTCTGTGGATAGGGATCCAGGTCCATCTGTAGGAGTGGTTGGGGATGTATCCCTTGTGGAACGGGTTTTCTCCCTTCCCATTCAAACGGTTAAGAGCATCCCCCCAAGTTGTCGTTTGGCGTTTGCTCAGACTTTGGCATGCGCTTTACGCAAGGTAGTGGATTCACTAGGCTCAATTGAGAATTGGGTCAAATTACTATTGTTGCCACGGTGTACTTTAAGGGTGGTGAAACCTTCCACTAGGCAGGAACGCAGGTCAGGGAATCGAAATTCTTTGCAATGTAGTAGCATTCAGCAAGCACTTGCGGTGTGGAAAGATGGATCTGGTTTTGCTGACTTGGTTCTTTCTCTCTTTGATAACGTGGGGGGGAGCACTTTTTCTAAAAGAGAGGTGGGAGGGGAGGAGGGTTCTGAAAACAGCCTCAATATTAAACAATGTCTCAGGAAAGTCAGGGATGGTCATTTCACAGCTGCAGTCAAGGTATTATGCTCAAGTGGGGTTGCCCCTCTCGGATATTCAACCATGAAAGCCCTCATTGATAAACACCCAGTGGTGCCGCCTCCGTCGTTGCCTTCTAGCTCTGTCGCCCTGCCTACTCTCTCTGTGGATGGGGACTGTGTGCTTAGATGTATCCGATCATTTCCTAAAGGGACCTCATGCGGGAGAGACGGGATGCGGGCGCAACACTTGTTGGACGCTCTTAGTGGTGAGGGATCAGTGACTTCCATGGGTCTGCTCTCAGCCATCACTGAAGTCGTCAACTTATGGCTAGGGGGTCTGTGCCCCAAGGTGCTCGCTGAGTTTATTGCTTCGGCCCCCCTTACCCCTTTATTAAAGCCGGATAATGGAATTCGGCCCATTGCTGTGGGGGCTATCTGGCGTAGGTTGGTTTCTAAAGTGGCTATGAAGATGGTTGGGAAGGAAATGACTCAGTATTTAGGGGACTTTCAGTTTGGGGTGGGGACCCCTAATGGGGCAGAGGCGGTGCTTCACAGCGCGAACCGGTTTCTTAACTCCTTTCACGCGGACGGCTCTTTAGCTATGCTTACCGTGGACTTCTCCAACGCCTTCAATATGGTCGACCGCACAGCCTTTCTCCGGGAGGTTCATCATCATTGCCCGTCTATCTATCTATGGGTCCAGTTCCTTTATGCCCAGCCGGCTAGGTTGTATGTTGGTGATGACTGTATAGGGGCTACTACTGGGGTTCAGCAGGGAGACCCCCTTGGGCCCCTCCTCTTTGCCTTAGCATTACACCCTCTTGTTCTTCGGGTACAAAATGACTGTAACCTCCCATTTCATGCTTGGTACTTGGATGATGGGACTTTTATTGGTGGTGCCAACGAAGTCGCTAAAGCCCTAGACATTATCAACTCGGAAGGGCCATCATTGGGGCTGCAACTTAATATTAAGAAAACCGAGGTTTTTTGGCCAGCGTGTAATGGGGTGAAAGTCAAAGATGGGCTCTTCCCTAGTGGGATTGGTAGACCTGAGAGAGGGGTAAAGCTCCTTGGAGGGGCTGTTAGTCGAGATCCCTACTTTATTAAGGAGTTGGCGAGGCGGAGAGCATCTCGTGCGGTTGATCTTATGAAACTCTTACCTTGCCTTAGGGATCCCCAGAGCGAACTCCTCCTGCTTAGGTCTTGCATGGGGGTTGCTAAGTTGCTTTTTGGGTTACGAACATGCCACCCCCATATGATGGATGATGCGGTATCCTGTTTGGATAAGGGGCTACGAGAAGCCATCGAAGACATAGTTGTATGTGGAGGCCCGTTCTTTGGTGATCTTCAGTGGCGACTTGCATCTTTACCAATGCGCTTAGGGGGTTTAGGCCTTCTTTCGGCTCATGATGTTGGGGTTTACGCTTTTGTAGCGTCGAGGGCTCAGTCTTGGAAGCTACAGAATCACATCTTAACGAATAGCGGAGTTGTCGACCTGGACTCAGACTACGTGCAGGCCCTGGAACGCCTAAATGACGCTCTCCCAGACTTTGATATTGGCGGTTTCTCTAATATGGACACCGCCCCACCAAAGCCTCAAAAAACTTTGGCGAATGCCCTTTTTGGCAAAATCGCTCAGAGCCTGGGAGAAGTTTTTGGATTGTCCCCCCGACAGAAGGCGGTTATTGAATGCTTACAAGGTCCTCATGCCCAAGATTTTCTGACCGTTATCCCGATTGATGGCTTGGGCCAAAGCATGTCTGCGGTCGAGTATAGGGCCATTCTTAAGTACCGTTTGATGGTCCCAATGTACCCAGAAGACGAAACATGTCCGATCTGCCGTAAGGCTTGCCTGGATAAATTCGGAGAGCATGCGGTTCATTGTAAGGAGATGCCTGGGTTCAAATACCGACATGATTGGGTGCGGGACGTTCTTTGGGACATCTTAAGGCGAGCTGGGATATCAGCTAAAAAGGAAGCCCCCGTAAACTTCCTTACAGACCCCACGGAAGGGAGATTCACTCTACGACCGGCAGATTTGCTCGTCTTTGGTTGGGCCGGGGGAAAACACGTTTGTGTTGACCTCACAGGGGTATCTCCCTTAGCTGGTTTGAGGGATAATGGGTTTGTAGCTGGGCAAGCAATGGAAAGGGCTGAAACGAAGAAGGTGGAGAAACATGCTAAAGCCTGCGAAGAGAACCAACATGTTTTTGTCCCTCTGGCTTTTGATACATTTGGCTCCTTGGCACCGGAAGCTATCCGTTTCCTAACCAGGGTCCAACAGGTTGTGCATAGCAATGTGTCGACTCCAAAGGGGCAGGGGTATGTCTTTAGCATGTTAGGGTTTGCAATTCAGAAAGGGGTGGCGGCGCAGCTTGTTGCCCGCCTACCTGCTATATTGATGTAATATCTATGTTTATATTTACAATGGATTCAATATTATACTTCAAATATATATATATATATATATATATATAATGAGTGAAAATAAATATAACTTGATATAGATGAGAGTTGAGACTAATTGCATTAAAAATTACCCAAGCTATTGTTAAAAACTTAAAATAAATACATGAAAACCATAAGAAATTGGATCATTGGGAAGTACTACAAGAAACAATAGTGAAGAATAACCGCCAACATCGTACTCAAATCTGAATTCAAAATTTCAAATATTCGATTTTAAACACCCTTAATCCACGTAGCTGAATATAAAAAAAAGTATATGATATTTTTTAATAGAAATAAGATGATAGGATAACTAATGATTACTAGAAATATGTATGCTTGTAAAAGCTTATGGGGTATTTTCTTAAACTATGTTTTGAAAACTTTATACAAATAACACTAGAAATACATCACCTAATAGTCATTAGATTTCTTTATTATTTTATTTGTACGTGGTTGTGTAAATTAGTCCATTTTTCACCCGAAAATTTATATACGTAGTGTAAATGTACTCGTTTTTTACCAAAAATTTGAGCCTCTCCCCTCGTTTATGAAAACCTCCATATAATTTGAGTCCGGCTCCCCACGTGTTTTCGCCCAGGTTTCGTCAGTGCCTAGCTTCTCTATTGAATCAGCGTCCATACAAAACAAATGACTTTAGTGGGACCCGTCTTAAGAACAAAATTGAGAAACACCCCAACGTGTGTTTGAATTCATCCTTAAAACCGCAACATGCGAAAAGCCGAAAACCACAAAAGTTTTTTTTTTTCTTCTTTTTTCACTGTCACTAGTTCTTGTAACCGTTGAAATGGTGACTTAAAATAGAATAGCAATATAAAAGTATAAAACGTAGTAATTACTAAGTGATTACTTCATATTTAACATGAAATAAGTTATGACTGTATATAGGAACTAGGGAGACAAAAGTTTTTATAGTTACAAACACATACAAAACATTAAGGTGTTCAAATTTCGATTCGAATTTGAAACATTCAAAATTCGATTCGAATTCGGTTATTATAAAATTTGAATTTGTTTCGATTCGTATTTAAGTATATAAATTGAATACAAATTTATGATTTTTTATTCGATTCGAATTCAAATTATATATATATATACATATTAATTAAATTTTTTATTGGTGTCAAATCCATAAATAATAGATGTCTATTACAAATTAATTAAAATTAAACCCAATAAGCCATATTATTGTTTCTTAGCCCATACTATTACGGGTGTTATTAACTTCTCGTTTCGAATATGTTGAATTTTAGACTATTTATACTTTAGTTTTGAACTTATTATCATGTGATATTATGGCTACTTTAAATTTATATGCGTGTTTTGCAATTATGATTATGGTTGTCAAAGCTTTTGGCATAGGTGAACTTGAATTAGATCGAATTTATTCGAATTCAAATCGAAATCGAGTTTCAAATACGATTTCGATTCAAAATCCAAATTAGGCATATAATACGAATACGAATCGAATAGTTCAACATTTAATCGAATGCAAATGCCATAAAATAAATAATTATTCAGATTATTCGATTCGATTTAACATAAAAATTCATATTCGATTCGATGAACACCAATGTTTTAAAAACCGGTATTTTACTTGTACCGGATTGGGCTAAAAAATGGTACAACCGGTTGAACCGGGTAATACCGGAAGGTTCAACCGGTTGAATAATTTACCTAATAATTTCCTATAAGTGATGTTTCAATCTAAAAATAACCCAAAAGTAAATAATTTCGTAACAAAAAATAATCCAAAAGTTAATCCATATTAAAAAAAATAATGCAAAAACACTTAATTTTTAAAAAATAGTCCTAAAGTTTACACGTTTGAATGTTAATTGTTGGATTAAAAGTAATATTAAAAAATATGGGCCGCAAATATCCAAAATTTCTCGGACATAAAACCGGTTTGCCGGTAAAAACCGGTATTTTAGACAAAAACCGCCGGTACGATGTTCTGGCAAACCAGCCAAAAATACCGGACTCAAAATACCAGCCTGTTGTGCGAAATCCGGTTTAACCGATTCAACCGGCCGGTTTGAACCGGTTTTTAAAACACTGATGAACACCCCCTAAAATACATTAAAAAAACTAAAAATGCTTTCATTATAAAAATATCCCAAAATAGTCTAGTTTAGATTAAATAAATACAAAGGACCCTTTTAATTTGAATATTTCGTATGTTTTCATCAAAAACGCGTCGGTGGATACATGTTTTGAACCAAATCCGTCTATTGACGAGTTTTGTTATAACCAATCATACCCAACCACACGTTTAGAACATTAATTGAATGTTGAGTGACTTAATTGAGCTAAAATCTTTAGTTGAGTGAATTAAGATACATTAAAATTTGTGTGACCTAATTAAAAGTTGAATACAAAGTTATCCCTAATATTAAATAAAATTATATCATATAGACAAGTTACAAACTTCAAAATATGGAGATACGTCATGAACGATGAAATTGAGTTTAAAATAGTCTCGGACGCCACCTTCTTTTTATCCAACTGACATGCTATTATTGGCTTTTGAAACTCGTAAATGTGTTGCCGCCTGAACATTTTGAGTTTTTCCAAATAAAAAGAGACAAATAATATATTTTTCTTTTAAAATGGGTATTTTGAAAAATTTTCTTTTAATTTTTGTTAGTAATAATAATAACATTTAATTAACAAAAGTTGATAATACTAGGTAGGATGTTTGTGAAAGAAAGAAAAGAAAAGAAAATAAAGCCCCAAATTATTATCCACAACCAGCCAGCCGCCAAGCTTACTCGCCACCTGCACAACACGTTATAAAGGCAATCCACGGTAACAAATGGAGAAAAAATGTTATCCCGCTAAAAAAAGGAGCTTCAGGAAGTTGAAAGAACATTGGTGCAATTGCAGGGAACTTTCAGAAAAAGGGCATGAATCTTACCGATAAACTCGTCTGCTCGGTGGGGAACGGAAACAAAACCAGATTTTGGTTTGACCGGTGGACCGGAAACAGCCCCTTATGTGATCAATTTCCCTTTTGCTTTGGTAGAGCTCTTAATAAAAATGCACTAATTGAAAACAACTACAAGCGGGTGGGTGAGCAAATTCAATGGGATTGGAACTGGATCTCATTACCGCAGACTGGGGGGGAGTGGAGGGAGTTCTCGGCTCTTATGAAATGCCTCTCGAATGCTCCAATAAAAAGCAGGCCAGACACTTGGGGCTGGGTCTCTGAAGGTGGAATGCAGTTTAATGTTAAAACAGTAAGGGAAGATATAGCAGTCAATGTCGTTGGCAGCGTCCATAATCAGGTCATGAAGTGGTGCAATTGGATTTCGCCAAAAATCAATATGTTCATTTGGAAGGCTTGGGATGGTAGAATTCCTACGGTTTCGGAACTACAACGCCGGGGCATAAATCTGCAAGATAGAAGATGTGCAAGATGCGGATAGGCTGATGAAACTGTTGATCATCTTCTTATTAATTGTTTGGCTGCCAAAAGCATCTGGTGGCATTTGGGAATCTGGTTGGAGTGCCCAAATCTCGCTCTTACTAGCTCGGTGAAAGACACTTTCCAGTTGATAAAGGATTCGGCATTCTCACACAGGAGGAAAAAATCAATGGTAGCAGTTGTAATGGTTGGAATGTGGATTATTTGGCGTGACCGCAACCAAAGAATTTTTAACAATAATCCCTGCTCGGTCTCGAAGATATTGGATGACATCAAGGAAACTTCATTCCTTAATCTGAAACATAGATCCAGGTGGAAAAATTTGTCAATAGATAGATGGTTAAAATTTGATGTAAACTTGTTTTGATTCTATCTTTGGTGATGTAATTGGTGATGCCTTCTCTTTTGCATCTTGCTTAGAGATTGGTTTGGTGGAATGAATATATGCAAGCTTTTTTGTTCAAAAAAAAAAAAAAACAACACGTTAAAGCCCATCATCTCATACCAATAAAAAAAAAAACCAAATAAATACCAAAAACTTTAAAAAAAATTCAATTAAAAAAAAAACCCTAGCTGCAATTTTAAACTTGAATCAATTTCCCATTTTTCATATTTATAATTTAAATCCTTCTTCACCAGATCAACCTTTACAATCTCAATTCAATTCAAGGTATGTATATGTATATGTATATGTATCGATTAATTTCATTTTACTTAATAATAATAATAATAATAATAATAATAATAATTTTATCATCCCCTAATATTTTGCCCTAATTTATTAATATTATTGACATTGATTGTGGCAAGGGATTTGTATGATTATACGTCGACGGAATTTAACGGCAGCTAATCACTTACTTCACCAGGCGTATATTATATTATTATATAATAATAATAATAATCCATTGTCATTGCTTTGATTGATTATTATTTCAACCGCATATTATGGCTATGCTCAAACCAGAGGTATTATTACTATTATTATTATTATTATTATTATTGTTATTTATTATTATTATTATTGTTGGTGTTATGTTTACTTACTGTAATAGTTATGTATAATTAGGGCTGTAAACGAAGCGAATAAGGTTTTGTGGTTCATGTTTGTTTGTAAAGGTTTTTATTGGACAAGCGAACGGTTTGCGAACAACTAAGAGAATGGAATTTATTGTTCGTGTTGGTTCGTTGACGGAATAAACTTGTTTGTGAACGGTTCACAGACACAAGCGAATGGATACGAATTAATATAAATTCACTTCACTGAGCTTTTTTGACATTAAAGAAATTAACAGAATTTATTGTTCGTGTTGGTTCGTTAACGTAACGAACTTTATCGAACGGACGCAAAATAATGAGATTTATTGTCTTTGTTCGGTCATTACGGTCATTAAAGAAATGAACTTTTCTAACATTCATGTGCAAAAGTGTTCATTTTGCATATAAGTTAATCACATAATACTCATATATATATATATATATGATAGGATTAGAAAAGCTATTAAAGAAATTAAAAACCTTTAATGAACAGACGTAAACAACAAACATTAATAAACTGACGCAAATGAACATTAGTGAACGAACATAGCTTCTGGTCGAGTTTGTTCATTTAGTTAATCGAACTTCCCTCCGAAAAGTTATTTGAACGCTCGGTTTGTTTACAGCTCTACATACAACATCATGAATTCAGCATGTGGTTGTGATTTGTGAAATTTTTTTGTTGTGATTATAAATGTTTTGTTTGCTGTTTATGTCAATCAAGATGAAGTCTTTTATTTGGCTGGAAACATCGGATGGTTTAATTCAACAAGTGGAAGAAGAAGTTGCAATGTTTTGTCCGATGATACGTAGAGAAGTCTTTCATAAAAGCATGGGATCTTCCAAAAATCATGCTATAAAGCTTCCTGACAGAGTTACTCCTGCGGTTTTAGGATTAATACTTGATTATTGCAGGTTTCATCAAGTTGCAGGCCGGTCTAATAAGGTCTGTGAAATCTATGGTTCGCTCTATTTGTCTCGTTTTTTTTAGGCTTTTGATGATTTGAAGATTAAATGTTGAATATGTTATTTGTGTTTGTGTTTCTGCAGGAGCGTAAAACTTTTGATGAAAAGTTTATGCGATTGGATGCGAATAAGTTGTGTGATTTAGTGTCGGCTGCAGATAGCCTTCAGGTTAGGCCGCTGGTTGATCTTACTAGCTGTGCAATTGCTAGGATGATTTCAGGCAAAACTGCGGAGGAAATACGTGAGACGTTTCATATTGCTGATGATCTTACGGAGGTAAAAGATAAAATGTTTTTTTTTTCTCATTAAAGAATATGAGATTAGACAGTTTTATTTGACTTAACGGGATCTGTTTATTGCAGGAAGAGAAGTTGGAGCCTATTAAGTTTAAAACGGATGATTCACGTGTCCGTCTTTTGAATAGGTTGTATGCAAGAAAGAGAAAACAGTTGAAAGCTAGAGAAAAATCAAAGGTAAACGGATGAGTTTTCACATTTTGGGTCAACGACAGTTGACCAGAAAACTTTATTATAACATTAACTCCATTTGTGTGTTACAGAATGTTGAAGTTGAAGAGGAGCCTGTTGAAGATCGTTCTGTTGATGATCTGTTGTCATTCATAAACAGTGGAGATGAAGGTTGATTACTGTTTTTACATGCGTCTTCCGTTCAGTTTTCCACCTGACTATTTTTTAACTTATTTCAACCCGTATGAAATACTTGCAAATTAATAAACTTTCTGCTGCTTTCAGATTCCAAAGGCGTTAAGCCTGCCAAGAACAAAAAGAGAAACCGTAGGAGAAAGCATCATCGCAAGGATCCTTCTCCCAACACCGAGAACAAGAATAATTATAAGGTTGGTATCCAATCCTTAATTTGGTAGTAAATAAATTTTTCGTTATATTGTAATGCTTTTATCACTTTTAATTGCATGATTTAGGAAACGGATAGTCTGTCTTCTTCCCATAATAGTGAGATTGAAGACGCGCGCAATCAAATCATATGTTCAGAGTTGCTTGGATATGCTTCTGCCGAGTCTGATTTTGATGACGGGTTGGATCCTGCACTGAGGGAACAACTTGACAGGTTTGTTTAATTTAAACGACTCAAATTTATATCAAGAAACTCTTTTCTTTTCTTTTTTTTTTCAATTTTTTTATTTATCTTGTGAAATTTGTTTCCGGTGCAGGGAAGTAGAGGATTTTGCTCAAAGACTGAACTCGGTTTGGTCAAAATAGGAACCTTACACCATCTAGTAATTTATTAACAGGTATGTATTTTTTCTTTACCTTGTGAAGTAATAGCAATGGTTTAACTGTATAATAATTGTTAGTTTTTATTGCCATATTCAAACTCGAAAAATAGTCTTAACTATTCAGTGTTATGTTGTTACAGGCGGGGCGAGAAGCGGAGCCCGTCATTTCTCATAATGCATCATGATCTACTTTTGTAGGGATGTTTTTATTAGGTTAAAGAGGCTAAATTTTGTAGGCATGCAGGCAGAAATTATATGCTCCATTGAAAGCATAGGATAGTTAAGAGCTCGAATACATCTTTTGAACTTTCATGATTTCTGCGTCGTGTTTATTTAAACGACTTTTGTTTTTTGCTCGTTTATTCTTACTGACTTGTGTTTATCGCGACTGCTAGTGATTGGGCGCTTGTTAATTTATAAGAGTTAAAATTATCCAGACTTTGAAACTCACCATGGAAACTGCAGTCTACTAGAGCTGCAAAACTTTATTTGAAGCAACAGTTTTGATTCACTTGTGTTTATGTTTTATCTTTAATTGGTAGAATTGGATTACATTTAAATAGGGTGTTATAGGGTTGAATAGGTTAGAGATGACGCGCTTAACATAAGTATTAAACACGAGCACTCGTTTAACTAATTTTTATCTCATGTCTATAACTCAGTTTTAAGATTCATGTACCAATAAGGGGAAACATGGAGCCTAGCCTGCTAATTTCATTTATTAAAAATAAAAAAAATCAGTGTACTTTATTGAAAAACAATTACGTAATGAGGTGGAGCAATTGGGCTCTCGGCGAAGTGTAACAACCACGTTTGGAAGGCATAAATGAATATCATTCCTACCCAGTGTGTGATATATAAAGGCCCCTAACAGTGAGTGCTTTTTGTGAATTTGGAAAGGAGTCGGCTTACCACATATTTTCGGGTTGCTTGGCTGCGGCAATATTGTGGGACCACATAAGTCGTTGGTGTAATTTTCGGGCTTTTGGTTAGATATTTACGCGAGCTTCATAAGTCCATCAAGCTTGGAGAGGTCGAGAAAGAGGCGTTCATGGGATTACATTACATGTTGGAGTATATGGAAGGCGAGAAACGAAAAAGTGTTTTTGAGGGTATTGAGTGGGATTACATTACATGTTGGAGTATATGGAAGGCGAGAAACGAAAAAGTGTTTTTAAGGGTATGGAAGTGAAAGTTGAAGAGATAATTGGGATATTAAATCTCTTGGCTTTAATAGGACACAGTATAGATCAATAAAATGGTCAAATTAGTGTAATTTTGTTTTCATGTAGTTGTTTTGTGTTGAGCTTCTCTCCAGGTTGTGGAGGTTATTACGGGTGTTTGTGTTTATAAAAATACACCATTTGAA
This sequence comes from Bidens hawaiensis, assembly GCF_021521415.1. Taxonomy (NCBI): domain Eukaryota; kingdom Viridiplantae; phylum Streptophyta; class Magnoliopsida; order Asterales; family Asteraceae; genus Bidens; species Bidens hawaiensis. The sequence continues at coordinate 67,638 of NW_027491279.1, forward strand.
AAAAAAAAAAGATTAATGTAACCCAAATCTACCATGGGGCTTGTTACATGTTACGCAAATAGAATATTTTTATTTATGAGATGTACTTTCGATTTTGTTACATGTTATTTTCAAACCTTTTTTACTTGTGGAACACCCACATTTTGTTGTTGAAAATAATGCTTTTTGTGTGACTATTTTTCATAAAGTGTAATAACTTCGGTAAAAGTGAGCCAGGACCATGTATTTAAATACAACTATTTGCTAATTATTTATAAAATATAGATGAACTAGATTTTAGTAATTCAAACTATTATCTGGCAATTAAACAAGATAACACTCCTAATCCTTAGAAGTAACTCCGCATGCTCTTAAATTCTTATCATTCAAAAATAATTTACGACATTATGATCGAACCATATCAACCGATTTTCATTAGAGAGATTGCCGTAGACAAAGAAAGTGAAGATTAAGACTATCGTGAATCAAATTTACGATCAAATCATCTGACCCGTTCTTCACCGTCTTGTCGTCTCTTTACAATATATAAATTCTAGGTTTTTGCCAGTCACATGTTAACTGATGAGTGATGTTTGAAAAATTTAGTATATAAATCAAATGTAGTTAAACATTTAAACATTACCTTTTTAAAAAGCCAAGGCATGCTTATAATACCTTAAGTTACAAATGGGCAGGTCAACAAACACATTAAAAGGCAAACACAACATAAATCTGTAAAACTACAGGCTCAAGCATATGGAAAAACACAGCCATAAACGCGCTGATAAAAACGACTTGAAGCTACCCAAAAATCAGCATTATCCGACAGCAAAACCAACAAAAAGAGAGCACACGAAGCAAAAAAAAAAAAAATCAACTAAGAAAACATCGCTTTCTCTCTTTTTATGGTAAAATCTTTCTGAAAAGATGAGACCGACCGGTACCTCTGACTAATAACAATGTAAACAAACAGTCTCGAAGTTAATAGATCAAACTACACATCACTGATTTTTCATTAGGTATATAATGAGAGACGAACCTAAAAAACAATTCAACGCCTAGTAAACGGATCTCTGTTTTGGAATGTACTTGGTCTTCATACTCTTGTTCCTAAACTTGGGTTTAGCATTTGCATGAACCGACGAAGTATCCGCTTGACCTTTTGCAGAATCTGATTCCGGATGACCAAGTTGCACCGGTGATTCAGGTGCTGCTGGTGTTGTTAGAACCAACTCCACATGGTCCCCTGTAACCGCCTCTTTCCATCCTGCATTCGTAATCAATCACCAGATATTAATAAACTGTGAGAAAAACATAGACCCAAAACATTTTTGGAAAAATAGGGTATAATAATTAGGGGTGTCAATTCCCGACACGAACCGAAACCCAACACGAAAAAAATATAGGTTTTGGGTCAGCTGACACGACCCATTTTCTTAAACAGGTCAACCCGAACCCGACACGTTTAAAAAACAGGTCAGCCCGAACCCAACTCGCTAAAAAGTGGGTTGAAATTTTACCCCGTTTAACAATTTTAGATAAGTTAATATTTTGATTTTAGAGATAAGAAGTTTAAATTGTAAAGTTAACTACTTAGATTTTTAAATTTTCATATATCAAAATATTTAAACTTTTTACTTCCAACATTTTCATTTTATTAGTTCTAACTCTATGTACTCGGGTTACTTCATTCGTTTGTTCTTATCATGAGCTAAATATGTGAACATATGTTTGTTAGGGAATGAAAGATAAATACACAAAAAAATTATATTTATCACAAATTATTAACAAGTTTTATATGAATAATAGTAATTAATTGTTTAATAATTTATTACTAAGTCAATAGATATTACTCCTATTTGTATATGAACGTAAAATGGGTTGACCCGAAACACAACCCGAACACAACACGAATTTAAATGGGTTGACACGACACGACACAAATAAAAATATGGGTTGGGTTAGGGTTGAAGAAACACAACATGCTAACCCGCCAACCCGAAACCTATCAACCCGTCAACCCACCAATCCGACATGATTGCCACCCCTAATAATAATTAAGCTTACTCTGGGAGAGAAAATCTTTTGCTGCATCAACTGAAAGATTCATTAGTTTATCACCGCCTTCCACTTGTACGTTAGAGACATTGGTATCCTCGCTGTCGTTTCCATTCAACTCCGACTGTTGACAACTCTCAGTAGTCAAAGTTTGGTCAACGCCTCTTGCTGATGTCACATCCTCTTCCAACATTTGACTTTTGCTAACATCTGCCAATTGACCTCTGTTGTCATTTCGGGCCTTCCAAAGCTTAAGAGTAGTTCGGTTGGGGACATTTTGACCACCTTTTGTATTGTTTTCCGTCTTGTCGTTTTGTTGACACTCAGCAACCGTACTGTTGACGTGCTGCTGACTCGCACTGTTCCTCACAGTAACAGATATGGAACCAATCATCAGATGACAGCTGTTCTCCCCGGTTTGATTATTCGCATCATTGTGAACTCTGGATTTCACATCGCTTTCTGGTTTAGGTTTCTTAGTCCAAATCTTACCGCCATTATTATTATTATTATTATTATTATTATTATTATTATTATTATTATTATTAACCCTCGGTTCCCTATGCTTGTGTGCTGGTTCCCATTTTACAAAACTGCCATTCTGATTATTATGACGACCGTTACAACCAGTTCTTTGCGACTTTGGAACCTGCCGTCGGGCAAAGAAATGCTGTGAACTGTTATTCATCTTCTGTTGTTCAAGAGCAGCATGATCCGAATGATCTAAGGCTTCTTCGTTGGTTGATAACTGAATATGATCGAAGGGAGAACCTGTGCTTCCATCTGGAATGAGAGGATCAATATCTGGAGAGATCTGACGGCTGGAATTCTCTGCTGACAGGACGCTCTCAGACAGATCAGATGCAGTGGATAACTCCACCTTCAGGCCATTAGACTGATCCCTTGCCCTTTGTTCTTTCTGCCTAATCTTTCTTCGTCTTTTTCTTTCTAACAACTCAGCTTGCCTATGTCAATATCATCAAAATATGGATCCAGTCTATATATTATTATACCGTCCCAATTATATAAAATATAAACGCATATACACAAACCTCCTCTGAGCAGCTTCCTCTTCCTCTACAAGCAACTTCTGGCATTTCAATGCTTCAACGTCTTTGTCTGCAAGCCACGCCTTTACCTAACAAGATTCAAAATATACGATTAATCATAAAAATGTTGTAAGCTTCATTTTGGATCATATCTTGATAATGTGTTACTAATAAATGAGAAAATAAAATAATATACCAATTTTTGTTCAACAAGAAAACTTGTGCAAGCAATTAAATTTTTCATCTCAAGACCGATTTTTCCAGCTTCCCCGTCGAAAACATATCTTTTCAATGATTCGGCTGTTCCGGCACATAGGAATGTTCTCTCACTAGCATCATCAAGAACACTGAATAATTCCTGAGAGGTGATTCGCGGCATGGAAAGTCTTCCTTGAATAATATCCTGCAAGTAACCGTATAAAACATTAAAACCGTATAAAACTAGTAAAAGCAGCAAATAAAATGTTAAAAAATATAAAGAGCATTTTACCACTAGTGCAGAGCCAGCCTTCACATATACTTGTGGAAGAGAGAGAAAAATTGGCTTTTGTAAGTTAGCTGCAATATTCTTTACTATAGAAGAGCCTGGAACTTCCTAAATGGCAGGGGCATTAAAAAACAATAGCACAAAAAGTTAATTTATATAACCACATGATCCTACTAATATATAAAGGCATATTAACAAGCCAAAGTTAATAAAAATATAACATTGAAACAAGGAAAAATTTTAAAGCCCAATACCTCAAGTGTAACATCCTTGAAAGACATAATATCCTTAGCGTTGTCATCATCGAGCTGCAAAAAACACATTGGTGAGTAAAGTGGAAGTGGCAAAAGACATTTTCAAGCCTTTATACAACAATGTAAGATTACTTTATCCCAAAGTGCTCCTAGTAAATCCCTGTACTTCTGAGGCTCCTAAACAATAAAGAAAGAAAACTATATGAATAAGGGACTGCAAGGCAAATAGAACTATAATCAGGTAGACATATTAGTGTGTATATTCAAGTAAGACAACGAAACCTTATGAAAGTTCATGGACCGGCGATGCACTCTTATATGTCTCCGATAATTGATCGTTGAGCAGAACTCACGTGAACACTTATCACACTTCTGCAACTGAACCTTCATAGGAGTCAGCAAAGGCCAACCAGGAAGATCTATACACATTAAAAAGATAACACTGTCAGCTTATAACAATATTTCTTTTCAAGATATCACGAACCGTAAGCCTGGACGGTAGACATTCTCATAGGTTTACTAATTCATAAGAGCATTCAAACACATATAAATTATGAACCGCACCCTTTAATGCTGTTAACTTTTAGTGACAGATATTTATATATTTTGTACCTGGCTGATCAAATGTATGAAGCAACTGTATCCACTGAGTTGGGCTATCACCGGTCCTTGAGAATGAAAATAACGGCTCTTTCCCAACAGCTTGCCTGATTAAAGTATCCAAGGAATCGGTACCCTCATCTGATTTCATGGCATCTGGATTACTGGCGCCCAAAAGTTTTGCAACAGGCATTTACGCTAAAGGAACTTTTCTCCACACCGGGACTGCATAAAAGAATAACAAGATCATACATTAGCAATGTCAACCATGAATGCACTTGACAAAAAGTAATAAAAGATATATTGAACATTATCAGGTTGATCATAATATCTGTGACAATGCAACAGTAAATGTGTAGTTTGATTAAGTTACAGTAATAATGGATAAAAAAATGATTAAACTTCTTCTAGAAATATGAAATCACCCTGTCATGTCATGTTCAGTTACACCAATACCAAAAAACCAAATGAAATAAATGCACATTTACTGTTCAGAAGGTATAGGTGGATGTAAGGGTCAAGGGAATTAGGTTCATTTTACAAATGTGCTAACTAAATAACCACAAGACTAAAGTCCAATGAGTTGCCGGTCATTTAAGGCTGCTGCAGGAATGGATTCCTCCATTTCCCTAAAACAGAAACACAGTACATGTACATACATCAGCTGTTTACACAAAGAAGACTTGATGATGTCCATCCTATGTACCTAACACTATCACCAAAACATGGTTGCCCAAAAATCTCTAAAACAGTTCAAAATTATAACATATGACACGTTGAAGCACTTTCACAGTTAAATAAACATAGAACATAATCAAAACAGAAATGTGTATCCAGATAAATAACATTTCCCCACTGCCATCTGTGAAGACAACTAAAAGAACGTTAACCGACCAAAAAAACGCCTTTCATCCGCATCTACAAGTAGAATATCATTTCGCTACCCACTTTCATGCCAACCATCATTTTATGCACAAATGATGGAGCTGTAAACTTGTAATGTTGCATACCTATCCAGTTGCACATCGTACAACTTCAATGTTAATCAACAGAAAGTCAGAAACACACCCACCCTAATTACAATGCCGAACCAACCTACCAACTTCAAACCTAACCACCGATATGAGATCCTACATTTTTACTTAATTATGCAAATCCTGCAGCTTCAATGTTAATCAACCGAAAAACGCCCTAATTACAATGCCGGGCCAACCTACCAATTTCAAACCTAACCACCAATACGAGATCCTACATTGCTACATAATTAGAATGCAATTTCAAAATAGAGACTTTCATTACAACAATTGATCAATTACAATCCAATTAATTAATTAATTAACATATAGAATAACTGAATCAAATAATAATAATAATAATAATAATGATAATTACAGACAATAATAACAAACAAAGAACGCAGAATGGCAATTGATCAGATCAAACTTAAAGTGACGTCAATTAATCACGTGATCTGTCATTAACAACAGGTGAAGAGAGTTTAACGTACCAGTGTGCAGGTGTTGAAGGCGATCTGAGTCGATCGTAATAATAATAATAATAATAATAATAATTGCGAAAGCTGTATGTATGTATATGTATATGTATAGTTTGTGAAGAAGCAGTCGGCGAAATCTTAATTGAGAGAAAACAAAAACATAGAACAGAGAAAATAAATAAATAAAAATAAATATAAAAGGAGAAACAGGGAGTATTAAAAAGACTGATATAATAATAATAATGTGAATCATATGGTATACGTTACTTAATTAACATTATAATATTAACTAGTATGCGCCACGTAGGTTGTTAAAACCTGGGTGGTGGTGGTAATCCCAGCGTTGATATGGTAAGTCTACGTAAATTCGGCTGGTTTATGTTACGTGCGTTATCGTATCGAAACTAAAACAAAATTAAAACAAAAAAAATTCTAAAACTTAGGGTGGACCAATAATGTGGTGCCGGTTGGTAAAAGACCGTTATCGATCTCGGCCGTTAAGGCGGTTGAGTTTACGCGAATTCAGTCGGTTTTCGTCATGTTCGTTACGCTACCGGAGCTAAGAAATAAAAATCAGCATTCGGTCGGTTTTCGTTACAGTACTGGAACTAAAACAAAACGCGGTGAGTCTACGCGAATTCGGTCGTGTTCCATCACGTTCGACACGATATCGTAACTAAAACAAAATAATAAAAAAAAAAGAACAAAAACAAAATTCACATTCGGTAGATTTTCATTATGTTCATTAAAAGCCGAAACTATAAAAAACAAAAAATAAAATAAAAAATACTACCAATAGCGTGCCGCAAAGTGGCCCAATAAGGGTTTTGCGGCACCAAACATGTAAATTATTATATATAATATAATAATTATTCTTGTTATTTATTTTAACAGCTTATAATATGCAACTTTTTCAATTATATGAAAATTGACAATAAACTCATGAAATAATAATTATTTGAGATTTAGGATCAATAACTATTGTATTATTACGAGTAGTTAAAACTTTAGTCTTTTTTGTTTGGTATTGACATTAATTATATATAACATTTAACAAGTTTGGTGTCGCTAAGTGTCGATTGGGTCACTTGGCGGCATCAAATTGGTTCTTGACATTATAGTTTTTTTTCTGGTACCGAAACGAACATAACGTAAACCAACTGAATGTGTGTAGACTCACAGCCTTAAAATCCGCAACTGATAACACACGAGTTTTATCAACGCCCGGTTTTACCAACCGACATCACCCCGTTGTTCCGCCTCAAATTTTTATACCTTTAATCCCGTTTTAGATCTGGAACTGTAACCAAATTAGTAACCGAAAACGACGTCCGAACTCGTGTCGAGTTACAATCTCAATGTCTGGGATCAACGACACTTAGCTTTTACCACCACACGGGTTTACCGACTAGATAAATTTTGAATAATTTAATTGATTTATATGTTAATTTGACGAATTAAGTTTTTTGGGTTTTATTGTTCAGGCTTTACCAACGGTGTCTATATTGTAACGAGCGTAACCGATAATGTTCGAATTCGCGTCGAATTCAAGTAACCGAAACCAATGACATTGCGTTGATTTCAGGGGCGGATCTAGGTGTATGGGTGCGGGTTCACGGGAACCCACTAAGTTTCGGATTTTATAAAAAACGTCTATGTAATATATGAAAGTGAACCCACATATAAATTTTGAGTGAACCCATAAATAAATTGCAACAATGGTCTAATGGTAAACACACAACAAAACCTGGGTTCGAATCTCTGTCTTGTAGTTTCTTTTTTTATTTTTCTAACTGGTTTCTATTACCCACCTCTCTCCACACTAGAACGCTGAACATAGTTACACCTCTGCACACCATTTACACTTGTTTTACTTTATAATCCATATGTTTTTGGTTTTGTAGGATATGAATTTTTGTTAATTAACTATATGTAACTTGACGAAATATTGAATATTTAGTTTTTAGGGATCCAGGTACATATAATTAATCGAGCCAACAGTTAAGGCTGAGGAGTTGTTTGCGTAAGCCAAACCAATTTAGGCAGAAGTCCACGATCATGCTTCATAAATTGACATTGTTAATTGTTTTTATCACACTTGTTAGTATCCAATCGGTTTTTAAGTTTATTTGTGTGAACGTGTTTGTTAAGTTTGACTATTATTAATTTCGAAAACCCGTATTGGGATAGGTATAAAGCTAGTTTATAATGAAAATGTTTTTCCTTTTGTATCATATTTGTTAAGTGATAAACCTTTACCAACCTGAACCGTGGAAACAACCAGAACCGTCGAAACGACCCGAACCAATCCGAACCATCAAGCCCACCCGAACTGTGAACCCACTGACAAAAAATTCTGGATCCGCCACTAGTCGATTTGCCGCCTCAACGCCCGTGACTGACAACGTTATGACATCTATAGATTTCCAAGATAATAGTTAGCATGAGGTTTCGCTATGCAAAGTTTACTTTAATGCAGAAGCTTTGTAATATTTGTAAAATCGAAGTTTATATTCCCCATTCAAACACATCTATTCATACATACTTATTTTTATATCCTTATTATTACTAGGCCTCAAGTACTCTCTTTCTTTTGAAAAGTCTGATGTGGACCACTCATTGAAAAGTTTTAACAAAATAACAAACAAAGATAAATGTGTGGTCCAAACTTTACCCAATTAGAAGTCCGTACCATAAACAAACAAAAAAACAACACCTAAGCACTCTTGCACATCATGCATAGAAACTTGTAACCGAAACCAATGATATTGTGTCGATTTGTCCCCTTAACGCTCGTGACTGACAACGTTATGGTTTATCACCACCGGGTTTTTACCACCTGCCCGGCGCAACGCGCCGGGTAAAACACTCGTTTACACTATTATAGACTCGAGAAACAATGAACTAAACCAATTGGTTTAGATGGCTTGACCGGACCTACTAGCTTAAACCAGTATCAAAAACATTTATTTGCATTTATGTTTTAAATTTTAAGAAAAAGAGGGCGTTAAAGTGAAAAAATGAATGTAAATAGTTAAATAACAGATTTGGTATATATGACAATTAAAGAGTTCACGCTCTGGCTTTGACAAATAAAACCGTAAGCCAAAGCGTTAGTAACTATATTTTAACATTAAAAACCAAAATTGAATAGTTGAGATTTGAAAGCGAACAAACAAAACCATTACTAAGATAATTGAATACCATAATCAAAGGTAAAGTAAATACCAGTGTCAAACCAAACTGGTAGCATACCGATCCCAAAACATCAAATAGTTGGTACCGAATATGTGGAGATAGGGTACTAGACCCCAAGTACGACCGTTACTTATTACATTACGTGTTGTATATATTACATTATTATTGTATATACTAACCAAGGCCCAATGGGCTGGGGGTTGTGGAGGTAACCACTAACCGGGTTTGACCCAATAAGGATAGGGCTTCATGATGGTCGCCATGGGGTTTTCTTCATGATGGTCACCTTTGGCCTCCAACATATTTGTGTGTCTGTAAACAAGAGGAAACTCTTAGCAGTCACCACAACTTCCTCCGCTTCCTCCGCCTTTCATGGCAGGTCTCGAGCGCGCCGAAGAAGAAGATCGAGGTGTGAGTTTGCTTATCATGAAGACCAGAGAACATTAATCTGAGCCCACCAGGGGTTAGATTGATGATTATCCACTCTCGGTTGAGATATCAAGCTATGCCTATCTCGGGTTAGTTTCATGTCTCTTCAGAATCAGTAACGACTATACTAGTAGTCGGTACCATTTGCTCGTCCTTAAGATAATTTGTGAACTTCATCCTTAAATTTTAGAAAATATAATTGCGGATCCTGATATTTTTTAGTGCGACAAAAGATTTGATACGATTAAATGTTGATTCCAAACATATAAAATAAAACCAGCTCAAATGGTAACTTTAAAACAAAGAGGTTAACCGGTATTTAAGATTATAAGATATACGGTTAAAAGTTAATTTCAAACATATATATAAACATGCCTACACGCATATATGGTTTTAAGTTTGCAGACAGTTAAAAGTTGATTTTCAAACATACATATAAGCACGCATGTACTCAAAATAAAACCATCTCAAGCAGTAACTGTATTCAATGGTTTTTTGACTAGCATATGAGAATATGACAATAGCTCCTAGCTGAAAAGATTAGCCGCGGCCTTCTTCATCATGGTCTTAACCTATACACACGCGCGCACGCCAGAATAAATATATACACATTAGTAATCAAACATAATGTCAAACCATACACAAGTAGTAGTGGTGTTTACCTGTTTTGCTGAAAGACCAATTTCCTCTAAATCATCAAGCTGCAAAATGAAAAACATAAGAGAATATATTAAGACAATAATTGCAAAATGAAGATATGAGTTTATAGCATATAATTTGTTTGTTTTCTTACGCATTTAAAAGGTTCGGGAGATACTTCACGAAGTTCAAGTATGTATGTAGCTCTTTTCTCTCCAATGCCCTGTAATAACTATTGTTTTTAGTACTTAAATTGTATTAAAGCGAACATAAAATTTAGAATATTAATAAAGTGTTACCGGTAATCCTTTCAAGTCATCCCTATTAACAAGACAAAAAATAGAATGATTTTAGTTTAGCGTGTTTTAATCCCTAAAAATGCACAGATGGAAATTTCAATATAAATATAATAAAAAAAATACTAACTTGGTAGCTGAATTCAAGAACTGCAAGTAGTCTTGTACAAGTGATTGCTACAACCACAAGCGAATAATATATGATTAGCAACTCGTTAAATAAAACTAAATTATTTCAAGATGATATTTGTTACATATATAGTTAACTAACCTGCATTCCCGAGTTATGTTTGCTAAATGTTCCCGAATGACAATTTGAAAATTCCAACTTATGTGTAGTCACGGGTGTTTTTGGTTCCAGATCAAGGGGTCTGCTTACACTCACAGGCAAAGGAGTTGGAGAGCAAAGGGGTCTTAACTCCTCACGTAATTTAATCAAACGCGTAGTTAATGATAGTGATTGTCTTTCATTTGCGGGCAAATTCTTTTTTATGTTATCACCTGTAAATCAAGAATTATAATATTAAATGAAATATCTAGACAAAGGTTATTGTTTTCATACATCTTCAAAAGGTCTTACCATTAAAATGATGAACGGGTTCCGTGAAGTTGCTTGGGATCTGTAAAACATCCTACAAAATATAATCCATAACTAGTTCTTTAATAAGGAAAATGTGATGAAATTAATAACGATATATAACAGCTTTTGTTTATATTAGATAATAAAATTACACAAGTAAAAAATACTATACCTCCTTCACATAAGGTACAATAATGGAACCACCACTTGAAATGTCTGACTTAACCACATTTGAAGGATTATTTTCCTGCATTTACATAATTACATACAAAACATGATATTAGTTTCCTATGCAAAAAATAGTACAATATGTGCAAGAGACGTGGTTACTTTCACACTTTGTTTAGATTAGATAGCTATAAAATTATTTAGTACAGAAAGGTAATTACACAAGACATAATACTTTACCTCCTTCGCATCACCGGAAATATCTGACTTAACCACATTTGAAGGATTATTTTCCTGCATTTACATAAATACATACAAAACATGATATTAGTTTCCTATGCAAAAAATAGTACAATATGTGCAAGGGATGTGGTTACTTTCACACTTTGTTTAGATTAGATAGTTATAAAATTATTTAGTACAGAAAGGTAATTACACAAGAAAAAATACTATACCTCCTTTACATAAGGTACAAGAATGGAACCACCACTGGAAATATCTGACTTAATTACATTTGAAGGATTATTTTCCTGCATTTACATAAATACATACAAAACATGATATTAGTTTCCTATGCAAAAAATAGTACAATACATGCAAGAGATGTTTTCACACTTTGTTTAGGTTAGATAGTTATAAAATTATTTAGTACAGAAAGGTAATTACACAAGATAAAATACTATACCTCCTTCACATAAGGTAGAATGGAACCACCACTGGAAATATCTGACTTAACCACATTTGAATGATTATTTTCCTGCATTTACATAAATAATACAAAACATGATATTAGTTTACTATGCAAAAAATAGTACAATATGTGTACGAGTTGTGACTAATAGAAGTATACCATGCTCGATAATTTCTCCGTAATACCATTTGCTTCTTCCGTGCCATCAAAAAGATTCCTTCAGGCCCAAACAATAAACAAACTTGATAAAAAAAAACAAAAAAGTCTTAAGAATCAGAAGCAATAAAGCATTAAATTCATATTACCTTCCTTTTAGCACAACATTGGTTTTCTTTGCAGATAAAGGAAGCCTTGAGTTGGTTTGGCTTTTTGTAGTAGAGAAGACACTTAAACCAGAAGTTTTATTTGTAGATAACTGGATAACAGTGTTGGAAAACTTTTTCACAGAAGAGGATAATACGGATACGGGTTTTACATTTTTCAACCTTGAAGCTAAAGTAACTGCATGAATAGAATCTGGGCAAAAAAATGGGTTCTGAAATAAGGCAAAAAATAGGAATTAGTAAATTCGAGCATATACAATACTTAATCAGAAAATTTAATAACAATGACTAAGATAGGAAACCAACTTACCAAGCAAACAATCATGGATATATGATTATTTCCACCAAGACAATCTTGTAGCACTCTTGCAAGTTTGCTTTCTCGATAAGGGACACGTGTCTCATTGGCATTGACCGCATGGATAACATTAAGGAAGGCATTCAAAGACTTGTTTATTTGTGTACCCTCAATAAAGCTAGATCCCTCGCTGCTATTTCTCCTAGCATTTTCATAGCCTGACATATACAATATTGTCACACAAATGAGAGTAATATAAAAAGGAGATCAAGTGGAAAAGACCGAAAAGTAAAACAATTACCTGCTAAGTCAACAAAGTTCATCTTTCCAATGCATTTTGACTTTCCTCCTTCATTACAAGCTAAAATGTGTATCATTAGAGCTTTATGGCTTCTTCTTGGCAATTCAAGTGTCATCTTTTGTGTTGATTTGTTTGAAGTATCACCACTAAAGTACAACTTTTGAAATTCTAGGATTGTCTTCACTCGTACCTGTCACAAGTTTTAGATGTTAGAATGTTGATATATTGTACCAATCCTACGCATACACAAGTTTAATCATTGCCATTAACATGATATTGTAACATTCGACTTACCTTGGAAAGCCCTTTAAGCATTATTTTCCCTTGAGCACCTTCTAGTACATGAACCTCAGGGTTCTTGGAATCTAATGCATCATAAACATGATTGTGTAAAACTTCATAAACTGATACTGCAACCGCATGCCTTTCTCCCACAATTTTGAGAATTTCGGCCATTGCCAACATCCCCAAACCTGGATTTTCTTCACAACCCTTTAAAGAACAAAAAATGACTTAAGATAAGTACTAACTATAGGTAACCAAAAATAAACATATACAAAATAAAAAACAAGACTAGGTTTACTTGTATTGTGCATGTCTTTCCACTGCCTCTTGCTCCAAATGCAATAAAGGTTGAGTTTTCACCATCAAAAACCTTTGCAATTTGAGGCTTAATCTCCTTTGAGAACATAACAGAAGCATCTTCGTTTTGATGATAGCAATAGTCAACCTCATACTCGTGTTTACGGCTGAAAAAATAACACAAAACACCTTACAAATTGAAAAAACATAAATTAAATAAAAACCTAGAATAATAAATTTCTTAGCTTCCTATATTAGAAACAAATACAACTTCAACATAAAGCATACCTAGATGTTTGATCATTAAATGAAAGTGTAACTTTCTCAGAGTGTTCACCATCACCAGCTTTATGAACAGATGTTACAGCCAAGGAAGATGCCAATTCCGGATCCCTGAAGCCTCGAATCCTCGCAACAACCCTGACTTTTCCGCTAGGATTTGAACTAGGTTTAGTTTGAGTTCTCGAGGAAGAAGCCATATACACTGCAAATTCTCAAACAAGTTACATTGTCAAGGTCTCAAATTGGAAAATCATATAACCCTAATCATGCGACTCTCTCATAGTATCCTCTAAATATATCACAAAATTATACAGATTGTATAAAATCACTGTAAAACTACATACACATGGAGAAACAACAATTTCGAATGCTAATTTCAACTAATCGATACTAATACCTAAAACAATTAAAGCTAAATTTGTCACAAACATATACATATTAATTTGTCACAAAACTATACAGATTGCATAAATACATACCACAATCATTGTAAAATTATACAGAATAATAATTTCAACTAATCGATATTGATACCTAGATTAATAAGAGCTGAATTTGTCACAAAACTATACAAATTGCATAAACACGTAACAGAATCACTGTAAAATTACATACACATGGAGAAACAACAAACTAATTGATATTAATACCTAAATTAATTGGAACTAAACTTGTACAGATTACATAAAACACATAACAAAATCATTGTAAAATTACACAGAATACTAATTTGAATTAATCAATATTAATACCTAGATTAATCGAAGCTAAATTCATCACAAAACTAGACAGACTCATCGTAAAATTACATACACGTTGAGAACAAACAGAATCATCGTAAAATTACATACACGTTGAGAACAAACAGTTTGAAATGCTAATTTCAACTAATCGATACTAAAACCTAGATTAATCGGAGCTTAATTAGTCACAAGCGTATATATTACATACACATTGAGAACGAACAGTTTGAAATGTGTATGTAATGTGTATGGGAAACACAAAACAGAATCATCGTAAAATTACATACACGTTGAGAACAAACAGTTTGAAATGCTAATTTCAACTAATCGATACTAAAACCTAGATTAATCGGAGCTTAATTAGTCACAAGCGTATATATTACATACACATTGAGAACGAACAGTTTCGAATGCTAATTTTAACTAATCGATACTAAAACCTAGATTAATCGGAGCTTAACTCGTCACAAGCATACACATACTGCATAAATACGTAATAAAAATATCCTAGAATTACATACACATGGAGAACGAACAGTTTCGAATGCTAATTTGAACTAATCGATAATAATAATAATAATAATACCTAGACTAATTGGATGGTTAAACTGTAACATACATACCAGAGTTACGAGATCTGAAAGCGTTCGTTGTGAACTGATTTATGAATATATTTGGATGAAGAAGAAGAATAGAAGCGTGTTGAAGAATGGGAAACAACCGTTGGTGTATTTAAAATTCGGAAATACGCTCCTGAAGAAATTTTGATCTCCACAAGTTGGGCTTTTTCAAAGGCCCAGCCCAGATTGTATTTTTATCAAAATACGGTCATTATAAGGAATGTTAATTACCATTAACTTTTATTAAAACCTTTCAAAAAAACATTATTAATAGCATAAAGATATTATTCTCAAACAGGACGGATATTGTTATTGTAAACATTAGGGCGCGTTCGTTTCACGGAATGAAATTGGAATTGGAATTTGCATAGGATTTGGAATTTGAATGAATTGGATTTGGAATCTGAACATTCTAATAAGAAATGGAATTGGAGGGAATTGAAATCCAATTACATTCTTAATATGTTCGTTTGACAAATGAATAAGAATCATTTTTTTTAACAAGGACAACGGCGAAAACATTTTAATTTTTTTAGATTTTTTGTTTTTTATTTATATTTTGCGTTATGATTTTATTTTTATTATTATTTAAATTTTTATTATGGGTTTTTTATTAAGGGGGTGTTTGGGATTCCTTATTTTACCTCCTTATAACTTATTTAAGGCATAAGGTATAAATTACAAAGTTGTAACCTATACCTTATACACTCACAAAACCTAATTTTCCCAAACACCTTCTAACTTATAAGTTATAAGTTATAAGCTATAAGGAGCTAAAATAAGGAATCCCAAACGCCCCCTAATATCAAAAACCCCTCAAAAAAAATATTCAAAAATAGTAATAAAAAATTCATAACTCAAAATATAAATAAAAAACAAAAGAGTAAAAAAGCTAAAATGTTTTATTCGTTGTCCTCGGTTAAAAAAACAAAAAAAAAAACCACTTGAGAAAAGATTTCTCCACATTTTGAAATGACTTGGAATTCCTTAATTTAAAAGAATCTGAAGGAATTGAATTTCAATTACAATTCTAATTCTTTGAACCGAACACACCAATTTGAAATTAAGATTTCAATTCCAATGAAACAAACACGCCATGTCATGGGATTTTAATTCGAATTCCTTTGAATTCCCACGAATTTTGTGAAACGAACACGCCCTAGGTGTTTGGTTGGTGTGTAACCCAAAGATGCAGATGAAAAGTAATTACGTACCATCGGTTTTTTTATTATTGGTATGTGAATAAAAACAATGTAATTATGTAAATATGATTGGTTTTAAGTTTGGAATTTGTTTTAGTTAAGTATTTTTTATATGATCTAATAGTCTAGTGGTATGGTGTTCACTCTTTTTTAAAATGAAAGTGTTGGTTCAAAACTTCAAATCCTATTTTTAAAATGAAAGTGTTGGTTCAAAACTTCAAATCCTTGTAAATGCAAGTTTAAGGGGATTTTAGGTGGAAAGAAATTTGATATTAATTTTTCTTTTTTATTATTTTTACAATAGTATCTTTTCTATATTTCATACTATATAATATTGAAGACTTAATGAAATCAGATCTCCTTTTATGTTAAACTAGTTTGAGACCCGTGTATTACACGGACAATTAATGAAAAAACATAATGTTTAATAATTAAGCGAAACACAAAAAAATAAACTTATCATGCATATTAAGAGACAAATGCTATAGTAATGTTTAAAACAATTTTGATATTTATTCATTTATTTCCATCATTCAAATTAGTATTTACTATTTAATATTATTAATTAACAAATAATAAAAGGTAATGAAGGATTTTTGTAGATTTAGTTGGTTTTAAATTGTGAGGATTAATATGAGAGTGACAAGTGGCAAACCATTGTAGGCTTTTATTAGAGAGTTTAGATATTATTCAATAATTAATTTTCAAAAGGATAGTATATAGAAACAATTAATTTTCAAAAGGAATAATGAAGACAAATATGTAAGCATGATAGCGGTAAAAAAATTTAAAATCAGTGGGTTGCATATATTATTGTATTAGTATTGGAGTTGAATATTAAGTTGTTCTTGGTTCTTACTCATCCCAAAACAAATATCAAAATTTACAATCATTCAATTCAAGAGTCAAGACTATTAAAATGTATGGGTCCTTCCAAAACTCAAGCCATTTTTTTTAAGAGTGTGTTTTAGCCCATTTATTTTGCTAACAATGACCCATTTACTTTTGGGCTTAACCTATTCCTAAATATTAATTCCACCAGTAAATTCAATTTGAAGCAAATGTGGTATGAAATAAACCAAGATTAATATATATTCCAGCTAAGCTAAACCTCAAAATTGCACATGCATTTTATTTTCCCATGTTCAACCAACTTCCAGCTAAGTAACAGATTCTTTAAGAATGAGGCATGAAGTGATGAAGCATGTGGAAACTTGAAGAAACACTAAGTGAACCCACGGGCAGATTATAGATAATCTGGGGGTTAAGTAATGTTTCCCACGGATGAGGTCCAGCAGAGAAGGTTGTTCTTCAGGGGACCTGCAAAACAGACACCGTAAGCTCGTCACTGAGAAGGGGGGGGGTTCCTCCTTGTGACCACCATCCGGCGTGAAAATCAGACTAGATTGCTCTGAATATAAGTGTATATTAAGAGATTGCTAGATAAGATTGAAATATCAGATGATGTGCTTACCATTCCAAGGTGTTGGAGTATTTATAGCCGAAGGTAGGTTTCCAAGCAGGTACAGCCGGCTGAATAGTATTCCTGTTCTACCAACAGTGGACTACGCACAGGCCATGCTGGTTGGTGGATAGATTACGGCCAACAGTAATAAGGTCGGCTGTATACTGTTCCTTTACTGCCGGCTACGCACTGTTCCACCAACTGTAGGCTGCGCACGTCCCATCGTAAGGGTTGGTGAGTAGGCAGCGGCTAATAGTGACAAACAGTACTAGAGGGTGCTCCTCCTCGTATTGTTGTCGGTGAGCTGTCACCCTGTGATTAGTTCATGGGCTGCTCTGGTCAAACTGTCTGTTCCGCCCATACCTTAGTAGGTATAGTACGAAAGACCTTCCAGAAGCATACGGACTGGCTCATTTAGGCGGGAGTGTTCCCGCCTTGCTCATTCCTTCATGTGACTACTGAACGAATGCCTTGTGCGTGTAGCCTTGCTGTTAGTGCGGGTAGCCTTCCCTGATGGCTTGTATCCGCAGCTGCGGGAACAGGCGGGGTACTTCACCATTGGGAGGCTTTCCCTGCGGGTACAGCTGGCGTACTGCGCGTAAGGTTCTTTGAGCATGGTGGGTCCTGCTGGAGCAGTTGGTCATTGCGCAGACGTCCCTGTTCAAGGTGAGTCTTGCGGGTCCAACTGGGCTCTGCTGGGACCTACCTCTTCAAGTCCCCCCAGTCCAATGTTCTTCTCATGAATTATTAATAAGTGAGGTGAACTTTTGGACTTAGCAAGGGGTTTTGAAAAGGGTTTAGTTTTTCGGTTTTCCGTGGTGATTCATCCCGCGGTTTTCCTGATGTCACGCAGAAATTCCCGACTTTTCTGCTTGATCTTTGGGTGTGAAGCGGGTAGGTTTGTAACCTCCTCGCACGTCAGGAGCGTTGAGTCCCACGTGTGGATTCTCCATGGGGTCTTGGTGGTTTTCGACATAGTGATCAATTATGCTAAAACCACCGATTCCATCTTGGAGTTTCAAACAATATAGTTCTCGACGTTCCCGTCGTGCGGGAATGTTATTCACGTTTCCGCAAGCATGGCCCAGAAGATCCTTCTTGGTTTGAATTCCCTGCAGAGTGCTAAGTACGTGAAGGGTTTTGCCTTGACACTGTACCCGCACTCGTCTTACGGTTACTTTACTTCCAAGGTATTCCTGGCGTCAATTCCCTGCGGGTGCTAAGTATGTGAAGGGTTTTGCCTTGACACTGTACCCGCATCCGTCTGATGGTTACTTGGTTGCCAAGTTATTCTTGGCTTCAATTCCCTGCGGGTGCTAGGTATGTGAAGGGTTTTGCCTTAACACTGTACCCGCATCCGTCTTACGGTTACTTGGTTGCCAAGGTAAGGGGTATTTTCCCGCTCACTTTTGAATCTTTTTGAATTTTGAATTTTGAAATTCGAAGAGTTGGTGGAAAGATAGGAACAGTCCAAACATCTGAAACGTCGTGCGACGGTTTCTTCTGACTGTGTCAGGACGTGCAGGAAGTTATGGTGACGTGACAGTACATGGTCATTCCAGACGCTTTTTCAGGCGCGTGGGCGCGATTTTTCGGGCGCGTGGCCGCTTAATTAATGGTATGCGTCCTGTCAACAGCTGTTGCCAGCTTGCTTTTTGCCACGTGTCATAGTTTCATTGTACCTTCGTTTTCTCTCTCTTCCGTATTAAATGCATCGCATTAATTGCGATTAGTATATAAAGGGGGAGAGGGTTCTTTGTAATCCACACTTTCACTATTCTCTTCATCTTTTAAGCGATTTCCGGCGAATACTCATCCTTTTCAGGCAAGCATTCTCCCGAAATCGTTTTCTTCTTTTTTTACAAGATGTCTCGTGATATCGATTCTACAGCTGATGACAAGAGTACTGCTGGTGAGTGCCAGTATGCTCTGCCTGGCGATCTATATCGGTACGTCGTCAGGAAGTTCATGCTCTGTTGGTGCATGTTTTGTAACAGATGATCTTTCGTGTTTTGTTAGAATTGAGAGCAACGGTCAAAGGGGAGACTGTTGGTGCATTTTGTGACCGTCGCTATGCAATTCTGACCAGCGGAACGCCACAGGCGAAGTTAGCACAACTTCGCCTTAGGCGAAACGGCGAAGTTGTAACAACTTCTGCCTTAGGCGAAGTTATCACAACTTCGCCTTAGGCGAAGTTAGCACAACTTCGCCTACTGAAGCCCAGGCCCGTGAATGTTTTGTCTATATATAGTTGTGTCTTGTTTAGTTTTAGGTATCCAGAAATCAGTGTGTGTTTGAGCAGCTTGTTTATTGAGAGAGAGTAAGAGACTAGAGTCGTGTGAGACGACCCGAGGTAGAGCTCACCTCGGGTCAGTCATGTTTTCTGTTTTGTTACGGTATGTAACGTGATTATTTTATATATGAATCTGCAGATTTGTTTATCCCGTTCTAGTATTTGTTTTGTCTATATATTCGTGTACGTGTTTGTGTTATTTGTCTTTACACCATTAACGAGTCTAGGAGGATTCCGCACTCCTAGACCTCGTGCGGGTCTCGTATCGATCGGCGACGCCACGGGGGGACTAACAAGTGGTATCAGAGCCTTAGGCTCTTATGCTATGGTTCGAGATCTGCGTTTTGGTGTTTCTGGCACGTTTCTGTGCGTTTCTGGCCGAACAGCGCCGCAGGCGAAGTTATTGTTCATCAGGCGAAGTTGCCGTCACTGTTCGTAGGGTTTCAGCAAAGATATAAGGTCTGGCGAAGTTATGAACAGGCGAAGTTATGAACAGGCGAAGTTATGGCCAGGCGAAGTTATGGCCAGGCGAAGTTAGCAGCCAGGCGAAGTTATGGCCAGGCGAAGTTTTGGCCAGGCGAAGTTAGCAGCCAGGTGAAGTTATGGCCAGGTGAAGTTAGCAGCCAGGTGAAGTTATGGCCAGGTGAAGTTAGCAGGCAGGTGAAGTTATGGCCAGGTGAAGTTAGCAGCCAGGTGAAGTTAAAAAAAAAAAAAAAAAAAAAAAAAAAGTATCTTGGAATTTTCCGTCTGTATGGCCAGGTGTACACGATTATTGTGAGACCGAAGATGTTGTTCCGTCAACGAGTGATCTTGTTATCTTTTGGTTTTACGTGTGAACAAATACGTGTCAACTCTGATTTGGAGTTGAGGTTGTGAATGGGTTATTGTTTGTAACTGGATATTGACACATATTCGGGTGTTTGTGGGCAATGAAATTGTTGTTGTTCGTGGTGACCAACCGAAGAAAGTCAAATTGAACTGAAGGTTTTTCGTCATTACTGGATTGCGGTCAGAGCATATTATTTATGTTATCTTCAAGGCGTTCGAGAATTGGATCCTGAAACGTGATGCTTATTTATTAGAGTGAAGATTCTGGAACAAGTTGGATTTAACCGGGAATTAAAGTGTTTATGTTCCTGATTGTTATCCCTGGTGATTGAAGATGCTTCAGATTTTTTAATGGTCGTGTGTTAGATTCTGTCAGGGTGGTTTTGTGATGAAATTGATCACTTGATGTTGAGTAGTTGAAGATTAAACCTTATCGTATGCCGACGAGTTGGTGAAGTTGTGGAGGAAGCCCAACTTCATGTGTTGGTGAAGTCAGATGGACTCACGTGATTGGTTGAGATGATCTATTGGCACGGGGATGCATGCATTACAAAGACCTCAATCGTTATAGTCGGAGAAGCTTACACTGAAGGGGAGATCTGATATGGAAGACGCTGGGTGATTGGTAGATTTGTGAAGCTACAGGACAGTTTCTGACACGGCTGGTTGACTGCAAACAGAAGATCATCAGTTAAGAGGGAGTCTGTTGGTGCATGTTTTGTAACAGATGATCTTTCGTGTTTTGTTAGAATTGAGAGCAACGGTCAAAGGGGAGACTGTTGGTGCATTTTGTGACCATCGCTATGCAATTCTGACCAGCGGAACGCCACAGGCGAAGTTAGCACAACTTCGCCTTAGGCGAAGTTAGAACAACTTCGCCAACGGCGAAGTTGTAACAACTTCTGCCTTAGGCGAAGTTATCACAACTTCGCCTTAGGCGAAGTTAGCACAACTTCGCCTACTGAAGCCCAGGCCCGTGAATGTTTTGTCTATATATAGTTGTGTCTTGTTTAGTTTTAGGTATCCAGAAATCAGTGTGTGTTTGAGCAGCTTGTTTATTGAGAGAGAGTAAGAGACTAGAGTCGTGTGAGACGACCCGAGGTAGAGCTCACCTCGGGTCAGTCATGTTTTCTGTTTTGTTACGGTATGTAACGTGATTATTTTATATATGAATCTGCAGATTTGTTTATCCCGTTCTAGTATTTGTTTTGTCTATATATTCGTGTACGTGTTTGTGTTATTTGTCTTTACACCATTAACGAGTCTAGGAGGATTCCGCACTCCTAGACCTCGTGCGGGTCTCGTATCGATCGGCGACGCCACGGGGGGACTAACATGCTCGAGTCTCTCGAGCCTGAGTTTCCTGAACCCCACCAGACGGTATACGATGCCCCCAGAGGCAAGATCGGGGTTTATGCTGCATTCTTTGTCTATGGGAATCTTAGGTTCCCATTGACAAAGTTTGTTTACCGTGTCCTTGAGAGGCACGGTGTTCATTTGACCGAGTTGCACCCCATGGCGATCGCCAAGATTCGCCACTTTGAGTGGGTGTGCCGGATACTGGGCGTTGAGCCCTATGTTGACCGCCTGATGACCTTCTACACTTGGAGGTGCATCCAGGGGTGGTACACGTTGACAACCCGGATTAAGGGTTTAAAGATCTGCGCGACCGAGCGCAGTCTTCGCGCGTGGAAGAGGGAGTTTTTCTTCATATCCGCTCGCGCCATCCCCATTGCCATGAAATTCAAGAACGGGCAAGCACTTCCCAGCCTTCACGCCTCCAACTACCAGGAGGCGGAATGGTTTGCAAAGATATCTCGGGTCCAATCTCCGGTTTACCAGTTTGCGGAGTCCGGGATGGTGATGCTGGGGATGAGCCGAGTGTGGAAGGCTGCCGATGCGCAAAAGATCCCAATCGTCCTCGAATACGGTTCGAACTCTGTTCCTTACGGTATGCTTTGTCTCTTATTGTTGATTCTGAATTGCTTCTAACTTTTTTCCTGTTTATTTCAGAGGGGAACGACCTGCAGTCGCTCCTTAATCCGCGGGAGGCTGACGGTCCCGCCCGGATGGGTACTCGCGCTCTAGACGAGAACGAGTTGCCCATCCTAGAACAAACTGCGGATCGGTTCGTGGAGGTCTATCCGCTAGGCCATGAGATCCTTAGTGCCCGCCGGCCAGGTAAGGCGTTATTCGACCCTCGACCCCTCAATGTTGAAACCTCTGCTGGAATTCCTTTAATCGTATGTTCTGATGAGGAATCCGCAGATGGTCCTCCGTTGGTGCGGAAGAAGAAGGCTGCCGGCGGGAAGGGGAAAGAGAAGGCCTCCACTGCCGATCCAGCGCCTCGGTCTGATTCGGAGACCGAGAGCGAAGAGGTGGCGGGGAATCCCGGTGGTGATAAGACCACCGCTCCGGAGGTTGCGACTGTCACCTCCGGAGAGCCAAAGAAGACGACGGTGACCGGCGCAAAGAGGCCGGCTCCATCGGGTCCGTCCCCGCCTCTCCGTACCTTTAGGCTCAAGAAAACCCGTAAGTACAACTTTCCTTTAGCTTTTATCTTCATAGCTTAATCTTTTAACACTTTTCTTCTTTACGCAGGCGTGGATGTTGGCGCATTCCAGGGTGAAGCGCCGAGTAGTACCTCTCCGCCAATGACGGTAGGCTTGGTCAGCCTACCTGAGGCGTCGACCCAGGCGCCTACGCCTGCTTCCGCTGGTTCAGTTGCTCACTCCTTTGAGCCGACTATTCCAGCCGAGATGACGTCACCGCCGGCTGCGAGTGCGATTTTTACAGCATCCTTCACCGAGCCGGCGGTTATTATTGTTGCGGATTCCGCGGCAGCGACCGCGGCAGCGACCGCGGCGGCGACCACGGCGGCTGCTACCATGCCCCCGCGATCGGCAACGACGGCCGGTCCATCAGGTACGCATGGGGCTTCCCGCCAATCTTTGCCACCTTCCCATCTGCCTGACCTCTTGGATGGATTTCCTTTGGGTTCAGGTGATGGGTTCGGCGGCTATCGGCCTGTTATTGACCCTACAGGTGCGTAGGGTTCTTCTGGCCCATTTTATACATATATATTTTATCATCTTTTCCTAACTTCTTTGTGTTTTTTGCAGTGTCGGATTCCAATGAAGTGTATGTTCCACGATGGAACATTCGCCGAGGAACAACCCTTCGCACCCCTGTGGAGTGCGTGGAATGGGCTCGTCACGCTGCTCCCAGTGGTGCGTTGGGGGAAGCCATGGCTAGCTACCAGGAGGGTAGGCTAACCAATGAGCTTCGGGTTCTCCTGGCCCGGATGCAGCCGCGCGTCGAGCTGCTTTGTCGTGAAAACGACAAGTTAAAAGTAGCTCGCCTCAAGGAAGTAGCTCAGGCGCGGGCTGTCCGGGTGGAGAACCAAAAACTTGCCGCAGTGGCTGCGGAGAAGGAGAAGACCTTCAAGGCCCTTGAGGTTGAAGTTCAGGCTCGACTCGAGGCCCGTTCCAAGGCTGCCCAAGCTGTTAATGAACAGCTTCGGCTGGCTAAGGAAACTGCGAGGAACGCAACCGAGAGGGCCACCAAGGCTGAAGCTGTTGCTGAGCCTCTGCGCGTGGAGAATGAAGAACTTAAAGCCAAATTAGAGGCTCTCCAGCAGGCTCATGATGCCTTGGCGATGGAAGACGCCAAAAAGCTCCAGGAGATCTTGGACCAGAGGGGGGTGCTTGACCATACTGAGCGGAAGCTAAAGGGCGTCGAAGAGGCTGCGGCTAAAGAAGTGTTGCTTGCCAACCTTAACAAGAGTGAAGCCGAACGCGCCCGTAACGAAGCTCAAGCTGCCCTCCAAGAAGCTCTGGTTGCCAAGGAATGGCTTCTTCGAGAAGCGTTGTCTCAGGTAAGCTTTCATGTCTTTACGCTTTTCTTTGTAAATAGAAAGGGTGTTGACACTTGTATATTTTCTTTTGTAGGTTGTGCATCGGGTCTTCTCAGAGACATCTTACGACGATGCTATGAGCGCAGCCCTCAACGCTTCTCACGAGGATGGGGAACGGGCCGGCTTCCTGCTTGGTCTAGGGTTCGTTGAGAAAGGCGTCCCGCCTTCCAACTTCCCTTTGTATAATGTGGATACTGAAGCTATTTACGACCAAGCAGTGAACCAGTATGCTGCCTTCCCGCATCCGGTGGTGGAGAAGGTGAATGAAGTTGCTGCTGCTGATGATGGGCTAGCTATCCTTAAGGCTTTCCTTGAACTGCCACGCTCTACTGACGGCGCTGGTCCAAGTGGAAGTGGCCCTGAAGCCTGATCCTGAAGATCCCTTCCCGTTGCTAGGATAGATCCCTTCCCGCTGCTAGGATAGATTTAGTTTGTATAGATTTACTTTCTTGTAGGCGGGTAGTTACCCGGCCATTCTTGTAACGAATATTTATGAAATATAAATCTTTGTGCGGCTAAGAACGCTTCTTTCATTGGATTCCTTGCTTTATAAACGTTATATGACTTGCATACTTTAGTTTAAATTAGCAATTTTCCAAGTGTTTTAGAATAAGTTAACCTTTGAACGTGGTAGATAATAGGTGTGAAGTTTTGCTTCCTCTTTCGTGATTGTGCGGGTAGGACCGTCACTTGCACTTAGTAGGATGGCTAAACTTTACCCATATCTGACCTGCGTGTAGGTTTTCCTCATCCTTTTTTAGGATAACCTTTGAACGTGGTAGATGATAGGTTGAAGTTTTGCTTCCTTGTTCGTGATTGTGCGGGTAAGACCGTCACTTGCACTTACAAGGATGGCTAAACTTTACTTACATCTGACCTGCGTGTAGGTTTTCCTTATTTTTAGCGTTGTGTTTATGCGGGTTTTGTCGCCTTCCACACGTAACGACTTACTTCTTCCCCATTTATGCGGTGAATACCGGCACCAGTGTGGGAAGTTCATAAGTATAGAGGTAAAGTTAACACATTATGAAAGGAGAATCATTTCCATTAGAAGTGGCTCTAGGCCTTTTCTTTACAAGTTTTGGAATTGATCTACATATAACATTTGCGTAATTGAGCTCCATTCCATGTACTTGGGATGGGAGTGCCATCGAGCCTTTCGAGCCGGTATGCGCCTTTTCCCAGGACTTCTTTGATAATGTATGGCCCTTCCCAGACCGGGGCCAGCTTTCTTGGGCGTTCTTGGTTCGAAGCCTCGTTGTTACGCAGTATGTAGTCTCCTTCATTGAAGTTGCAGAGTTTTACCCGCGTGTTGTAGTACTTTTGCATTTGTCGCTTGTAGTTCTCTTCACGCACTGCGGCTAAGTCTCTGCGTTCCTCGGTTAGCATAAGGTCCAACCGTCTTTCCGCATCATTGTCTTCTGGCTGAATCAAGATCCTTGGTGAGGGTAAACCAATTTCGACCGGGACCATGGCTTCAGTGCCATAAGTGAGACTGAACGGGGTTTCTCCCGTACTGGCCTTCTTCAGCGTTCTGTTTGCCCAAAGGACGTGCGGAAGCTCGTCCACCCAGCCGGATCTGTGTTCCAAGAGTCTTTTCTTTATGCCTTCGACGATGCTCTTATTTGCTCTTTCCACCTCACCATTACCTTGCGGGTGTGCCACAGAGGTAAAGGTGTGGGTGATTTGAAGTTCTTTCAGCCACTGCTGTAGCTTCTTGTCAGCAAAGTTGGTGCCGTTATCGCTCACCAAATTCTGTGGAAGTCCAAAACGACAAATAATAAATTCCCAAATAAATTTTTTGATATGTTTCGCGGTTGTTTGGGCTAAAGGTTTTGCTTCTATCCACTTGGTGAAGTAGTCGATGGCTACCACTAGGAACTGAACATTTCCTGCTGCTGTAGGAAATGGGCCTGTCACATCGATGGCCCACTTCTGAAATGGCCATGAAGACGTGACTGGAACAAGTTCATTCTTCGGGCGGTGTGTGTTGGGTGCGTAAAGCTGGCAAGACCTGCATTTTCTGATGTATGCCAGTGCATCCGTATGCATCCCCGGCCAAAAGTATCCCGCGTTGTTTAGCTTGGCTACAACAGCGCGGGGACCTGCGTGTACTCCACAGATGCCTTCGTGTACTTCCCTTAGGAGGTAGTCAGCATCTTGGTTGTCCACGCATCTTAAGAGTGGGCCAAGAAAGTTACGTCTGTAAAGGATGTCATCGATGAGTTGATAGTTCAGTGCTTTACAGCGTAGTTTTCTTGCCTGTGTTTTGGATTCCGGTAGTGTACCTGCCGCAAGGTATTTTATTATTGGTGTCATCCACGTTTCCGTGCCGGTTTGGATGACACAAATTTCCTTGTGCGGGACCGATGGTGTCTCGAGGAGTTCAATGCGGATATCCTTTCCTAAGTGGGTGAAGGCTAATGATGCAAGCTTGCTTAACGCATCCGCAGATTTGTTTTCACTTCGCTTGACGTGTATGACTTTGCAGTCATTGAAATCGCGCATAAGGGATTTTGCTTGTGCGAGGTACAGGGCCATTGTATCGTTCACGGCCGTGTACGTGCCGTTGATTTGATTGGCCACTAACATGGAATCCACGTGGGCTTCCAAGTTTTTCACTCCCATCTTACGCGCAATTCTCAGCCCAGCCAGGAATGCCTCATACTCGGCTTCGTTATTCGTACTTGGAAAATCCAATCGAATAGCGTAAGTGTATTCTTGGCCCGCTGGGTTGGTTAGCTTTAGCCCTGCGCCTGAACCCTCGTTATTGGCTGCCCCATCAGTGTGGAGTCGCCAGACATCATTGATGTCTTGTGCTGGAGAGGGTTGAGCCTCTTCCTGGCACTCTTTTTCCCGCGATGCAGGCACTTCTGCAATAAAGTCGGCCAGAACCTGGCCTTTTATGGCTGGTCTTGGCTTATACTTTATCGCGTATTCCCCCAACTCAATTGCCCATTTGGCTAGGCGTCCCGATAACTCGGGTTTGCCTAGAACGTTTGCAAGTTTGAAGTTGGAGAGAATGGTGATTGGGTGACCCTGGAAATATCGTCTTAACCTGCGTGAAGCGTGTATAAGTGCTAAGACTAATTTTTCGAGGGTAGAGTACCGGGTTTCTACGTCTGTTAGGATACGGCTGACGTAATAGATTGGCATCTGGATGCCTTTTCGTTCTACTAGCAGGACTGCCCCGGTTGCTCTATCAGTTGCGGAAAGGTATAGGATTAACTCCTCTCCCGCTTTTGGTGCTGTCAGCGTTGGGAGTTCGATCAAGCGTGACCGAATCTCCTGAAAATCTGCTTTCGCTTCTGGTGTCCAACGGAAGTACGTTTTCTTTAAACAGTTTCTCAATGTTGACACGAATGGAAACGACTTATCCGCGTGGTTTGCCAAAAAGCGATTAAGTGCCACTAGTCGTCCATTCAGTGTCTGAGCCTGTTTGATGGTAGTAGGTGATTCCATTTTGATAATGGCTTCGACCTTTTCAGGGTTCGCTCTGAAGCCATCTTTAGTGACGATGACCCCCAAGAACTTCCCTTCTTCCATTCCAAAGGCACACTTGCTCGGGTTGAGCTTCATGTTTATTTTCCTGAGCGTGTTGAAAGTTTCTTCGATGTCTTTCAACATCGCTTCTGGGTCAGGGCTTTTGATGACCAAGTCATCCATGTAGACTTCCAAGTTCCTCCCAATTTGGGAATGAAACTCTTTGTCCATCAGGCGTTGGTATGTGGACCCGGCATTCTTAAGTCCGAATGGCATCATTTGATAACAAAATGTGCCATCGGGCGTCCGAAAAGCGGTTTTGTCCTGATCATCAACGGCCATGTGGATTTGATGGTACCCCTTATACGCGTCCAGGAAGCATTTAAGGCGGAATGGTGCCAACGAATCCACCTTAAGATCAATTTCAGGTAACGAATAACAATCTTTGGGGCATGCTTTGTTCAAATCCTTGAAATCTATGCACATGCGCCATTGTTTGTCATTCTTCGGTACCATAACGGGATTTGCAACCCAAGTTTGATATCTACTAACGCGTAAGATGCCTGCGTCAAGGAGTTCCTTGACTTGGGTTCTACACGCGTTAGTTTGTTCTGGCCCCATTACTCTGCGCTTTTGTACGATCGGCGTAACAGCCGGATCGCATTTGAGCTTATGCTCTGCCTTACTTCGGGGTACACCAGTCATGTCAGCTGGTGTCCACGCGAAGATGTCAGCGTTCTTGTGTAATAAGCGCTTAAGTAAGGTGCGTGTGTGATCAACAATTGTTGGGCCAATGGTGACGGCTTGGTCAGGGTACTTGCCGTTGAAGGCCCATCTTTCTGGTTCGGTGATGGTTGGTTTAGCCATCTTTGGTTTGGGTTTAGATGAGACAGATGCGATGCATACCTGGGGAATGCCGGTGATCATCGCTACACCCTCAGCTGTTGGCCATCCCATCATGCCGTGGACTGAGGATACCACGGAGTTGAACCTTGCCATCCCATCTCTCCCGAAGAGGATGTCGTATGTATGGTGTGGCCTCCTCATCACGACAAAGTCCACATCTTCTGTGCGGGAGTGTTTCCCATCTGTAAGAGTGACGGGGAAAGATAGGATACCCAGGGGGGTGTTTGTGCTGCCATCAAACCCTTCCATCGAGGCGCAGATCGTTTCCAGGCGTTCCTTGTCTTCGTCATCTAGCTTGTCGAAGAACTGCCTGTACATCACCGTTGACGAGGCGCCGTTGTCAGCGAGAGTCCGGGAGGTGATGTAGTGCCCCAGCTAGCTTTTGATGATGATAGGGCCTTCTTTGCTGGGTCCTCCTGGCACTCGCGGGAAGCGCACCTCAGCTTCCTTCCACGCACATGGTTCTATCGTTCGCCTTTTTCTTCCTCTGATATTACCATGAACCATGTTGATGCTGATGTCAACGGGCTTCCGTCCGTTGCCTCGGTACCGGTTGTCGTTCCGTCCTCCCTTCTTGATTGATGCCACCAGGTGTGCCAGTCTTCCATCCTTGACGAATGCTTCAACAATATCCTTCAAGGATGTACACTCTTCCGTATCATGACCTTTTGTCCCGTGGAAGTCACAGGATTTGCTCTGATCCGCATTAGGTCGCTGCCGGATCATTGGAGCTTTTGGCCACGGTAGCTTTTCAGTGGCAAATATCTCCGTGACGCTTTTGGTGAGTGGCGTCCACCGGTGCTTTTGGCTTGGAGGGTGCGTGTGATTTCTTCTGCCAACAAGAGGTTGAGAGCTGGATGAGGTGTCAAAGTTTACCCTTGACTGCCAGATACCTAGCTTCCTCTTTTTGTTCTGCCGGGCGATCCGGACATTGTTCTCTCTTGTCCTCTGCGTGTAGAGGTGTGTACTCTGGGGAAGATCCCTTCCCAGTTGCTTCTCCGTCTCGGCAAAACGCTTGGCCGCCGTCATGATGGCATCCCATGTTGATGGCATGCCATCCTTACCCGTCAATGTGCGGATAAGCTCCGGGTATTCGGCGCCTTGGATGAAAGCGGCGCGAACAAGATCTTCACTTATGTTGCCGAGACTTAGTTTTTTGGAGTTGAAGCGGGTGATGAAGTCTAACAAAGATTCATCCTCCTCTCTAACGCAGTTGAGGATCGTCCACTGTTCTTCAGTGTATTTCCTCTGTTGGCTGAAGTGCTGGCTGAACTTGTTCTGAAAGTCCGCCCAGTCATATATGTGGTGGACCGGTAAACGGTCGAACCATGCCCTGGCCGCTCCAACCAGAGTCATCTGGAACATATAACACCACGTGGGTTCCGTCCAGTTACTGACGGTTGCCCCCGCAATGAATCTGTTCAAGTGGTCGTCTGGGTCGGATAGACCATCATAAGTGCCAATGTTGGACATTTGCTTGGCACTTCTCGGGGCGATTGCTTCCGCAATGTCCCTTGCGAACTTTGACTTTCCTGCATTTGTAGCAGTTGGCCTAAAGGTTTTTGAGAAGTCACGCGGGTTTCTCTCCGCATTTGTTGGTTTAAAAGCTTCCCCAAAATTCCTTTTTGGTTGGAAGTCCGTTTCCTTACGCTTCCCTTTCGCCTTATGGCGAGGGTTTGCGTCGGTATCGGATTCTTCCCTCTCGTCGTCTGAGTACTCGCACTCACTGTTCATATTGAGGTGTTGGCGAGTACTGCCGAATTCGTCAGCCTGTTGAACTGAACGCAAGCGTTCATCCAATTCAGCTTGGAACTCTCTTTGACGTGCTTCGGCCCACGCCTTCACTTGATCTAGTGTTTGGCGAGGGACCCTCGTTCGTTTTTCCAACTGGGCATCAATGAACTCCAGTGGAATATTTACTGCACTTGCCCCGGCTTGGGTAGTCGGGGTAGTGTTCGTAAGATTTGTATAACCGCCGGTGTTCCCCCCAGTTGCTGGGGTTGTGGTTACCGGGGTTTCTTGGTCGGTTACTGGCCTTGGGACCGGAGTAACGTTAACCATTTCTTCAGAAATTTTGAAAAAACTAAATTAGTTCTAGCTTTTATGCACGGATGGCGCCAATGAAGAAACACTAAGTGAACCCACGGGCAGATTATAGATAATCTGGGGGTTAAGTAATGTTTCCCACGGATGAGGTCCAGCAGACAAGGTTGTTCTTCAGGGGACCTGCAAAACAGACACCGTAAGCTCGTCACTGAGAAGGGGGGGGGGGTTCCTCCTTGTGACCACCCTCCGGCGTGAGAATCAGACTAGATTGCTCTGAACATAAGTGTATATTAAGATATTGCTAGATAAGATTGAAATATCAGATGATGTGCTTACCATTCCAAGGTGTTGGAGTATTTATAGCCGAAGGTAGGTTTCCAAGCAGGTACAGCTGGCTGAATAGTATTCCTGTTCTACCAACAGTGGACTACGCACAGGCCATGCTGGTTGGTGGATAGGTTACGGCCAACAGTAATAAGGTCGGCTGTATACTGTTCCTTTACTGCCGGCTACGCACTGTTCCACCAACTGTAGGCTGCGCACGTCCCATCGTAAGGGTTGGTGAGTAGGCAGCGGCTAATAGTGACAAACAGTACTAGAGGGTGCTCCTCCTCGTATTGTTGTCGGTGAGCTGTCACCCTGTGATTAGTTCATGGGCTGCTCTGGTCAAACTGTCTGTTCCGCCCATACCTTAGTAGGTATAGTACGAAAGACCTTCCAGAAGCATACGGACTGGCTCATTTAGGCGGGAGTGTTCCCGCCTTGCTCATTCCTTCATGTGACTACTGAACGAATGCCTTGTGCGTGTAGCCTTGCTGTTAGTGCGGGTAGCCTTCCCTGATGGCTTGTATCCGCAGCTGCGGGAACAGGCGGGGTACTTCACCATTGGGAGGCTTTCCCTGCGGGTACAGCTGGCGTACTGCGCGTAAGGTTCTTTGAGCATGGTGGGTCCTGCTGGAGCAGTTGGTCATTGCGCAGACGTCCCTGTTCAAGGTGAGTCTTGCGGGTCCAACTGGGCTCTGCTGGGACCTACTTCTTCAAAACTGTTTTTTTTACATTTGAACAGTAGCTTCAGTTTCTCAAATACATTGAATTGGTACACATTGGACTTATGGATGAATATATATAATGAGCAAAATGAATGTACAATGCTAGTTGATAATAATATTTATTAGTTGTATTAAGTATCATCAATTGTTATGTTCTCTTGTCTCTTGCATTGACTTGGAGAAATCTAAGGAGTTAATGCGCATTTGCGTTTTTTCTTACCATCCATAATGAATATTGTCGAGGAAAGAGGTCGCATTGTGTGGGTCCACCATTGAATATAAAGTGGACATTCATTTTGTGGACGAACATCTACAAACATACAAGTGTGGGGCCATCCACTTGCAAAATACAATATTCGTTAAAAAAACGGGACATAGTTTGAAAATAGTTTAACTACTATGAAATATATACACTGTAGGAGTTTGCCCATAGAATGTAGTGATGTTTAAAAGCTTACATGACAATGTTATGAACAAAGTTGTCTATAATGTTGTGGATACCAAGGAGTTCATGTGCATATGTGGGATTTTTCCCATTTGCTAAGCATAGTGTCAATTAATTCATAAAAATTGTATTAGACTGTTGTCGTTTAGTGTTACATCATAGTGTTTCTATAGAACACTAACTTACATGACTGGTCCATAGACTATTACTAATGTCACTATGGTCTAATAGTGTCGCTGAAAAAGGCCGCATTGCACAAGTCTTCCAAGGATAAAAAGATTTGGACATTCATCCGTGCGGAAGAACACCAACAAACAGACAAGTATGTGCCCCCCCCCCACTTGCAAAACTATTTGTCGCCTGGTTGTGTGTGTGTGTATTATTATTATTATTATATATGTGTGTGTGATATGTATACGTGTATATATATATACACATATACATATTTGCTGACTGGGTGTCACAAAGCGCAAAAATCAATTACACACCTAAAACAAAATGCATCATTTGCTGACTGTGTGTCACATAGCGCAAGACGCCTCATTTTGTAGTCCCTCCACTACACATAACCTAAGATGAATAGGATCTTACAGGGTATTTTTTTTTGTTTGTTAACAACATTTGACAAAGTAAGAGTTTACCTTCAAATCTCCACCTTTCTAGCCTTGTGCTTCCCATTGCTTGAAATGTTTAACTAGTTTACAACTCTATTGATCATTGACCTTGCACAAAAATCCAAAAAAGAATCTTTTAAAAAACTGCCAAACTGTAAGTCAAACCTTTTACGTTCTTTGCCTCAATAACGGTTGTACTTACAACTAGATGCTTGTCCCCCAAACTTGGCATGCTGACATTTAAACAAATGAGATTACTTTATATTATATACATTGTTAAAAGAAAAATATAGTATATGAAAACGGCTCTTGAATGACCACAAATGTTCCATAATCTCTATGTAAGTTACCCTTTAGATATACGTGTTAGATCATAAATACGCCTTTTTAACCCAATCAACAAGTAAAGTGGGCTAAAAGTTGTGTGTTTAAACAAGTAAAACATGTTATATATTGTATATTAATAAAGATTAAGAGTTATTGACTTATTGTTGTAACTTATAATAGTAGTTACTCATGTATATTGTGTATTATTAACCAACTATATATAAATAAAAAGTAACAAAAAATGTTAAGAGGTTAACCTAATAACGGTCTTTATTTTTTTCCGCACTAAAACTTTAATTCACACAAAAACGAACAGCAGCCCTAAACCCCGCAAAGGGAGAGGAACAGCCTCCAAACCAAAAAACTTACAACACAAATTTACACCGATTCAACCATTATAAAGATTTGAAATTCCCTCTATTTTTAAACCGTAAAAAACCCAAAGACTTTATTTCACAAATTATCTCTTCAATCTTGACTTCTTTATCTTCGAAAATCTTCTCGTTTTTAGCTTTTCAAATACACCAACAGGCTATAATAACGATCTTTATTAACTCATCTTCAACAATTATTTAATACTTAATCATGAGAAACTTATGATCCATGGTCCCATTTTTTAATATATATAATAGATTAAGAAAACTTGGTACAATGGTATATTAAATTTAACTACAGTTGTCTATGTTACAAACTACAAATGGGCTTATAAGTTTCATGCAAACTAACTTATTTGTTCATCAAACTTCACCATGCTTGCATCAAAAACTAATTCCATACAACTGCCTGTTTTTGATGTATCTAAACCCTTAACCACCTCTTGTCTTTCATCCCTATCATTAGCATGTAAAGAATGGGGCTTCTTTCACATAATTAACCATGGAATCTCGAAAGATCTTTACGACAAGCTTCGGTTACTATCGAGCGAGCTTTTTGGTCTGCCTTATGAACAGAAGCTCAAAGCAGGCCCATCATCAAGCATAAAAACTTACACTCCTCATTTCATTGCCTCACCCTTTTTTGAGTCGATTCGTGTTTCTGGGCCCGATTTCTTTGGGTCAGCCCAGAGCTCTGCTGAAGTGCTCTTGAACCAACCAAAGTCAGAATTCAGGTAACTCAATGTCAAGGTGTGCGTGGTGCGGTTCGGTGCAGTTTTAGGCTAAAACCTGACCGAAAACAAAAACTTCGGTTTTTGGAGTTTTTGAAACCGCTCGGTTTCGGGTTTTTTTCGGTTTCGGTTTTTGCCATTTGAACATGAAAATTTTAGGCCGAAAAAAAAGTTGGCAAAAAATAATGAATTTAGGTATAAATAATTTTGTTAATTGTAAAATAATAGGCTATTATACTTTTGATCAAAACTATTGGAGTTACATATTTATTAAATTCTTATAAATTACTTAATATATAATATAAAAAAAACAAAAATGTAGGAATTCGGTTCGGTTCGGTTTTTTGGGTTTTTTTACATGCAAAACCAAAACCAAACCGTTAGTGCGGTTTTTACAAAAACATAAAACCAAACCGTCGGTTTTTGTTTCGGTTTGGATTTTTCGGTTTTCTCGGTTTCAGATCGGTTTTTTCGGTTTCTTGCGCACCCCTGACTCAATGTAACTATTTAACACATTAGTTATTGATACTTGATAGAATAGAAAAGGAAAAGGATTTTACAAGTCAAACCAGCCCAACGTGGGCCCGAGCCCGAGTCAGCCCGACCCATTTTAGCTCATGCTAGAAAAGACATGTTTCAACTTGATCTGTTTTGACATGTTATACACCATCCTGCCAAAGTAAAATGATTGTTAACGGGTCAGCCCGGTCTGGACCGACCCGACCCGACCCATTTCAATGCCTGCTAGAAAATATATGTCTCAACTGACCTGTTTTGACATGTTATGCAACTCATCATTTTGCCACAGTAAAATGATTGTTAACGGATCAACCCAGCCAGGTGTAAGGCCCCGTTACCGGTAGCCCTACTTTCGTGTTGGATTTACTCATAAACACAGTTCTAAATATCAGAGTTAATTAAAACATTTACGCGGAATATAAAACTTTCATAAAACATTACATAATTCATAACTTATCTCAAAACATCCATTGTCTTTCAACATTAAAGCATTAAAATTAAAACATCATAAGTCTTCAGATGCCAGACTCTTATTCATTGCCACGTGTCTCCTCAAGCGAGCTGCCTCATCCTACTCACCTGCGTGCATACTAAAAGTCAGCTACGCTGAGTGAGTTCTAGTTAATCATACACTATACAATACACATAAACTTATATTCTTTCATTCATACTTTCATACTTTCATACTTTCATTCTTTCTTTCTTTCTTTTGTATTAACTTACCTTCATATCTTACGTTATAAAGAGCATTACGCCCTACATTCCTCGAGTATTATTAGGGCTCGGTACCCTCCTTCCTCGAGTATTATTAGGGCTCGGTACCCTCCTTCCTCGAGTATTATTAGGGCTCGGTACCCTCTTTCCACGAGTATTATTAGGGCTCGGTTTCCCTCTTTCCACGAGTATTATTAGGGCTCGGTTTCCCTCTTTCCTCGAATATTAGTAGGGTTCGGTTCCCTAGTTCTCGAATATTAGTAGGGTTCGATTCCCTCTTCGTTACCATACAACCATACATCATACCTCGAGTATTATTAGGGCTCGGTACCCTTTTCGTAACCATACAACCATGCAACCGTCATTTATTTCTTTTATTAACTTTATCACGTTCATACACATAAGCATACATATCATACTTACCTTACACATAGCGTTACAACCTGACAGTACGTGCAATATCCGAAGATCGTTCACGTACCATCAAGCAATCATTCATACATTTCACATTATTCACATAAGGCATACACTTATCTCTTAGGATAAGCGTATTAACAAACATATTGAGTATGCACACAGCCCCGAAAACATAACACATAAATGGGGCTAGAAACTCACCTGAACACGGTTATGTTTACCATTAATCGTAATCCCTTTCTTCAGTTGTGCACGGCTGACTGTATAACAAGTATACGTATCAATTAACTATCACTTCTCATAATGTATTTCTATCTTTATATGACCCACAACGAACGGGGGTCCGGGGGCAGCGCCCCTGGCAGCGGGGTCTAGGGGCGGCAGCCCCTAGCAGGGTCCAAGGGGCAGAGCCCCTGGCTGGGGCCGAGCTGCCAGGTCAGCTTGGAAAAATTTTATTTCCATTAACTGTCTTAACACATTTTTCATTAGATTTTTAATTTATTTTCTAATCGAACTTGACTTTAGGCGAAGTTAACCCTCGGGCGAACTTAGCTCTAGGCGAAGTTAACCTTAGGCGAACTTAGCTTTAGGCGAAGTTACCAGCTAGGCGAACTTAGCTTTACAGCGAAGTTGCCATCAGGCGAACTTGGCTTCAGGCGAAGTTGTCATCAGGCGAACTTGGCCTCAGGCGAAGTTACCAGTTAGGCGAACTTAACTTTACAGCGAAGTTGCCATCTGGCGAACTTAGCTTGCAGGCGAAGTTCATCAGGCGAACTTAGCTTGCAGGCGAAGTTCATCGCTTTGGAGGCGAAGTTGCCCAGTTGCATGCGAAGTTGTCCAGATCAGCCGCTGTTCGGTTTCTGACCAGCATTTCGAGCGATTTTAACACCCTTGCTATGGTTCAACATCACCCACTACGCTTCCCGACCATTTTCGGTCGCTTATACACTAAAAAGCTTGAATCTTTAAACTTCAAAGATCAAGAATCATACCTTTTTGAGCTTGTTATGATCTCGTTTAACTTGTTAACACACTAATCGCTCTCTCTCTCTCTTGGATCTGCCCGGTTCTTCCCTTGGTCCGGCCGGCGAAGTGTGGTGTGTGGTGTGTGTGTTTTTCTTTTTGGAGTATTAGAAAATGAAAGGAATAAAAGATATCTTGGGTTTAGGGGATATTTATATCCCTTAGATCCCATTCTCATTTAACCCATCTCAATTAATCTAAGTCCATGATCCGCTCCTTACCCGATATTAATTAATAACGCGAAATCACTAAACATAGCTTTCTTTATTCATCATTAAAATTTTAGGATGTTACACCAGTGCCGGCTCCGAGAATCGTGAAAGAATTTGGGGCCGAAGGGGAAATAGTTTTGGCCTTAAATTAGTTTAGTAATTGGGTTTCAACATTAAGAATACATACGTTTTTTTTTTCAAAAAATATATATATTTAAAAAAAATTCGGGCTTATCAGGGTCAGTCGACCACCTAGCCAAGCCCGACTCGACCCATTTCAACCCATGCTAGAAAAAGCATGTTTTAACCTGTGAACCGTTTGAACATGCTTTACCGCTCACCGTCTTGCCACAGGAAAATGATTGTTAATGGGTCAACCCGGTCCGACACAACCCATTTTTACGCTTGCTAAAAAGAGACATTTTTCAACCCGAACCGTATTGACATGCATGTTACACAACCGACCATTTTGTCACAGTAAAATGATTGTTAGCGGGTCAACCCAACCCGGCTCATCTCAACGTGTTTTAAAAATGGCCTGTTTTAACCCGAACCGTTTTTGACATGCTATACAACCCACCTTGCTACCACTAGTTGTATAATATACATTTAGTGTTATTATTCTTATATATTTTAATTTTATTTTTATTTCAGTGAGGTGTTGAAAGAATATGGGATGAAAATGAGGACTCTATCTAATAAAATCATTGAGATGTTATTAATGTCTTTAGGAGAAGATTTTGAAAACAAGTTTAAACCCGAGTTTTCAAACTCGGACGGGTACTTGCGGATTAATAATTACTCCCCACCCGAACCCACTGAAAAAAACCATGTTGAAGGACTCGGTATGCACACCGACATGAGCTGCATAACAATCGTTTACCAAGACGAAATCGGTGGGCTTCAAGTGAGATCTAAAGAAGGGAAATGGATGGACATTAACCCGTGTGTGGAAACACTAGTTGTGAATATTGGTGACTTGATGCAAGCTTGGAGTAATGGGAAGTTAAGGTCATCTGAGCATAGAGTTGTTTTGAAAGAACGAAAAAGCCGGTTTTCGCTTGCTTTCTTTTGGTGTTTTGAGGATAATAAGGTTGTTTTTGCACCTGATGAAGTTGTGGGTGACAAAGGTTTGAGAGTGTATAGACCTTTTTTGTGTGGTGATTATATGCAATTTAGAGAAAATAGTGAAAAAGGTAAGTTTGAGAAAGTTGGCTTCACTGTCAAAGATTTTGCAAGTATTGGATTTGTCTAAATGATTCAATATCATATATGGTGCATGATGACGATAAATATGTCAATAAAGAGGTAATATTATTATTAATAACAAGTGCATGAATATTGTAAAATTGTGAATTTTTTGTAACATGTTTTAGTAGTGGCAAAGTCAAAGTAGAATTTTATTTTATTTATTTATTATTATTTTTTTGTGTGTGTTTATGTGGACACCGTTTGGTTATATTTTGCATCTGCAAAGTGTCCATTGGATTAGGTGCATAAAGAGTTTATAAATTCTTCATGTGTAAGTCAGTTACAACATGTGTAGATTGACCGTCTTGTACTCCACATATATGATCTACACTGAGTAAACATAATGTTGCTTCTTCCATATTTTATTAGGTGCTTTGTGGGTTGTGACTACTTTTGATGTTCAATGAAAAGTTGTTATATGATTATATAATATTATTATTGTTATTATTATTATTTAAAGAATTTTTTTACGGTAAATTTCTTACTTTCCCGGGATTTGAACACGAGACTTTTAGGTGTTCAGGCTTTGCCTCTCTGAGCCATCAACCCGAGGACTAGTTGACGGGAAAAGAAACGGTCTTAGAACTTAAAAGTTAAATGCAATGCAACTTAAGGGAGAGTATGTTGCTTATAATGCCATTAAATGATTAAAGTAATAGGAATTTAGGATAGACAAATTTTGAATAGAAAATAAGTAGGAAAATATGAAGAAAAAATATAAAATACATGTGGTGTGACTTATGGATTATTTCTAGATTTTAATAATAAAAAAATACAATAGTTAAATGGAATCGAGTCAATCGACCAATAATAGATCATCAAAATAGTTAAGATGCCTAATTTTTCTTTTTTAGTTAAAACTTAAAAATATCTAAAAATACTATTTAATCAGTTTGAAACCAAATAATTAACCTCCTAGTTTTGTTTATGAAGAGATCAAACAATAACTCATTCAATCATTTGCTATAAATGTCAAAAGGATAATTTTTTTGAATTTTTTTTTTCAAAAGAGTGTTAGTGAGAAAAATATTTATTAATTTGATGTTGATTCAAAACTATTTACTAAAGAGTGTTTTTAGATAATTTTTTGTTTCTCACTCCTAATTTTATTGGACAACTTGTATTTTAATAATTAATACCATTAAACCTATTTTTTCAATTACTCTTAACCAAATGTGTATTTTACATGAATAATAAAAATGGTACATGTAAAATGAATCAGATTTTTTTTATATATTTGGTCAATCAAAATTTATCCATAATAATATTTGGGGATCTGGAAAAATAAAAAATTCATTTTCAAGTTGTACAAAAATTTAATCAAAATAATAAGGCAAAAATAATTAGGCAAATAGATTTCCTAGCAATACATAATTACATTTTCTTTCAGTAAGTTTTTTTTTTAAATTGTTTTATCAAGAAGCGATGTTTATATCTGTTTCACACACAATGCGGAGTGAAGAAAGACGTGACGCAGTCATCTTCATAGTTACGTGAATTAGTGCGTAATTACGCTACAACATATTTTTCAAATAACATAATTGTATTACGCTAGTTTATTATTTTGATTTCTATATTTTTATAAATATATAAAGTTGAATTATATATTTATTTATATGTGTGTGAGAAAAAAAAAACTGACTAAAAGAAAATGCTTAAAAAAGTTGAATCATTTTTCGTTAGAACGAAATGGAAGTTTTTGAAAAAAAAAGGTATCGTTTGTTTATGTTTTGCTAGGAAATCGATTTATTTTATGCTTAAATTTTTATACAGCTTGAAAATGAAGTTTTATTTTTCCAGATCCCCAAATATTATTATGGATAAATTTTGATTGACCAAATATATAAAAAAAATCTGATTCATTTTACCCGTACCATTTTTTATTATTCATGTAAAATACATATTTGGTTGAGAGTAATTGAAAAGATAGGTTTAATGGTATTAATTATTAAAATACAAGCCGCCCAATAAAATTAGGAGTGAGAAACAAAAAGTTATCTAATAACACCTTTTTAGTAAATATTTTTGAATTAACACCAAATGAGTAAATATTTTTCTCGCCAACACTCTTTTAGGAAAGTCTAATTTATTTCTAAATTGAAACGTTTTTTTTAATTGAATTTTCCATTATTTGTCAATACAAAGTTTATCCATAAAGTACAAGTTAGGGATTTACATTAAGCGCACCACAATATCAACATACGCTACAACTCTTTCTACATGTTCTGTAGTTCGCCAAAACCTCTACGAAATTTATGGGTCGGTTTCTAGCCAAACCCGCAAATGGTCAATGTAGATGATCAACAGAGTTCTCAAAGCCGTATAGATACTACAAGAACATTACATTTACCATCTCAATTTTTTAAAAATGCATTACAAATTACGTCCTTTTAGTTTAGGGGTGACATGCAGATTCAAATGGTATTTTGCATGATTCACTAACTTACACACAACGAGACAATGGTAGTGCGTTGGTTTAGCCGAGAGACATAGCATGGTTACTAGAGTTGTGAACAGTCATGTGATCGATAGTGTTGGCCACGAGAACGTGCCAGGCGTATGTGGGCAGTCAAGGTTTTATAAATAATCATTTTATCTTGTATTTAAAGTTTCATTAAAAGGGAACTTTTGAAAATTGAGATCGATGTTACCGGGTTAAGTAAGAAGAAAAAGAACGTTAAATGTCTTGATTTGCTTGTATGTGTAATATGTTTGACATGTTAATTATTCGTTTGAGCAAGTTTGTGATGGTTGCTATCAATAACAGACTGAAAAGTTATAAATATTGGTTTTGATAAAGCTAATGTTTTTTTACGTCTTTAATTGTTTATGTTTAACATACATAATAAAACATGAGACAAATTTGATATGTTAATATATGCATATTATAAAATATTATCTTACTATACTAATAAAAGAAAATGTTGAAGTTTATATTAAAGTTTAGGTGTCAAGCCTATATTTCTTCTAATTTCTAATATCTCATCTTATTCATTCTAGTTATTTATGAGTCATAACTCAAAATCATTTTGTCAAGTGGGTTATAACATAATGTGGATTTTATGTATTGAATTAAGTGTCATTTTTATACATGAGATTTGATCAACTACGCAACTTTACTATCTTTTTTTAAATTTTTTGCAAATCAACACATGACGTTTCTATTAAAATCATGCTATTTTAGTACTTTTCGTTAACCCCGTTTGTTTTTTTTCCCATTAAATCTACATTATATTAACTTATAAGTATTTGAGAATCACAATTGAAATAACAGACCTTATTTATTTTTATTATTTGACATATCCCGAGTAATATACGGGTTCAAAAAATGTTATTATATATGGAATATACTCACTTAAAAGTTATAACTTGTTTATCTTGACAAAACACATTACACATAAATCAAATCACCTTTTAATTAGACAAAACCAACCGCATTGCTTAGCCAACAAATGTGAAGAAACCCATATTTGACTTTCCTAAGCCATTTTACCAACTGGGCTTTAGACCCGGGCCCACCACACTCACTGGTCCATCTTGATGTGGGCCTTACACTCCATCTAGTGGACTCATCAGTCTTCATATGATCATATCCAAACTCTAAACGCAAACATTCGTTTTTATTTATTACTCTTTTCTCTCTGAAAATTGAATTCTTATCCTTTTATACTTCTTGTCTTCTTATTTTTCATGCAACCTTTCAAATATAAATACACTTGTAAGTTTTTATAAAATCAACACTAGAAGAGAGCTTACAAGAACCAATGAAGCAAGTTGTCACGATCGTGGCCGTTATTACCGCTTTGATAACATGCACCTTGTCAGCCTCGAATTACCGTCTTCTGGTGGACATGACTCTAGTCCATAGCGCTGATGCGCTTGGTGCTTGTATGTACACGTGATTTTTAATACTTATTTTCATATGAATAAGTGGCAGCTGACTGAGCGCGTTTATAAATATTTATAGATTGCTTGGACGGTAGTTTACCTGCGTATCATATACATCGCGGATTCGGGGCGGGATCAAGCAACTGGCTTTTGCAATTTGAGGTACTTTAAACTCTTGTGCTCTTTTGTCACATTCTAAACAGTAAACACATTTCCAAATATCATTTTTGGACCTTTCTAATTATTGAATATTGTCTTTTATGTTTCAAATAACTTGCACTTTTTACCGAATTATTTTGACAGTTTTTTACTATAACTTTATTACTCAATGATGTTGAAAGATGAAACTGAAACAGTAATGTGATGTTACAATCCTATCATTTATGTTTGTTTAAGAAGAATAAATCCAAAATAAAAACGGCTGGCCATCTTTAACCTTTTAATATTCTACGGACAATATTAATGCACATCCGTGGTGGGTGCTTTGTTAAAACAAAAACTAAAACAAGAAAAATAGTTTCCTTTTATATTATTATTATTATTATTATTATTATTATTATTATTATTATTATTATTATTATTATTAGTAGTAGTAGTATATTTAATTAATTATTATAGAATGAGTCCAACACCATCCGTTACATGCTTTCAGCCTACACACATTGGTGGGCCAGAAAAATTAAACTCACATGATGTACCTAATTATTTTATAGCTATTTAGTATTTCATTGTTTTCAAAATTTTTAACATAAACATGACACAACAACAACAACAACAACAACAACAATAATAATAATAATAATATAACACATGTGTATAAATAGGTAATTATAAAATCAATGTTTTAATAATGATTTGATTTTATTTTTACTTTCAACATGTGTATAGATAGGTAATTATAAAATCAATGTCTAGAGTTCTTTCTCTTGCTTGTATGGCTTTAATGGTCCTCAAACTAATTTATAATTAACAAATTAATTATGCACTAAGCTACCAAACTTGATTAAAATATTATTGTG
The DNA here is from genome assembly GCF_021521415.1 of Bidens hawaiensis. Taxonomy (NCBI): domain Eukaryota; kingdom Viridiplantae; phylum Streptophyta; class Magnoliopsida; order Asterales; family Asteraceae; genus Bidens; species Bidens hawaiensis. The sequence goes on from NW_027491279.1 coordinate 111,432, forward strand.
GTCTTTTTATGGTATATACATCATATATATGCTAACGTTCAATGATAATAATAGGGTGGCGGATGGTGTACTGATATCGAATCATGTGCAGAGAGAGCCCAAACTAGACGTGGATCTACAAGTCTAATGAATAAGTTAGAGACCTTCTCAGGCATACTTAGTAATAACACATCACGTAACCCGGGTAATATATTATTGTCTTTGTTTTCCATTTCGGCTTTCTCCATTCAGGGGTGGCTCGTGAGACAACGAAAACAAGTTAGGGATTCAGGCCTTTGCTTAATTAAGGTCTTCCCAAGTCTAAAAAAACATTATATATAAATATATTATAATGAGTAAAGTAAACTCAAAGTAATGTATTGGTGTGGTGGTAGACTTTGTTGTTAGTTCAAAACTTGTAATAAGCAAAATTTATTTTATTAACCGTTGTAATGAAAAGGCCCCTAAATCGTGTTTCAATTTAGGCCTTCACATTCATTGAGCCGGCCCTGTCTCCATTCATGCTAAGTTGATAAATAATTTACCTATTTTCTTTTCTAATTTATTAAACTTTATTGTATATTTATTAATAAATAACACATTGTTTTTAGAGAAAATAATAATTCATTAAACGTACAATAATGAAAATTAATTGACCTAATATTTATGAATATGATGATTGAATTCCAAGTATAGACACATTCTTAAATAATATAATTATAAACAGTGACGGATCCTGGAATTTTTGCTACGAGGGGCACAAGATTAATTGTGTTAAAAGTGGGTCGGGTCAATGAGGACAAGGCCGTTCAACCATTTTTGAGGCACAAAGCGGAATGGACTTTTGGAGCACGTGAGGATAAATTTGTACTTTTTACACACCATCTTTAAAAATTAAAACACTTTCTATAATTTATATAATACAAACATATAACAATTAGGTGACAGTTTGGACCCATCTCTTATGAACTTCAATGATGAAATCGAAAACTTTTAATCGGAAGGCCACAATATATTTTTTGTTTATATATGTTTCGTGAACTTATTAAAGTAATTGATGATAATACGAGGGTAACAAATTATATTCCCAAAAAGAACTTTTTACACATAATATTGTAATTGGATCCTTTTATTTAATATATGAATAATATTTACCAAATATATATATATATATATATTATATTTTATATTTAATAATGTTATTTTTAAAATAAATAATATAATTGTTACGTCACACATAAATGTAGAGAGTTCTATTAATACTATATTAAAAATTAATAAAATAACACCCTCTAAGTTCACAATGATAAAGTCTTATAGACGTTAAACGTTACGGGGAAAAATAATATTATAAATAATGTTGGGCCTTTTAATTAAATAATATATTGTTGTAATTCATGTTTGCACTCAAAACTAACAAACAGAAGGCATTTAAGTCTCCATCTTCCCCCATTATCTTTCTTGTCTTCATCTACTACAACATTGCCGGACAACCACAACTCAAAACTTTCTTGTAAATTTGACGATGAAGGTAACCGACGGTGGGCACGAACGGCTGCAGGACGGTGGGCATAGACTGACTATTGAGTCATAATATACTAATGCGTGCCTACAAATGTAAATGTAAAAGGTGGTGATAGTGTGACATTGATTCTGGGTTGAATAGGAAATAGGAAATTGATGTTAGTATTTTTATGACGTGTTACTACGTTAGCTCACTAGATGCGTATTTAAGTCCTTATTGAAGATGCTCTTATGTGCACTAATAATCGGGAGGGTAAAAATGTCGTTTGCCTAAATGACAAACTTCCACATTGAGCTTGCCATGTTCATAATATATATATATATACTAATTGGCAATGGTCAAATGCAACTTTCTCAGTGTACTGGAACATGCACTGCTCATCTGTAATGTGGCATGATTGTCAATAGTTTTTTTTAATAGAGTATTATGGGAACTGAAATTTTAAAATTTAAACATGATCATCTTTTTATATCAGTTAATACAGAAAAATGCAACTAATTTTATAATTTAACAAACAAGCTAAGTAACTAATTCTTATAACAAGATACTAAACTAAACCTAAACAGATTTTTACAACTGGAATCGCGTGAAGCTGAGATACTGCGATGGAGGATCTTTTGCCGGGGATTCTAACTTCGACAATGGGGTACTTAAAATATTACATAACAGTCATTATTAAGAAACATAACTAGCTGTAATGTTTTTGCTAATACAAAGTTTTACAAATTTTCTATATGCACTATGAATGACAGACGTTACTGCTTTATTTCCGTGGCCAACGAATTTGGCAAGCGATCATTGAAGATCTTCTACCAAAAGGTTTGGGGTCGGCTAACAAGGTATATATCCTATATACTTAATTAAAAGTTAGCTATATTTAATACAAAATGTACAAATATTAATAAGTTTTTTGTTTTTTTATAAACTTTTGCAATTTTAAGGCTTTGCTTTCGGGGTGTTCTGCTGGCGGTTTGGCATCCTACTTGCATTGCAACAACTTTAGCAGTTATTTACCAGATACTACCGCAATAAAATGTCTCGGGGATGCTGGATTTTTTATGGACTCGTACGACACTATGACATATAAAATTGTTATATATTCGTAGTGGCAAGATGGGCGAGTTGGGCCACTGGTTGAAATGGGCTGGCTCGGGTTGGGTTGAACCGCAACTTGTTTTGTCCATTTTTAATAATTAATATGTTAACTATGATTAGTAAAACAATGATTCATATTTTGAATTAACTATGAATAAAAATAACAACCCAAATCGGCCCATTAATTATAAGTTAAGGGTTGGAATCGATAACACTTAATTTTTTTTTTCTTTTTGGATTTTCGGGTTGCAGACCCGACATCAGTATGTTGCATACTCAAAGAACGATCTTTCAACAGCTTGTCACGCTACAGGTACACGAACAACGATAAATTTAAATAATGCGGCACTATGCATTCCTAATTAATAATTATATACATTTTTATAAACTTTTGACAGGGAATAGAGAACAACCTAGACGAAAACTGCAAAAACTCTATGAGCGATCCGAAACAGGTAATTAACGCGCATCTTCACTCACTTATGTTTTAACACTCCCATGACATTTTCAATATTATTTTTGACACTTGTTAGTTGTTTCACAGTGCATCTTCCCACAGTACTTGTTGAAATACATTACACCACCACTTTTCATATTAAACTCTGCATACGATGTATACCAAGTAAGATACTTGTATAATATCCTGCTTCTAGTAACCTTAATATAATTTCATAGTTTTTCATTTTCATGTTATTTTTTAGGGATTGCTCTATAGAATAGTAACAAAGTTTTAAAATTGTTCTAATAAGGTCACTCATAAATTTTTTTGTTCCAATTAGGTTATTAAAGTTTTTTTGTTCTGTTCTAATCCTATATATTTTACCTGGATAGTATGTTTAGTAGGTTTTTTTTTAAATAGTTTAACATTGCAAAATATTTTTTTTTAAAGTGACAGAATCAGTAACAATTGAGAAAAAGTTTAATTGTGAAAAAATGCAAAAAAAAATTAAAATTTTTTTAAAAATTTGCCAGTTTTTTATTGCAATTTTCCAGATTATCATTATTTTTTGCAACAAAAAAAAATAAAAAAGAACGAAAAACTGGATAATTGTAAAAAAAAAAACTTTATTTTCAGTTTTTTTTTTTGCAATTTTCCAGATTATTATTAGTATTACTTTTTGCAATTTTTCACAATTTAAAATCTATTTTTCTCAATTTTTAAAAAATGTTTTGCAATGAACTATTTAAAAAAAAAAACCTTCATGACCTACTATCCAGGTAAAATATCTAGGATTACAACAAAAAGAAAACTTTAGTGACCTAATTATTACAAAAGATTTTATAAGTGACTTGATTAGTTGATTGCATCAGTTTTAAAATTTGGTTACTATTTCATATAGTTCATATTTTTTATTGTATTTTTTTATACAGTTCCACCACATATTAGTTCCACCATCAGCTGATCCAAACGGACATTGGAACAGATGCAAATTGAATCCAAGCGCGTGTAGTCCGGAGCAAATAAGCCTTTTGCATGGTTCATGTTTTTTTTTACAACTTTATATTATGAATTTGTTTTTATTAACATCTACTTACTTCTCTAATATCTATATATGAATGTGTTAATGTGTTTAGCTTTCAGAGTAGACATGCTTACAGCTGTGAGGTCATTCTTGATGAATTCAACAAGAGGAGGTGTTTTTATAAATTCATGTTTTGCACATTGCCAAAGTGAGTCACAAGACACATGGTTTGCATTAGATTCCCCGCTGCTGCTTAATGAGGTCCGTGTTAACTAACTCATCTTTTTAAGCGAGTAGTAGAGGTGGCGATTTCGGCATATGAATGGGTTGACTCAGGTTATGTTTTTAGGGGAATTACCAAAATAGCCATTTTGAGTTTTGACCATTGACTTTGACAAAATGGCCCTTGACTTTTTATTTACTCAAATATCATATGACTTCCTTTTCTTAATTAAGAATATTTCTTCAAACGGAAATAGCGGCGCCATGTTGAATCTTGCGTGTCAGATTAAAATCTGTTGCGCCAAATGATACATGCCACGCCATGTTTGATCTGTTTAGAAAGTAAAGGCTATTTAGTTAATTTTCTAGGTCAAAATCGCAATTTTGGTGATTTTCCGTATGTTTTATATCGGTAAACTAAAAATTGCTAAAAGAGAACAAGTCAAATGTGTCGAAACTTGAAAATCTCTCAAAAATGTATTTTTAATGCATAAAGCCTTCTAAATTATTTATCAAAAAATTAGGCTATGAAATAGTAACATTTTTTAAAATCAAATTTGACATTTTAGTTAATTGCATAAAGCTCAAATTTTATTTGACAAAAAAGGTGTATTGGATCACATATTACACCAAATATTACTCAATGACCAAAACCCGTTCAGACCGGTTACTCAAACCCGACCCATCCATATTGCCATCTCTAGTGAGTATGTTTCATTTTGCTCGAGCAAGTTAATCCATTTTTCAACCTTTTTATACAGACCATTGCAGAATCTGTTGGTGACTGGTACTTTAGCAGAAATGTTTCTAAGAAGGTTGATTGCCGCTATCCATGTGACACCACATGCCACAATCTTATAGGAGCTGCATAGTATACAATATCAAAGTCATACAACTACAAGTAGCCTGAGCATACCGCATGAAAGAGATAGTAATTAGTTACTTGATTACTAATTAGAACACACAAATTGGCCATATCATTCATTCTTCATATGAAAAGATATATACGTACGTTTTACTTTTACATTATTGGATTCAGAGTTGAATAAAATATTCTTTTAAAAAATAGTTTTTTCTCTCCTACTATAGTTTTAATATGGTACGAGGGTTAACATATTAAAAGTAAAATGTTATGTGATTAATGGTGTAACTAAATAAAAGTTGTGGGATACCATTTGTAAATAGACGTGTGAGAATAATTGTGTAATTTATTAAACTTGAGTGTTATCATATGAAACATTTGTGTGGTTGATTACTTAAATAAATGAATCTTGAGGGATACAATGTATAAATATGTTCACAAGGATTTTAACCATGGGCTTTGGTTTGACAGCCAGCCCATTACACAAGTTTTTGACCCAACATAATACATAACTAAATAGGATTTTGTTGCCCAAAACCTGGATTAGTAAATGGATTAGATTTCAACAAAGTCTTTGTATGAACACATAATATTTGTTGATTAATTTCCATATAATTTCATTAAACTTAGAAAATCATAGCTTATACATTTATATTGCACCTAATCATATTATCTCAAACTAATAAAATTTGCAACTTCACTAAAATTGATCATTATAGCTTTGCGCAAGTTGATCACACAAGTTGCGAGCTTCACTTAGCAGACCGATCTAATCAAACGCAACGATTTGGTCAAGTTGGCACGTTCGCATATTAATGCTTCCAATATCTGAGTATATATAGGCAGTTAAGTACCGAGACTTCATTCAAACATTAACGAATGCACGTCAGTTGCATTAAGAAAATGTCAAGCATGACAAGCATAAATGACATCCAAAACAATTATTCATAATCATTGAGACGCTCTTCTAAGTCGTATTCTATCTCTCGAATTGTACTTTTGCGATAAATATACATTTTGTATATCGAATTCTTCGCATAAACAAAAATCTTTAAATAAAAAAAAATGCTACATACGTTTATTATGTAGTTTTTGTTTTCGATCATTTCTTAAGACACTAATAACTACACAAAATAATTTTTTTAGAGATTACTTTACCGCCTATGACTATTTTTAAAATAACAAAAATATATAATAAAACTAGAAAATGTAATATATCAAGTAAAATATAAAATGGAACTCACTTCATTCAACATTATTGACTGTATGAATTACATATACAGAAATTAGTAGGCAAAGATGATGGACTGCATTGTATTATTGTGGTTGTCTTATTGCTCTTATAGATGGATATAATATGATTCTTGTTGTCTTATTACCGCAGGTTCAAATAATTGGGTTAGACTAATTTGGAGTGTGTATTTAAATCCAAAACTGATTATGGTCTAAACAATCAGACTTCTTTGAACACTCAAACTATACGAGTATAAGACGATTTCAATATCAAATGATCAACAACTGGTCCAAGCACTATATGTCTTCACTTTTTTACCTGACTGTTGAATAATATATTGAAGGTCATTGTATTGTATTAACACGAGTAGCTAGAGAGTTCATCGTAAAAACACGAGTTTTGTGGCTCCTTTGAAGAGATCCAATGAACATATTTGTTATCATCAAAATATTTTTGAAACAGAATTGGGTTCATAGCTCAGTGGTAGAGTATTTGACTGCAGATCATGAGGTCACCGGTTCGAACCCTGTTGGGCTCTACAATATTTATATGCTTTTTTTTGTGCCTATTTTATATAGTATGGGAAAGTGTGAATTTACTTCATCTATCATTGGATTAATTGTAGAAAATTAGAATGATAATCATTTTTTTTAACTTTATCAATAGAAGGTGAAAATTGCACTGAAAAACTTCGGCAACACTTAGCATGTTAGTCTAATTTGTGTAACTGTGTCCCATGTTTTGCTCCTAGATAGACACTCGGTTGATGTTCAGGCATGTATTTATCAAGCAAAGTTAACCGGTAACCGAACCCAACAAAACGTGTGTTAAGGTTTCGTTCAGAAGAGCCAAATTAACATATATAAGGTTGTAACGTGCGATAAATAATTTTAGTAACTTGTTACCCATTCTATCATGTACATATTGTATAGTTCTATTAGAAACTTAAAAAAAATATTTTTTTAATTTAATACCGATAGCATTAAAAAAATAATAGTTTTTTTTTAAAACAAATAATGTACAACTCCAGACCAAGAACATGTGTTTAATCATACACATACAGAAATAGACCGGTCACATATATTAAACCACTTCATTTTAACCTTCATGAGAACCAAAACAAATTCAAAACTAACAAGTCAAAGAGGATGAATGCATAGAGGACCCATATGCCATTTCATAGTGACATGAACAATGTGGGGTTTTCGACGTTATGTGCGTGCAACCGTGAGTTCGACCCCTAGCCTAACGAGATTTGACATGACCCATGGTCCCGTATATTCAATAAATTTGCATGGCTCTCTTACTCAAATTATAACAAGTTATTTGTTTTTTTTTTCTCGTTTTTATTTAGTTTATGTTTCCATTATTAGTATGAAGTATAAGCATAATTCTTTTTATTGCAAAATATATAGGCCAAGTTTGATAGACATGTTTAACAAGAAATCTTATTAATAAAATGCTTTTATTAATTCAAGGGGAAAAATTTTATTAAAGCACCATAACTATGGAGCAACCCACAATTACAAGATCATGCGTAGTGATAACTAAACACATAAGAGCGTTTTCTCGCACGTGGCGTGATGGTAAAATACCCCATAACCCCCTTTTAATCGACACGGTTATTACTTTTAAAATTTTTAATATAAATAAAAATATAAACTAAAAGACAAAAATATGTGATTTGCCCAACCCTCCTTCCACTAGGGGTGGACATAATTTGATTCGAATTTGAAACATTCGAGATTCGTTTCGATTCGAATCGATTACTTACAGTTGATCTATAATTAGATGATATGCGAGAAAAATGTGATACACAACTATCCTATCATGTCAAATAACTTCATATGTATATGTAATTAATTACTAATATAAAGGTGTATCATATCCTAAAAACAACTAATTTTGTAATTCTTTAATGTAAAATACGAAATGTTACACACTAACACATTTGTGCTCATCTCATTATGCTTAAACTCTACCAATAGTTTTGCTCTAAATATTATTTTAATGACTATGTTTCTTTGTTGTATATTTGATTATTTTATGATAATATTAATAATAATAATAATAATAAATATATATACATGAATGATGAAATTAACCATGATTGAACGTGAAACTATGGTAATTATGTTGGGCTGAAATATTGAATAGTGGACAGCAGCATTATTTAGAAAATAGTTAAGTAGTACTATTAGTAGGATCCCATTAACAAAATATGCATGGTCCATTGCTTACCCTCCCTCATGTTCATAGACAAAGGACCAATTTGTGGGGTTGTGCATGTGCACATGTATGTTGTGTCTGTTGAGTGCTTAGCTGGTTCTTAGGCTGAGGGATGTGGGGGGCTCTAACGGGGGCGCGAGTGGGGGCTCCAGCCAATAATATTGTGACGTGTGGCAGAGAGAGAAACTGGATAAGATGGGTGTTGGAGCCCCCGCTGAAGCCCCTGGCCCTGGTGTGGAGGGGCGCGAGCAGGGGCTCCAGCGGATTTTTTTTTATTTTTTTATAAATATATTCAAAAAACGTATTATTAAAAAAAACTCATAAATTATTAAAAAAAACACACATTAAAAAAAACATTAATATCTAAAAATAAAATAAAAATTAAAGTACTAAAAAAACATTATTCTTATTCTTCGGCTTGGTCTTCTTCGATCAACCTCTTTCGGATACGTTCCTTTTGCTTTTCCATCAGCATTTGATCGACCGGATTTAGGTTACTGAAGTCACTTGTAAGGAAGTCCAAATCTCTCATTCGACTTTTTTCCTTTTTGTCATTAGAGACCACCTCCATGGTTTTGTTGAATTTATTGAGAGATTCAACAAGATCGACGATGTTTACGGCTCCCCCCTCAGCCGGTTTTTTCCCCTTGGCGTCCCGTCCCAATGGCCGCCTCCTCGGCGGTGAAGACGTTTCCTCCCCCGCAATGTTTAGGTCGAATCCAACGCTGCAATCCGACGCGGCAGAAGTGCTGTACGCTCCAGACGAACTAGTTTTAGTCCGTTTCGGCCCTACTTCCGCATCATGGTCCGGCGCCACCAGCTCAACCCACTTGGAACACCTTTTCAACCTCTCCCACAACTTTACATCGTCCCACGTCTTCACCGTCCCATACCTCCACAGACACTCCTGCTTCCACTCTTCGACAGTGAAATTGTAAACCGCCAAATCATCACTGCCACTTGGTCTCATACGACCGGCGTTCCTGTTGAAAAGATTAGTAAACAAGCCGACAAATTTTCTGATTTCGGACCACCGACCCGAAATCATATCGGCGTTCCGCTCTGTACTCCCAACGAGTGAATAGAACGTCTCCCTAACCTTTGTCCAAAAGACCTTGCTCTTTTGGTAGTCGGCTGCAAAATGCATAAATAAATTTGTAAGTCATTTAACTTTTTTATTTAACTTTATTATTAAAAATCATTTTTAAAAACGTTAAAACAATTACCGCAACGCCGATCCTCAGAAATGACTATCCAAGCCCGACACAGGGCTTCCTTCTCATCCGATGACCACGGAGTGGTTTTCCGTTTCGTCCTCGGAGTCGAAGCCGAACCCGACCCGTCCGTTGCAACTTGTTTTTTCCGGTGGACGCGTCTTCTTTGTCCCGCAGCTTCACCGTGTGATTCTTGTGTCTCCGGAACAACAAAGTTAGGAGACGGTTGTATGTTGGATGGTTGAAAGCCGGATGATTGTTGCGGCTCCGAATAAAACATCGGTTGGTCCGGTGACGACCATAAATCGTCAATATAATCTGAATCTAGGTTTGGGTACCAATTTCCAGCCATGTTTTTAAAAAAAGGTTTGGAAGATGGGTTGATTTTGGGTTTTTTTTGAAGTTGTGGTAATTATTTTATGTGATTTTGGGTGTGGTATGTGATATTGGGTGTGGTAAGGTTTATATAGAGGAAAAACTTTTTTTTTTTAATAAAATTAAAGAGCCCAACGGCTCTTTTCTTCATCCCAACGGCTCCTTCACGCATTCCCAAGCCACCTTTACGCCATTTTCCTCCCGCTACCGGCCTTGCGCCCGCCTTGGTTCCCGTGCTCGTGCCCCTCTCGCGCCTCGGTGGTGCCGGGGCGCGAGCGGATGGGCTCTCGCGCCCCTGCTGAAGTCCCACACCCCTCAGCCTTACCATAATTAGTTTCCTGATTGTAACTTATACCTGCTCTTCCAAAAAGCCACCCTTTTTCACTCTTTTTTTTTAATTTCTTTTTAAGAATGACGATTTTCTTGTATTTAGGTTGTTACTTAATAGTGGTTGTGTCATCACAAGAGCAGATATTTTTGGTGTAACAAACGGTGGGACGAAAACTCGGGTGGGCTCCGTGTTCGAACTAATTCGTCACACATTATTATTATTAGTATTATATATATTATTATTAGTAGTATTTTTATAATAATAATAATTATTATTATTATTATTATTATGATGATGATATTAATATGCTATAACATGTTAAGTTTAAGTTGATTTTGATGTGTACATATCACTTTCCTTTTTTTTTTTACTACTCTCTTTCATTAAAATAACAGAATGGTGATTGAGAATTGCAACATTTGGGAGAATTTGTGTTTGTATTTACTATTTTGTCAACCAAAGAATGAAATACAACTAACAGCTAATTTAAAACACTAACTACTATTCAACATATGATATTTGGCTTATTTACAGAAATAGTGTCTCTTATACAAAATTAATGGTTTATTGTTAAAAAACAACAAACATACATATACTATTGTAATTTAGAACTATACCAGTAAAAATCCCACTCATAGCAGGCATATTAATAGAGTCTCAAGATGGTGAGATGTAGACATACCTCTCCACCCTAAGAAATAGAAACGATGTTTCCAGTGAGACCCTCGACTTCATAAAAGACTTCCACAAAAAAAACATTGTACAAAAATATATAATGCTAGTGTGCTGGTGAATGATGGTTTCAAAATTGTAGAATTAGAAAACGTTAGTGCTAATATATGTGAGAGTAAAAACAAGGGTTAGATACAATATCATGAAAAACATAGAGGTTGAATTACTATAACACAACGGTACATATTCTCACCCCGTAATTCAATCTTATTTATATAATTAAACTATAAAACACTATATTTTTCTCTTTTCTGTTCAATTAAATATTATTTTTTATACTTTTTTCATTATAGCTTTCTCTCTTCTCTGCTTACAACCAATTCAACAAATATTAAAAAATAAATAGGGACAAACAAAGTTTCCCAAAATTTACATAAAATCACTACATTTTTTCTCTTTACTCTATAATTTATACTCACAGCCACTTAAACTCACCATATAATTTACAAACTCTCCTCACATAATTTAGAGGATGAGTTGAGAATGCTCTAAAGAGTATGCTCCATAAAGGTCCTTAACTTCAATCATATATGTCTTCACAAACGCCTAATTCGCTCATACCACGTGAGTTGGGATGGCCTCTACTCCTTTACCCCTCTATATTGAGAGTTTCCACTGCTATAACATATGCTAGTTATCACATTCCTTCTCTTCACATACCTACTAAATCAGCCCTACTATTCCCTAAAATCATTGTTTCTTATCTTATCTAACTTTGTGTCCCCACACATTCACCTCATTATCCTCATCTCTGATATGCTCACTTACATGTTTGTGTCTTCTTAATGACCCAACTAAATGTATCATATAACATAGTTGGTCGAACAACGTCCCTATAAAATTTCTCTGTTAGTTTAGCTAGGAAATTATTGTCACGCGGTAGTACGGTACCCTTGAGGCCACCCTCCACATACACCAGCCTTTCGAAACCGATTTGCTACATCACGATTTATGCCCCCGTCACTATGAAGAAATGATCCTAGATATTCGAACTTAGTTGCTTGAAGAACCACATCACCCTGGATAGTGATCTGGATACCACTAAAGTCAAAGTGAAAATAAGTACTCTGTCTTAAAACGACTAATCATAATGAGTGATTTTTAAAACCCAACCCTGATCACGATGAGTGATTTTCAGCCTGAAAAACATTTTTAAAATTTCAAACGATAATATCGTGTGTTATTTGTCAAAATATAACCACTTTAAAATTTCAGTAGGAACTAGGAAGTAAGCCGAATTAAATATCGCCTGTACGTTGTGTTGTGAATTTATATCATAATATAAATTTAATAAATACGATAATCGAGACGTACAACTACAAGAAAGAATATATTGATGACGATAATGATCTCTAAATAACTTCAACCAATTAAAAAATGTTCAAATTCATATCATGCAAAATATAATTAGCGGACTTGAAAAAAAAATACATAATTAAAACATTATTCATAATATATTTACATATAAATTATATGGTTGTTAACTTGTTATATTCAAACACCATTCATCTGGTGTATTAGCAACTCTATACGGCTCATATCTCACATGCCTGGCAAATGTACGCAAGGGGACATTATGATCGCTTTTTTTAGTCTACGAGTCGTATAACCTCTATATGAGCCATATAGGCTTACTGGATCATATAGACTCACTAACCACATCCGACTTATACGAGTCGTATAGGGTCTATGCGACCCATATGGACACAGTAGCGAACCCATGAATTATTTTCTTGGGGGCGACATCGGGACTTAACACCAATTTTAAGGGAGACAATCAGGATTTTCACATACAAATAACACTAAAAAAAAAATTTAACGTGGGCAGCCGCCCCTTCCAACCTAACACATAGGTCCACCCTTGTATGGACAAAGATTCCTCGACAAAAGACATAATTTTGTACTTATACGACTCGTATAAGCGTGTCTGATGTCCAAATAACCTATATAGTGTTTGAATAAGCTATGCCAAATTATATTATTATGTAAAGTGACTATATGGGGATGTTTGGTATTTCTTATTTTACTTCCTTATAACTTTTCATTAAGTTAATAAGTTATAAAAGTGTAACTTATAAAACTTTTCATCTCACAATATAAGCAGTCTCAAACACCTTATTATTTTTTAAAAAGTTTATACGTTATAAATTAGTGAAAATAAGCAATCTCAAACACCCAAGTATCCGAGAATTGTAAGGTAAGAAAAATGAAATATAGTAATTTGAAAACAAAAAGGTTTTCTAGTGAAAAAGTGAAAGCAGACAAACACATTAATATATTATTTAATTCACACGAGTAGCGTGACAAAAAACTAAAATTATATCACATACTGACTCACAGTGGCGGACCCAGGATTTTTTGCCAATGGGGTCCCATATTTTCGGTGTTCAAATTTTTCGGGTCGGTCGTTGTTCAGGTCGGGTCGAGGCGAAGAACATAATAAAAAACAATATCATAATAAAACTTTCTTTTCAATCATCACTACCTGAACGGGTCAAAATGGGTCGGGTTGACACATAAACACTTTGTTTTCCCTTTCTTAAACATTTTTGAGATAGAACCTAGATCCACCCTTTCATAAGCATGTGTTGAAAACCATTAACTTAAACTAGTGAAAAATAAAACTGATATTTTAAAGTGTTTGAATGTTTCTAAAGAAAACCATGCATAAAGTTGAAAACAATGATATGTATTTTAGAGGTGTTTGAATGTTTCCAAAGTTATCATTGCAACATTAGCAATCAAATGATTGATTAACACTAAAAATTAACACAAAAAACCAAAAACTGAGCCTTGTAAGACTTGAACACATGACCTTTCAAAGATAAAACAAGGGACTTTCCACCAGACCACATCAACATTAATAGTATGGGTTCCAAGTATTAAATCTTATGGGGTCCTCAAAAAATTTAATATACCGCTTCTAATAAATTTTTAAAAAACATTGGTGTCCCGGGACCCCGATCCACACTATGTGGGTCCGCCCCTGCTGACTCATGCAACCACACGACACACTGACAGATTTCTAACTGAAAAACTTGTCAAACTAACACCCCTACCCCACCACCATAACCCATCCTATATTAATCCAACATATCATCCATTGTTTGATGCATATACAATTAACAATATTATTATTACACACTAGATTTTTATTTTCATTTGTTGCAGCAGGTGGAAGCTTCCAAAGGGATCGCATTGATCCATATTAGTTTATATCTCACCATCATAATCCAACCATGGTGTCGGTTGATGATTTGGATCATGCGATCCTTTAGGTAGTTTCCATCATGACGCTGCATGACTCGGGTTTTTTCTCTATCTTTTACTTCATTCGGAGGTCATCATCTCTCTCTCTCTCTCTAAATGTTTGATAGGTATGATGCTAAAGAACTTGAATAGTTGAATACGATTCTTGCTTTGTTACATGTTTAGTAATTTGGTTATATAAATGTTTGTTAACTTCACAAAAAAATTATTTTTGTTGTATATTCGTATCATTTTCTTCAACTTGTTAAATAAGTAATATTTCTTGGCTTTTCTAAAAAAATATAAAAAAAAAAACCCTTTGATTTGGTGTTTTCAGAAGAATGCATCAAGAACTTAAAGACGGGGTTAGCTAACCCTATAATAAAATCATGTGTCGTACGATGATATAGAAAGTAATAATTGAACACTTAGTTTGGATTGATGTGACCATAAGGCTACCAATTTTGTGACATATTCATGAAGGTGATTAGTTGGGAGTCTTCGTAAGCCAGTTTAAACGATCAAATTGTCCAAATCGAAGCAAAGTGACTGGTTTGGGAAATATGTTGTTCGGTTTTGATGGATTATCGGTTTAAAGGTTCTGCCAGTAGTTAGGAATTTAGAACCAGTGTGTAAAGTGAACAATTTAACCTGTTTTTGTTTACCTGTCTTTTGCTTTTGGAGCAGGTGGTTGTAAATTTTTTTATTTTCTTTTTGAACCATTTTAAACTTTTTTTTTTCTTATCTTTTCATGTATCATTAGTTTTTGTATTTAAAATACTTGAATACAAAAACTAGCGTTTTCTATAAAAAAACATTCAAACCATCAAAACCAGCCGACACAACCAACACAGCATGCTTGATTTGTCGTTCTTTAAAGCTGTAGTTAGAAGTTCGATCTAGAACTTTTGTTAAAACCATCTGAAACTAACAATACACCCCTATATGTAGTTTCTATGCCTATAATAGTTATTTGCTATTGGGGATATTGATACATGATAGGACCTTCACCCTTTTGTATTCTGCTACATTTATGCTATTTGTGCATAAACCAAATATAGAGGGTGCTTCTTTGTATATATCTTGGGAATAATTGCATAATTTAGTTATAGTCCACATGACCATATGAAGTTGAAATAAGTAGCTTTTTTGATTATGCTATGTAAAATTTGAAATTTAAAATTTTAATTCGTTGTTTATTCTCATGTTTTGAATTTGATGTAAAGTTATTATTTTAATTGTTAAACTTGGAATGTACAATCATTTCGTTGTTCATTACAAGATTTATATATGATCAAACTCAATCCATTTGGTATCTCCATATCTACAATTGCACTAAAAATACTATCTTTTTATTCTCATTTTCTATTAAATAATATTTTTCTTATACTTTTATCATTACATTTTCTCTCTCATTCACTCACAACTACTTTAAAAAAACATTAAACATTTTATGGAGGTGAACAATGTGTTTTTCCAAATTTAACCATAAACAGTAATATATTCTCTCTTATTCTTCACAACCACTTTTAACCATCTCTAAAAAATGAAGAACCCCTCGTATAATTTAGAGAATGGATTGAGAATGCTAGCTATACGAGATATATATAACTATACTATGGGTGTGAATTAGTAGAAGTGTACAAAACCAGAATTTTGACCAAACTTGATCGTATTAAAACCGTTTTGGATCGAGCTAAAGAAAGTTAAAATTGGGTATGTCCAAAACTCCAAATTATTTGGATTAGAAACCGCTGAGGTGAAAATTGGTCCGGTTTTGGTTTAATAAGTTTCAACCAATATACTCAAACCAAATTCAAACTAATGGATCGGATTACTAGCGGTTTCACCACCAGTTCAGATCAGATACCAGTTTTGGATCGTAAGCCTGTTTGAACGTGCACGTCTAGGCATAAACTTAAACTAGTTATATAGAAGGAAAAAATTGTCTATTTATATAATGAAAGACGAACAAATTTACAAAATAATGGTTCTCTAGAAGAAGAAAAATGTTTCTAGAACATCAAAGTGTCTCATGGTTACATCATCATCGTACTCAGTAAATTACACTGATAACAAAGTTACGGTAGAGGAGGGTAAGATGTAGATAGCCTTACCTCTACCCCTAGGAATAGAGAGGCTGCTTCCAGTGAGACCCTCGGTTTGATAGTAGTTTTGCATCAAGCCTTGGACATAAGACACATAACACTTAACCATTAGGACATCTGCCGATTGGTGAAATTGGTGCATGTAACTTTTTCTTTCGGCCATCAAAGTCACCACATGATGCCTGATTAACTTTCCGCCACTTTTAACGTCATTTTCACGAAATTAATAAAATAACGTCAAAGTTAGTGTAATTTCGCTTTTCCCCACATGAGGGCCCACATATAATGTAACCATATGCATTATATTGTTACATACGTACATGTGTACTACTTATTAAAAAGCATTTTTTAAAAAAAGAAACTTGTAACGTTCTAAAACTAGTTAATTTTACTTGATCTTATCATATATAATTGTTAATAAAATTTGTCGTTGATGTGATTTGAGACCTAACGCAACTGTGTGCCTTTATCCCGTTAGTGAAGAAAAAGAAAGAAAACAAAAGATGCTTTTCATATATGGTCTATTTTATTGGCTTCTAAACAAGTAGTATTAATTTGTTTTGAAAACAATACTTTTGTTTCTATACATGCCTAACATGTTGGAGATAAAATGTGACATGTATGGTCATTAAAAGTTGGCCGATAATGATAAAAGAATGACGCCGTTCGTATCATGTCGTTTGTGGGTTTTTGGTCTCGAGATGCTAAGTTGAAATCAATGTAATTGATAGTCACGCGCGTTATATTTTTGAAAGATATCAGCTATAACTATCACGTGTTACAAGAAACACGTCACATGCAATTTGTTCATCTAAACAAGTCAGCCGGGTCGGTTGGTACATGGTTGTAACAAAGTTGTAAATGAGACGAGTCTTCGCAAACATATCAAGTTTAATTAATAATACGAATAATGAAGGGTGAACCATAAGAAGCTGAAGACAATTTCTAACCCCTAAAAATGGTTACATCCTCCACAATTTCATGAGAAAAACTTTGATTGTTATCCAAATTTGAAGGATTCATTTCATACTCATTGTTTTTCTTTTTGCACTTTTGTTTTTTATCACCTAATTAATTCCCTAATCACACCACAAACCATGGTATGCATCTCTTCATAATATTGTTATAAACTATGTTTTGTTTTGTGTGGATCATGATCCCATTTGATTTTCCTTTTTATGTTGTTGGTTTTGCATCATAATGATTGGCATATCAGGCGAACGCGGCGTCTGGAATGGCTGTTAAGGATGATTGTAAGTTAAAGTTTCTCGAATTAAAAGCTAAACGAAACTACCGATTTCTGATCTTCAAGATTGTGGACCAACAAGTGACGGTTGACAAGATCGGTGGCCCTAATGAAAGCTACGAGGATTTCACAAACGCACTCCCTAGAGATGAATGCCGTTATGCTGTATTTGACCTTGACTTCACAACCGATGAAAATGTTCAGAAAAGCAAGATTTTCTTTATTGCATGGTACACGTAAAACGACATCACCTACATAGCCATTGATACTCGTTTTCTAAAATAACAATTTATTTATGTATCTTAGGTCACCAGATACATCAAAAGTGAGAATGAAGATGGTATATGCGAGTTCCAAAGACAGATTCAAGAGAGAACTAGACGGGATCCAAGTCGAGTTGCAAGCCACAGATCCTAGTGAGATGAGCTTCGATATTATAAAATCGCGAGCAATTTAAGCGATTAAGATTTTGGTTAATTATGAACCATCATTCCTTAATGCCAAATTTTTTAACCTTTTTCTTAAATTTATAGTCATTTTTTCTATAAGAAATAGTGTAATGCAAACTTACTATGACTTTATTGTTATATATTCATAATCAATTTGTATATTTCAAACTCAAAGTTGGTGGATCTTCTTTTGGTTCGTAGGGTATTTTTCAGGTTAAGGGTGTATTTATAGTGAGCTGCGCTCAAAACCTGACCAAGTTTCGTAACTTTCTCGAATCTGATGCTGGCTGCCGCGCGACGAGAAAAGGGGAGCTAGCCGTGCGGCGCGGCGTGCTCCATATGGGGGCCGGTCCGACCGGTTCTCCTTCCGGTTCATTTCCTGATGCGTTCCAGCTTCTCGTTTAGGCTTATTTTGACTTGTTTTTCGCCCTTTTCAACTACGATCAACTTCGGAACCTACAAAACACAAATATGTTAGTAGTATACAAATTTTAACTAAAAACGAAAAAAAACTAATTAAATATTATATAAAATATACAAAAAATATATATATATATATTTATCATTATATCAGTAATGCAAACTTACTATGCCTTTATTGTTATATATTCATAATCAATTTGTATATTTCAAACACAAAGTTGGTGGATCTGCTTTGACTTTTGACCTTGAGATGTAAAACCAAAGTTTGACTTTTATGAGTTCCGTGTATTAAAAGAGTCAACGTGTATATTCGTTGACCGAGTTTATGCAATATGCTAATATGGTGTCATCTTGTATAAACTGCAATCAATAAGGTTAAGCTTGACTGATCATGGCTGCGAGTGCGCGGCTATCGGGTAACGCTTTCGTTCTATTCGTCATCTTTGCAAGCGCAAACATCAGTTTCGGTTGCTTAGAACACGAAAGGCGGGCTCTTATAAGTTTTAAAAACAGCCTAACTACATCATACGGTCCTGACCGACTATCATCATGGACCGGAAACAACTGTTGTTGGTGGCTCGGTGTGGGCTGCAATAACGCCACACGACACGTGACCAGCCTTGATCTCCGAACCAATGGTGACCAGTTAGAGGGACACGAGTTGAGCTCGAGTTTGACCGAGTTGACTCATTTAAGACACTTGGATTTAAGTGGGAATTCTTTTGGTAACAGCCCGGTTCCCGAGTTCATCGGGTTGATGACCCGGCTCGAGTATCTGAATCTTTCTTTCGCAGGCTTTTCGGGTGTTGTCCCACATCAAATAGGAAAACTTTCGAGTTTGCGTGTACTTGATCTCGGTGATCATCATGGTGGTAGCCTGGAACTAATTGTTGATGATTTTGCTTGGTTTTCGGGTCTTACGTCACTCGAGTATCTTGATTTAAGTCGAGTGAATGTTACGGGTGCACAAGATTTCGATAAGGTACTGTTTTATAAGACTCCTTCTTTACTAGAGTTACACTTGTCGAATTGCGAGCTTTCGAATACTCATTTCGATAATACTCATCTTGATTCTAATCTTACGCGTTCGAGTATACGAACACTTGATCTTAGTTCGAATTTGTTTGAAGGAAAGTCCCCAATATTTTTACAAAACTTGACAACTTTAATGTTTCTTGATCTTTCAAACAACAAACTCAATTCCACTATTCCTTTTATGAAAAACATTGTTGAACTTAATCTCGCAAGCAACGGATTCGTGGGTACGCAAGAAACCGGGGTGTGGAGGCTTTGCGAGTTAAAACATTTGGATCTTTCGTTTAATTACATGGAAGGCCGACTCACCATACCGTCTGGCTGCAGCCGGTATGGACTCGAGAGACTGCTTTTAAGCGAGAACAAGTTAACTGGCGAAATCCCGACATCTCTAGGAAGGCTTACAGCTTTAAAAGTATTGTATCTTGATTACAACTTGCTGACAGGACACATTCCGGAAGATATAGGAAACTTAACGAGTTTAACGGAGTTAGTTCTAACGGGAAACCAATTAACGGGGGTAATTCCTATGTCTTTAGGAAATCTAGTGTTGTTACGACGACTAGATTTATCCGAAAACTTGTTAAACGGGACGATTCCGTTCTCAATCGGACGGTTAATAAATCTAGAGATGTTGTATTTGAGCTGGAACTCGTTGTCTTCGATTCCATTCTCGATAGGAAACATGTCACAGCTTCGGTTTCTTGATTTATCGTCAAATTTATTACACGGGTCTGTTCCGGATTCCATTGGACAACTTTCGAAGCTTCGGTTTCTTGATATATCCAACAACTCTTTATCTGGTTTAGTAACTGAAGCACACTTTGCAAACACATCAAACTTAATACATTTGGCTGCAATCTCAAACCACTTGTTAAGCTTCAAGATTTCACCCGATTGGAATCCGCCTTTCCAACTACGAAACGTTATTCTCACATCTTGCAAAATTGAATCAGCATTTCCTCCATGGATTCAAACACAAAAGCATCTAACAATTCTGATGCTTTCAAACACTAGCATTTACGGACCGCTTCCTGACTGGCTTTACAACCTACCTATCATACCGGTCTTGGATCTCTCGCATAACTTTCTCAACGGTCCGATAACAAACCTCCCATCAAACCAAACAGCCAAGTCACCCGAGCCACCCGGGACTTTTATAGAACGATTAGTCGGGTATGATATAGAGTCTGGAGACTCAAGATTGTTGCTTCTTAAGAACAATCTTTTCAACGAGTCGATTCCAGACTCATTTTGTAACACTCCAGATATAGCTATTCTCGATCTTTCAAGAAACTCGCTGTCCGGTAATCTTCCAGATTGTTTAGGAAACTTCAGTGAAATGTATATCATGATATTAAATTCCAACCGGTTATCGGGAACGATTCCAAGCTCATTAGGGAAACTTAGCTCCATACAATGGATAGATATAAGCAAGAATGCTTTCCATGGAGAACTCCCAAATTCTCTAGCGAATTGCACGAGCTTAAACGTTCTTGATCTAGGCGAAAACAGGCTCTCTGGAACCATACCGAAATGGTTCGGAGAAAACATCCAGTTCCTGGTTGTTCTCAGGCTGCATAACAACAACTTCATCGGTCGAATTCCAGAACAATTGGGTCAAAGTTCGGAACTTCAAATCATGGATTTTGGAGATAATAATTTAACCGGGACAATCCCTCGTTGCTTCCAAAATTTGCGTGGGATGACCGGAGGTGACTCCAACTTATACGCGTTTTCCGGGTTTGAGCAGAGTGTGTTTCAGGTAATGGGAGGGATACTGCTCGAGTACACAACGATAATGCGATACGTGATTAATTTAGACCTTTCGAATAATAATCTGGCGGGAGAAATACCCAAGGGCTTAACATCTCTTTCAGGATTGCTCGGTCTTAACTTGTCGAACAATCATCTCAGCGGCAGGATTCCTGATAAAATTGGAAACTTGAGTTCGTTAATGTCCCTTGATCTTTCTGCAAACAATCTTTCAGGGATGATCCCGCAGAGTCTGTCGTCTTTGACTTTCCTTAGCCACTTGAACTTGTCATACAACAACTTATCGGGCCGGATACCAACTGGAAAGCAGCTGCAGACGCTCGTTGAACCTTGGATATATGCTGGCAATAACGGGCTTTGTGGCAGTCCTTTACCGAAGAGTTGCAGCCGTGTTGAAGTCTCTGCTGTGCAGCCGCAGAATATCAATGATGATGTAGAGAACATATGGATTTACAGTATAGCGAGCGGGTTCACGACGGGGTTTATTGGGATTTTGGGAATTCTGGTGCTTTTCAAGAGATGGAGACTTGCATTTTTTAGTTTTTGGAGGTTTACATAAGCAAAAAAGAAAAATGGAAATTGACTTGTGTTAACTGTGTTACTATTGTAAAATATAATCTTTGGTTGTGTTATAAAGAAGTTGATGATGCTAACTAGAATGAGAGTAAACCAGCGCTTCGCGGAGGGTTACTTATAATTTCGAGCTATATTTTGCGGCTAAGGTTCTAAATATATGATTCAATGTAAAAACCAACTTGACTGTAGGTTCTAAATGCTAACAATTCACTGTTCTAATGATATAAGTAGTTAATATTGCAGGCGTTACAACATATGAAGAATAAGGCGTTATAATCGAGTAGAGCCATAGCATATAGGTGACTATTTAACAATGTCGTAGACGTAAAACACAGTTCACAAACATGTTGGTCCAAAGTACCATTTAAAAACCCAAGATTAGGCCTGTAAACGAACCGAAAGAACATGAACAAGGGCATGTTCGTGTTCGTGTTCGTTCATTTAACTTTAAACGAACATGAACACTTGATCGAACACATATTTTGTGTTCGTGTTCATTTATTTAAAAAAATGAACATGTTCGTGTTCGTTTATGTTTGTTTGTTTTAAATCTAAACGAACATTTTGTTCACGAACATAAATGACATAACTGAACAAAGATAAACAAACATAAATGAACATATATGAATGAAGAACACGGATCCGATCCCCAGGTATGGGTCCTGGATCCAATGAGTCTACAGGGTAGAGTATGGTAATCACCACTAAGATATGAGTAAGACTTCCTAAAGTCCAGTGACCGGAACCTGCAAAACAGACGTGAGTCTCGTTACAGGAAGGACAAGAGGGGGGGGGTCTTCCTGTAACCCACCCTCCGGCGTGAGAATCAGTAACGTTCGTAAATGGAGAAAGTTTTGAAGTAAACAGACTAAGTGTAGTAAGAATGCAAGTGAGTGAATGAATACCTCATACCGTTTGACAAGGTTTTTATAGCCGAAGGATGTAGGAAGGTGGTTGGGCCAGCTGTCCTCTTCCAGAAGATCTTTGATAACTGCCTGGACGCGTGTCCTCTTGTGATAGGTTGAGCTATACGTCCTATGTGCATGGGTATAACAACCTGGACACGCGTCACCCAATGATTGGATGGATTGCACCCTGGCCATGTGCACGGTTATAACAAACTGGCCAGGTGTCCTTTATTTATTGGCTGTTCAGTCACGTATTCCCCAAGTAAGAGTCATGAACCATCTTTTAGAGAGTATTTGAGTGATGACAGCTGTCCCGCTGACATTGTCTTCCGGATGTTTAGGCGGACAGATATCCCGTCCTGCGGATGACCTTTGAGGATGCCAGGATGCTTCCGCGCATGTTGTGAGGACGTTTTTCCTCACTCATGATATGCGGGTGGTCCATGTGTCCCGCGGGTGACTTATAAGAGGGTTCTCTGTGACCCGCGGGTGGTACTTAAGGGTATTTGGGTCTTTTTTGGTACCCTGCCTCTACAATGAACAAATGTAAATGAACACAAACAATGAACATATATGAACACACTTAAATAAACACAAATGAACAAATATAAAACCATTAAGTAGATATCTCTTCCGGATAATGTTTAATTACTTGCTACTAACATGTAAATGAACATAGATAAACGAACGTTCCTGAACATAAAATGAACGAATAAAACACGTGTTCATGTTCGTTCGTTTAATTAAGCGAACACAATTGTTTTGTTTATGTTCGCTCGTTTATTATATAAAGAAACATAAACAAACTTTCGGTTCGTTTAAAGGCCTACCCAAGATAGATGAGGTTAAAAGTAAGGTTGAAAGTGGAAAAGTGGTGAGGTTAAAAGTAAAAAGGTGTTTTGTAACCAATTTGTAAAATTCTAAAAGTTTTGTAACCAAAGTTGTAAATCTATATTTTTTGTGCAATTTGTAAAAGGGTAATAGTCTTGGGACCAAACTTTAAAAGCTAAAAGTCATATGACATAAGTTTAAAAATGTGAAAGTTCGAATATAAAAGTTCAAATGATAATCGACAAATGTGTGGTGATAAAAGTACAATGAACAAAAGTTTGATGACAAAAGTATAAAGAACAAAAGTTATTTTATGATGATAAAAATGTAAATAATAAAAGTTTATAAGTTGCATTTTAATGTATACTTTGGTGATTGGGGGAGATTATTAACTTTCTAATTTTATTTTTGTAAGGTAAATGCCTCCACTTCGTGTATGTCTTTCTCAAGTTGAAACATTTTGGATACTTTCGTTGTGTCTAAGAATTCTTCAAACAAATGCACATTTCCATCACCGCAAGAGTTAACAGCTTAATCTTTAATTAATAAAACACTGTAATTTGTAAAAAAAAATGAGTTCATAGCCACCCCATAAGCTTTAGAGTTTTGGCGATTACTAAATCACATGCCATAACCGCTATGATCGAAAATTTGGATTCATTCCTTTTCAACCAAGCTAAAATATCAATGTTTGAGCATTTAAGATAGATATCAAAATGTTTGAGCTACAATTCATCCATCAATGTTTAACATTTGAAGTACAAAATTGACTTGAGGTAAAAACTATGTAATAATCTTCAAAAATGTCCATTTTGACCACGGTAATTTTCAAAATGTTCATACATATCCCATCGATTCTATTATGTCCAGCTCAAAACCAACCAGCTCGCTCTTTTTTTCTAACCCAATGATTAAGCGACACATGTCAAGAATGTTTCCCCATCGGCCCCTTGTTTTCTGACTCTTTCGACAAAAAATGGTCCAGGCAACACCTGGTTTTTTCAAATCTAGGCGCCGAGTGGATTTATCTAGGTGATGGTTGACTTTTCTAGACACCAAATGTATTTTTCTTGGCGGTGCGCCTAGATTAATCCAGTAACCTTCTGGATTTTAAAAACCCCTTGCCGCCTAGAAAATTCCACCTGACGTCTAGATTAAAAAAAAACAGGCGGCGCCTGAAACATTTTTGTCGAGTGAGTCAAAAAACGATGCGCAATAGGAAACATTCTTGACAGATGTTACTCTTGAGTTGGACATAATGAAACTGATATGATTTGTATAGACGCCTTGAGAATTACCATAGTTAAAATAAACATATTTATTATTTTCTCATAAAAAACAATTAATTATTAAGAAAAATAAAAAGAGAGAATAAATTCACGTATTGATTGGGTAGGTAACGCAGCCCGGCGTACAAGTCTACACGATTACCCAACACCACCAATCCACGTGGACATCCATCTCGTACCTACCCCTCAACGCCACGTCGATCTTCACCCCAATCCAACGGTCAACCAAATCTTCGATCCAAAGGAAAAGATATCATTATTACTTACGTTCTTTATCCACTACAAAACTGAGAAACAAAGCTTCAAAGAAGAAGAAGAAGAAGAAGAAGAATACAAATACAACATGGGGTTGCAGTTCAACGCGTTGCATCTGTCGTACGTGGTGCACGTGCTGGGTGTTGCTGGTGCGGTTATGGTTCTCGTTTGGAACATCTCCTTTAGAGGCGGCTTAGCTTGGGAGTCATCTAACAAGAATCTCATCTTCAACGTAAGCCTTTTTGTATTATTATTATATAAGTTTATGGTTTCATGCCAGTTTGAGGGGTTACGTTTTAATAAGTTGTTAAATCCACCATTCTTTGATTTGTTACTCTAATAAGTTGCTTCAATATTATTAACCCACCATCATTATTTGAGGGCAAAGTTAGTAACTTACCCCCTTAATCAAATAAGTTAAAAAAACCATAAGCTTTTTCAAATTAGCTTATATAAGCTTATAAGCATAAGCTAAAAAAGCTAAACCAAACACCAAATTAAGCTTATTTTGAAAAAAAAAAAAAAAAAAAAAAAAGCTAAAAAAGCTAGGCCAAACACCCCTGAGTTTGTGAGTTGTTTGATTTAATTCTAACGAAACGAATTGGTTAGTTTTAGTGTTGATTATTGACAAAAGTGAATTTAAGGGTTTATAATTTGCATCTCATCTAATTATTATTGACCTTTGTTGACTGTTTTAATACAAGGATTTAAGTGATCTGACTTTGCCTTTTAAGAGTGTATATTAAGGGTGCAAATGACTCAAGCCGCTCATTTAAAAGCTCGATCGAGGGCGAGCTAAAAGTGAGCTCGTTTAATTAACGAGCTTCAGCCGGCTCGCGAGTTTTAACTAGCATGCCATTTATATAATTTTTAAATATGTTTTAACAATTATTAAAATGTAATGAAAAAATAACTAAATAATAAATATGATTTTATACATAAAATTATTATTGGAAAAAAACATAAAAAAATAATTATAAATAAATAAACATTAATTAATAAATAGTTAACGAGCCAAGCCAAATTCGAGCTTTGAAAATAGAGCTTGACCCAAGTCGAGCTCGAGCTCCGTGTAAATTAAATGAGCCTTAGGCCATACGTAGTGGGCGAACTTTTGGGGCGAATTCCGGCGATTTGGGGCGCGAACATCGCCCCCTGGGCGAATTGGGAGGGGGGGGGTCTCGCTTGTGTGTTGTTTGTGTGTATATTATTATTATATATATATGTATATATATATGGGGCTACAACACCATTACACCCCAAAAACAAAAACCCACCCTTTGCTGACTGGGCGCAAAACGCCCCATTTTGTAGCCCCTCCACTACACATAGCCTTAGTGTATACGTTTGTGTCAATTAGGCTTTACTAATGTTGTGGGTTCAAGTTTGCTGGATCTTAATGCAACCCATTACCCAACTCTATAATATCATGGTGCAATCAAGATTTGTTGAAATAAGTTGTGAATGTGGGTAAATATGCATGTCCTGTTTCTTTGTTGCTTCTTGAAATAGGGCTGGACAATTTTTGACACGGGCCTGGAGTTAAACAAGTTTGGGTTTTAACTTAACAAGTTTCATGTCTCTGTTTAAATTCGTGTCAATTAACCTGTTAATGATCTGCTTAAACATGTTTATATTTTTAAATTGAAAAGAAATAAAATAAAATATGTGCCATACTTAGTAGATGTTATGATTTGAATCAGACTTTTATAGATTTATGTTACAGATATGTTAAGGATTATGTAATAATTAAGACTTACGAACTTTTGGCAACTTTTGTAATAATTAGGACGTGATATTTATCGTGTCTCTAAACAAGTCATGTAGTGTAACATGTTTCTAAACAGGTTCATGCAAGTGTTAGGAAAAAAAATGACACGATTAGTTATCGTGGCGTGTTTGTGTCTGGCACCACATTTAATCGTGTCTTATCTTGTCGTGCCTAACTAGTTATGCCATCCCGACGTTATAATACATGATTAATTTAAAGTATTTCTTAATTATTATGTTATTTACCAGGTCCATCCAGTTCTGATGCTTATTGGTTTGGTTATCTTGGGTGGTGAAGGTTACATTATACAATCTTATTTTATACATTCCATCAACAACTATTTGAACTATGATTCATATTTATATTTATTTTTGTTTTTAACTTTTGTAACAAGCAGCTATAATAAGCTACAAAGCTCTTCCTTTCAAGAAGGCTGAGAAGAAGCTTATTCATCTTATCTTGCATGCCATAGCCCTGGTACTTGGTATTATTGGGATCTATATGGCATTCAAAAACCACAACGAAAGCGGTATCGCAAACGTATACAGTTTACATTCCTGGCTTGGTGAAGAGGTAGGTCCCAGCAGAGCCCAGTTGGACCCGCATGACTCACCTTGAAAAGGGACGTCTGCGCAGTTGAACCCGCAAGACTCCTTAACGGACGTCTGCGCGGTTGAACCCGCAAGACTTAACTAAAGAGACGTCTGCGCAGAAACCAACTGGATCAGCAGGACCCACCACGCTCAGAGACGTGACGTCCTTACGCGCAGTACGTAAGCTGTTCCCGCAGGAAACGCCTCCCAATGGTTTCCAAGTACTCCGCCTGTTCCCGCAGTTACGGATACCAGCCATCAGGGAAGGCTACCCGCGCAGCATGGCTACACGCACAAGGCTTA
Organism: Bidens hawaiensis; assembly: GCF_021521415.1. Classification (NCBI taxonomy): domain Eukaryota; kingdom Viridiplantae; phylum Streptophyta; class Magnoliopsida; order Asterales; family Asteraceae; genus Bidens; species Bidens hawaiensis. The sequence goes on from NW_027491279.1 coordinate 139,505, forward strand.
ACTCTCATAATAATTCAGTAGTCACCTGAAGAAGGAATGAGCAAGCCGGGAACAATCCCGCACAAGGGCGGGAGGGGGAATACTCCCGCCCAAAAGCCAGTCCGTACGATACGGGAAGATCTTCTGTACTGTACCTGACGAGGCATGGGCAAAAGATCTGACTAAAGATACGACAGCTTATTGACAACAGTATGGCGAGCAGCATGCTCCTGTACTGTATGTCACTATTAGCCGCTGCCTACTCACCAACTCCTGTCATACCACGTGCATAGCCGGCAGTTGGTGGAAAAGGAATAGTACACAGCAGGCCTGGTCACTATCAGCCGCTGCCTACCCACCAACTACCAGCAGGGCACGTGCGTAGGCCACTGTTGGTAGAACAGGAATACTATTCAGCCGGCCACACCTCCTTGGAAACCTACCTTCGGCTATAAATACCCCAAATGGTATGACCATCTCATCTTATCATATCTTATCACATTATCATCATATTATACCTGATATCTGCTCTAGCAATCTCTTAATATACATTTATATTTAAAGAGCAATCTAGTCTGATTCTCACGCCGGAGGGTGGTCACAAGGAGGAACCCCCCCCTTCTCAGTGACAAGCTCACGGTGTCTGTTTTGCAGGTTATCAGAAGAACCATCTTTGCCGGGTCTAACCCCTCGTGGGAAACATCTATCTAACCCCCAGGTTACCCGTAATCTGCCCGGGGTCCGGTTAGTGTTTCTTCACTTGGTATCGGTATCATCGTTCTTTACGATATTCAGGTAACCTGTCATTTATTCAACATTTTTCGGTTATAATTGTATTAAAATGTATATAATGGGTCAGAATGGGTCAAACTAAAAAAAGAAAATGATTGAAACGAGTCAAAACGGGTTGACATTTCTTAAAGTTTTTTTTTAATGGAACGAGAAAACAGAGGAAACTTTTTAGTACCTTTACTTTTTTAGTTTTTGATTTATATTTCGAGTTGTGATTTTTTAATTATGTTTTTTAAATTTTTTAATGAGGGGTTTTTGAAATATGTCAAAATGGGTTGAGATTTCAAAAACCCCTCATTAAAAAATTCAAAAAAAAAAATAATTAAAAAACTATAACTTAAAACAAAAATCAAAAACTAAAAAAGTAAAAATACTAAAAAGTTTTCTCCATTTTTCTCGTTCCATTAAAAAAAAACTTTAAGAAATGTCAACCCGTTTTGACTCGTTTCAATCATTTTCTTTTACATATTTCAAAAACCCCTCATTAAAAAATTTAAAAAACATAATTAAAAAATCACAACTCGAAATATAAATCAAAAACTAAAAAAGTAAAGGTACTAAAAAGTTTCCTCTGTTTTCTCGTTCCATTAACAAAAAAAAATATATAAAAAAATAAAAAATAAAAAATAAAAAAACTTGAGAAATGTCACCCCTAGTTGTATTGTAAGACTAATATGCAAAATTCATTTGAGCAGTGGATTTACGGTTTTTTGGTGTTTTTCTACCCGGGCGGAACTGCTGATTTAAAAAAAGAGTCGCTTCCATGGCACGTGTTGTTTGGGATATTTTTGTACACTTTGGTTGTTGCAAATTCAGCACTCGGGTTTCTTGAAAAGTTAACGTTTTTGGAGAGTTCGGGGATTGAAAAATATGGTTCCGAGGCTTTTCTGGTTAACTTCACTGCCATCGTTGCGATATTGTATGGCACGTTTGTACTGCTGACCGCACTTTCTCGTGGCCCTGAGGAAGACAACCACAGCTATTCCGCTATATAATTTGTGTTTTATGTATTAAATGTTAATTATTGTTACCTACAGACTACAGTTGCAACTGTGCTTGGTTGCTGTATTATTTGAACATATATATGACTATTGCATATATTATGTTATGTATGTTGTCTTTTGAAGTTAAGCAAACTTGTCTTTCTAAGTTCTGTTAATGTATCAGTCATATACTTGTGTAACATGTGATGATATAATCAGATAGCCAGATAAGTGTGTGAATTCATCGACTTAATTCGGCCAAACACGTTTTCCCTGCTACCGACAACTAACAGTAACTGTTGAAAAAATTGACTGTCATTTGCCAGTAGTCAATAATTAGAATTATTTAAATCAAAATTTTCTTGTGTAAACATATGTTTTATAGGTTTCAGGATCAAATGCAAATACTTCTTAACATAATATTATCTGTGTCATGTTGTATTTGTGTTCGAGTTCATGTGTCAATGTTTCAGGATGTCTTGTATTCGTGTCAAATTTTTAGGTCTTCGTTGTCGTTTGGTTAATCGCACAACCCACAAATACTACCCATTTGACTATCTCAATATGAGATGGAGCGTGTTGTCATCAAATCAAACACAAGAATATACACATGTATAAAACAAACATGTGTTCGGGCTTCCTGCTTAGTGGTAGCCCGTTGCTTCTCCTAGAAGACATCGTTGGTTCAAGCTTTGGCGTCTGCATCACCTGGATGTTGAGTAGGGGTGCAAACGAGTAGAGTCGATCTAAGCCCGAGCTCGGCCCGTTTAACTTACACAGAGCTCGACCTTGGCTCGTTTCGAGCTCTATTTTCAATCTCGAGCTCGGCTCGTTTAATATATATCAGTTATTTTTTAAATAATTATAATTTTTTTTTATATTTTTTTAATTATAATTTATGTATAAAATAATATATGTTATTTAGTTTTATTTTTTTTCATAACGTTATATGTATTAATAAATAATTATTAAATATATATTTTAAAAACTATATAAATGACAGATCCGTTTAGCCTCGCGAGCTGGTTCTAGCTCGATAAGTGAAACTCGGGCTTGGGCTCGTTTATTAAATGGGTTTACTTTTAAGCTCTGACTCTGGCTCGATTAAGCTCGGCTCGACCAAGCTGTTTAACGAGCCAAGCTCAAGCAACCTGACTCGTTTGTTCCCCTTCTGTTGAGGTTTCTATCTACGTGAGGGTTTTCGAGTCAAAACACTCGAACCTGAAATATCAAATAATTAAAGACGGTTGAAATCCCGACACATGTAAACTCGGAAAAATGGTGGTTAAAAGAAAACAAAATATTGATGTTGAATTGGACAAACGACATATTAAATAACGTGACAACTGTGTGATAGGAATAGATCCCCAATGAATTCAAAAGCCTATCTATCTGTCCACGCGCCCATTGATTTCAACTTGTAAATTCCACTAGAGAATCTCTTTTCTATAATTGTGCCAAAAAGACCTTCATCTATTGTAGAAACTAATCTAAACATATGTTCATTACAAAAGTAAACACATGTCTTACCATTGGAGTTGAATAGTTGATGGTCTATTTGCAAAGACAAAAAAGTCTTTAAATACCTGGATTTGAAAGGGGGGTCATAAGTTTAAGTCTCGTAGACAACAATTATTGAAAAGAAATTCGCTATTCAAAACGAATAAAGAAAACCAAAATTACTAAGTAACTGAAAATCACTTCTTAATATCGCATACATGAATTGTGATCTACACGGCAAAAGTCACGCATCGTTAAAAACTTGAAAAAAGGTTAATTTTAAATCCAGATAACGAAATGTTAGACATTGTGATTATATTAAAAGGCTAACGTTATATTCAGCTTTAAATCGTCGTGTTTTTACATCTGGAGTGCGATCCGCCACTAAGGGTTTATGTTGTTGCCTATCTATGTTTCTAGATTGACTATTCTAAGTTGAGTTAAAAGGAAGACACGGTATTAAAAAAAGTGATTTTTACACAACTACAATTGATTGGTATACCACAAGTTCATAATGTAACATTTTAGTGTGTGAAATAGTTTTAATAATGATATACAAAATGTGTCCTTTAAAAAATGAGTCAATTAATGATACACATTTTGGGGCATATATGTTGTGGTTCGAAAGGCTATCTCCATCCAGATGATTATAGCAAATCAAAGATCAACCGTATTATGCAGGACAGGCATAATGGTTTGTAGGCCTAAAATTAACTAAAGCATTGAGGGCTTTTTAAAGCGTATAGCTATAGAATTAGAGAGTATCTATGAATTATGGAATATGCATGATATACAAACTTTCATTTTAGATTGTGACCCTATAAAACTGGAGGCCTAAAGCCTTAACCTTATTTGGTTTACCCATAAGACGACCCTAATATTATGATTATCATATATTGAATTTGTAATTTACAACTAAATAAAACTTAAGGCTAGAAATGTAAAGTAACAATAGCTGATGCCCTTCTTTACAATTACTTGCTTGAAAAAGAATCTGCATCTCTGTGTTTCCTTGGAATAGTAGTCTTGTGAGTTGGTGATAGTCATTAGTATTTACTTTATGCATTAGTGGTATTTATTTTATTCAATTGCTTTTCTATCATTAATTATAAGTTTTCTTACTTAAGGTCTTAAGGCCCATTTTATTCTAACAAAATTGTGAGCCTACACATTACTTTTAAAGAAATTTATATATTTTTTTTATATTTTCTTCCTAGAATCAATTCGGAACACTGTTATGTTTTGATACATAATTTCAGTATTGTGGATTTGATAATATTTTAGGGGTGTAAAAACTGATTTTGATGCAATAATCATTGATCTTATAACGTTATCTATTTTACCGTAACAGAGATACGAAGTTAAGAGATACGCAATACACAAAATAGAGAGAAAAACTTGTATTTAGAGAGGTGAGAGATTAACGATGATGTAAATGATAGTTCTTGTAAGTACAATATAATTCTTCTGCTTTGTTTATCTCGTTGTTTAGTTTTGTAACTCTTCATGTGTAATTGTTAAGTATTTATGGTAATTTATTACTGTCATTATTAAAAAAATTTGTGTGGTGGTTATTTCGATTTTCTTAGCTACAATTTATGAAATTATTAATACTCTAAAAACATTAAAAAAAAGATAGGTATTGGGAGCCTCTCAATTTTCATAAAAGCTTGCAAAGCTTATGGAATGGTAATCACTAGGGTGTGCGTGGTGCGGTTCGATGCGGTTTTTGATTAAAACCGAACCAAAAACCAAACTTTCGGTTTTATGACTTTTTAAAATCATTCGGTTTCAGTTTTTTCGGGTTTTCGGTTTTCGGTTTTTGGGTTTGGTTCGGTTTTGAATGCGGTTTTTTCGGTTTTGCTAGTCGAGCCAAAACTTTTTGGGCAGAAAACACTTGACCCAAGATATTGAAATCGAGCATGCCATTTTTTTTTCTTTAAACTAATGATTAATAGAAAATTGTATATTTGGACCTAAAATATTAAAAGATAATAAAAGACGTATTTGAAATTAAAATTTAAAATCAAGACCGAAAGTACCTATTATTGGTTTTTAATCATACTTGTAAACCAAATATATTTGTAGTAACAATATGTTAAGATTAAACAAATATTCATCGGTAGATTTTGTTTTAATGATTATGGTTAAGAGGCTATGGTTATTTCGGTTCGGTTCGGTTTTTTCGGTTTTTAACAAAATACAAAACCGAATCAAAACCAATATTTCGGTTTTTGGTAAAGTTCAAAACCGAACCACCGGTTTCTATTAAATCCAACCAATCAAATTCAGTTCACTCACTTTTATATTAAAAAAAAGATTATATAATAATTATGTTATTAGTTAAACCATTAGGTGTTTTTTTATGGGAAAGTTGTGAGAGTTTGCATGCCTACGTCTATGTGACGAAACATTTTTGACTTTTTATTTAAACTATTACACATATTCTTAGTCTTATATTCTTATACATAAAAATCAAATCTTTTGAATTGAATCAGCATACAAAACAGTTAAACTTCAAGTGTCTTTTTTTTTTTTATAATAAATGATAATAATAAAGTTGATTTCCCGTAGTTGGATCTTTTTGTTCAATATAAAGTGATATTTATATAGTCGAAATACTACAACGAGAAAACTTAATGAATACATTCAAATTATCACAAGATAATTCCCTTAAACACCAGAAAACCGTATATCCATACTTTAAAAATTAAGACAAAACAATAATCATGATAAATAATGTTTTAAATGAGACATGTTGGTAGGTTGACGTTTAATTTATAATATAAAATTAACAAGAAGTGGTGTTTACATGATTAGGAGTTGAGTAAATAAAGCGTAGACAACTCACCAACCAAACTTTTGGCTTCGGACTTGAGGCATGATTCTCTGTATCACTTAAACTAAGCTTCTTTACAGCAACTCCATTATTGGAATTAAGCAATCTTAATTACGAAACAAATGAACATCAATACATTGTTATATCATTTAAACATATGTTATGTAGCATGTTCTTTTTTGGGACGCTGATATTTAACGCAACACAAAAAAGAGTTGTTTTTGGGTCGGTTGATGTAATCTGTTTTGTTAAATAGGTTAATCCGAACATGACATGTTTAATAAGTGAGTTAATTTGTTAAACTTTTTTTTTCATTTTTTTAAAGTTTGTATTTAGATATTAGTAAGTTTTATCCATGTACATTAGCGAATAAAAAATTATTATTAAGGTCTACGGGCCTTTTTATTTTAGCTCGGCCGAGGTATTTAAATTCTCAGTAACGGCCCTGAGCTCGAGAACTTATTGGGGGTAGAAGTAAAAATTGGAAATAAGAGGTGATATAGATTTCAGCATGGACCCTTTTGTAAACTATTAGCTACATGGAAATTAAAAGTTAAAATATTAAAATTGTTTTTAACACTTTTTTATAATGAAATAACACCAATGTCTAAATGCATGATTATTTAAACTAAGGCACAAGGTTACAAAAATGTTTCATTTGAGTCTGAATACTGATTATTTAAACTGTTACTAGCGCACACGCTAGGTGTTACTTATATATGCATCGATAAAAAACACAACACGATTTTTAAGTGTGCTTGAAACAACATTTATGGGTCGTGTTCGGGTTAAACAGCTAAACCAACCAGTCAACCCAACTCGACAAACACGCTAGTTTTTATACATAAATATTATAAGTTAGACAATGATAATAACTAAACTATAGATTTGTATCAATTAACAAAAAAAGTCTAAAAGAAAGAAGAAAAAAAAAGCAACAAAAAGGGCATGATGCTTTATATAAAACCCAACGGCTCTTCATCTCCTTTATAAAAAATCTTTAATTTGAAAAACAAAATTTAAGAAAACAAAAGAAGCAACAGTCTGTTAATGGTAGGTTGGCCAACTCAATTCATAATATTATATAAAATAAATAAATAAATAAATAGATAGATAAAATCCAGCAATCTATATAACAATCACACTCCTTGTCCTTTCCAACCCACACATTGAATCTTTTCATTTGTTTCCATATTCCATTATACTCTTAATTCTTGAATTCTACAAGATATGGCAATAGAAGATACCAAGAAGGTGGAAGCGGAACCCGAGTGCCAGCCCGAGACTCTCATCAAGGAGGACGAGAAAGCGATCGTCCCAGTCGAGCCTCTTGTTCATGAAGAAAAGCCCGTCGATGACACTAAAGCTCTAGCCGTCGTTGAAAGTAATCTAATCTCTAGTTTCGCTTTTCGAATATTAATTCGTTACAAAAAAATAAATTAATTTATGCCCTTTAATTAACTCTCTGTTGTATGAGGGGGATTTTACTGGGTACGTTTGCTGGTTTGTTTTGTCACTCATCTAATGCATGTCGATGACACTAAAGCTCTAGCCGTCGTTGAAAGTAATCTAATATTCTAGTTTCGCTTATTCGAATATTAATTTGTTACAAAAAAATAAATTAATTTATGCCCTTTAATTAACTCCATGCTGTATGAGCTGGATTTTACTGGGTACGTTTGCTGGTTTGTTACGTCACTATTATGTCATCTAATGGTTTGATAATATGACAGAACCAGCAGAAGTTTGTGAGGAGAAACCGATGGACGGTTCTGTCAATAGAGGTAATCTAAACAATCTAAATTCTAATTGAAAATAATTAAGGTTAATTAATTTGTTTGTTTGATTAGATGATGTTCTTGCTAAAGTTGCAATAGAGAAGAAAGAGGCACTTATTAAAGCATGGGAAGAAAGCGAGAAGTCTAAAGCCGAAAACAAGTTAGACCGCAGTTAGATTTTCATAAACTAAGAACATAATTTGTCTTTCGGTTACTAAATGTTTTGTATGATTGAATAGAGCACAACAGAAGCTATCTTCCATTGGAGCTTGGGAAAACAGCAAGAAAGCCGAACTAGAAGCCGAGTTGAAAAAGATCGAGGTAACATACTTGAACAGTTGAACTCAACCAGAATAGGCAGAGCTGTTTCCGAGAATCATTAAAAATTTTTGGGCTTTAAAAAGATTTTTTTTTATTGGTTTTAAACAATTAAATATTTAAATTGGTTTACTTGATTACGATTTGGGTTGTGCAAATTTTTTATTTTTATTTTTTATAAAAATGAGTTGAGTAATTGGTTTTAAAATTAAGAATACATATTTTTACAAAAAAAGTTATATATATAATTTTAAGAAAAAATCGGGCCTACCGTGGTAATCGGGCCGGGGGCAATTGACCTCCCTGCCCTCCTTCATAGCCGGCCCTGAGAACAGGATTTCGGTTTCTTTTCAAACCAATAATCGCCCTTTGTAAAATCGTTAAACAGGAGGACTTGGAGAAAAAGAAGGCGAAATATATAGAAAAAATGAAGAACAAAATTGCTTTAATCCATAAAAAAGCCGAAGAAAAGAGAGCACTTACAGAAGCCAAACGCGGTGAAGAGCTTCTCAACGCGGAAGAAATGGCTGCTAAGTATCGGGCGACTGGCGAAACGCCAAAGAAACTCCTTGGATGGTTTTAAAGCTACATTGTTTGTCACTAAATATGCATTTGTATGATTTTATTCATTTTTTTCAAGTGTGTTTCTATTCTATTATGATTGATTTAATGCTTCATTATATTGTGTGCATATGTATATTACTACACTAGCCATTTATTATTATAAGAAAAAAACAAGTTTGCAAGTTACAATATTATTTCATCAAAGTTTCAAACATTCAAGCATCTGTTCTAAAGGCAAGAGGTTATGAATTTATTCACCTTATTCATACTGCAAATACTCGCCGTCATTAGGAAAATCGAGCAGCAGATCCAGCGTTATATCCGATGAATTATTCGCTTCAAACGAGCTTTGAGACTCCAAACCATTTGTCGTAATCTCTTCCGCTTCCTCCTTTACTCTTACACGCTCCTTCACGACGTGATCACAAGATCCCGACTCAAACTTCATGGCTCCAAGAGTCGGGATCTCACACGCCACCTTATCAAAACTCATACACTTGTTAAATGTGTCTCCATCGCAAGAACCCCATTCATGTAGCATGTTAATGTTATTGTTCTCACTCGAGCCGTCCGGAATGAGAAGCATGGGATCCATTGACTCCACTGTGGTGTCCTTGTTATCCATTTCCGCCATGTGGCCAGCTGGTGAGAAGGAGTGCTTCGTCTCTGCTGACGTGGACGGTGAGCTGGATTTTGGGATCCGTTTTCTTAGATGCGAGTTCCAGAAATTCTTGATCTCGTTATCAGTTCTTCCTGGTAACCATGAGGCAATCGCGGCCCACCTAATTCATAACTTAACCGAATTAACTTAAATCACAACATATACTAACAACAATATTTAAAGTGGTTCTGGTTCATTACTTGTTACCGTGCACGCGGTGCAGATTGAATATTGTTTGTTCCTCCTCATAAGTAAAAGCACCGCGCTTAATATCAGGACGAAGATAATTCGTCCAACGAAGCCTGCAACTCTTTCCACATCTTCGAAGACCTAAATTAACAATTCCACATAATAAAACATGGAGGTCGTGTTCGTTTCACACAATGGAATTGGAATTCGTGTAGGATTTGGAATCTGAACATTCCAATAGGATTTGGAACGAATTGGAATCCAATTCCACTCTTGATGTGTTCGTTTGACAAATGAATTGGAATCTATCACCACGAATACGCATCTCCAACCAACCCACCAAGTTTAGGTCAAGAACCCGGGTCGCGTTCGGGTTCGAGTCGACCGACCGAGTCTACGGCGGGTCTACGTTTCGTTTCGCATTCGGGTCTACACAGTGGCGAAGCTTGGACATACACGTTGAGGGGGCCGGATTCAATAAGTATACAAAAATTCATAAACTAGAGAGGGCCGGGCTAAAAATTTTGGTCGAAAATGGGTATATTAACACTACGTACAAAAATTTTTGGTGCGAGAAAGGATAAATTTACACCACTGAGCATAAAAACAGAGGGGCCGGGCTCAAAATTTCGGTCGGAAACGGTAAATTTACACCATGTATAAAAATTTTCGGCCGAAAAAGGATAAAGTTACCCTACTGAGCGAAAAACGTAACGTAGGGGGCAGGCTCAAAATTTCGGTTGGAAACGGGTAAATTTACACTATGTATAAAAATTTTTGGCCGAAAAAAGATAAATTTACCACACCGAGCGAAAAAACGGAGGGGGCCGAGGCCACACCTGGCCCCAACTAAGCTACGCCACTGGGTCTACAGTCTGTGTCTGCATTCGGGTCAAGATCGACGGTCCATGTCTCCGTTCCGTGTCAAACCGAACATGAACCGACCCAAAGCGTCGAACCAAACCCGAACCAACCTGAAAGCACACTACGAACCGCATGCGAGCAAACCCGAACGCGGCCATTTTAGTTGACCGATCAAAGATTCCAATGAATTAACTTGAATTCGTCCACATTTTGGAAGGATTTGGAATTCAATTCCAATTCCAGTTCTCTGGCAACTGAACACACCAAAATGGAATTAAGATTCCAATTCCAACGAAATAAACACCTCAAGGAACGGAAATCAATTCCAAATTCCATTCCATCGAAACGAACACGCCCGGATTTTCACAAACAAATTCTATTTCTTTTTTCACAAATTACGCATATCCATCTTTCTATATCCATATAGATCTATAATTCTACAAACCAAACCGAACCGAACCTGCGAGTTTAGGAAAAGACCGCCAAGTACCATGGCCGTGTTTGGTAATATAATCAACAAGTAAGTTATCCTCTTCAGGAGTCCAAGCACCTTTTTTCACTTCACCTTTGTTACAACATGGTGCTCGTCCCATATTACCAGCTTTTCTGCCTCTCTTTCTCATCAAACAAACTTCTTTTTATTTATCTAACCGAATAATCAACCCGAGCCAAGTAGTACAAAACACTCTTTACCTATTGTATTTCAATGTTTCATCACACTAGACTGAAAATAATAATAATAATAATAATAATTAAAAAATTAAAAACTATAAACCACCACCGCAAAAGTGGAGCTATGGGAGGCTACAATAATTGTAACAACAATTAAACGTGTTGGTTTATGTTATGGCGAATTGAAACAAAAGTCAAATAGTTCTAGAAACAGGTTATTATGTTTATATATATTATTAGTATACATAATAATACTACGTATAGTAATACAATGTAACAAAAATGTGATTTAATTAAAGAAGAAGATGATTATAGGATGAGGGTTTTTGTTAAATTGTTGATTTATGAAGAAAGACTGAAAGAGAAAGAGAAAGAGAGACTCGTTCATTGTTGTGTTTGTGTTTGTGTTTGTGTTTGTGTTTGTGTTAAGTGTTTACTGCCACCCAACAAAGAACAAGACAAATGTTTCAGACTTTTCACATAAAGATTGATCCCACGTGTCTTTTAAAATCTCACAACGAGCGTTGCATATGCGACTATGCAACATATTTCTTTTTCCTTTTTTTAACAAAAAAAATCATGAGCAGTGACGAAGCTTGGACGAAGATACCGGGGGACGGACTCAAAACGTATTAAAAAGATTCACAAACAAGGGGGTCGGCTCAAATTTTCGATCGAAAATGGCTAAATTTACACTACGTATAAAAAATTTCGGACAAAACGGGTAAATTTTTACACTATTGCGCAAAAAAAATGGGGGGGGGGGCTACCCCGGGCCCTAAGTATACTTCGCCCCTGATCATGAGATTTCGTTTATATATATTTAATATACTGTTAAGTGCAAACAATGATCATTCTTACATTGATGGGGCGGTAGGCTGGTAAGACTGTAAAATCACTTGGTGGGAGGTCAAGGAAAAAGAACGTGCTAACTAATGAAATTAGATAAATTGGAGTTTGTGTTATTAAGTGCTCTTTTTAATATGGTATGATCGGAAACAAGTTAAAATCGAGATTCAATATAGTGGAATCATTAACATTACAACCAGTGTTGTAGAAAACTTTATGCGTTAATCGGAAGGTGGGGTAGGAACTAGCTATTAATCGGGATTAATAGGGATTAGTCTGGAATAATCGGATTGGAATTTATATGTAAATTTTCAAATATGCATATATATTCCAAAATTTATGTATATAAAATTTTCAATTTTGGCCGATTTTGAACAAATGGGTATTAACGGCAACAAATCGATGGGGGTGTCAACTTTAACTTATCTATAGCGAAATTTCCGTTGATTTACTTATCTATAACAATACAAAGTTAATTAAAGTAAAACAATGTGTAAAATGTATAAATGCTTGTACATAGTGAATGGAGGATAATAACATGTAACTTGTAAGAGAGAAGACTAGGTTGTTTAAAACCTAAGTTACTGTATTATATTTAAACAATCGATCGATATGTGTTTGTAGATTTTAAAGTTATCTATTTAAAGTTGATTTTTTTTCTTTTTAAGTATTATTTTAGTCGGTTTTATAATACCTAAAAGAAAGTTATAGTTGAATGGTTGCATAAAAATATCTAGCTAATCTTAAACTTGTTACATTTATATTATACTAAAATGTATTTTATGGTTAGGAAATATATATTTTTTCTTGTAATATTTATCTCAGTATAATTTGCAAAGAAGTATTTCTTAATGGAAACCAGAATAGCTTATATTTAGATTTTCGTATGTCTCTTGTCAGTTTTTCAAAAGAATTCAATGAATAATTTCTTTGGTCATGTTCACACATGCGAATATTTTATTCAAGAAAATTTTTATGCTCTTTTGTTTTTTTTTAAAATATAACTTTATTATATTATTTAATAATAATCTGTATCTATATTTTAACCAAAGATAATTATAACTTCCATTTTTAAATGTAACATGATCATCATAGATAAACCCAATGATTTATGCCCCTTGAATCATGGCATGGGCCGCCGTCACTGCTTAAACCCTTCTACTAGGGGTTCTGCTTCTGAACCCCCGCAACCCTTAGGCCCTTGCCTATAGGCTTTGCCTCTTATATCATAATAAACTCCAATAAATATGCACTTAGCAACTCTGAGTTTGTTTGATGTATATTATGATTTACATTGCTCAATAAGTCAATCGTAGCAATATAACGTACACTTTAAACATTAGTGTCATCGTTCTTTCATGACTACAAGTTTCTTTAGCTTGTGGGGACGACGAGAGGGATGAGTCTAGTCTAGTGGGCAAGAAACAAGAAATTAATTTCACCTCTTTATTTCTTTTTATCCGTTGAAATATATATACGGTGAAATATGTGGGAAACGTGTACAAAGTCACATTGGGTTCTAGAAAGGGTATTTTGGACTTTTGACCTTCTTCAAAACGTGGATAACGGCAAGAACGTTAAATGGATTTCTTAATTGGTACAAATAATGGTCTAACAAAAGAACACACATAAATATTTAAACTTTAAATAGTTTGTTTCATTTAACTTTTTAATATTGTCCTTTTGATCCAATGATACGGATACATGGAGTGATGGTTAATGTTTTAGATTTTAAGAACTCAAGTCTTAAGTTTGAAACCTAACTTAACAAGGATTTTCGTTTCCACAGTAATAAGTTTCCTCCTTAATGATTGAAGAAACACTAATGAATTCGGGATTGTCAAGATAGTATTTCAACCGGGTGAGGATATGTAGCCAGATCCTTCAAGGTTGTCACCAACCAAATCTGCAAAACAAGACATTGTGGCTTGTTACGAGAAGAGGAATTGGGGGGGGGGGGTTCTTCTCGTCATACCCTTCGACGTGAGACTCAGTATGTGTATCGAGAGTAATAATGGGAGTGAGAGTATGGATCTTTATATTTAAGTGTCATATTTATAGCCGGAGAGGTAGAGAAGATTTGGTTAGGCTGTCACTATCAATCGAATCTTCTATTCCTTGTGGATAAGCACATATGTGGTCTCTGACTAATGTGACAACTAGTGGGCAAGGACGGTTGTCACCTAGAGATACGTGTTGGTGTCTTCTGATAGTCTCGTGCACTTGCTATCCTTTCTATACTTCTTGCCTTTGAGAAGGATCTTTGCACTATGATTGGCCTCGGAACCAGCCGTTATGTATTGTTTGCTCCCTCCACGTGTGACTGTCCTTTAGATTGTGACGTTGTATTTGAATACTGGTCTGCGAGGGTAAGAAGAGGTTACATATAGTTGTAGCCATTTCCGCGGATGGGTTTAGGACCCTACCTCTACAATGGTGTTCTTTGATGAGTCAAACATGGAGCATTAATTTCACTATGAACAGCTAATATCCTATCTTAGAAAGACTAGCCTAAATATTGAGTGTGATTTCAAACGCTATTAATAAAATATATTGGTTCAACATAATATATTGTATTGTATGTGGATACAAAAGTTAAATTATAAACCGTTTATTAACATGCCACTACAAAACCAGCGGGGCTTGCCCCAATGGCCAGGAACATGAAGGATGATCCGGATGTCCCGGGTTCGAATCCTGATTTCGATCGGATTTTACTAGAGCATTAAAAGCTGTCGTGCCTTCGGGCGGGGTGGGCCAACTGGGTTTTACCATGAACGCCAAGCTAAACTCGGATGCCAGCGTGGATCCCGATCATGTCAACATAGTTGGCCTGAGTGAGGTGATGGGGCGCGACGTGTTTGCGCAGTAAGATAGCTTAACTGTGAAAGTCACCGTTCGAAAAAAAAAAAACATGCCACTACAAAGTACAAAAAAGGTTTTCTAAATATAGATTTCTCAACATACTAAATATCTAATATAAAAGAAATCCAATTGGATTGCTTGAAAGCTTGTCTACACGTATCTAACTTATCAACAACAACCAGTTTTTAATCATATGCGTCGAACAAATCGTCCAAACAAATGTTCCTAACAATATCGTTTATATGTAGTCCATGTCTTGGTTAAAGAAAGCATACTTATTTATTATTGATTACTTACAACAATACTATATGTTACGTTTCCTACACAAACATATATGTCTATAAACATGGAAAGAAAATCAAATATCAGGTTGATGACTAGATTAGAACTAATATAAAATTAAATGACTAAATACTAAAACGACAAATATTGTTGTCATTGTTCTAACTTTTATTTTAAATCTAGTTTTAACAATTTTTGGGTCTCAAACGATGTTAATTTTTAAAGAATTATATCATAAATCGAAAGTTTCATTATCTTCAACAACAAAAGAACATTGGTTGCAAGACATAACACTTTATAATCAATAAACATGGGTTTTAATCAATAGTATAAAGAATAAATCAAACATCTCTTGTTTTTATAAATGAAGAATATAAGGATACTGAGGAAGTAGATTGATCTACAATAAAAGGAATGGAGCGCGTTTCGTTTTGACATATATTGTTTTTAGGCGTGTAAAGTTAAGGTGTTTTTTTTATTAGTGTACGTTTATTTGTGGGGCTAGTTACTTGTTAATCGATCGTTTAGACTTTAGTCTAATATAATTTGGTTGTTATAATAATAATAATAATAATAATAATAATCAAACCTCCAATTTAAGATGCTTTAATAGAAGTGGATGGATTAACAAAGGGTTTGAGAAAAACCAAAAGCTTTCACAATTAATAGCTGGCCACCATTTAATCTGACTTTTGTGCTTCAAAATTTCAACATAAACCTTCGTGATATTATTACTTTTAAAAAAAATTTAATGTATGTATTATTAAAACAACATAATGGAAAGACAACGGTTTTTCTTTTAAAGTTGTGGGGGCCCTTCTGTGTTCTTATTTGTGGTAAGATTTTCATTTTATCAGAAGTCATGTCTAACCATTTTTATTTCTACGTCAAGGCAAAGAAGAATTGATAAAGAAATGTGAAAATAATTATGTAAATATGATATATATGAAAATAAGCCCTGCTTGCGGTGCGCACATATGATGTATATATGTGTGAACCCTCGGGTGGGCAAAAGTGAAATTGCACTAATTTTGACGTTATTTTACTAATCTCGTGAAAATAACGTTAAAAGTGACGGACGGTTAATCAGGCATCATGTAGTGGCGTTGATAGCCGAAAGACAAGGGTACATGCACCGATCAGCCGGTGTCCGATGATTGAGTGCTATGTGCCTTATGTCCAAGGCTTGATGCAAAACTACTATCGAGCCGGGGGTCTCACCGGAAGCAGCCTCTCTATCCTTATGGGGTAGAGGTAAGGCTGTCTACATCTTACCCTCCTCAGACCCTACCATAGCTTTGCTATTGGTGGGATATACTGAGTACGATGATGATGATATATATATATGAAAATACTTAAATAAACTATTGTAACATAGATATGTGGGATACCGACTAACGATTAGTTGAGGATTATTTGGTGTCTAGACTCGATTTTTACAACTAGTAAAAGTAAATAAACCATGCATGCAGGGCCGCCCCGTGGGCCAGCGGAAACAAGTTAGAGCTTTAAACCCGCACTTAATTAAGGTCTCAAAGTAAAAAAAAAACATTATATATTATAATGGGTAAAGTAAATTCAAAGTAATGTCTTTCTATGGTGGTATTGCTACTAAAGTATATAGTCATAAATTTAAAACTTATAATAAGTAATTTTTTTTCTTAACAATTATAATGAAAGAGACATAAAATCTTATTTCGATTTAAGCCTTCACATTCGTTAACATGCAAGAGCCATGCAGATATGATATAAATCATATTACCTGTTACCTGTTAATGAAATTTGCCGTTAGAAAAAAAAATCTATAAGATATTTAAAGAGTAATCATAATATTATATCTGACCAAAGAGCATTGCTAGATTTCATTTTTTGATACGATTAAAATAAAAGGTAAATAAGTAAATAAAAGATTAAAAGAATCAAACAAATGGCAAAACGTGGATTAATCCTTAAAAAGTCAAGACAAGTAGGCATTGTTTGGTTTGGTATATACAACCGGTATATCATTATTGCATTGCATAAGATATAAAACTTTGTTTTATGAATAGAAAGGTAAAGAAAAATGATTATTAATACAAAAAGTATAAAAATATTGTGGGGGTGACTAGTTTCTTGTTTGGTCATATTGGTTGTAACTTAAGTATCTTAATTAACTTAAGATATATAATTAAAAAGAATTGATCTTAAAGCAGCCTCACCAACGAAATAAAATATTTAAATGTTTTTTTTCTTTACCAACGTTAGAAACATGTTAAAAAAATACTATTAATTAATTAAAAGTTTAAACATATTCTGGAATACTATGTTATACATTAGCAAAGTTGCATCTAATTTTAAAAACGAAGCTGTAATTGAAGTAAATATTTTTTTATTTTGCAAACTATAACGAGTGTCGGTCCCGTACTGGTAACGCGATGAACCGAACCATGGTCGACTGAACAACATTGGTACCGCTGTAGGTTTACTGGAAATAATCGGTGTAAATATCTTTTTATGGTTTCCGATCAATGTAAAACACATTTATTTTATGGGTTACAACATTTTTTGTGTAATTAAATAATTGTATATTAACTTTTTTATTTTGTCATACACATAATTTTATTTCAAACCGAACGAAAACAAATACCACCCAAACAAAAGTGGTACTAGTACAAGAATTCAATTTTATGATCTTCGGTTTCATACGAGCCGATCCACTACCAAATACCAATACCTAACGTAACTAGCAATTTTATGCTCACAACTTTAATTTATTGGGTTTGATACTATATATTGTAAACGTGATTTTACGTTTTATGCATACATTAAATTCTCATCAAAACACGCATTGAAAATCCACTAGTTTAATACAAAATTAAGTGTTTGAAAGTATTTTGTCTATATCGGTAAACCTAAAGAGGTCTGCATCTTTAGGTGGAGTGACATGTTCGATTCTCACTTTGGCTGGTTCGAAGGACATCTGGGTGAAGGGATAAATCATGCTTTACGGATTCCATCCGGTTCTAGAATTCTCTCGTATTGATGAAGTGTCGTATTGTAAGTATGATTGATTTGTTTAAATCAATTTATTAGATTTGATGTTAACCTGAATATATTTAATTTTAACGTGCTTAGCTCCTAATTTAAGTTTTAATTTATAATTGCTGAATTATTGGTCCTTGTTAAAGTGTTGAATTTGTGACACGATATGTCAATATATGTAAGTTTTTAACTTTATGATACGGCGATGGATTTGTATTTACATACACGTATAAGCATATACAATTACTCCTACTATATAAGTTTTTAATGTACATTGATTATTTAGATAATTATGCTTGGAACACCCTTCGAAATAAATTACACCTTACATATACATGAAACTATCTATGTCGAAATCTCCATCATTAAATTCAAACGTTTGATCAATCGTCATCTGAGTATGAAGTATGTTTTCATTCGAACAACTATCAAGACATTTACTATTTTCACTGCTCTCTGTTGATCCTTTATTATGTTGCCATTCATCCTTGATGGCGCTAAATTGATAGTTTGAATCATGGCTAGGTGTTTGATCACTTGACATGTCAAAATTACATAGTTGAAACTCATCTAGGTTAATCCAATCAGCAAATATGAGTTTTGGTAAGTTGCTTATATGTGAAACTGGTAGGACCGACTGAACCATGTCAACTGACGAATTGCTGGTGAAGTTAGATATGTTAGATTGATTTAGGCATGGTGAAGATGGTTTTGTACTTGTTGTGTTTGAGGTTATGTTGTCATGTTTAGGAGGAACTTGAAGTTGAAGATGTGTTGATTTTGTTACTCGCTTCTTGAGATGAGAGTGCCAGTAATTCTTTATTTCATTATCTGTCATTCCAGATAAATATTGTGAAATCTGAGTCCACCTGATCAATGAAAGTTAAATAACAAACAAATTAAACTAAATCAAATCAATTCAAACAATGATGAAATATGAACGTATGAAACCAATGTGGACAATTACTTGTTGCCTAATAGTCCATGAAGTGTCAAAATGGTTTCATCTTCTTGTGACGAAAACGCCCCTCGCTTTAGTCCGGGCCTAAGATAATTAATCCATCGTAATCTGCAACTCTTTCCATTTCTTTCCAAACCTAAAGAAACATAATGCAAATAATTATCAAACGTAAAATCTTAATAAACTCGTTGTGTTTTGATGAGTGATGACTAATCTATTTAAATTCGATGCCCGAATGAAAGAAATTACCGGCATTAACGGGGACGGAGCTCCAGCAACCATGGCCATAGTTCATGACATAATGTGTTAGCTTCTGGTCCTCATCAGGTGACCATAGACCCTTCTTGTGCTTTGTCACTTGCTTTTCTATAGCTTGCACCTCATGTTCCAAAAAGGGAATATTGTAGTGAACTTATTAATATTGTTTTTGTTAGAAGTGGAAAACTTTAATGTAGTGAATGAGATGAAGATACTAATGATTATTAGGGTATTTAAAGGGAATATTTGAGAGATTATTTTTATCCATCTCACCAAGAAGTTAAATAAAAAACATATAAGAGATCCTAGGAAATCTTAAATATTCCATCCAAGAACTCATTGACCTTCTATTAGCATCTTAAGTTAGGAAAATAAAGCATTTGGTTGACATATCAAGTGTCATATTACCTTATTAATACATCAACAGTTTGATTATATACTTTTCTAAGTTAGAATTTATATCGATTCCAAATAACGTGTCGTCATTAAGCTGAAGATCATGTATTCATAAGCAGATTATCGTGTGACATGTTGTGCATGGTTCTTACTTCTTTTGTAAACGGATGATCATGTATTCATGCCCCTTAACAATATCAGAAAATATAACTGCTAAATAGTATATTTACAAGGCATTTGGATGTTAGGTTTTGAGTGATTCATGCCAAATTGAATAATAAAAACCAATACAGTAAAATGATAGAAGTTATAAACAGTCATGAAATTTTATATTTTCTTCAAAATTCAGTTTCATTGCAACAATTTCTTACGTGCTTCTAAAATAATGATTTTTCTAGCATAGGTTATACGATAGTAATTTTTTTGCAACAGTTTCAATATGTATATTATCGCTACATTCTGATTAGTTATATATTCAAATTTAGTGTTGAAACCTAATTTCGGGCTTTTCTTATCGATGACACAACGCATAAACAAAAAACAACTAGAGATAGAATTCTCAAGAAAAGGTGATACATGACGCAACGCTTAAACAAGAAACAACTAGAGATAGAATTTTCAAGAAAAAGTGATAGATTAATGAATATTCGAAACATTTGATGAGGGTCTCTTTTACAGAGATTTCCAATTTTGACAAGGCAATCACGGATTTACGTGGTTTAACTAACAAAAATGAAAGCGAAAAAAGAACCGGAAACTATTAATATGTGACGTGAGATCGAAGACTCACTCAAAAATAAACCGATTACAACTAATTAGATAGCGGTAAGCGGGTATCGAACACAGGGAGTTTGTGGAAAATGTGTTACTAATTAGCTTATAATTAAACTATATTAAACTAAATGCGAAAAGTAAATTCAATGATTCGGTTGTTTGATTTGAAAAACAAAAAGAACTAAAGAAATAAACGAGTTTTAATCAATATACGAAAATATGTCTTCCCTCGGTTTCAGGTTTCCATGAATGTTACGGTTTATGTTAAACTGAGATGAACAATAGATAAAGTTCGTGTTTATGTAAACGATTGTGATAATTGAAGATCAAGTACTTGGATTATATAACGCAAGGTAATCACTCAAAAACCAATTAGTTTATCCAACCCTAAATCCCTCCTGATAAATCTCGATTACTTAAAGCACCAAGAACTGACGGTTTAGAACACAAAATCGATAAACTAACAATCTATCAACCAATACATAAACACCATAACAATGAAATCAATAAGACCAAATATTATCTCAGAAATTGTCTAAACATTCAACCAAACAAACATAATAAACCTTACAATCCGAGGGGAAACACAAAGGAATTTAGCCAAACATGATTCGGTTCATCATTCCTTCGATTATAGTTTGCATACGAATTAAGAACAAGTATCTAATGATTACCACACTCACAATTGATCAATTGTCTCCAAAAATCGCCTCTAGGTCGTCTCCAGATGAAAAGATGTGATAAAGATATGAAAATCCGTCCAAAAATATATGTTATATGGCAGTTACGAATTGCAGCGATGTGTCTACCGTAAGCTACGGTGGCTACCGTAGCTTACGGTGGCTTTTAAAATCCTACGGTGGCCACAATCTGCCTTACGACAGCTATAATTCTCCAGCCCCCACCGTAGCTTACGGTGGGTACCGTAAGCTACGGTGGTTTTTTAACATATCTTCCTTCTTTTCGTCATAACTTCTTCGTTTCAAGTCCGTTTTCTTCACCGTTTTCGCCCACGTTCTCTTAATTCCATCTTCTATCTTCTCATACCTGCCATTATATGAGTAAACGTAGTTATCTAATTCAACAAGATAAACGGGATAAACACATGAATATTAACAAACTTAAACCACTTAAGGGTTGTCCCATGAACCACCCGTCACATTCCCACACTTACCCGTTGCTTGCCATCAAGCAACATCTCAACACAAACCTTCTATTACATTCAACTTGTATCCACCAATCTTACCACAAATCCGGTTCAGTTAAGGTCCCAAGTCATACCCTATTCCCTTATTTTTATCGTGTGCACTAGTTCACTTGATGTTCCATTTAAACCGAAGATTTCTAACCAAACCTAACATACTTATGGTTTTTGCCTATACATAACACACATTTACACATTAACTTTTCCTTGGTGATCATCCATACAATTAACATTTAATCAATTCTCCTCGCATACGCTTGTACAATCATCAAATCTCCACCTATGTAAATGCATTTGACATGAATACAAATCAAGATGGTCTTAAACGGGTTGTAATGGGGCCAAGTGTAAGGGTATGGAAGGGAATATTGAAAGTAACTCAAGCGATCCGATCCGACTTATTACAAACAAACTAAGTAAACAATAAAATAAACAACTATAAACATCACTAACTTTTTTTATCCCAATACATAATACTTTAAACTATGCATACATAAACATTGCAACTCTAATACAATTTTTTTTTTTCATTGAACTAATATAATACTTGAACTTTACATACCAGCATGATAAACATAACGCTTCACATATCTAACTGATAAATACTAAAACTATTACATAGAAACCTATTAAGTCGGATCGTTTCGCAATATAACACCGGGGTTGATTAAATAAAAGAATAGGCCCAATAAGGTTTTCTAAAGGAACCAACCCCCCGCCCCTCACATAACCATCCTCATATGTATAATGTATGAGGCCCCAACCCCCCAAAACCCACACTCTCGCTCATCTAAACGAGGCTTAACCTAAGTGCTTCTATCACTTTTGCACTCATGCCAAACTAATATCTCGAAATGCACTAATTGTACAAGTTCTATTGGAGAATATCAACCGTCTCACCAACCAATACTTTCTCAATTCTCAAGTGTAAACGAATGTGTTATGCAAGTTATTACACCGAAAGCATGCTAACCTTGGTTAGAAAACTACATAATCTCCTTTTTTTTAACAACTAGGCACATGTTATTTAGGGAATTGTGACAATGAAAAGGGACCAAAACTTCACCCCGCCATCTTACCACTTTCCGGTTTCTTTAAACACATTTTTTAAAAAAAATCAATTTTCTGATTTTTTTGTTTTTTAATTTTTTCTTTAATTTTTTTTAAACGAATTTTTTTTCAAAACAAACGAAAATTTCCTCATCCCCACACTTGGGATACATTGTCCCCAATGAACGGTTTTGAGAAAATAAAACAACTACTACATAAACACCACCTTCTTTCCAACACAACCCTTAATACTTATCAAAAGTATTTTGTCCACCCCCCATCCACCCAAACAAATAAAAACACAAAAGATAACTTATACAATAATATACAAAATGATGTTTACCTGGTAACATGAGATTCCATCAGAAGTAGGGCGGTCGGGCCGACCCGAATATGGACGTCATCACATCGTTGAACTCACCAAATCCAAATGCATCTTGATCATCGCCACTTTGTTCACCTCCTTGTTGTCGCGAGGTGCCTTGACTTGAACCTTGATTGGGATCCACCCACATGGAATGATAAAATGGTGGTGTAGGGTATGACACACTACCATCATACGGTGGCAAAGTGGTGTAATCCACATATGGCGGGTCGACCACAACCGGCTGTCCCGCATGCCACGCGTCATGCATCCGTCACTGACGATCATCAAGGTATCGGTTGTTCATGTCATTCTCAAAGGCATACGCATGGGTGCGGTTCCACTGCTCTTGTCGATCATAATTCTGCTTTAATGCTCTTTCCATGCTCGCGCCCATGAAGGTTTGTTGATCAAAAATGGTTTGGGAATATTCGGGCCAATTCCCAAACGTGGGCGGTCTTTGTCTTTCTACCACCTCTTGCATCGTTCCTTGATAAGCCCAATTCGAATCATACGGCCTTTGTGCATAGTCAAATGCACTTCCCACATAACCCGATTGCATATCCGATTTCCTTCCATCCCAACTCAGTCCCGCTTGATCCACATTTATGTGAGCTACATTTGGCTCATCTTGATACGCCTCATCACCACTTACATCTTCTCCACTTTCCGGGTCATCCGCTTCACCCGCATTCAATGGTCTTGCATCTTCCTTCAAAACTCTCCAACTTCTCCCATCACTCTTCAATTTATGGTACCGTTCGGATTGTGAATACACCCAACCCGACCCCAAATGTTCAATATCGAAATGTTTGAACTTTTTGTAAGACCCTTTATCACCTACACCAATTGCCCCATACTTCTTTAACAATGCAATGATCAATCGACAGTGAGGTATGATTTTTCTATCCACACTGTTTCGGCTTATCCATATGTTACTCGTTACTAAGAAACGGTATGAAATAAGCGGTGATCCATGCAACATTGTGTGTAATATTGGAACTTCGGGATATCGTACCTCGACCCTATCACCCCGACGCGGGATGATGTTATTGATGCTTATTATTAACATCAATTTTGCTTCCATTCTCAAATTTTTTCGGTACAACTTCCCGGCGTATTTCCCGGGAAAAAATAGATCATCTGACATGGTGTTTCACATCGGGTGCTTCTTGGGGGCCAAATACAAATCATCCAAACTTGGAAACATATACTGGTTCTGTGGTTTACTATCAAATTTTGCTACCCTTCTCAAACTATCAAACGACATTTCCACTTGAACCCCATTTATCGTACCAATTAACATGTCCTTTGATGGATGGTTACCTGTAACCAGTCGCAAGGTAGCTACCCATTCTTGAATCTGTAACATCCTAAAATTTTTATATTGATAAATAAAAGAAAGTTATGTTTAGTAATTTCACGTTTTAGTTATTTAATGTCGAGTAAGGAACGGGTCTTGGGCTTAGTTATTTTATGAACTCGGCCTGTCTCGACCCGTAGGAAGCCAACCCGAGCCTAACCAAACCCGTAGTATATAAACGAAAGTTCTTGACACTTCCACCATTTTTCACCATCTTCCTTCACTTACACCCACCCAAACACTCTCATTTCTAGAGAGAGAAGCTAGAGAGAGAAAGTTCTCAAATCACAAATCCGAGTCCACAATCTTGTTCCTAATCGTTTTTGGTAAGTCCCTCTCGAAAATCATCCGTTTTCATAACCATTTCGGCCTCAAATCGAGCAAAAACGTAACTTGAGTTTTCGGGTCAAAAACCGCCTTGTTTTGGTGTCAAAATGCAAGCTTTTGTGTTTAAAAGTACTAGGAATCGATAGCCCTTTCAATCCCGAGCATTTCCATGTCAAAAACTTCGATTTTGGGTCAAAAATCTGGAAAATCTGGAAAACCCGTGGGTTTCTCCGTCGCCCAGCTTGAAGGAGTCGAATCAGACTCATTCGATCGAACCAGTCGATCGAATCAGTCCATTCGATCGAATGCGTAGATCGAACAAGTCCAGTCGACCGAATAGGGAAGCAACCGAATGGTCTCCAACTCATTCGATCGAATGAGTTTTGTATTCGATCGAATGAGTGTTGTATTCGATCGAACGTGTTCCTATTCGATCGAACGTGTTCCTGTTTGATCGAACGTGTTCCTATTCGATCGAACGTGTTGTATTCGATCGAACGTGTTCCTATTCGATCGAACGTGTTCCTATTCGATCGAATCAAGCCAGAACCAAGCTGTTTCCAAGTTCGCCTAAGGTTTAACTTCGCCTGAAGCGAAGTTCGTCTATAAAATAAATTAAAAACCTAATGGAAAATGTGTTAAGGCAGTTATCGAAAATAAAATTTTTCCAAGCTGACCTGGCAGCTTAACCCCAGCCAGGGGCTCTGCCCCTTGGACCCCGCTAGGGGCTGCCGCCCCTAGAACCCCGCTGCCAGGGGCGCTGCCCCCGGACCCCCGTTCGTTGTGGGTCATATATAGATAGAAATACAAACGAGTAGCAGTAGTTAATTGATATGTGTAAATATTATACAGTTAGCCGAGCCCAGTTAAAGAAAGGAATTACGATCAACGGCGAGCGTAACAGGATCCAGGTGAGTTTCTAGCCCCATTCCTTGTTATGTTTTCGGGGCTGTGCGCATACTTGATGTGTTGTTAATACATTTATCCAAAGTGATAAGTGTATGCCATAGGTGATATATGTGATATGTATGAATGATTGCTTGATGGTTCGTGAACGATCTTCGGATATTGCACGTACTGTCAGGTTGTAACGTTATAAATATGGCAAGTATGATATGTATGTTTATGTGTATGAACGTAAGAAAGTTAATAAAAGAAGGAAATGACGGTTGTATGGTTATATGGTTACAAAAGGGGTACCGAGCCCTAATAATACTCGAGGTATGATGTATGGTTGTATGGTAACGAAGAGGGAATCGAACCCTACTAATAATCGAAAACATGGGACCAGACCCTAATAATATCTGTGATGTTAGGGACCAGACCCTAATAATATCTGTGATGTTAGGGACCAGACCCTCATAATATCTGTGATGATAGGGACCAGACCCTTATAATATCTGTGATGTTAGGGACCAGACCCTTATAATATCTGTGATGTTAGGGACCAGACCCTTATAATATCTGTGAGGTTATAGGGCGAAAGGCTCTTTAAAACGTATGATTATGAATGTAAAGAAAGTATGTAAGTAAGAAAGAAAGTATGTAAGTAAGAATGAAGGTATGAGTACTTATGTGTGTATGAAAGAAAGTTATGAGGTTAAGTACGTATGTATGTAACAAGGTATTGCATGGTAGTGTATGATTAACTAGAACTCACTCAGCGTAGCTGACTTTTAGTATGCACGCAGGTGAGTAGGTTGAGACAGCTGGCTTGAGTGGAGGACACATGGCAGAAGACTAAAGCCTGGCATCTGAAGATCCGATATGTTTTATAAGTTACGTTTTGATTTTGAAAGACATGAGGAATGTTTAAAGACATGATTATGAATTGATATGTAATGTTTTATGAAAGTTTTATATTCCGCGTAAAGTTTTTAATTAACTCTGATATTTAGAACTGTGTTTATGAGTAAATCCAACACGAAAGTAGGGTTACCGGTAACGGGGCCTTACAGAATCTCTACATCAAATAAGTTAGTTGATTCGTTCCAACACTTTAAGGCTGCTTCCCAACCCAATGCTCTGAATTTATTAGTAACCCCAAATGGCCCAAAATCTTCTTCTCTAACTTCTTTTTCGCAATAAACGCATCAGTTCGCTGCCTCAACGAGTTCATTTGCTCATGAAATAGTGTTGCTTGCCATTCCTGAGGCTGATCAGCCAAAGACCCTGACTTCCAAATTGGATTTTCCCTTATTCGATCTTCTTCCTCTTCACTTTCCGAGTCATCAGCTTGAAGAACTAACCTTCTTCTTTTCGGTTGGTCAGCAGGGTTGCTTGATGAGCCAACCTGTTCTTTCCCTTTTCGACTCATTCTGAACACACAAACAACAACAAAAGAGCAAGTTATTCACTTTTCAACCTTACACATCCCCACACTTGCTTAGACATATTATTCACTTTTTCAAACAATTTCACAAAATTTTAACATTATGTCCACTAAATTACCAACAATATGCCCATAATTATATTTCAAATCATACTAATCGTCTTCAACCATAACCCATTCAAACTCAATATTCAACAATTCAATAAAGTGTGGTTATAGAAACAATTATGAACCACTTACAATTCCATTGCAATACACCATCAAGAATGACAATAGATTACATACCTTGGCGTTGTAGAAGATGAAGATGAATAAAGCTTCAAAATATACCAAAACCCAAAAAATTTCAGATTTGATTGTCCAAAATCGACCACCAAAACGAGAGATTCTCACAAATACAATGGTATAATTGAAACCCTTGTGAAATTCTAGCCAATTTAGACCTAAAAATCGATTAATTTGGTTGAGAGATGAGGAAGTTAAGGTAGATTGAAGAGTTAGGGTTTTGAAGGTTTGGAGATGAAAAAGATGATGTTGGTTAAATATGTGGTGAAAGAGATGTGTGGTGTATGTTAAATGTGAAAGTAATTCTTTTTTTTTAATAAAAACCGGGTTCCCGCTGCGCAGCTCCAGGCTCCACCGTAAGCTACGGTGGACACCGTAGCTTACGGTGGCTCTGGTTCACAAAACTCTGCCGTAAGGCAGTTTATAGCCAGCGTGGGTTTCTTTCTCCCCACCGTGACCCATTTTGGTTTGACTTGTTTTTAGTTTGAATTGACGAATTTTAGGCTGAACTTTTTTTACACCCACTGGCTAAATTTTCTAAATCCGCCACTGCGGTATACCATTATTGCATTGCATAAGATATAAAACTTTGTTTTATAAATCAAAAGGTAAAGAAAAATGATTATTAATACAAAAAGTATAAAAATATTGTGGGGGTGACTAGTTTCTTGTTTGGCCATATCGGTTGTAATAAGTATCTTAATTAACTAAAGATATAATTAAAAGAATTGATCTTAAAGCAGCCTCACCAACGAAATAAAATATTTAAACGTTCTTTTTCTTTACCAACGTTAGAAACATGTTGAAAAAATACTACTAATTAAGATTCTTAAACATGTTCAGGAATACTATTTTAAAAAGTAGCTAATTTGCATCTAATTTAAAAAACGGAGCTGTATATAAAATAGAACATTTTTAATATTGCAAACAATACCAAGTGTCGGTAATTAACTGGTAGCATGACTAACCAAACCATGGTCAACTGAACAACATTGGTATCAATTTGGGTTTATTCGAACTAACCGTTGTAAATATCTTTTCTATAGCTTTCGATATATGTAAAACACATTTATTTTATAGGTTACGCGTAAACAACTTTCGGTTAATTTAATCATTGTATGTCAACTTTTTTATTTTGTAATACACATAATTTTATTTCAAACTGAACCAATACCGACGCCACCTGAACAACAGTGTACTCGTACAAGCATTCAATTTTATTGATCTTTGGTTTCACACGAGCCGAATTCAATATTTATCACTATCAAATACCAATACCTAACGCCACCTGAACAACTTGTAACTTGAATTTATTAGGTTTGAAAATATTATAAACACTAGTTTGATCGTCCCGTGTTACGGGGGTTTATTTAAGTTTTTTTATAATCGTTTTGCAATTTTATGATATATTATTTTATTTTTTAACGTAATTTTGTTTTAATTTAATACATATATATTAGTTTGTTATTATATTGTTTAGCGTTTGAGCATTTTCAATTGAGATGTGTAGGTTTTTTAGATTTTTAACGAACAAACATGAGCATTGTTTATTTTTTTAAATAAACAAACATGAACACAAATATTTGTCTAATGAAATAGGGGCCGTTGATGTAGTTGAAGATGGTGGGTAGTATCGGAAGTTAACCGACGATTGAGATGATAGACCACCAACGGAAAACATGTAAAAGAGATAAATTAAATTAGGGTTTGATAATGAAAGTGTTTACCAATAAATAAGATCTTATAACCCATTTGAGGGTTAAAAGGGTTTGGTAAGACCCATAACCCGTGGAAATTATTCTTTGATGATTAAGGGGTTATTTCAAAAATAAATTAGATGTTATAACCCGTTTAAGAGTTATCTGGGTTTGGTGAGACCCATGACCTGCGAAAATTATTGTTTGATTATGAAAGAGTTTCACAAATAAATAAGAAGTTATAACCCATTTAAATACTATTTGGGTTTGGTAAGACCCATACCCATGATTTCGGGTCAAATTCATGAGAAACCTTCATTTAAAAATCAATCAATCTGGTTGCTCTAGATATTAGGGGGAACAACCTGAGAGCAACACGTAGGATTTCATGGTAGACAATTATATAAATATATTTTGATTACTTTACGTTTTACGTGTACATTAAATTCTCATATGCCTTATCACCTTATCTCCCCCAACACTTTTTTCCATTTATCTTGCAGTAAACATCTACCATATGGGTCTCATATATCTCTCACAAAACATCATTTTCTTCTCTTTTTTTAAACTTTTAACTAAGGATTTCTTTCACTCTCTCATCTCTCTCTCATTCATGTCAATAGTTACGTCATCAAATGTAACTAAGAGCCTCTTTTCTTCCCTTGCATCGGAGATAATCTTATATTGTGACAATTCCATGTGTTATTTGTTAATCTCTTTATAAAATAGGATATGATTAAAATAAAAGGTATAACAAAAATGAGAAGAGTGAGAATGAATCTAATCCATTGATTATAGATTTGGATGATGAAGGATTAATTTAAGAATAATAATTAATGAGAAGTGCATGAAGGTAATAACCCACTTATGCTGACTTTCTCTCTCCACATGCAAGGTGCATGTCAATTCCTCTATTATTTTAAAACGTCTATAACTTTTTCATACGACATATTTTTTTGATTTTTTTACCATAATAATATGCTTTTTTTTATCTTTAATATGAATATCATATTGTTATATAAAAATAAAAAAAAGTAATGAGTTTTTTTTATATTGTTTTATTTGGTTGTTCATTGTTTTTTTTAATTGGGTTATAGATTTTTGTCATTGTATTTTTCAATTGATACTCATATTAATGATATAAACTAAACAAAGATTACGTCATTGTGTCTTTTTGTTCGTCATTTGTATTTCTATTTATCATTATCTTGTAGTCATTGAACTCAACATTCACTTAATTGAGCAAAATAGTATTATATTCATTGTGTGTTACGTTCAAGTCATTGTGTAATATGTAGTTTCCATTGTTCTTTACGTTTTAGGTCATTGTGTTGTATGTATTATACATTACCATTGTGTCTTACGTTTCAGACCATTGTGTTATATGTATTCATTATTAAGTTTTACGTTTCATGTTATTATGTAATATGTTTTCATCATTGTGTTTAGTATTAGATAATTTGTTTGTATTTTTTAGTATATTTACATATTATTATTACACAACTATGTTACTAGTATTAAAAAAAATACAATGATGAGTTGAATACACAATGGCGAAAAAAACACAATAACAAACAGAAGGACAACGACAAAAAAAGACATAATGGTAAGCAGAAAGCCACAATGACATTTTTTTATATATAACAAAATCATATTCATATTAAAGATAAAAAATCGCTTGTTATTATGGTGAATTTTGTAAAAAAAATATCATATAAAAAGTTATAAACGTTTTAAAATAACTGGGGTATTAACATGTGACTTGCATGTGGTGAGAGAATATGCATACTATTACTTTTATATATTTATTTCCCTTTGGTCCTCACTTGACACATGCCAACTAAATATGGTTTCTCAAGCTTGTCAATTTTGTTGGCTGTTATAGAATAACCCAACCCTATATATATATATATATATATATATATATATATATATATATATATATATATTCTTATGCATTATAATTATATATTTAAATCCTTGTTAAAATTATCAAGCCAAAAGGATTGTTTTTTCATAATCAATTGGATAAATTTAGATTATTAACTTATATATTTCGTTACTCATTAAAGCTTATCATAAAATTCGGCCTAGGTATATAAATTCACGTAGACCATCTGCCTAAAGTACTGAAGAAACACTACTTGACCCCGGGCAGATTACGGATAATCTGGGGGTTAAATAGATGTTTCCCACGAGGGGTTATGTCCGGCAAAGATGGTTCTTCTGGTGACCTGTAAAACAAACACCGTGAGCTCGTCACTTAGAAGGGGGGGGGGTACCTCCTTGTGACCACCCTCCGGCGTGAGAATCAGACTAGATTGCTCTTGAATATAAGTGTATATTAAGAGATTGCTAGAAAAGATAAGATGTGATAAGGTAATGTAATCTGTCCATACCATTCCAAGGTGTTGGAGTATTTATAGCCGAAGGTAGGTTTCCAAGCAGGTACAGCCGGCTGAATAGTATTCATGTTCTGCCAACTGTGGGCTACACACGTGCCATGCTGGTGGTTGGTGGGTAGGCAGCGGCTGATAGTGACCAGGCCGGCTGTGTACTATTCCTGTTCCACCAAATGCAGGCTATGCACGTCCTCCGACAGGTTGGTGAGTAGGCAGCGGCTGATAGTGACATACAGTACAAGAGCGTGCTGCTCGTCATACTGTTGTCAGTGAGCTGTCGTATCTTTGGTCAGATCTTTTGTCCATACCTCGTCAGGTACAGTACAAAAGATTCTCCAGTGTCGTACGGACTGGCTCATTTGTGCGGGAGTGTTCCCGGCTTGCTCACTCCTTCTTCAGGTGACATTACTGAATTATTTAAGAGTTAAGTGCCTTGTGCGTGTAGCCTTGCTGCGCGAGTAGCCTTCCCTGATGGCTAGTATCTGTTGCTGCGGGAACAGGCGGAGTACGTCGACCATTGGGAGGCTTTTCCTGCGGGAACAGCTTGCGTACTGCGCGTAAGGACGTCACGTCTCTGAGCATGGTGGGTCCTGCGGATCCAGTTGGTTTCTGCGCAGACGTCTCTTCAAGGTGAGTTGCGAGTTTAGCCTTTGCGCAGACGTCCCTGTTGAAGGTGAGTCTTGCGGGTTCAACTGCGCAGACGTCCCTCTTTGAGGTGAGTCTTGCGGGTCCAACTGGGCTCTGCTGGGACCTACCTCTTCAAGTCCCCCCAGTCCAATGTTCTTCTCATGAATTGTTAATAAGTGAGGTGAACTTTTGGACTTAAGCAAAGGGTTTTGAAAAGGGTTTAGTTTTAAGGTTTTCCATGGGGATTCTTCCCGCGGAAGTCCTAATGTCACGTGCAGAAATTCCCGACTTTTCTGCTTGATCTTTGGGTATGATGCGGGTAGGTCTGTAACCTCCTCGCAAGTCAGGAGCATTGAGTTCCACTTGTATAGATTCTCCATGAGGTTTTGGTAGTTTTGAACATAGTGATCAATTATGTTAAAACAACCAATTCCATCTTGGAGCTTCAAACAATCTAGTTCTCGATGTTCCCGCTATGCGGGGATGTTATTCCCGTTTCCGCAATCATGGCCCAGAAGATCCTTCTTGGTTTCAATTCCCTGCGGAGTGCTAGGTATGTGAAGAGTTTCGCTTTGACACTGTACCCGCACTCGTCTTATAGTTACTTTACTTCCAAGGTATTCCTGGCTTCAATTCCCTGCAGGTGCTAAGTATGTGAAGGGTTTTGCCTTAACACTGTACTCACACCTGTCTTATAGTTACTTGGTTGCCAAGGTAAGGGGTATAGTCCCGCTTACTTTTGAATCTTTTTTGAAATTCGAAGAGTTGGTGAGGATAAGAACAGTCCAAACTGTTGAAACGTCGTCCGACGGTTTCTTCTGACAGTGTCAGGACGTGCAGGAAGTTATGACGACGTGACAGTATATGGTCATTCCAGACGCTTTTTCAGGCGCGTGGGCGCGAGTTTTCGGGCGCGTGGCCGCGAAGTTTACGGCACGCGTCCTGTCAACAGCTGTTGCCAGCTTGCTTTTTCCACGTGTCATAGTTTCATTGCACCAGCGTTTTCCTCTCTCTTCCGCATTAAATTCATCGCATTCATTGCGATGAGTATATAAAGGGAGGAGAGGTTGCATCTCAACTCACAGTTTCACCTCTCTTCTTCTTCTAAACGATTTCCGGTGAATACTCTAACTTTTCTGTCGAGCATTCTCCTGAAATCGTTCTTGTTTACATCCCAAACATGTCTTCTCATGATCCTGAGGTTACTGTCGAGGAGTCTGATGTATACCTCGAGAATCCGTCGTCCACGTCGGACAAGGATGACAAGAGTACTGCTGGCGAGTGCCAGTGTGCTCTTCCGGTCGACCTTTATCAGTATGTCGTCAGGAAGTTCATGCTCGAGCCTTTCGAGCCTGAGTTTCCTGCACCTCATCAGACGGTGTACGATGCCCCCAAGGGCAAGATAGGGGTGTACGCTACATTCTTCGTCTATGGGAATCTCAGGTTCCCATTGACGAAGTTTGTATACCGTGTTCTGGAGAGACACGGTGTGCATCTGACTGAGGTACACCCAATGGCGATCGCCAAGATCCGCTATTTCGAGTGGGTGTGTCTCATTCTGGGTGTGGAGCCCCATGTTGACCGCCTGATGACCTTCTATTCCTGGAGGTGCATCCAGGGGTGGTATACCTTGGTCAATCGGATCAAGGGTTTGAAGATCTGCGCTACCGAGCGCAGTCTTCGATCTTGGAAGCGGGAGTTCTTCTATATCTCCGCTCGCGTCGTCCCCATAGCGATGACGTTCAAGAACGGGAGAGCTCTCCCGAACCTTCACGCCTCCAACTACCAGGAGGCGGAATGGTTCTCCAAGGTTTCCCGGATCCAGTCTCCGGTTTACCGCTTTGCGGAGTCCGGGATGGTGATGCTCGGGATGAGCCGGGTGTGGAAGGAGGCGTCACAGATTCCCATCGTCCTCGAATACGATTTGAACTCTGTCCCTTATGGTATGCTTCATATTATCCGTTAATTTAGGGTTTTTGTTCTAACCGTTTTTTCTTTTTGTTTTCAGAGGGAAACGACTTGCAGTCTCTCCTGCAGCCGCGGGAGAGTGATGGTCCCGCTCGGATGGGTACTCATGCTCTAGATGAGAACGAGTTGCCCATCCATCGTGGAGGTCTACCCGCCAGGCAACGAGATCCTGAGCGCCAGGCGGCCAGGTAAAGAACTTTTTGACCCTCGCCCTCTCAATGCTCAAACCTCTGCGGGAATTCCTCTAATTTTGTCATCTTCTGATGAGGAATCCGCAGATGGTCCTTTCTTGGCGAGGAAGAAGAAGGCTGCCGGCGGGAAGGGCAAGGCGAAGGTTGCCTCCACTGCCGATCAGGGAAATCAGTCAGAGTCGGAGACCGAGAGTGAAGAGGTGGCGGGGAACCCTGGTGGTGATGAGACCACTGTTCCGGAGGTTGAGACAGCTGTCACCTCCGGGCAGCCTAGCACAACGACGGTGACCGGCGTGAAGAGGCCGGCTCCATCGGGTTCGTCCCCGCCTATTCGCACCTTCAAGCTCAAGAGGACTCGTAAGTGTAAACTTTAACTTTAACTTCATATCTTTCTGCCATTATATTTAAATATGTTGTCTTCATGCAGGCGTGGATGCAACCGCATTCCAGGGTGGAGCGGGGAGGAGCACTTCTGGACCCATGATGGTAGGTTTGGTCAACCTACCTGAGGCGATGACCCAGGCGGCTGCGCCTGCTTCACGTGTGGGTTCAGTTGCTCGCTCGGTTGAGGCAACTGTTCCAACTGTGACGTCGTCTCCGCCGGCTGTCAGTGCCATATTCACTGATTCCTTCACTGAGCCGGCGGTGAGTTTTTCTGCAGGCTCTTCCGCAGCGGCGACCACGGTTGTGAGTTCACCTCCGGTGAGTTCACCTCTGTTGGTTCCTACGACGGCGGCTTCAACCGCGCCTCCGGCACCGGCGACCACCTCGCCCCCGGCTGGTTCAGCAGGTATGTTTGGGGTTGGGGCGTCTAGCCAATCTCTGCCTCCTTCCCATCTGCCTGACCTCTTGGATGGATATCCGTTAGGTTCGGGTGATGGGTTTGGCGGCTACAGGCCTGTCGTCGACCCTACAGGTGCGTAGGGTTATTTTGGCCTATTATGTTTTTTTTTATTATCATCTTTTCCTAACTGCGTTTTGTTCTTGCAGTGTCGGATTCGAATAAGGTGTTTGTTCCGCGGTGGAACATCCGCCGGGGAACCACCCTTCGGACGGCTGTGGACTGCGTCGAGTGGGCCCGCCACGCCGCCCCCCAGTGGTGCACTGGGAGAAGCTATGTCAAGCTACCAGGAGGGTAGGCTGACAAACGAGCTTCGAATTCTCCTTGCCCGGATGCAGCCGCGCGTCGAGCTGCTTTGTCGTGAAAACGACAAGTTAAAAGCAGCTCGTATCCAAGAAGTAGCTCAAGCGCGGGCTGTCCGGGAGGAGAACAGGAGGCTCTCCGCCATTGCTGCGGAGAAGGAGAAGGCCTTCAAGGCCCTTGAGGTTGAAGTTCAGGCCCGTCTCGAGGCCCGTTCCAAGGCTGCCCAAGCTGTTAACGAACAGCTTCGGTTAGCTAAGGAAACCGCTCGGAACGCAACTGAGAGGGCCACCAGGGCTGAAGCTGTTGCTGAGCCTCTACGCACCGAGAATGAGGAGCTCAAAGCCAAATTAGAGAGGCTCCAGCAGGCTCATGACGCCTTGGCCATGGAAGACGCCAAGAAGCTTCAAGAAATCTTGGACCAGAGGGGTATGCTTGACCATACTGAGCGTAAGCTAAAGGGCGTTGAAGAGGCTGCTGCTAAGGAAGTGTTGCTTGCCAACCTTAACAAAAGTGAAGCCGAACGCGCCCGTAACCAAGCTCAAGCTGCCCTCCAGGAGGCTCTGGTTACCAAGGAATGGCTTCTACGAGAAGCGTTGTCGCAGGTAAGCTTAGCTTCATAATGTCTTCACGCTTTTCTTTATACTTAGAAAAGGTTTTGATACTTGTATTTTTGTTTTGTAGGTTGTGCATCGGGTCTTCAAGGACACATCATATGACGATGCCATGAGCGCAGCCCTCAACGCTTCTCATGAGGATGGGGAAAGGCTGGCTTCCTGCTTGGTCTAGGGTTCGTTGAGAAGGGCATCCCGCATTCCAACTTCCCTTTATATGATGTGGATACTGAAGCTGCTTATGACCAAGCAGTGAACCAGTATGCTGCCTTCCCGCATCCAGTGGTGGAGAAGGTGAACGAAGTTGCTGCTGCTGATGATGAGGTAACCATTCTCAAGACCTTCCTTGAACCGCCACAGCCAACTGATGGTGCGGGTACAAGTGGGTTTGGAGGGAGTGGTCCTGAAGCTTGAACCTTTAAATCCCTTCCCACTGTTAGGATAGGTTTATGTTTTTGTATAGATTTACACTCTTGTAGGCGGGTAGATACCCGGCCATTCTTGTAATACTTGAATTTTTATGGAATGTAAATCTTTTGTGCGGGTAGGACCGTCACTCTTGCTTTATAAACGTTATACGACTTGCTCATGCATATTATAGTTTAATTTGGCACTTGTTTTGCCGCATAAACAATATATGATTCGCTTGTGCATACTTTAGTTTAACTCAGCAATTTCTTAAGTACTTTGAATAAGTTAACCTATCAACGTGGCAGATAATAGGTTAAAGTTTTGCTTCCTCTTTCGTGATTGTGCGGGTAAGACCGTCACTTGCACTTAGTAGGATGGCTAAACTTTACCTATATCTGACCTGCGTGGAGGTTTTCCTCATTTTTTCCTTGAAGATATTTTCTCAGTGTTCTGAATAAGTTAACCGTTCGACGCGCGGTTGTCAATAGGTTAAAGTTCAGTTTCCTCTATCATGATTTGTGCGGTTAGGCCTGGCACTTTCATTTAGTGGGATGACCGAACTTCACCTATGACTGACCTGCGTGAAGGTTTGCCGTTTTTTGTGTTTATGCGGGTTTTGCCGCCTTCCACACGCAACGATTTCTTCACACTTATTTATGCGGTGAAAACCGGCATATCAGTGTTTTGAATAAATTAACCGTTCGACGCGCGGTTGTCAATAAGTTAGTTTGGTGTCCTCTATCATGATTTGTGAGGTTAGGACCAGCACTTTCATTTAGTAGGATGATCAAACTTTACCTATGACTGACCTGCGTGAAGGTTTGCCGTTTTTTGTGTTTATGCGGGTTTTGCCGCCTTCCACACGCAACGACTTGTTTTCCCACTTATGTATGCGGTGAAGACCGGCATATCAGTGTGTAAAGTTCATTAAGTATAAATGTAAGACCATCAGCGTCAATGTGATAAGGAGAATCATTTCCATTAGAAGTGGCTCTAGGCCTTTTCTTTTACAAGTTTGGAATTGATCTACATGCAGACTGTGTAATTGAGCTCCCTTCCATGTTCTTGGGAGTGTCATCGAGCCTTTCGAGCCGATATGCACTTGGTTCGGAATCTCGTTGTTTACGCAGTATGTAGTCTCCGACATTGAAGCTGCAGTTTTTTCGTGTTTTCCCCAACTGGGGTTCTACACGCATTAGCCTGCTCAGCGTTCATTACGCCACGAGGTGCGTGAGCGTCCCATCTCTGACAAATGCTTCGACGATGTCCTTCAAGTCTACGCATTCTTCGGTGTTGTGGCATCTTGTCCTGTGGAAGTCACAGAATTTGCTCTGATCAGCGTTGTGACGCTCTCGGATTATTGGAGCCTTTGGCTATGGGAGTCTCTCGGTGTCGAATATCTCGGTGACGCTTTTGGTGAGTGGCGTCCATCTGGAGTTCCGGTTTGACGACGGCATGTTATCCTTTCCGCCTAACCGAGGGTGCGAGCCGGATGAGGTGTCAAAGTTTACCCTTGACTGCCAAATGCCTAGCTTCCTCTTTTTGTTTAGTCGGGCGGTAAGGACATTGTTTTCTCTTGTTTTCTGGGTGTAGAGGTTTGTGCTCTGGGGAAGATCTCTACCCAGTTGCTTTTCCCTTTCCGCGAAGCGTTTAGCTGCTGTCATGATGGCATCCCATGTGGATGGCATGCCATCTTTACCCGTTAAGGTGCGGATAAGCTCTGGGTCTTTTGTGCCCTGGATGAAAGCAGCGCGAACAAGATCTTCGCTAATATTACCCAGACTTAGCTTCTTTGAGTTGAAGCGAGTGATGAAGTCTAGCAAAGATTCATCTTCCTCTCGAATGCAATTGAGGATTGTCCATTGCTCTTCGGTATACTTTCTTTGTTGGCTGAAGTGTTGGCTAAACTTCTGTTGGAAGTCTGCCCAATCATAGATGTGGTGGACCGGTAGACGGTCAAACCACGCTCTAGCCGCTCCAACTAGCGTCATCTGGAACATATAACACCACGTGGGTTCCGTCCAATTGCTGACGGTTGCCCCCGCTATGAATCTGTTCAAATGATCGTCTGGGTCGGATATACCATCATAAGTGCCGATGTTGGGCATCTGCTTGGCACTCTTCGGGGCGATTGCTTCCGCAATGTCCCTTGCAAACTTGGACGTTCCCGCATTTGCAACAGTTGGTCTAAAAGCTTTGGAGAAGTCACGTGGGTTTCTACCCGCGTTTTTTGGTTTGAAAGTTTCTCCCAAATTCCTTCTCGGTTGGAAGTCCGTGTCCTTACGCTTCCCTTTCGCCCTATGGCGAGGGTTTACGTCGGTGTCGGATTCCTCCGAATCATCGTCCAAGTACTCGCACTCATTGCTCATGTTGAGCTGTTGTCGAGTGAGCGTAAGCGTTCATCCAACTCAGCCTGGAATTCCCTTTGACGTTTTTCCGCCCACGCTTTAACTTGTTCAAGTGTTTGGCGGGGGGGCCTCGTCTGTTGTCTTTCCACCTGGGTATCAATGAATCCCAGGGGAGGATTGTTTACTGCACTTGCCCCGGCTCGGGTAACCGGGGTAGTGTTCGTAAAATTTACTGCACTTGCCCCGGCTTGGGTAACCGGGGTAGTGTTCGTAAAATGTGTGTATTCGCCGGTGTTCCCCCCAGTAGCTGGGGTTGTGGTTACCGGGGTTTCTTGGTTACTCCCTGGCCTGGGGACCTGAGTAACGTTAACCATCTTTTCGGAGGTTTTGAAAAAACTGAGAATTAGTTCTAGCTTTTATGCACGGATGGCGCCAATGAAGAAACACTAATTGACCCCGGGCAGATTACGGATAATCTGGGGGTTAAATAGATGTTTCCCACGAGGGGTTATGTCCGGCAAAGATGGTTCTTCTGGTGACCTGCAAAACAGACACCGTGAGCTCGTCACTTAGAAGGGGGGTACCTCCTTGTGACCACCCTCCGGCGTGAGAATCAGACTAGATTGCTCTTGAATATAAGTGTATATTAAGAGATTGCTAGAAAAGATAAGATGTGATAAGGTAATGTAATCTGTCTATACCATTCCAAGGTGTTGGAGTATTTATAGCCGAAGGTAGGTTTCCAAGCAGGTACAGCCGGCTGAATAGTATTCCTGTTCTGCCAACTGTGGGCTACGCACGTGCCATGCTGGTGGTTGGTGGGTAGGCAGCGGCTGATAGTGACCAGGCCGGCTGTGTACTATTCCTGTTCCACCAACTGCAGGCTATGCACGTCCTCCGACAGGTTGGTGAGTAGGCAGCGGCTGATAGTGACATACAGTACAAGAGCGTGCTGCTCGTCATACTGTTGTCAGTGAGCTGTCGTATCTTTGGTCAGATCTTTTGTCCATACCTCGTCAGGTACAGTACAAAAGATCCTCCAGTATCGTACGGACTGGCTCATTTGTGCGGGAGTGTTCCCGGCTTTGTGCGGGAGTGTTCCTGGCTTGCTCACTCCTTCTTCAGGTAACATTACTGAATTATTTAAGAGTTAAGTGCCTTGTGCGTGTAGCCTTGCTGCGCGGGTAGCCTTCCCTGATGGCTAGTATCCGCTGCTGCGGGAACAGGCGGAGTACGTCGACCATTGGGAGGCTTTTCCTGCGGGAACAGCTTGCGTACTGCGCGTAAGGACGTCACGTCTCTGAGCATGGTGGATCCTGCGGATCCAGTTGGTTTCTGCGCAGACGTCTCTTCAAGGTGAGTTGCGAGTTTAGCCTTTGCGCAGACGTCCCTGTTGAAGGTGAGTCTTGCGGGTTCAACTGTGCAGACGTCCCTCTTTGAGGTGAGTCTTGCGGGTCCAACTGGGCTCTGCTGGGACCTACCTCTTCAAGTACAAACATAAAAAGAGAGAACACTCTAATTTTTGTGTGCTGTTCCCATTCATCTTTTGAAGTCATCATCTTATCTTACTAGATATAGCTATGACGTTAAATATAAAACGTGTAAGAAAAGGTCAGCTTTAAACCGACAACACGAGGGCCCAGTTCCTATAACTTACTAACATGCGCATGGTACACATTTACTTACTAGAAATAAATATATCGTACCAGTTTATTCATTTCTTAATCACTGTCGACTAGAGAGAGAAAAAGAATCATAATAATATTATAATAATATATATAAAAAGTGTGTTTGATTTGATTTTTATCACAACTAAAGAATTCTTATTATGTGGACGTATATGTATGTACATATACGGACGCATATGGTATGTATATATATAGTGTGTATGTTTTGTTTTGAACTATTGGATTGTAATTGTGAGATAATAAATTTTGTTTCTTCATTTTCACATCCTTATCGTTCTTTCATGTTAACATGGTATCAGAGCAAGGTTTATTGCTCTTCGATTTTATTCTCATTCATCCGTGTTTTGATTGATTTCTTCAATTCGCTATCCGTTTGTCTGTATTCATTTGTATTCTCATATGTTCGTCTCATGAATTTGTTAGTTCGTACGCATTCGTTCTGTTCATTCGTGTTTTGATCATGATGATTCGTATTTCGATCTGTTATCTGTCTTTGTTTGTATCCGTATAAGTCTCTATAGACTTATACGTTGATTTGTTCCTCATATTAAGACTTATACCCTGTTATTTTGTTCCTTTTATACGTCCGTATAAGTCTTACATAGACTTATACGTTCGTATTCTTATACGTTGGTTCTTTTTCGTATAACTAGTTTTCTCCGTATAAGTCTTTATAGACTTATACGCTCTCACTCTGTGACCTGTGGCTGATACGAACACTTCAGCTTCTTTAAACATCACCATTGATTCTTCAAATCCACTCTATCTTCATCCATCAGATCATCCTGGTATGATTCTAGTATCAAAAATTTTTGATGGAACCGGGCTTGGAGCTTGGAAGAGAGCTATGACCATTGCACTCTCAGCTAAAAATAAGCTTTGCTTCGTTAATAATACCTTGGTCATGCCAAGCGATGAACAACAATTGGCTGTTTGGAAAAGATGCAACGATATGGTTATCTCGTGGATTCTCAATACTCTGTTACAAAAATAAAGAATAATAATGCAATTAGTTAATTGTTGAGGGACTTGGTCGTTATTAATATAACCCCAGGGGCATTTTTGTTATTTTAGTTGTTTTCCTTTGTTTACATTTAGGTGTTTATACCACAGGAGATATTATGAAATAAAATTGAAAATTCCCAAATCTCTCTCTCGATCTCTTTCTTCTTAGTTTCCCTCCATTTCCAATCTTAATCCTAACAGTGGTATCAGAGCAACGATCCTTGATCGGAGCTCAACCACAATTGATTCTATGACGACAACTCGAAATCAGGATATCGAGAAATCGTTGAAGGATCATGACAAAGCTATTGCAACAATCAATTCCGTGCTCGAGACTCTCGTTAAACAGCAACAAGAGATGTTAACAAGTTTGAACACTCTCGCCTCCAATCGATCAGGTCCTTCTAGTTTCAATTCTCAGTCATCTCGTACCGACGCGCCACATGATTCAGATTCAAGAAATTCATTCCAATCTACTCGAATAGGTAAACTTGATTTCCCTAAGTTTGACGAAACAGATATAGAAGGCTGGATCTATAAGTGCGAGCACTTTTTCAGCTTAGATGAGACTCCAGAAACATCGAAATTAAGGTGTGCGGTCATTAATTTGGAAGGAGACGCGTTACAATGGCATCAAGACTACATGAGAACTAGAAGATTAACTGTGGCAGAGCTGCCATGGCCAGATTATGTGCGATTATGTGCGGGCGATTACAAATCGATTCTCATATGTCAATTTTGAGGATGCTCTGGAAGAGTTAGCGTCCATAACTCATTCAGGTGAGTTGAGTGACTACTGTAATTCCTTCGATTGTTTGTTAAACAAGGTGAGCATCACCAGGCAGGCACAGGCGGTAAGCTTATTCCTTAAAGGATTAAAAGAGGAGGTTAAAGGACCAGTGAAAATGTTCAAACCGATGACACTGCACCATGCATATGCATTGGCCAGAACTCAAAATATAAATAATGCTAGGTTATTGAAGCAGCTATCACTCAATTCTGCAAATTACAGGGGCTCCACTTCCTATTCCAAAACTTATACTGAACCTGCTAAGGTATTACCTCCTAGTAATGCATATAAGCTTCCCTTATTACCTGCTCCACATGTTAAAAAAGCATTGCCAGCACCTGTTTCACTTAATTCAGCACATGTTAATTCTAGGAGATTAACCAGTAAAGAATTAGAAATAAAAAGGTCAAAGGGAGAATGCTTTTGGTGTCCAGAGAAATTTGTTCCTGGTCATAAGTGTACACGTAATTAGTTGTATATAATAGAATTTGAAGATGATGAAGAGGTTTCCATTATGAAAGAGGATGAGCATGAACCTGTTTTATCTCTCCATGCTCTATTTGGTTTACATTCTTATGCCACAATGAAGGTGCAAGGTATAGTGGGTACTAGACAACTGCATATTCTGATTGATTCAGGGTTTACTCACAATTTTGTGGACATTAAGCTGGCTAAGCGGTTACAGTGTGTACTCAAGGAGGTTAAACAGTTAACTATTAGTGTTGCTGATGGGAAGCAATTGGTTTGTAATCAGGTTTGTCATGAATTTCAGTGGCTATAACTTCAAATTGATCTTATCGACCAAATCAAATCCGCTCAAATTCAAGCGATCAACGAAAACCAAATTTCCGACGAAAAACGTAACGGCACCATTGACTCGCTAGTCAAAGGTGACGATGGTATCCTTAGAATGGGAAAAAGGATTTGGGTACCAATCGTTGGAGGATTGCGTGAGAAGATCTTAAACGAAGCCCATAAGTCCAAATATACGATGCATCCCGGAAGCGACAAAATGTACCAAAATCTTAAAGCAAATTATTGGTCGAACGGAATGAAAAAGGATTTCGCTTCGCATGTTGCGAAATGTCTCACTTGTTTAAAAGTCAAGGCTGAACACCAAAAGCCTTCGGGATTGCTTCAGCAACCCGAACTTCCCGTATGGAAGTAGGAGTTGATTACTATGGATTTTATTACCAAACTCCCGAAAACGACTGGACAACACAATGCAATATGGGTGATTGTGGATCGTCTAACTAAGTCCGCACATTTCATACCTATTAATGAGTCGTATTCAATGGATAGATTAGCG
This sequence comes from Bidens hawaiensis, assembly GCF_021521415.1. NCBI lineage: Eukaryota > Viridiplantae > Streptophyta > Magnoliopsida > Asterales > Asteraceae > Bidens > Bidens hawaiensis. The sequence goes on from NW_027491279.1 coordinate 183,166, forward strand.
CGTATATATGTAAACAACATCGTTGCTTTGCATGGAGTACCTCTATCTATAATCTCCGACAGAGACAGTCGTTTTACGTTCCAACAAGCACTCGACACAAAGCTAAACCTTAGCACCGCCTATCATCCACAAACCGATGGGCAAAGCAAAAGGACAATCCAAACGTTGGAAGATATGCTTCGCGCATGTGTGATAGACTTAGGAGGAAGTTGGGACGACCACTTACCACTAATGGAATTTTCGTATAACAATAGTTATCACACGAGCATTCAAACCGCACCATTTGAGGCGTTATATGGTCGAAAGTGTAGAACGCCCGTGTGTTGGTCTGAAAACCGGAGATAGTCAATTATCTGGACCCGAAATAGTCCAAGAAACCACCGACAAAGTTATTCAAATCCGAGAACGACTTAAGACGGCACGTGATCTCTAAAAGAGTTACGCCGACGTCCGTCGTAAGTCGTTAGAGTTTAATATTGGTGATAGAGTTCTTTTGAAAGTCTCGCCATGGAAAGGCATAGTCCGCTTTGGCAAGAAAGGGAAACTAAGTCCTCGATTCGTTGGACCCTTTGAGGCACTCGAACGAATTGGTACCGTCACATACCGGTTGCGACTACCCGAGGAAATGCAAGGGACACACGACGTATTCCATGTTTCGAATCTACATAAGTGTTTAGCCGACGAATCTCTTTCGATGCCACTAAAAGATGTGGAAATTAACGAGAACTTAAAATTCATTGAAAGACCAATTCAAATTGAAGATTCGAAAACAAAGAAACTTAAAAGACAAACTTTGAAAATCGTGAAAGTGAAATGGGATTACCGACGAGGACCCGAGTATACTTGGGAACTCGAGTCCGAAATGAGAAAGAAATACCCCCACTTATTCTCGTAAGCAATCTCGAGGACGAGATTTTTTTCAAGGTGGGGAGGATGTAACATCACGTAAATTTCGGGCCAAAAATGTCACATTTCCAAAGTCAATGGACCAATTCTGCCAATTACCAAACTCTAGGGACTAAAATGAAAAATCTGTTTTCTTGACCCATCGCGCTACGCGACAGGTCAAGAGAGACACCCATCTCGTATCGTGATGGGGTGTCTGAAAGATTGTGACATGTGTGCCACGTGGCACACGGTGGCAACGGTTGCCGCCACGTGGCAACACGTCCGCCACGTGTCGCCACGTGGACTCGGAGCCTGCCACGTGTCAACACTTGGCAGGTCTACGGTCTGACACAGCAGGCCTATATCGCGATACGCGATAGGCCTGCCAAGTGACTCATCGCGTATCGCGATGGGGACCAAAATTTGGCTATAAATAGGCAGCCACGGGTTTGAACCATTCACACCTCAAAATCACACACATTACTCTCTCACTACACTCTCTCTAAACTTCGTAAAGTGTGCCATCAACCTACCTCGATAAACGTATCCCGAAACCTCGAAATACGTGCCATCAATCTGTCTCGATAAACGTGCCCTGAAATCTCGACATACGTGCCATCCCCCGACGATATCACAAACAAGAAGGAGGTGTTGTCCCGACATCCCGAAGATTATCTCGAAGTGCATGCCAAGAGTTTTGGTGTCTCGATAAGCGTGTCAAAGGTTGATCAAGCGTGTATTGATAAGAAGGATAGAGTCGAAGTGCTGCCCAAGTGAGAAGGGAATATTAAGCCAATCAAGGTAGGCATAATGCCCGACCAAAATAATAATAAAATATTGAAAGGGCTTAATACCCTAAGTCGAAATTATTCTCGATAAACAAAGAAATAGATAACAAAGAAAATAAAGAAAGAAATATATATATATATATATATATATATATGAGTATATATATGTATACGAATATTCTTTGTTATAAAATATATTATTTAAGTATAATGAGAATACTTAAATAATAAAGAAAAGAATACGTTTCTTAAAGAAGAAGAGACGTCGGGTTTTATAAACTAAAGGTTTATAAATTACTATTAAAACTAAAGGTTTTAAAGTAAAAAGAGATTATGAACTAAAGGTTCATCGAGATAAATAAGACTAAAGGTCTTAAGCCGGATCGTGCATCCGACTAACAAAAGTTATACTCGTACTATAAGTGCGAGATAGCAAGAGAAGAATTCATGGACGGTGTTGGAAACCGATCCCTATCAAAAGGTGAATACGCCCCACTTTTATAAACTTGTTTTCAAACAAAACAAACGTGTTATGTGTAAAACTTTACATGAGGCTACGTGTCTCTAAAAACATTGTAAATAAGAGTATAAGCGTAGCCCTCAGGCTGTGGTATACGTTTGTCTGGATCCTTACATATGTGGTATGCGGTGGGCACATCGCACCACGCCTGGTCACGACCTCTAGCCACGATGGGCCGAACCAAAGTATGTTCGAGTGAGAATGACCTTGTATATATTTATGGTACCTAAGTTATGTCGAGACGCTGTGGTGTCTTGCTGAGGTGACCTAGTGTAGAGACTCGAATTTATGATGATTGTTTAACTTGATTATTCCTAAGCCAAGATGGGCCGAGGATTACGTGGTCTCGAGGGGTAATTAAGTAAAGAAAATATTTTAGCGTCGGCATATTCACCAGCATTCGTTGCTGACGTATTTTAATAACATTTTGCAGGTAACCAAGACTAGAGCTTGAAAGACGAAGAAGCTAAAGAATCTGATGGCTCGGATAATTTTGTGTAAATATTAAAATATGGTGGTTTTGTTAAACTTATAAAACAAGTAAAACTAAATGAGACTTTCGTCTCGTCTTTTGTATTGTAAATATTTATAAATATGATCCTTATGTTTTTATAAAGTCTTCCGCATTAACCCGCCACTCTGATTTATTTACAAATGTGGTACCAACTATGGTTTATACTCCTAGGCCTAGATTGGGGGTGCGACACTACATGACACATATGCAATACATACGTTTGCATGACTCTGACCACAACATTCATGTAATGGCAATATTAGAGATGACTCTCAATATTCTGGTACTTCATTCAAATGAAAAACAAAGCTATTTATCATAGTTGTTACATACTTCAAAAAAACTTACTCATAAAGTTAACTCCTACCCATGATCGCCTACAAACCAGGACAATCATGTAGACCAAAACAAACCCTAACAAAAACCAAATGAAACTGACTCAACGTGTGCATGCACATGATCACATGCTGACCCAACAAGTACGTGGGCTGAAGCCCATTATTCTTACTGGACTAACTCAAAAGTAAATACTAAACTGACCCAAACAGACAAACCCATTACAATTCAAACGTTCATTCAATACCAGCATTCGCCTGACGCTGACCTTAGCATTCCAAGGTCATGATAATCTTTGAGCTATAACCGAGGGCTCACCAAGACGTGTAGTGAGTGTTTCTTGTTGACTGTACTACCAAATGCCTCAGTCATGTCCAAATCCTCATTTCTTATTCCATTTGGCAACGCCATATCGAACTTGTAAACAATATTCGCTATGGCAAGCTCGATAACGGGTATACTAAACTGAATGCCCAGGCATGATCTTCGCCCAGCACCGAATGGAATCCATTCATACTGTAACCCATGATGGGTAAATGAATTATTGTTCAAGAACCTCTCAGGCCTAAACTCATTTGGTTCTTCCCACGAGGCAGGATCCCTTCCGATCGCCCAAGCATTGATTATCACCTGTGTGCCTGTCGCAACATCATATCCCATTAGTTTTACGTCTTGCGTTGTTTCTCGGGGAAGGAGAAGTGGGAATGGAGTATGCAATCGCAAAGACTCTTTTATGACAAGTTTAAGATATGACATTCTTTCCAAATCTTCCTCGGATATCATGGGTTTTCCTTGTCCCACTTTTGTTACTTCCTCTTGAAGCTTTTTCATTGCTCTTGGGGTTTTTATTAGCTCACTCATTGTCCACTCTAGACTTGTTTTTATAGTTTCAGTTCCAGCTGCAAACGCCTCCTGTAATATAATATTCTTTAGTGGGATTAAGTTTATTATTTCTATTATGATATATATAGGGTTTGGATCAAATACAATAGAAATTAACGTGCTAAACGTGAGAATCAAGTAGAGTAATTATATATACAAGTAGAGTAATTATGTAAGTATTCTATGATAATTACTCTACGATGTAATTACGTAATTACTCTACTTGTATATATAATTACTCTACTTCATTCTCACGTTTAGTACGTTAATTTCATTTGTACGTTAACCTTCTCTTATATATATATAAGACCAAACCAAATTGAAACACATGCATGTATCTTCAGTAAATTAGAAATATATACAAATCAAAGTACTTGAGCCCAAGTAAATTATATATCTCTTAATTTGGGTTTGTCCTTGGAATATATGAATTATAGTTGTTAGTAAGTAAATTACGAATTCGTGTTTATCGAATAAAAGAAAAGTATATGTGGAAGATGAAGAAATGATACCAAGATTAGAGCTTTAATGGAATCTCTATGAAGCAGGGTGGTTGTGTTATCTTTTTGGAGATCAAGTAAGATGTCAACGAAGTCTTCCGCGGCTTCATCGCTTCTAGCACCTCCCTTTGTTCCTTGCTTATATGGTCTTCAATAACTCCTTCAAGAAGCTCATTAAATTCATTCGCTATTTTTTCCGCTCTTCCAATAGAACCAATGACTTGATCTACCCATGATAGCCATGGAATATAACTACCAATACAAAACATATTAAGCATACTCATGAACCTTTCAACTAAATGTGTCTGATCTAGTCCATCAAATTTCCTTCCTAGGGCAACCCTACATATTATGTTATTTGTTAGTGAAATAAACACGGACCCCATATCAATGGCAGTCCCACAACTTTGATCTTCAAGCACCCGAATCATATGACGTATCTCGTTTTCTCTCACCTTTTGGTTGTCTTGACTCGTGCATTACTTAGAAGCTTTAGTACTACAATGCTCTTTAACCGCCTCCAAGATTCCCCATAAGGAGCAAATGCTATGCCATTAGAACCAAAGACAAGTATGTTGGACATGGGTTTTCATTATCTCTCGGGCTACTTTAGCAGAGGATGCTACGAGTGTAGGGGTGCTACCAAGCTGAAGGAGCATTATCGGTCCGTATTTTTGGGACAATAACCGAAGGTTGTGATTAGGGTTTGAGCCAACTTGGTGGAAGTTTCCAATTATTGGAAGCTTTGGGGGACATGGTGGTATGTTTTTCCTATTCTTGGTATCAAATGAAATGCTTTTGACAGAAATAAAAATCACTAAAATGATGCATGGAAACAAAGTGAGGACAAGAGTTTGCGGTGAGGATGAAAATATATCCATGCTAGCAAATTTATTCACTTGTTGTCCCCTAATGACTCATGCATATATATATATATATATATATATATATATATATATATATAGAGGGGTGGATCAATTGTATGAAATTCCATGAGGGATAATGAAGAGGTAGGTCCCAGCAGAGCCCAGTTGGACCCGCAAGACTCACCTCAAAGAGGGAAGCCTGCGTAGTTGAACCCGCAAGACTCACCTTCAACAGGGACGTCTGCGCAAAGGCTAAACTCGCAGAACTCACCTTTAAGAGGGACGTCTGCGCAGAAACCAACTGGATCCGCAGGACCCACCATGCTCAGAGACGTGACGTCCTTACGCGCAGTACGCAAGCTGTTCCCGCAGGAAAAGCCTCCCAATGGTGAAGTACCCCGCCTGTTCCCGCAGCTGCGGATACAAGCCATCAGGGAAGGCTACCCGCGCAGCAAGGCTACACGCACAGGGCACTTAACTCTTAAATAATTCAGTAGTCACCTGAAGAAGGAGTGAGCAAGCCGGGAACACTCCCGCACAAAGCCGGGAAAACTCCCGCCCAAATGAGCCAGTCCGTACGATACTGGAGGATCTTTTGTACTGTACCTGACGAGGTATGGACAAAAGATCTGACCAAGGATACGACAGCTCACTGACAACAGTATGACGAGCAGCACGCTCTTGTACTGTATGTCACTATTAGCCGCTGCCTACTCACCAACCTGTCGGAGGACGTGCATGGCCTGCAGTTGGTGGAACAGGAATAGTACACAGCCGGCCTGGTCACTATCAGCCGCTGTCTACCCACCAACCACCAGCATGGCATGTGCGTAGCCCACAGTTGGCAGAACAGGAACACTATTCAGCCGGCTGTACCTTCTTGGAAACCTACCTTCGGCTATAAATACTCCAACACCTTGGAATGGTATTATCTTATCTCATATCTCATATCTTGATATATTACCTGATATCTGCTCTAGTCATTCTCTTAATATACACTTATATTCAAGAGCAATCTAGTCTGATTCTCACGCCGGAGGGTGGTCACAAGGAGGTACCCCCCTTCTCAGTGACGAGCTCACGGTGTCTGTTTTGCAGGTTATCAGAAGAACCAGCTTCGCCGGATCTAACCCCTCGTGGGAAACATCTATTTAACCCCCAGATTATCCGTAATCTGCCCGGGGTCGATTAGTGTTTCTTCATTGGCGCCATCCGTGCATAAAAGCTAGAACTAATTTATTCAGTTTTTTCAAACTTCTGGAAAGATGGTTAAGGTTACTCCGTTGCCAAAGCCAGCGAATGACCAAGAAACCCCGGTAACCACAACCCCAGCTACTGAGGGGAACACCGGCGAATACACACATTTTACGAACACTACCCCGGTTACCCGAGCCGGGGCAAGTGCAGTAAATTTTACGAACACTACCCCGGGTACCCGAGCCGGGGCAAGTGCAGTAAACAATCCTCCCCTGGGATTCATTGATACCCAGGTGGAAAGACAACAGACGAGGCCCCCCCGCCAAACACTTGAACAAGTTAAAGCGTGGGCGGAAAAACGTCAAAGGGAATTCCAAGCTGAGTTGAATGAACGCTTGCGTTAACTCCAACAGGCTGACGAATTCGGAAGCACTCGACAGCTCAACATGAGCAATGAGTGCGAGTACTGGGACAATGATTCGGAGGAATCCGATACCGACGCAAACCCTCGCCATAGTGCGAAAGGGAAGCGTAAGGAAACGGACTTCCAACCGAGAAGGAATTTTGGAGAAACCTTCAAACCAAAAAACGCGGGTGGAAACCCACGTGACTTCTCTAAAACCTTCAGACCAACCGCTGCAAATGCGGGAACCTCCAAGTTTGCAAGGGACATTGCGGAAGCAATCGCCCCAAGAAGTGCCAAACAGATGTCAAACATCGGCACCTATGATGGTATATCTGACCCAGACGAACATTTGAACAGATTCATAGCGGGGGCAACCGTCAGCAACTGGACGGAACCCACGTGGTGTTATATGTTCCAGATGACGCTGGTTGGAGCAGCCAGAGGGTGGTTCGACCGTCTACCGGTCCACCACATCTACGATTGGACAGACTTCCAACAAAAGTTTAGCCAACACTTCAGCCAACAAAGAAAGCATACCGAAGAGCAATGGACAATCCTCAATTGCATTCGAGAGGAAGATGAATCTTTGCTAGACTTCATCACTCGCTTCAACTCAAAGAAGCTAAGTCTGGGTAATATTAGCGAAGATCTTGTTCGCGCTGCTTTCATCCAGGGCACAAAAGACCCAGAGCTCATCCGCACCTTAACGGGTAAAGATGGCATGCCATCCACATGGGATGCCATCATGACAGCAGCTAAACGCTTCGCAGAAACGGAAAAGCAACTGGGTAGAGATCTTCCCCAAAGCACAAACCTCTACACCCAGAAAACAAGAGAAAACAATGTCCTTACCACCCGACTAAACAAAAAGAGGAAGCTAGGCATTTGGCAGTCAAGGGTAAACTAAGACACCTCATCCGGCTCGCACCCTCGGTTGGGCGGAAAGGATAACATGCCGTCGTCAAACCGGAACTCCAGATGGACGCCACTCACCAAAAGCGTCACCGAGATATTCGACACCGAGAGACTCCCATGGCCAAAGGCTCCAATAATCCGAGAGCGTCACAACGCTGATCAGAGCAAATTCTGTGACTTCCACAGGACAAGAGGCCACAACACTGAGGAATGCGTAGACTTGAAGGACATTGTCGAAGCATTTGTCAGAGATGGGACGCTCACGCACCTCGTGGCGTAATGAACGCTGAGCAGGCTAATGCGTGTAGAACCCCAGTTGGGGAAAACACGAACAAAACTGCAGCTTCAATGTCGGAGACTACATACTGCGTAAACAACGAGATTCCGAACCAAGTGCATATCGGCTCGAAAGGCTCGATGACACTCCCAAGAACATGGAAGGGAGCTCAATTACACAGTCTGCATGTAGATCAATTCCAAACTTGTAAAAGAAAAGGCCCAGAGCCACTTCTAATGGAAATGATTCTCCTTATCACATTGACGCTGATGGTCTTACATTTATACTTATGAACTTTCTACACTGATATGCCGGTCTTCACCGCATACATAAGTGGGGAAGTAAGTCGTTGCATATGGAAGGCGGCAATACCCGCATAAACACAAAAAACGGCAAACCTTCACGCAGGTCAGTCATAGGTAAAGTTTGGTCATCCCACTAAATGAAAGTGACGGTCTTACCCGCACAAATCATGATAGAGGAAACCGAACTAACCTATTGACAACCGCGCGTCGAACGGTTAATTTATTCAAAACGCTGATGCCGGTTTTCACCGCATGTGTAAAGAAATCGTTGCGTTTGGACGGCGGCAAAACCCGCGTAAACACAATAAACGGAAAACCTTCACGCAGGTCAGTTATAGGTAAATTTTGGTGATCCCACTAACTGAAAGTGCCGGTCCTAACCGCACAAATCATGATAGAGGAAAGCGAACTAACCTATTGACAACTGCGCGTCGAACGGTTAACTTATTCTAAACACTTAGAAAATTTCTAACGAAAAGATGAGGAAAACCTCCACGCAGGTGAGATATAGGTAAAGTTTAGCCATCCTACTAAGTGCAAGTGACGGTCTTACCCGCACAATCACAAAGGAGGAAGCAAAACTTTAACCTATTATCTACCACGTTCAAAGGTTAACTTATTCTAAACACTTAGAAAATTTCTAAGGAGAAGATGAGGAAAACCTCCACGCAGGTCAGATATAGGTAAAGTTTAGCCATCCTACTAAGTTCACGTGAAGGTCTTACCCGCACAATCACGAAGGAGGAAGCAAAACTTTAACCTATTATCTACCACGTTCAAAGGTTAACTTTTTCAGAACACTTGGAAAGTTGCTAATTTAAACTAAAGTATGCATGAGCAAGTCATATAACATTTATAAAGCAAGTCATCCACTGAAAGTAGCGGTCCTACCCGCACAAAGATTTGTATTCCATAATAATTCAAGTATTACAAGAATGGCCGGGTAACTACCCGCCAACAAGAATATAAATCTATACAATGTAAACCTATCCTAACAGTGGGAAGGGATCTAAAGGTTCAAGCTTCAGGACCACTCCCTCCAAACCCACTTGTACCCGCACCATCAGTTGGCTGTGGCGGTTCAAGGAAGGTCTTAAGAATGGTTAGCCCATCATCAGCAGCAGCAACTTCGTTCACCTTCTCCACCACCGGATGCGGGAAGGCGGCATACTGGTTCACTGCTTGGTCATATACAACTTCAGTATCCACATCATATAAAGGGAAGTTGGAAGGCGGGATGCCCTTCTCAACGAACCTTAGACCAAGCAGGAAGCCGGCCTTTTCCCCATCCTCATGAGAAGCGTTGAGGGCTGCACTCATGGCATCGTCATATGATGTGTCCGTGAAGACTCGATGCACAACCTACAAGAAAAAATACAAGTATCAAAACCTTTTCTATGTACAAAGAAAAGCGTAAAGATATTATGAAATTGCGCATACCTGAGACAACGCTTCTCGAAGAAGCCATTCCTTGGCAACCAGAGCCTCCTGGAGGGCAGCTTGAGCTTGGTTACGGGCGCGTTCGGCTTCACTTTTGTTAAGGTTGGCGAGCAACACTTCCTTTGCAGCAGCATCTTCAACGCCCTTTAGCTTCCGCTCAGTGTGGTCAAGCACGCCCCTCTGGTCCAAGATCTCTTGGAGCTTCTTGGCGTCTTCCATAGCCAAGGCATCATGAGCCTGCTGGAGCCTCTCTACTTGGCTTTAAGCTCCTCATTCTCAATGCGTAGAGGCTCAGCAACAGCTTCAGCCTTGGTGGCCCTCTCAGTTGCGTTCCGAGCGGTTTCCTTAGCTAACCGAAGCTGTTCGTTAACAGCTTGGGCAGCCTTGGAACGGGCCTCGAGACGGGCCTGAACTTCAACTTCAAGGGCCTTGAAGGCCTTCTCCTTCTCCGCAGCAACGGCGGAGAGCCTCCTGTTCTCCTCCCGGACAGCCCGCGCTTGAGCTACTTCTTGGATACGAGCTGCTTTTAACTTGTCGTTTTCACGACAAAGCAGCTCGACGCGCGGCTGCATCCGGGCTAGGAGAATCCTGAGCTCATTTGTCAACCTACCCTCCTGGTAGCTTGACATTGCTTCCCCCAGCGCACCAGCGGGGGCGACGTGGCGCGCCCATTCGACGCAGTCTACAGGCGTCCGAAGGGTGGTTCCCCGGCGGATGTTCCACCGCGGAACAAACACCTCATTCGAATCCGACACTGCAAAAACAAAAGGCAGTTAGGAAAAGATGATATATAAAAAAAAAAAAAAAAAAAAGAGGCCAAATTCACCCTACGCACCTGTAGGGTCGACAACAGGCCGGTAGCCGCCGAACCCATCACCTGAACCTAACGGATATCCATCCAAGAGGTCAGGCAGATAGGAAGGAGGCACAGATTGGCTTGAAGCCCCAAACATACCTGCTGAACCGGCCGGGGGCGAGGTAGTTGCCGGCGCGGGAGGCACGGTCGAAGCCGCTGCGGTGGAAACCAACGGAGGTGAACTCACCAGAGGTGAACTCCCAACCGTGGCCGCGGCTGCAGAAGAATCCACAGAAACACTCACCGCCGGCTCAGTGAAGGAATCAGTGAATATGGCACTGACAGCCGGCGGAGATGTCGTCACATTTGGAACAGTTGGCTCAACTGGGTGAGCAACTGAACCAACTGAAGCAGGCGCAGTCGCCTGGGTCATCGCCTCAAGTAGGTTGACCAAGCCTACCGTCATGGGTCCGGAGGTGCTCCTCCCCGCTCCACCCTAGAATGCGGTAGCATCCACGCCTGCACAAAGAAGATATAAGTATAATGGTGGAAAGCTATGCAGTTAAAGTAAAGGAAGTTTATACTTACGGGTTTTCTTGTGCCTAAAGGTTCTGACAGGCGGGGACGAACCCGATGGAGCCGGCCTCTTCACGCCGCTCACCGTCGTCACACTGGGCTGCCTGGAGGTGACAGCCGTCTCAACCTCCGGAACAGTGGTCTCACTACCACCAGGGTTCCCCGCCGCCTCCTCGCTTTCGGTCTCCGAGTCAGACCGATTCACCGGATCGGCAGTGGAGGCAACCTTCGCCTTCCCCTTCCCCTTCCCGCCGGCAGCCTTCTTCTTCCTCGCCAAGAAAGGACCATATGCGGATTCCTCATAAGAAGACAAAATTAGAGGAATTCCCGCAGAGGTTTGAGCATTGAGAGGGCGAGGGTCAAAAAGTTCTTTACCTGGCCGCCTGGCGCTCAGGATCTCGTGGCCTGGCGAGTAGACCTCCACGAACCGATCCGCCGTTTGCTCAAGGATGGGCAACTCGTTCTCATCTAGAGCACGAGTACCCATCCGAGCGGGACCATCACTCTCCCGCGGCTGCAGGAGAGACTGCAAGTCGTTTCCCTCTGTAAACAAAAAGAAAAAACGGTTAGAACAAAAACCCTAAATTAACGGATAATATGAAGCATACCGTAAGGGAAAGAGTTCAAACCGTATTCAAGGACGATGGGAATCTGTGACGCCTCCTTCCACACCCGGCTCATCCCGAGCATCACCATCCTGGACTCCGCAAAGCGGTAAACCGGAGACTGGATCCGGGAAACCTTGGAGAACCATTCCGCCTCCTGGTAGTTGGAGGCGTGAAGGGCGGGGAGTGCTCTCCCATTCTTAAACGTCATCGCAAGGGGGACGACGCGAGCGGAGATATAGAAAAACTCCCGCTTCCACGACCGAAGACTGCGCTCGGTAGCGCAGATCTTCAAACCCTTGATCCGATTGACCAAGGAGTACCACTCCTGGATGCACCTCCAGGAGTAGAAGGTCATCAACCGATCAACGTGGGGCCCCACACCCAGAATGAGGCACACCCACTCAAAGTGGCGGATCTTGGCGATCGCCATCGGGTGTACCTCCGTCAGATGCACATCGTGCCTCTCCAAGACACGGTATACAAACTTCGTCAATGGGAACCTGAGATTCCCATAAACGAAGAATACAGCATACACCCCTATTTTGCCCTTGGGGGCATCGTACACCGTCTGGTGTGGCTCCGGAAACTCAGGCTCGAACGGCTTGAGCATGAACTTCCGGACGATGTACTGATAAAGCTCGGTGGGAAGAGCACACTGGCATTCGCCAGCAGTGCTCTTATCGTCTTTATCAGACGTAGACGTCGGGATCTCGACGTACACGTCAGGTTCCTCGACGGCAGCCTCAAAATCGTGAGTAGAAGACATGTTTTGGAGGTAAAGAAGGATTTCAGGAGAATGCTCGACAGAGAATATTCGCCGGAAATCGCTTAGAAGGAGAAGAGAGAAGTGTGGATTACAAAGAACCCTCTCCCCCTTTATATACTCATCGCAATGAATGCGATGAATTTAATGCGGAGGAGAGAGAAAAGAGCTGGTGCAATGAAACTATGACACGTGGAAAAAGCAGGATGACAACAGCTGTTGACGGGACGCGCGCCGTAAAATCCGCACCCACGCGCCCAAAAAATCGCGCCCACGCGCCTGAAAAAGCGTCTGGAATGACCATGTACTGTCACGTCGCCATAACTTCCTGCACGTCCTGAAACTGTCAGAAGAAAACCGTCGGACTACTCAACCGTCCCTTCAACAGTTTGGACTATTCTTATCCTTTCACCAACTCTTCGAATTTCAAAAGATTCAAAAAGATTCAAAAGTAAGCGGGAATATACCCCTTACCTTGGCAACCAAGTAACTATAAGACAGGTGCGAGTACAGTGTTAAGGCAAAACCCTTCACATACTTAGCACCTGCAGGGAATTGAAGCCAAGAATACCTCAGCAACCAAGTAACCATAAGACGGGTGCGAGTACAGTGTCAAGGCAAAACCCTTCACATACTTAGCACCCGCAGGGAATTGAAGCCAGGAATACCTTGGAAGTAAAGTAACTATAAGACGAGTGCGGGTACAGTGTCAAGGCGAAACCCTTCACATACCTAGCACTCCGCAGGGAATTGAAACCAAGAAGGATCTTCTGGGCCATGCTTGCGGAAACGGGAATAACATCCCCGCATAGCGGGAACGTCGAGAACTTGATTGTTTGAACCTCCAAGATGGAATTGGTTGTTTAAACATAATTGATCACTATGTTCAAAACTACCAAAACCTCATGGAGAATCTACACAAGTGGAACTCAACGCTCCTGACTTGCGAGGAGGTTACAGACCTACCCGCATCACACCCAATGATCAAGCAGAAAAGTCGGGAATTTCTGCACGTGACATTTGGACTTCCGCGGGAAGAATCCCCATGGAAAACCTTAAAACTAAACCCTTTTCAAAACCCTTTGCTTAAGTCCAAAATTTCACCTCACTTATTAAATTCATGAGAAGAACATTGGACTGGGGGGACTTGAAGAGGTAGGTCCCAGCAGAGCCCAGTTGGACCCGCAAGACTCACCTCAACGAGGGAAGCCTGCGTAGTTGAACCCGCAAGACTCACCTTCAACAGGGACGTCTGCGCAAAGGCTAAACTCGCAGAACTCACCTTTAAGAGGGACGTCTGCGCAGAAACCAACTGGATCCACAGGACCCACCAAGCTCAGAGACGTGACGTCCTTACGCGCAGTACGCAAGCTGTTCCCGCAGGAAAAGCCTCCCAATGGTGAAGTACCCCGCCTGTTCCCGCAGCTGCGGATACAAGCCATCAGGGAAGGCTACCCGCGCAGCAAGGCTACACGCACAGGGCACTTAACTCTTAAATAATTCAGTAGTCTCCTGAAGAAGGAGTGAGCAAGCCGGGAACACTCCCGCACAAAGCCGGGAAAACTCCCGCCCAAATGAGCCAGTCCGTACGATACTGGAGGATCTTTTGTACTGTACCTGACGAGGTATGGACAAAAGATCTGACCAAGGATACGACAGCTCACTGACAACAGTATGACGAGCAGCACGCTCTTGTACTGTATGTCACTATTAGCCGCTGCCTACTCACCAACCTGTCGGAGGACGTGCATGGCCTGCAGTTGGTGGAACAGGAATAGTACACAGCCGGCCTGGTCACTATCAGCCGCTGTCTACCCACCAACCACCAGCATGGCATGTGCGTAGCCCACAGTTGGCAGAACAGGAACACTATTCAGCCGGCTGTACCTTCTTGGAAACCTACCTTCGGCTATAAATACTCCAACACCTTGGAATGGTATTATCTTATCTCATATCTCATATCTTGATATATTACCTGATATCTGCTCTAGTCATTCTCTTAGTATACACTTATATTCAAGAGCAATCTAGTCTGATTCTCACGCCGGAGGGTGGTCACAAGGAGGTACCCCCCCCCTTCTCAGTGACGAGCTCACGGTGTCTGTTTTGCAGGTTATCAGAAGAACCATCTTCGCCGGATCTAACCCCTCGTGGGAAACATCTATTTAACCCCCAGATTATCTGTAATCTGCCCGGGGTCGATTAGTGTTTCTTCAGATAATTAAGTTAGGGTGAGGCATAAAATATTTGCTTTGAGTCAATTATTGCGATGTGATGCATATTTTTAAATTTTAATTTACAGCTAGCACACATGCTTTTGGAATCTTTAAGCCCTTCTTATATGCCTTATCACCTAATCTCCCCCCAACACTTTTTTCCAATTATCTTGCAATAAACATCTACCATATGGGTCTCATATCTCCCTCACAAAACATCATTTTCTTTTCCGTTTTTAAACCTTTAACAAAGGGCTTCTTTCACTCGCTCTCATCTCTCTCTCATCCATGTCAATAGTTACATCATCAAAGGCAACTAAAAGCCTCTCTGTTTTTTTCTTGCATTGGAGAATCTTATATTGTGACAATTCCATGTGTTATTTGTTAATCTCTTTATAAAATAGGATATTGTTAAAATATAAAGTATAACAAAAATGAAAAGAGTGAGAATGAATCTAATCCATTGATTAATTTATATATATTACTAGATTTTATCCCCCGTATTACGGGGGTTGTGTTTCTTTTTCGTGTCTAATATTTATTTTTTGGATTTTAATTTTTTTTATTGTAAGAAAGTTAATAATATTTTATGGTTTGATGATGAAAGAGTTTCACAAATAAATAAGATGTTATAACCCGTTTAAAAGCTATGAGTTTGATAAGACTCATGACCCCTTATTTTTTTTTACTATAAAATTGTTACTTAATATAAATAATATTTTTTTTTCTTAAAGAAATAGGATATTAATTTTCAGTATATCTCTATTTTATAAAAATGATATGTTATAACCCGTTTAAAAGCTATGAGTTTGGTAAGACTCATGACCCGCTTATTTTTTTTACTATAAAATTGTTACTTAATATAAATAATATCTTTTTTCTTAAAGAAATAAGATATTAATTTTCAGTATATCTCTATTTTATAAGATTTTCATATCAAGGTGAGATTATTTTTTAATATAATGAGATGTTATAACGCGTTTAAGGTTATCTAGGTTTAGTGAGGCCCTTACCCGTGAATTTGGGTCAAATGCATGAGAAACCTTCATTTACAAAAATAATCTGGTGGCTTGAGAGAATGTAAGAAGCAACAAGAGAGATTTTAAGGATTTCGTTTATATATATTTAAGATTAAGATATTTTGTTCTATAGTTTTTCTTTCATTTTTTTTTGCGCGCAACATGTATTGTAATTTATTTGCATTCTCATATGTTGTTTTACATTATTCGTTTATAATATATATATATATATATATATATATATATATATATTGGAATTTAATTTTATATATTAAGAAAGTTAATAATATACTTAGGATTTGATGATAAAAAGGGTTTCACAAATAAATGAGGTTTATTTATTGTAAGAAAGTTAATAATATACTTATGATTTGATGATAAAAAGATTTCACAAATAAATACCCGGTTTAAAAGTTATATGGGTTTAGTGAGACCCATGACTGTCACACCCCGACTAGGTAGTTGCGGAAGCGTAAAACGGGAATGTAACAGATAATACTGGTATCAACAACATTGTTTATAAAGAAATTCACAAACTAATTTACAACATATTACATGGGTTGGTACTATGTTTACAAACTAGATGAGAATCATATAACCGGTTTACGAGCTTCTTATTCAATATTATATATCTGCGTCTATTCACAACTATTCAACTTCATTCCTAACACCAAGAACGTAAGCAAATCATTCCACCTTTGCTTTACCTGAAAAGCATGTTAAAACGGGTCAACTACATTTAGTTTGTAAGTTTCAAGTTTCACGAGTATCAACGAAATCAGTATACGAGTTCGTAAAGTTTACAGTGTGTATGTATACATGTATGTGTATGATGTATTATACTAAGCCACAAGTGAAACCGAAACGAGCTAAAACACATGGCCACCCCTGCCAATGCACTCCCGTTGGCATTTAACAGCCACTTTGCCCCCAAGTATGTACTATGTCTAACACCACATAGCAGTATGTAATAAGTTTAAATGATAATGTGCAACTGGGTTAACATGTTCCGGCATACCCCACCGGCTCTGTCAGTTGGGTTTGTCAAACCGATAGTACTATCCACACGTCACCGGCACGAAGCTAATCACTTGTGTTTGTGGGGACTTTCAAGTGTTAGTACTTAGATAATTCACATCACCACACGTTTTCAAGTATATAAGTATATGTAAACATGCTTTCCACCCCAAAAGTTCGTAAAACAGTTTAGGAAGTGGGGTCGTGAAACTCACCTTATTGTAGTTCGAGTAGGTAATATACGTCAATAAGTGTTATGCCTCGATTATAACTCGTATCCTATAATCGGTATCGTACTGTTAATACTAGTACATTGTTTAAACCAAATTGGGCTGTATAACTAGTCTGGTTATAGCTGTTAGGCCCAAAATATGACCATGGTCTTAAATTGTGACGTTGTATACTGTGAAATACTTAAAATCATATTTGGCTCAGTTTCACCGTTTTCCGAGCCTAGTCAAGTTGATCGATTACGCGTTTCGGGAATAGGTAAGATCATAAAAACTTAAGTAAACATATTGATTGATAAAATGATTTAATTTATAAAATAATTTTAAGGTTTCGGTATCTGATTTGATCGCAGGGTTCGTTTCCGTTTTCACACGGGTTTAATTATACAAGACGCGTACAATCCACCCGAATTGTCCGGAATTCTCGTAAAAAGTTCGTTTTTATCAATTTCATCCAAAAATACAATATTTGACCACTTTTGATATTTTTACGTACCAGTCAGTCCGTTAAACATCAAACTGCCGGTTTCGTTAAAACAATAATAATTTAAATCTTTGATTAATCATAACTAAATATGTACTTATATATAAATTATGTAAATTTTTGTAAAAATACATTAAAATACGGAGAATTTTATAAAAATATTTTCAGAAATTTTATGATTAATTATTTATTTATAAAAATTCATTTAATAGGTTATAATCGTGTAATAAATGGCCCGTTTATATCAAACGACCTCTGAAAAATCCGATAATTTTTACAAATGGCCTAAATGTTATTACATGGCCCCTGAAAAATCTCCAGAACCTAACTCTTTTGACAAAATGCCTTTTTGTGCATTTTTCAGCTGTTAAAATTCGGTTAAATCATAATTGCACAAACCATACTTAGGCATTTCCAATGATCCCCAAACTTTACTAGTGATCTTACCATCACATATTAATCTCCAAAACCAAATTTCATAATTTTTCAATATGTTTAGCTATTTTTCCCAAATAAACGCTCATAAACGGAAATAAATTCACCAAATATTCTCCGTTTATCTAACAATTACCAAATTTGAACAGGGACTCATTTATATTATCCCTAATGTCCCTGAAAATTTTCACAAGCTAAAAACAAGCACATCACAACCTAATACTAAACAGCCCTTAAGCGAGTGTTACGGGTTTACCTTGTCGGTTTTAGATGAGTTTTGCTAGCTTAAACGACTTTCCGGGTATCGGGTTGTAAACTCAGTGTATCTACATATCATATAACATCAAACCAAGCATAAATCATCCATGTAAAAGCCTTGATAATTAGTGTTTCGGTTTTGGGTTCAAACCGAACTTTCAACCCGTAAAAACGTTGTATTCATGTTCTAATCCGCGTTTTTGATCAAAAAAGTATATTTTCCTGTTTTGTAACATGTTTAACATCAAAACATGATTTTACTTGATTTTTATGCTTTTTGGATGGTTAAACATGTTTAAAACTAATCAAGGATTAATTTTTCATGGTTAAACTATGTTAATCATGGTTAAAATCAATGTAAAAATCAATATTTACCTTAGGGTTTGGGCTGGAGGATGAAGAAGAACAGCAAGGGTAAGTATTTTCTGAAAAAGTTGGTCCAAAATATCTCTAAATTATTTTTTATATAGAAAATACTAGAAGGGGGTGGGTTGCCCCCTTTGCAGCCGCCAATGTATAAGGCCCATTGGGCCTCAATTTTGGCCCAATGGTGCCTCGGTATTCGTGCCATACGTAAACTTCGGTCCAAAATTTAATTCGGGTTTGGTTTTTCTCAAGAAAACTAGTTCGAGTGCGAAAACCAGCGCGAAAACGAGTGTTTTTCAGCTTCTTTTTGTAAAATAAGAAAAACGTACTGACTCGTTGTAAAATTCCAAAATATTTTCATGGATTGCTTAGAACATGTCATATAAGTGTTTTATAAATCTTTTTCGGCTTAACGGATGCTACAGTGCTCGTTTTGATATTAACGGATGCTACAGTGCTCGTTTTGATATTAAAGAGTTTTAAACGTACTGGGGCCTAAATATCAATATGTTAGCCTCTATAATATATCTATAACTCGTATATGACCTCTCAGTATGTATACGGGTCATAATTAGTATCGGTCGGTGACTTGTTTAAGCACTACGAATTAACCGATTTATCGTTTACTTGCTACATAGTGAATATAATATACCTCGTTTTGTCACGAATGTCACAATGACCCACTTACTTTTTTTCACCATAAAATTATTTCTTAATTTTAAATAACATTTTTTAAAATGGATATTAATTTTTAGTTCCCTGTTTTATATGATTTTTCGTATCAGATATTTGATGAGATTAATTTTTAATATAATGAGATGTTATAACCCGTTTAAGGGCTATATGGGTTTGGTGAGACCCATACCCATGAATTCGGGTCAAATGCATGAGAATCTTTCATCTAAGAATAAAACAATCAGGTGGCTTGAGAGAATTTAAGGAGCTTTCGTTTATATATATTTAAGATATTTAATTAGTTATAGTCCTTGAAGATTATCGTGTACTCGAAACAATTTTGTCTTTTCTAATACTCCTGTCAAGATTTAGAAGATTATTGAAGACTTGAAGATAGGGGTGTTCATCGGATCAGATAACGGATTACTCGGGTTATTCGATTCGGGTTATTCGGATTTGAAATTTTTGGACCCTATCCGAAATCCGATCCGATCCGAATACGGAATATTCCTATCCGATTCCGCATCTATCTGAATATAGTTCGGATCGGATTCGGGTAATATTCGAATAATCCGAAATTATCCGAATAATTCGAAATAAACCAAAATCATATTTCTATTATTTTTGTTCATAACATTTAATAGTTAGAATCACAATAAACATACAAACCGGAAAATACGAATTACTATTAACACAAATTTAAAGTTTAAACTTCAAATAATGGTCTAATAAATATACCAAACCGGAAATACCACTAAAAACATGTTTTTTATTCGGATTAAACGGATATCCGAATAATCCGAACAATCCGAAATTTTTAAAATTCCATATCCGTATCCGATCCGAATATCCGAATAAGAATTCGGATCGGTTTAGTTGGGTTTCGGTGTCGGATCGGATTTTAGTTTTTTCCGGATTTCGGATTTCTTGAACACCCCTACTTGAAGACTTAAATTCTTCTTTAGATCAAAAGTGGAGTAAGGATTTGACTTTAGATTAGGAAAAATTGAGAATTTTTGAATTGTAATTTTGATTCGCTTAGTTTTGTGATTATGAGCCCCTCTTGCTAGCTTCTTGTTAGCGGGTTGGTGGCTTTTCTCGTATTAATGAAATTTGTCGTTAGAAAAAAATCTATAATATATTTAAAGAGTAATCATAATATTATATGTGACCAAAAAGCAATGCTTTTTGATACGATTAAATTAAACGGTAAATAAAAGATTAAAAGAATCAAACAAAGGGCAAAACGTGGGTTAATCCTTAAAAAGTCAAGACAAGTAGGCATTGTTTGGTTTGAAATATACAACCGGTATACCAGGGGCGAATCCAGTGTTTGATTAGGGGGAGCGTTTGCACCCACTCAAGTCCATAGTTTTCTTTATAAATTTGTAATATATTAGGTCCAAAGACCCAAGTGACCCATCGAAAAAAAATTTGGTGACCCATTCATAATTTTTTTAGTGCCCCAAATTTAACTTTTTAAATTTTAAGCCAAAATTTTTAAGCCTAAATTTAATTTTGTTATGAACAATAACAATTAAGCCCATATTAATTAATTGCTCAACAACTTCAATTGAAAATTTTGAATTAGTGGGAGGCGAACAGATTAGGGTGATGGCGGCTTCACATGTTGTCGATGACACTGGTTATAGACCCAAAAGACAAAGGTACACGATCACCGATCAACATTATTATAATTTCTTATTGTTTCAACAGTGTTGTCGATATGAAAATTCAAGAATTTAGTGATCGCTTTAACGAGATTAACACGAATTTACTTCAAAACATGTTGGCTTTCGATCTGTATGATTCATTTTCCAAGTTTGATGCATCAAAGTTAATGAAATTGTGTAAGTTAAATCTATATGATTTTGATAATTGGGACAAAATTGTTCTTGCATCTCAACTTGGCTTGTACATTGATAGTGTACATTGATTTATCGATTATTAAAGCTAACATTAGTTTTTCCTATTGCAACCGTAACGATTGAGAGATGTTTTCGGCAATGAAGATTATAAAGACAAATTTACGTAATCGAATTGGTGAAGATTTTTTGAATACTTGTGTAATTTGTAGTGTTGAAAAAGAAGCATTTTTAAGTGTTACGAATGAAGTTTTAATTGACCGTTTTCAAAAGACGAAATCACGTAGAGGTCAATTGTAATATGTATTTTGTTTATCATTAATGAAATTTATTGTTTACATTTCTATACGTAGTTTGTTTAATGTAATTTTTTTACTCAACCTGTTTCGGTTTGACCCGACCCATTTTGGTTTGACTTGTTTTGTAGTTTGAATTGACGAATTCTAGGTTGAACTTTTTTTACACCCACTGGCTAAATTTTCTAAATCCGTCACTGCGGTATACCATTATTGCATTGCATAAGATATAAAACTTTGTTTTATAAATCAAAAGGTAAAGAAAAATGATTATTAATACAAAAAGTATAAAAATATTGTGGGGGTGACTAGTTTCTTGTTTGGCCATATCGGTTGTAATAAGTATCTTAATTAACTAAAGATATAATTAAAAGAATTGATGTTAAAGCAGCCTCACCAACGAAATAAAATATTTAAACGTGCTTTTTCTTTACCAACGTTAGAAACATGTTGAAAAAATACTACTAATTAAGATTCTTAAACATGTTCAGGAATACTATTTTAAAAAGTAGCTAATTTGCATCTAATTTAAAAAACGGAGCTGTATATAAAATAGAACATTTTTAATATTGCAAACAATACCAAGTGTCGGTAATTAACTGGTAGCATGACTAACCAAACCATGGTCAACTGAACAACATTGGTATCAGTTTGGGTTTATTCGAACTAACCGTTGTAAATATCTTTTCTATAGCTTTCGATATATGTAAAACACATTTATTTTATAGGTTACGCGTAAACAACTTTCGGTTAATTAAATCATTGTATGTCAACTTTTTTATTTTGTAATACACATAATTTTATTTCAAACTGAACCAATACCGACGCCACCTGAACAACAATGTACTCGTACAAGCATTCAATTTTATTGATCTTTGGTTTCACACGAGCCGAATTCAGTATTTATCACTATCAAATACTAATACCTAACGCCACCTGAACTTGTAACTTGAATTTATTAGGTTTGAAAATATTGTAAACACTAGTTTGATCGTCCCGTGTTACGGGGGTTTATTTAAGTTTTTTTATAATCGTTTTGCAATTTTATGATATATTATTTTATTTTTTAACGTAATTTTGTTTTAATTTAATACATATATATTAGTTTGTTATTATATTGTTTAGCGTTTGGGCATTTTCAATTGAGATGTGTAGGTTTTTTAGATTTTTAACGAACAAACATGAACACAAATATTTGTCTAATGAAATAGGGGCCGTTGATGTAGTTGAGGATGGTGGGTAGTATCGGAAGTTAACCGACGATGGAGATGATAGACCACCAACGAAGAACATGTAAAAGAGATAAATTAAATTTTGATAATGAAAGTGTTTACCAATAAATAAGATCTTATAACCCATTTGAGGGTTAAAAGGGTTTGGTAAGACCCATAACCCGTGGAAATTATTCTTTGATGATTAAGGGGTTATTTCAAAAATAAATTAGATGTTATAACCCGTTTAAGAGTTATCTGGGTTTGGTGAGACCCGTGACCTGCGAAAATTATTGTTTGATTATGAAAGAGTTTCACAAATAAATGAGAAGTTATAACCCATTTAAATACTATTTGGGTTTGGTAAGACCCATACCCATGATTTCGGGTCAAATGCATGAGAAACCTTCATTTAAAAATCAAGCAATCTGGTTGCTCTAGATATTAGAGGGAACAACCTGAGAGCGACACGTAGGATTTCATGGTAGAAAATTATATAAATATATTTAGATTACTTTACGTTTTACGTGTACATTAAATTCTCATATGCCTTATCACCTTATCTCCCCCAACACTTTTTTTCCATTTATCTTGCAGTAAACATCTTTCATATGGGTCTCATATATCTCTCACAAAACATCATTTTCTCCTCTTTTTTTAAACTTTTAACTAAGGGTTTCTTTCACCCTCTCATCTCTCTCTCATTCATGTCAATAGTTACGTCATCAAATGTAACTAAGAGCCTCTTTTTTTCCCTTGCATCGGAGATAATCTTATATTGTGACAATTCCATGTGTTATTTGTTAATCTCTTTATAAAATAGGATATGGTTAAAATACGAAGTATAACAAAAATGAGAAGAATGAGAATGAATCTAATCCATTGATTATAGATTTGGATGATGAAGGATTAATTTAAGAATAATAATTAATGAGAAGTGCATGAAGGTAATAACCCACTTATGCTGACTTTCTCTCTCCACATGCAAGGTGCATGTCAATTCCTCTATTATTTTAAAACGTCTATAACTTTTTCATACGACATATTTTTTTAGATTTTTTTACCATAATAATATGCTTTTTTTTATCTTTAATATGAATATCATATTGTTATATAAAAATAAAAAAAAAAGTAATGAGTTTTTTTTATATTGTTTTATTTGGTTGTTCATTGTTTTTTTTAATTGGGTTATAGATTTTTGTCATTGTATTTTTCAATTGATACTCATATTAATGATATAAACTAAACAAAGATTACGTCATTGTGTCTTTTTGTTCGTCATTTGTATTTCTATTTATCATTATCTTGTAGTCATTGAGCTCAACATTCACTTAATTGAGCAAAATAGTATTATATTCATTGTGTGTTATGTTCAAGTCATTGTGTAATATGTAGTTTCCATTGTGTTTTACGTTTTAGCTCATTGTGTTGTATGTATTATACATTACCATTGTGTCTTACGTTTCAGACCATTGTGTTATATGTATTCATTATTAAGTTTTACGTTTCATTATTTATGTAATATGTATTCATCATTGTGTTTAGTATTAGATAATTTGTTGGTATTTTTCATTATATTTACATATTATTATTATACAACTGTGTTACTAGTATTAAAAAAAACACAATGATGAGTTGAATACACAATGGCGAAAAAAACACAATAACAAACAGAAGGACAACGACAAAAAAAGACATAATGGTAAGCAGAAAGCCACAATGACATTTTTTTATATATAACAAAATCATATTCATATTAAAGATAAAAAATCGCTTGTTATTATGGTGAATTTTGTAAAAAAAATATCATATAAAAAGTTATAAACGTTTTAAAATAACTGGGGTATTAACATGTGACTTGCATGTGGTGAGAGAATACGCATACTATTACTTTTATATATTTATTTCCCTTTGGTCCTCACTTGACACATGCCAACTAATTATGGTTTCTCAAGCTTGTCAATTTTGTTGGCTGTTATAGAATAACCCAACCCTATATATATATATATATATATATATATATATATAATTCTTATGCATTTTAATTATATATTTAAATCCTTGTTAAAATTATCAAGCCAAAAGGATTGTTTTTTCATAATCAATTGGATAAATTTAGATTATTAACTTATATATTTCGTTGTGCTATGTGCCTTATGTCCAAGGCTTGATGCAAAACTACTATCGAGCCGGGGGTCTCACCGGAAGCAGCCTCTCTATCCCTATGGGATAGAGGTAAGGCTGTCTACATCTTACCCTCCTCAGACCCTACCATAGCATTGCTATTGGTGGGATATACTGAGTACGATGATGATGATGATGATGATGAACTTATATATTTCGTTACTCATTAAACCTTATCATAAAATTCGGCCTAGGTATATAAATTCACGTAGACCATCTGCCTAAAGTACAAACATAAAAAGAGAGAACACTCTAATTTTTGTGTGATGTTCCCATTCATCTTTTGAAGTCATCATCTTATCTTACTAGATATAGCTATGACGTTAAATATAAAACATGTAGGAAAAGGTCAGCTTTAAACCGACAACACGAGGGCCCAGTTCCTATAACTTACTAACATGCGCATGGTACACATTTACTTACTAGAAATAAATATACCGTACCAGTTTATTCATTTCTTAATCACTGTCGACTAGAGAGAGAAAAAGAATCATAATAATATTATAATAATATATAAAAGTGTGTTTGATTTGATTTTTATCACAACTAAAGAATTCTTATTATGTGGACGTATATGTATGTACATATACGGACGCATATGGTATGTATATATATAGTGTGTATGTTTTGTTTTGAACTATTGGATTGTAATTGTGAGATAATAAATTTTGTTTCTTCATTTTCACATCCTTATCGTTCTTTCATGTTAACATGGTATCAGAGCAAGGTTTATTGCTCTTCGATTTTATTCTCATTCATCCGTGTTTTGATTGATTTCTTCAATTCGCTATCCGTTTGTCTGTATTCATTTGTATTCTCATATGTTCGTCTCATGAATTTGTTAGTTCGTACGCATTCGTTCTGTTCATTCGTGTTTTGATCATGATGATTCGTATTTCGATCTGTTATCTGTCTTTGTTTGTATCCGTATAAGTCTCTATAGACTTATACGTTGATTTGTTCCTCATATTAAGACTTATACCCTGTTATTTTGTTCCTTTTATACGTCCGTATAAGTCTTACATAGACTTATACGTTCGTATTCTTATACGTTGGTTCTTTTTCGTATAACTAGTTTTCTTCGTATAAGTCTTTATAGACTTATACGCTCTCACTCTGTGACCTGTGGCTGATACGAACACTTCAGCTTCTTCAAACATCACAATTGATTCTTCCAATCCACTCTATCTTCATCCATCAGATCATCCTGGTATGATTCTAGTATCAAAATTTTTTGATGGAACCGGGCTTGGAGCTTGGAAGAGAGCTATGACCATTGCACTCTCAGCTAAAAATAAGCTTTGCTTCGTTAATAATACCTTGGTCATGCCAAGCGATGAATAACAATTGGCTTTTTGGAAAAGATGCAACGATATGGTTATCTCGTGGATTCTCAATACTCTGTTACAAAAATAAAGAATAATAATGCAATTAGTTAATTGTTGAGGGACTTGGTGGTTATTAATATAACCCCAGGGGCATTTTTGTTATTTTAGTTGTTTTCCTTTGTTTACATTTAGGCGTTTATACCACAGGAGATATTATGAAATAAATTTGAAAATTCCCAAATCTCTTTCTTCTTAGTTTCCCTCCATTTCAATCTTAATCCTAACAGTGGTATCAGAGCAACGATCCTTGATCGGAGCTCAACCACAATTGATTCTATGACGACAACTCGAAATCAGGATATCGAGAAATCGTTGAAGGATCATGACAAAGCTATTGCAACAATCAATTCCGTGCTCGAGACTCTCGTTAAACAGCAACAAGAGATGTTAACTAGTTTGAACACTCTCGCCTCCAATCGATCAGGTCCTTCTAGTTTCAATTCTCAGTCATCTCGTACTGACGCGCCACTTGATTCAGATTCGAGAAATTCATTCCGATCTACTCGAATAGGTAAACTCGATTTCCCCAAGTTTGACGGAACAGATATAGAAGGCTGGATCTATAAGTGCGAGCACTTTTTCAGCTTAGATGAGACTCCAGAAACTTCTAAATTAAGGTGTGCGGTCATTAATTTGGAAGGAGACGCGTTACAATGGCATCAAGCCTACATGAGAACTAGAAGATTAACTGTGGCAGAGCTGCCATGGCCAGATTATGTGCGATTATGTGCGGGCGATTACAAATCGATTCTCATATGTCAATTTTGAGGATGCTCTGGAAGAGTTAGCGTCCATAACTCATTCAGGTGAGTTGAGTGACTACTGTAATTCCTTCGATTGTTTGTTAAACAAGGTGACCATCACCAGGCAGGCACAGGCGGTGAGCTTATTCCTTAAAGGATTAAAAGAGGAGGTTAAAGGACCAGTGAAAATGTTCAAACCGACGACACTGCACCAGGCATATGCATTGGCCAGAACTCAAAATATAAATAATGCTAGGTTACTGAAGCAGCTATCACTCAATTCTGCAAATTACAGGGGCTCCACTTCCTATTCCAAAACTTATACTGAACCTGCTAAGGTATTACCTCCTAGTAATGCATATAAGCTTCCCTTATTACCTGCTCCACATGTTAAAAAAGCATTACCAGCACCTGTTTCACTTAATTCAGCACATGTTAATTCTAGGATATTAACCAGTAAAGAATTAGAAATAAAAAGGTCAAAGGGAGAATGCTTTTGGTGTCCAGAGAAATTTGTTCCTGGTCATAAGTGTACACGTAATTAGTTGTATATAATAGAATTTGAAGATGATGAAGAGGTTTCCATTATGAAAGAGGATGAGCAGGAACCTGTTTTATCTCTCCATGCTCTGTTTGGTTTACATTCTTATGCCACAATGAAGGTGCAAGGTACAGTGGGTACTAGACAACTGCATATTCTGATTGATTCAGGGTCTACTCACAATTTTGTGGACATTAAGCTGGCTAAGCGGTTACAGTGTGTAGTCAAGGAGGTTAAACAGTTAACTATTAGTGTTGCTGATGGGAAGCAATTGGTTTGTAATCAGGTTTGTCATGAATTTCAGTGGTGCATGCAGGGCCATTGGTTTGCAGCTGAGGTATACTTAATTCCTTTACCTAGTTATGACATGATACTAGGAGTTCAGTGGCTTATGCATCTTAGTGATATATTGTGGAATTTTAAGAATATGACTATGAAATTTGTTTGATGGGAATACTTGTGAATTGAAGGAATAGAAAATAACAGCATGTCTGTATGCTCTTTAGAAAGGATGTTTCCTTTGTGGCAAAATCAGTCTATCAAATATGGTTCTCAACTTTTTAATCTACAATTAACTGTTGTTAATGAAGAATCACATATGGGATCCAAAATCCTACATAGTGAACCATCTGCAGCTTTGCAACAGTTATTACAATCTTATGAAGGTGTCTTTGACACGCCTACTTCTTTACCACCCCCTAGGCCATTTGATCATAAAATTGTATTAAAAGAGGGATGTGGACCAGTTAACCAGAGGCCTTATAGATATCCTGCTATTCAGAAGGATATTATAGAAAAAATGACAAGAGAACTCATTAATCTGGTGTAATAAGAGAGAGTTGTAGTGACTTTGTTGCTTCTGTTGTATTAGTGAAAAAGAAAGATGGCCAATGGCTTATGTGTATGGATTACAGGAAGCTTAATGAGGTAACCGTTAAGAATAAATTTCCTATTCCATTGATTGAGGAATTGTTGGATGAACTAGGTCATTCGTCTATATTTTCGAAGTTGGATTTGAGATTAGGATATCATCACGTAAGAATGTGTCCTGATGATATTGCTAAGACTGCTTTTAGGACGCATGAGGGACACTATGAGTTTTTAGTGATGCCTTTTGGGCTCACTAATGCCCCTGCAACTTTTCAAGCATTAATGAATCATGTCTTCAGACCCTTGTTAAGGAAGTGTGTCTTAGTCTTTTTTGATGACATCTTGATATACAGTCATAACGAGGAACAACACTTGGTACATTTGGAGGAGGTTCTTAAACTGTTGAGGGAACATCAATTATATGCCAGGAGGTCCAAGTGTACCTTTGGTGGTTTGGCAGTGGAATATTTGGGTCATGTTATATCTGCGGAAGGGGTTGGTACTGATCCAGTCAAAATTGAGGCTATTAAGAGCTGGCCAATACCTCAGAAGTTGAAGCAGTTAAGGGGATTTCTAGGGCTTGCAGGGTATTATCGCAGATTTATCAAATCCTTTGGTATTTTAGCTAAGCCGTTAACTGATTTGCTTAAAAAGGATTCATTTCGGTGGAATGATAAAGCCCAAGCTTCATTTGATCAGTTGAAAGTGGCTTTATCAACTACTCCGGTCCTGGCTTTACCAGATTTTAATCTTCCTTTCGCTATTGAAACAAATGCTTCATCAGGAGGGTAAGGTGTCGTGCTACTACAAGCAGAGCATCCAATTTCTTACATTAGTAAGGCCTTGTCTCTTAAACAATTGGTAATATCAGTTTATGAAAAAGAATTATTGGCCATACTCATGGCAGTCAAAAAGTGGCATTACTATCTTATTATGGGAAGATTTACAATTCATACTGACCAGCAAAGTCTTAAATATTTGTTGGGACAAAAGGTCACTACTCCACTACAACATACTTGGTTAGCGAAGTTAATGGGTTATGATTATGAGATTATTTACAAGGAGGGCAAGGAGAATTTAGCTGCTGATGCTTTATCTAGGGTATCTGCAGCTTCTTTATTTGTTCACAGTGTTTCATCTTTTGAACCCTTGCTGTTACAAAGGATTAAGGAAAGTTGGATTGATGATATTGATTTATCTCAGCTGTTACACCAAGTTCATGAAGGAAAGGTTATGGAAAATATTAAATGGGATGGCAATATTTTGTTTTGGAAGAATAGGGTTATGGTTGGGGAAAATGAGTCTTTAAGACAGGAGATTGTGAATCTATGTCATAATTCTCCTATGGGGGGTCATTCGGGTATCCATGCTACATCCCAAAGAATTAAAGGCATGTTCTATTGGAAGAGGGGAAAATGAGTCTTTAAGACAGGAGATTGTGAATCTATGTCATAATTCTCCTATGGGGGGTCATTCGGGTATCCATGCTACATCCCAAAGAATTAAAGGCATGTTCTATTGGAAGAGGGGAAAATGAGTCTTTAAGACAGGAGATTGTGAATCTATGTCATAATTCTCCTATGAGGGGTCATTCGGGTATCCATGCTACATCCCAAAGAATTAAAGGCATGTTCTAAAGGCATGTTCTATTGGAAGGGTATTTCAAAGATGGTTAGACAAACCATAAGGGAGTGTGATGTGTGTAAAAGATCTAAAAGTGAGCATGTGGCATCTCCAGGTCGGTTACAACCGTTGCCAATCCCTAAATCAATTTTTGCTGACATTTCCATGGATTTCATCGGGGGTTTACCTAAATCGTTGGGAAAGGATACAATTTTTGTTGTGGTTGATAGGCTGACCAAGTACAGTCACTTTATACCCCTGTGTCACCCTTTTTCAGCAGCTGTGGTTGCTCAGGTATTCCTAGATAATGTGTTTAAACACCATGGTTGTCCGGTTACTATTGTTTCAGACAGGGATTCAATCTTTCTTAGTGGGTTCTGGAAGGAATTAATGGCTTCACAGGGTATTGAACTTACCATGTCAACGGCTTACCATCCTCAAAAGGATGGTCAAACCGAGGTTTCTTATTCCTATTCCAGTGGCTTCTAGGTTCAGGTTGCAGCCTTTGGCAATTTTGGAAAGGAAATTTGTTAAGCGCGGTAATCGGGCTACTATGCAAGTGTTGGTGCAATGGCAAGGTCAAACTATTCAAGATGCTACTTGGGAGTATCTTGATGAGTTACATGTTCGTTTTCCAGATTTTGGCTTACTTTCTTGGGGTCAAGAAAGTTAAGGAAGGGGTATTGTTACAAAAATAAAAGAATAATAATGCAATTAGTTAATTGTTGAGGGACTTGGTGGTTATTAATATAACCCAGGGGCATTTTTGTTATTTTAGTTGTTTTCCTTTGTTTACATTTAGGCGTTTATGCCACAGGAGATATTATGAAGTAAAATTGAAAATTCCCAAATCTCTCTCTCGGTCTCTTTCTTCTTAGTTTCCCTCCATTTCCAATCTTAATCCTAACAGTTACCTGAGATATAAGCGACAACGTGTTGTATGCTGAGACTGCCAAAGCTTTATGGAATGATCTCAATGCTCGTTATGGTCAAGCTAACGGGGCAAAATCTTATCAGTTGCAAAAGAATTTTTAACAAATAATCTAAGGAAACAATGATATTCTTACTTTACAAAGATAAAGTCTAACTGGGATGAGTTAATACACGCATCAAAGTCTTCTCAGTCAATTGTCCTGTATTCAACATTTTTTGTTATCACAAAAATCATTTAGACAGGTGTGTTTTGATACATCACTTGACTTGCGTTGAACACAAACTATTGGAAAGAAAAAAATATATATATAAATTAAATTTGGTTGGAAGGTTCTGGCCATTGTTGTCAACTTGTCAAGTAATCAATTGCATTTCTTTTCGTATACAAACTACGAATTTACCGGTACGTGGCGTCAGACAGGTCGGTAAAACCTGGGTGGTGGTCAAACTCAAGCGTTTTCGGTCTCGAGCGTTGAGATGATAAGTTGACGTGAATTCAGTGGTTTCTTACGATACCAGAATTAAAACAAAAATAGCAGTTGGTCGGTTTTCATTACGGTGGTACTGGAACGAAAACAAAAGACCGTGACTTTACGCGAATTTGGTCGGTTTCTTTCTCGTTCGTTACGGTACCGGAACTAAAACAAAAAATAAAAAAGAAAATTGGCATCTGGTCGGTTTTCGTCACGTTCGTTATGGTACCGGAACTAAAACAAAAAAAAAACAAATGGCCTCAAAACCCTAGATTGTCAATCCCGGACGTTGATGCAGTGAGTTTACACGAATTCAGTATGTTTCCGTTACGTAAACAAAAATTGACGTAAAAATGACGTAAAAAAGAAAAATCAAAAATGGTATGGACAAGTTTGGCGCCGCCACTTGGTTAGGCTATGCGTAGTGGAGGGGCTACAAATTAGGGCGTTTTGCGCCGTGTGACACACAGTCAGCAAGGGGTGAGAATTTGTTTTTGGGATGTAATGGTATAGAGGCTACAATAGTAATAATATATATATGTATTTATGTATGTATAACACGTATATTAATAAAATAATAATAATTTTCTTCTTCCAGGCGATAAAAACATCCCGCCCCCGCCCCTTTTTGCCCAAAAATCGCCGGGGGGGCGGTGTTCCACCAAGATGTCGCCCCTTTTCGCCCAAATCCACGCCCCACTACAGATAGCCTTAGTGGCACCAAACTTCCTTTTTATTTGTAGATAATAATTACAAAGCATTCTGAAAATATCAAAAATTGGAGATTTAATACAAAATTTTGTAAAATAGTTACAATGGGCAGATTTGTTAAACCCAACGTAGTAAGGCGTCATCCACCTCGAAAGCACCCCATAGTGCCGGGAACACCGCCCCCGGGGAGCTATGGGTGCTTTGGAGGGGGTGGGCGCTTCATACACAGCACCGGGTGGGGGAATGTGAGGGGTAATGGTGGAATGTGATTTGTGGATTTTTTTTTTGTTTATTTTGATAATAAAATATAATAGTAAAATAATAATAGGATAATAATTTGAAGTTTCATCCACTACACTCATTTTAGCCAAAAAAAAAACCTCTGTGGTGACGTGACGTCACATATCGCACAACGCCTACAAAGGGGGCTCCATCCACTACACGTGATCTTACTAATAATAAGGGTACACAGAATGGTCTCTGCTTGACTTCAAGATCGCCGCCAAGAACACTATCTCGCCTCAATCGCCAGGAACACTATCTCGCCTCCGTGGGACCGAAACAAATTGCACCAAGCTGACTTCTACTTGCCAAACATACCAATGGCGCAAGTAAGGGACACTTTTTGGCATTAGTTATAAATTATTTAAAATGATGAAAGGTGGATTAAGATGAAATGGCAAAAATTTAGCGTGAAGTCTACGTGTAAAAAAGAGAAAAGATGAAAGATAGATTGGGCGAGATGACCATTCTCTCCACCCTAATATCAAACTAAACAATTTATACTTATAAATTAAATAACTACATATTCATTATAAGTCATTCAAATTTTATACCATTCCATATAAATGAAAGTATAAAACCATTAGCAATGACAATATACCAATCTTCTACTCTTCATACTCTAAAGTGCCATGATGTTTGATGCTCAAACCACCCCAACTCTACTAATTTTAAGGAAAAAAAACCCCAATAACCGACTTCTTACAGACATAAAACTTAAAACTACTAAAGTGCCCGCTTTAATCATCGTTCAAGCCATAATATCATATTTTTGTTCTTTTGCAAAATATAATGAAGTCTATGCATGAATCATGTTGAACTGAAATCTAGACAGCTGCTGTGGAATAGTAGATATGACAGGCCCGTATCGCTGCATCCAAGAGTATAAACAATAAAACTAACATTAAACCAACTCAAACTCCCAAAGCACAATAATAGGCCCGAGCCTAAGACAACTCGATTATCAAGTTCTTTATATTAGTGCAACTTTCAAAGGTTCAAACTAGGGGTGGCAAATGTGACCCGTTGGCTTGAATGGGTTGTATTAAAATTTATATAATGGATCAGAATGGGCCAAATTAAAAAAAAAAAAAAAAATTTGATTGAAACGGGTTGACATTTCTCGAGTTTTTTTTATTTTTTTTTATTTTTATGGAACAAGAAAAACAGAGGAAACATTTTAGTACTTTTAATTTTTTAGTTTTTGATTTATATTTCGAGTTATGATTTTTTAATTATTTTTTTGAATTTTTTAATGAGAGGTTTTTGAAATGGGTCAAAATGAGTTCCATAAAAAGTAAACATACTAAAATGTTTTCCGTTTTTCTCGTTCCATAAATAAATAAATAAATAAAAATCCCTTGAGAAATGTCAACCCGTTTTGACCCGTTTCAATCATTTTTTTTAGTTTGACCCATTATATACATTTTAATACAACTCATTCAACCCAATGGGTCACAATTGCCACCCCTAGTTCAAACAATTTAAGTTGTCACAGTTTGTTTTTTTAGTGATATTGAGAAAAAAAAAATATTTGTGTCGCATACCTGAACATTGTCATAAAGCTCAAACAATGGAACCGCAAGAAGCTTCAAGTTTTTTGGCACTGCAAAGTACTCTCTTTCCGACAAGTGAACAACAAAAAGTTTCTTACACTCCTGCATAATTAAACAGACCCGTAATAACGTAACTAAAACAGAAATAATATAAAAAAATTAAAAAGAGAAAAAAAAAATTAATCAAGAAGCATTTATGTGTTTTTAGTTTTTACCTTTGGTTTGGTTATATGTGGGGGGCAGTACGGGTACATTATTGTCTCAAAATTAGGCCTCCACCATATGGCAACACATTCTCCTATCTGCAATCGCATACCAATACAAGGTGAGAATAAAAATATACCATTTTGAAAATCATTAAATATTAAACTTCGAAAATGATCACGCTGAAGAGTAATATGAGAATAATACCTGCCAATCAGGCTGAATACCAGTAGAATTAGCAGCTGCAAGTTTGCTGGACAATTTCCTTTTCAACCCCTCAATTTCTGCAGATTTACAAAAGAGAGACATATTTAATACGCAGAACAACATACTGTAACAAAAAAAAGTCACATAATTATATAATATTACCGTTTCTCCTGGCTTTAGACGACCACCGGGAAGTTTACAGAACGTGTTCCCAATTTGCAAAAGCAGTATATGCGGATGATTATGCTCCTGCACCTGTTGAATCAAAAAGCATTCATGCATGAACAATCAAATGCATACTGTACGAATCTTTTTCAATGTTTAAGATGCATTAACTTTGGCCATGAAAATTTGGCAATATATACACAAGTCAAACTAGTCATATACATATTCATATACATGCTTTAAAGACAGCAAACTAACAAAGCAACAGATTAAACAATTTCTACATGTATATATGTTTTAATATAACAAACAGTGCACTGTGAATTAAAGAAAAAGATAGAAAAACCAGCAAAATTCCTTCAACACTAGTCCTCATGCCTTCCTTCATATAGCTGCAACACAAATCAAAAAACAAAATATATCTAATAAGTGATCCTCATCCATCAAGGATAATAACAAAAATATACTATTCAATTGCCAACTTGTTACTTATTTATGCAATTGTAAGTAGTGGGACCATTTGGAGAGAATTTATGTAGTATAGAAAGTTACATATAATTGAATATTGATTTAGCAATGATTTATGATCAAAATTTAAACATTACTAACTTTTAAGTAATTTTTCACTTAGGGAGTGTTTGGGATTGTTTACTAAAACAACTTA
This sequence comes from Bidens hawaiensis, assembly GCF_021521415.1. NCBI lineage: Eukaryota > Viridiplantae > Streptophyta > Magnoliopsida > Asterales > Asteraceae > Bidens > Bidens hawaiensis. The sequence continues at coordinate 218,359 of NW_027491279.1, forward strand.
TCTGCTTATTGCGTTTTCAAATAAGAAACCTTCAAAAATGATTGTTTGTTGTATCGAAAGTTCGAAACGCAATAAGCAGATCAAGCATATTCATGCAATTTCATAATTTAGAATCCGCCTCTAAAATACTGGTGCAAACGAGCCGAGCCGCTCGCGAGAAACTCGAGCTCGGATCGATAAGATGTCCGTAACGTGTCAAGCCTCAAATAAAGCTCGTTCAGTTATCAAGCCCAAGCTCGAGCCTTGTATGGGAAGCTTGTTTAGGCTCGTCGAACCATAACAAGCCTCTGTGTATTAATTTTACACTGCACAGTCAAGTTAGAGTTGAGCTTTGGCTCGTTTTAGGTACTACACGATCTCGAGTCTAGCTTAGGCTCGGTTAAAAATTTTCTCAAAATATATAAAGATAAGTAATAACGTATATAAACTAATTATCAGATTATAAACGAATCCAGCCTAGGCATTAAAAAAAACAACTCACGAGCCGAGCAAGAGCTATTAGAGCTGTAAATAAACCAAACGTTCAGCGAACCATTTGGCAAGAAGTTCATTTATGTTCGTTCGTTTAATAAATGAACGAACATGAACAAGAAATTTCATTCAATTAGCTAAACAAACAAACATTGTTCGTTCAATTGTGTTCGTGAACGTTCGGTAATGTGTTCATGAACGTTCGTTCATGTTCGTTTTTTGTTGTTCATAAAAGTTTTTCGTATATTTATTTATTTTATCTAAACATTTGTATTCATCTGTAGGCTCCACCGAATTTATTTGTGATCGTTTGCGTTCATATTTCCTTAACGAACGAATATGAGCAACTTACGAGGTCCAGCCCAGGCATCAAAAAAACAACTCACGAGCCGAGCACGGGCTATTAGGGCTGTAAACGAACCAAACGTCCAACGAACCGTTTGGCAAGAAGTTCGTTTATGTTCGTTCGTTTAATACATGAACAAGAAATTCCATTTGATTAGTTAAACAAGCAAACATGAACAGAGCCCTCGTTCATTCAATTATGTTCTAAACGTTTTTATTCATCTGTAGGCTCCACCGATTTTATTTGTGTTCGTTTGCGTTCACGTTCATTTCCTTAATGAGCGAACAAAAAATCTCGTTCGGTAAGTGTTCGTGATCCGTCCATGAACACAATATTTCATTAACAGACGAATATGAGGAAAGCCTTGTTCGTATTCTTTTGGTTCGTTTGCAGCCCTACGAGCTATAGTAAATGAACGAGCCGAGTTCTCGTAAGTCAAAACGAGAATTCGGCTCGTTTACAGCCCAAGCTATATGTTTGGCAGTATACAAACGTATATACTGCCAAACATATAGCAGATCTGATTCTAACCGTAGCTTGAAACGTGATTCGTTTTAACAACCGCAACAACGAATGACGTTTGGAGCTAGGGTTATTTGATGGCTTAATTAATAATAAGAAAAACTAAGAAAATAAAACTTACTTGAGTTTCATACGAGCCGGCAACGGAGGTGTCTTTCTCCAACTTAGGCTCCTTGGTGCCGAAGGTGTAACTCGACAGTGGATACGTATTCACCACTGCCACCATTATATTATTATTACTACTTGTTGGCCCTCAGTTAGGTTGTGAGAGAAGAAAAAGACAGATAGAATTAGAATTGTCTAGAAATGAAATTATCACTCTTGAACCGGTATCCGCGGGCATAATCTGGTATTGGGTTTTCCTTCAGACCTATACTCGGAACCAGACCTGCGGAAAGCGATTTCACCTTTATCAGGTTAAAACCTTATCCGACCCGAAACCCAAAAAATCCGGTCAAAAACCCGGCTATACTCGGAAAAGTTTCCTACCTGATCCGGTTTGACTTTTGCTGATCATCCGGTTTATACACCTCTACCATTACCATTACCACCCAAGTAAAAATGAAAATATTTGGTTGATCCATTAGCGGACCAAATAGTATAAATGATATCGGTACCAAAACTATCAATATCGAATTCTAAAAAGTGAATATTGTATGCCGCATTGAATTTATACGTAACAAAAGATTTTTGAAAAATAGGGTTTCGAGTATTGCATCAAATCTATCAGTATTTGGTACAAAATGCTCATCTCTGTCAAATAGTATTGTATAACTTTTTATACTAGTACTCGTCGTATAAGCCTGTATTATGTTTTTAATTTATATATGATTGGTATATCGACTATCAGGTTAAACTGATTTGATATTTTTATACTTGATTCTTGTCTCAGGCATGGAAATAACCGATTAACATAACCGAAACTGAAATAGCAGATCCTGAACCACTGTTGGTTTTGTTTTTTCTTTAGCTGAAAATTATAGTTATGTACTTTTTATTATTATTTATAATTTTTGAAAGGCATTATGGTCATGTACCTAGTTTTAGAACCAAACTAGTATTTAGAAGTAATGCTCTGAATAGTTTCTACTCGGCCGGCGGGAGGCTTAAAGTTGGTAAAGTTGGAAAAGAAACTCTTCGGTGTCCCAGGTAATGCTCTGAATAGTTTATTCTCGGCATGACCGCTCGTTTTTTGACTGCTCCCTTTTGTACGAACTCCTATGCATTTAAGCAAATGTTCTCAGTAAGATGGTATTTTACAAACATCGATCTATTACTTGGTAGTTTGTCCACGTTTAAAGAGTCAAATTTGAACCTGCGAAACTCCTGCTAACATATCAGGCTAAGCATAATTTCATTGATTGTTTGTTACAACTGAGTTGTTATATGATGTTGTAGTTTACAAAAAGGATTTGCAGCTAGAAAGATGTCACACACACAGCAACACCATTAGAAAATAAAGAAAAAAAGTAGCTAATCAATTGGCTTCCTTACTAATGATTCCACTGACAACCATCGCCAAACAAAACTACACCCGTGTCATCTCGCCAGAAAAACTCCTCTTCCTAGTCCACGTAACTGATGCCTTGTCCCCGTCCCCTCCACCACCAATCTCGAAATCTAAGAATCTCAAGAAACATAGTGATCTCAATCACTGGAAAAAGTGAAGGGAGTTGATTAACTTTCGATAAGTTTAAGAACCAAATACAAAAGAAACTTGAAAATGGGACATCAAGAAAAATTAACAAATACCTGCAACTTCCCTTTCCTACTTTAATTTCTTTGAAATTCCTGTCTGAAACACAAAATTTTAAAAGACTTAATCTTGATGTGTTCACTAAATAATGAAGTTTCATAAAAAAAAGGTTGATAATTTCAAAAGAAAATGTTACTTGTACACTTGTGTTTTCTGTCTTTAAATATGAATTATGTGGTAAATGGCAAACACCCACAGACATAACTTCTGAATCTTTGGCATTGTGGATGGCCTCCTGGACGGATCATGCTAGGGTGTCTAACAACCTAAACGGGTCACATATACATGAACTTTAGTTTACATAATCCTATATAATAGTTTCAAAGAAGTTTGTATACCTTCATGGCTTCATTTTGTTGCTTTACTTTGCTCTTTCCATGACACAAAGAATTAGAAAACGTTCTCTCCATACACTTGTTTATACCTTAAAGGGTCAATTCAGGTTATCTTTACCTCCAACGGTTCAAACTCGGGTTATATTTTATTAAGAGGTTGAATTCAGGTATGGTTTATCTAAGGGGTCAAACTCAGGTCAAAGTCGGGTTATGTTTTATATCCAACGGGTTGATCTGGGTTATGTTTGACATCTTAACGGGTCAATTCATGTTACATTTTATCTCTTAACTGATCGATTCGCGTTATGTTTTATCTCTAGCGGGTCAATTCGGGTTATACTTATCTCTAGTAGGTTAAACTTGGGTCAATTATTTCTAATGTTTTATCTCTTAATGTGTCAATTTGGGTTGCATTATCACATTTATATTGCAAAACATCCCTACAACAGCTCACATATACATAAATAAAAGATCCACTTAATCAACATACATATAGATGTTATAGAAACATCAAAACTTACATAATAGTTACTCCCGTGTTCGCTGATCAAAGTGAATTACTTTAGCAAAAACCACGCATCTTTGTCAGCATCCTCTTGAGTTAGCCTCGCAGCAAACCGACAAACTAATATTTACATGTTACATACATCACACTATCAAGTATAAATATCTTATTAAAAGCAGAAAAGATATGCAAAATTACCCCATCATCCTTTAAGTTTACTAAGAGGAGAAAAAATATTCTTTGTACATCTGATTCGCCTTTCATCTTTTCTTTTTTCTTTTTCTGTTCATTACCTTCTGCAACATAAACCAAAGCCCCTTTCAACAATGTGCAATCACATAACTTCAAAGTAAAAAAAAATGTAAAATGATCGTAAGCAACTTATAGAAAAATCGTAACTATTTATTACATGTAGTGCCTAAAGCAATATCTCCAAGTGCATTGACAACAGCCCCAATTAACCTCTAACTGCAGCCTTCAAGTACTGCAATGTAACACTTATAAAAGTATACACTCAATTATATCAATGAAAATAAATTTTAATGAAATTAACGAAAAAAGATGATGAATTACCGAACTATGTTTTTGAAGAAAACTGTATACCAGAATCTCAGTTTGGACCTCAGCTAACTGCAAGGTCAAATTCAAATGCTGTTGTTAAATAATGTAATTGATTTGACCTAAAAACAATATACACATAACAATTAAGAACAATGAGTAATTAGTGATTACTGATGCTAAAGGGAGGGTTTCAACGATCGAATTAACAGAGAAGACACTGCTTGTCAGACAAAACCGAAGAAACTTACACATTCACACAAACCACCGACTCAAAGCCGCTATCAGTTGCCGCCAGAGACTACCGGAAAACCGCCGGAGAGAAAGCAAACATGTACTCGATTGACAACGAAAACAAAAGGAAGAAAGAAAATAACCTGTTTATTAGGCCTACACTCGTAAAGCCCAAATGAAAATTAAAACCAATCTACTGTTATAATAAATAAAAACTCATGATTATGCCACTTGACAAGTTTTTATTCAATTATTAAATAAAGGATAATCACAATTGATAAATGGTTTTGTAATTGACACTTTCTTTAAATATATCTCTCATATTATTAGCTAATTATTTAGTAAGTAATAACAATAACTAATAATAATGGTGTAGCATTGTAATGTAATATTATTATAATTTTTAAGACTTTAAGAATTGATGTACCTTCACCAGACATGACTCACATGAGTTCATATTATTCTTTCATGAATCATTATCATCATTATTATTTAAAAAACAAGATTAAAGGACTTAGCTTAAAGAATCAGTGCTCGGTTTTTATCTTATCAACATGACAGTAATCTTTATAATTAATCATATTATATATACAAGTGTTCAGTTCAAAACTAATTTTGAAGTAAAAAATTTTGAGAATCACATAAACACTTATACATCATACATAAAATGTAATCAAATGTTGTGAAAGAGAGTATATATGTCTATATATTCGTCATTTTGCAAGTTTTTATTTTCAATCATTAAAATTAGTAGATGGAACTAACCCTTTGTTATAAAAAAAATTATATTATTTTCATATAATTTATCACTTATGCTAACTTTTCGTGTCTCCCTAAATCATATATGCCGTAATTGACTTTCTCCCTAAAACATACCAGACACAAAAAATTGCAGTTGAAATCTTATATGGTGAATCAGAAATCAATCACATAATCTCAAGCTATTCCATATATCAAATCTCAGTTACATCGATTTATCTGTAAATACTTCATGATTTCTCCAAAACTCGATAATAAACCTCTAAGGTTTATGATTTGTTTATTTGTTTGATTTTGGTTGAATATATGATAATCTAGGTTAACGTATTAATTTTTTTTACAATACTATTGAATTTGTTAAATAGTATTTTCTAATTTCTATCACTATATATGTGTTTTTATCAATGATTATGTCAAATTTGCTCATATTAATAGATATTTGAACCCATAGGGTTCCAATGTAATTTTCAAATTGGGGAAAAAGTTGATGAGACTTTCAAACTTAATAAATTCGATGTAATTGTTACGTTTATGACTAATTTTGAGAACCGATAATGATGCATCTGTAGAACATGTCTACTTTGTTGATATAATTGATGAACTGTGTAATCATTTTTCTTTTTTATATCATAAACGAAACGGTGTTACAAATCTATGTATTACTTCTTATTTATGTAACTAACTTATCTGCAAAGTTAATGTACATTATTTCTTGTAAAGAGTATATAAGTAAAATAAAAGATGTATTCATTTATGGATAATCATATGTATTTCATAGTTTAGCATGAGTAATTTTTTTGTTAAGAATATATTGGGTTTTTCATTTATAATAATCATCTGATCATCTTTTTGGTAATTTCTCATATTTTGTTTGTAAATCAAAAATGTATAATTTAATGTTACTAGCATAAGCAGACACACCACTACAAACTTTTTCAATAGAAACAAGTTTCTTTAGGGTAGTGATGTATCCCGAACATTATACATTTGTTTTTTTTATATTATTTATGAATCAAATATTTGATTAATGATATTATTTTCTTATATAATTCAGGTATCACTAGCTAGGCATGCACAATCATATTTAATTTTTTTTATATATTTTTTAGATAACTATATCATGATTTTTTTCTTTTATAACTTATAATTTATTCGACTTTACAAATCTTGATATTCATTTATTATAATCAAAATATAATTTATCCAACCCGTGTATCACACGGGATACTAACCTAGTATGGCAATATACAACAAAAATTTAGGTTTAGTCGTTTGTGGAGGTTTGTGGAGTAGTGTTGGGGATCACCCGTATTCGTACCGATCTAGTTTATTTGGTACATGTATAGGTACTAAGGTTTTAAGATTTCGATACATACATGAATTTTGATATTCTGTACTCATTTGGAATATACATATATTTTATTTGAGAACTTTCAAATTTATGTCTAAAAGATGTGGTCGAGACGATTATCTTTAGTACTTGGTAGTTCATTTGGAGAACTCGAAACGAGGATATTTTTTGCTCCCGTGAAGATTATAGAGATCACCTTTTTGATTATATTCGGCTTTTTTTTTATGGGTTTCCTCTCGTAATTGTAAGTTTCATTTGAAATTGGTAGAGTAGCTTAAAAACCATTTGCTATATATGTAATTCTTTTTGTACTTCGCTTAGGCTTTTCTAACCTGAAGAGGTGTTATTTCAAGTTGGTTTTTTTTTTAAAAAAAAAAAAAAAGAGGAAGTTCCAAGATCATTGGAGATTTAGACAACTAGATACCCATCCCGTACTAGTACGTGTGTCAATTCCGTTTATTTGTTACTCGTAACGGTACCAAGATTATTGGAGATTTAAATAAATAGATTAATAAATAAAGCGGTACCAAAACGAGTACCGTAGTGAAATACCCATACTGTACCAATAAGTTTGATACATTACTTGGTACCGATACGAGTACGGGCATTTGCCAGCCTTGATATCCATATTAAACGTGCAAAATAAATATTCTTTTTATATAAAGATAAAATATACAAACGAGATGGCCTGCTCTTAACCTTCAAGCTTAGGTCAGAAGGTGAACAATCTTAGTTGAAGTAGCTTTAATGTTTTTTAAAGCATATGATGACCTTCGTGTATGTCCATGATTGTACTATACTAACATTGATCTCGTAATAGACATTGTCTCATGCCATGAATCAGGATTTTATTGGATTAATAATGAGTTTTTGGATAAATGTCAACCATGATATTAAGTCACACATTAAAATATAATGTACAATGTCAACTTTATAAAATCATCTAGCATTTTCTATTTATATGATGTTAATAAAATCGATTTTGTGATCTCATCAATTTTATATATTGATGTGGATTAAGATTAAAAAAAACAGAAAACAAAGAATGAAAATAATTATTTTCCTGTCTATGAAATAAACTTTAATCAATGGTTTGTTTTAAGTTTTATCCTTTTTTTTTCAAATCGATCTATCAATATTGCCATATTGGATGTCACATATATTCATCAAAATCAGTAATTTGTAACCATAAAAAATGTTCTTAAATAATGAATTCTCTAATTTTGTACATACGTTATAACCAAACTAAATATTCTAAGTATATTGTAATTTAAGCGACTTAGTTTTGCCAATCAAAAAAGGTTTTGCATGTTTGCTAGTCATTTATCGATGTAAACACTACTTTTTAATTAAATATAATCAATAATTTAATAAAATAAATAATAATAAATAAATAAAACAAATAAGTTTGGATAACATGACGATTTAAGGTCATGCTATAGCTACACCATCCTCATTTTATTTCACACCATCAAATAGCCAAAGTTAAACTTTTAAACTTTGTTTAAAATAGTCGTTTAAACAATATCTGGACAGCTATTCTGACTGCAGACGGTCAAACCTTGAAAATTTTGGTCAAAGCGACCGTCCGACCTCTACTTGACGACTGTTTGAAATGATATGTGACTAGATGTCAGACAGTGTGTATTGCCGGCCACACGGCTTAACTGGTCATGGGCTTTGAATAGTGGCTAGGTTCGGTTAATGTTTGTTTTCGTGATCCTCATAATCATTCTCGGTTAGGATCAAGATTAGGGTAATTAGTTTCTATATAACTTTGTTTGATAGCCGTCCTTATTTGAGTTGCTGTCAGCTATATTATTCTTAATATTCTATTTTAATTACTTGTAATGGTTGACAATCAAAATTTGTCTATAAATAAACTTGTATACTACATGAAACCACATTCCATTTAGTAGATCTTGACATTCTTATTCATTATATACTTATCTAACTATATGAAGACTCAAATTTCCGTCTTGTTTGTGCTCGCGGCCCTGCTTTTGGCATCGGTGCACGAGTCAAGTTGTAGAAACATTGTTGATCAACCAGTTAGTCATGAAGAAAAAATACGAGCCAATTTCATTTCAACATTCAAACGTCATTTTAACGTTAACCCGAAGCTAACAAATGGAGAAACACGGCTAACTCACGTTGTGTCACGTCGGCTAGTCCCTTGTGGACCGAACCCACTTCACAACTGACCATGGTTCATAACTTTGTATAAAGTTTTGGAAAGTAAAGATGGATGCATACATACACCTATACCTTCTTTTTTTGTTGTTATTATTTTCGGTTTTTATATATATACATGCTACAAAATTTGTAATTACTAATGTGTAATGACGAGTAGCTTATACGTATTCGGTATTACGATTTGATTTACATGTTGAAGGAAAAGAAAATACTTATGATTTAAGTGACAAGGCTTGAGGGTTTTAATACATGTAAGCAAAGTAAATAGTTTTTGGTGTATCTTTCATGCTATTCAAAATTATAAATTTACAAATCGTTCGTGTTATTGTTTTGTTTTTCTTGCTATTCAAAGATCTGTTTGGTGGACAAATATTTAATAAGTTTATTTATATCGTACTTTTTTTTTGTTATTGGACTCCTGCTTCTTGCTTGAGGTTCCGTATGGTTATTTTAATATAATTTGGCTATGGGTGTGCATGGTGCGGTTCGGTACGATTTAAGGCTAAAACCAAACCAAAAATCAAAACTTCGGTTTTTGGATTTTTTGAAATCGCTCGGTTTTGGTTTTTTCGATTTCGTCTTTCGGTTTTCGGTTTCCATTTTTGTTCTGATCGGGTTTCGGTTTTTTCGGTTTTTGCCATTTGAGCTTGAAAACTTTAGGCCAATAATTAAGTTGGTAAAAAACAATTAATTTTATAAATAATTTTTATAATTATTGACTAATAGACTATTATACATTTAAGCAAAAATATTTTATTTATATATTTATTAAATTCTTATAAATTACTTAAAAATAAAAATAAAAGAAATAAAAATTTAGAAATTCGGTTCGGTTCGGTTCGGTATTTATTACATGGAAAATCAAAACCGAACCGTTAGTTCGGTTTTTACGAAAGCATAAAACCAAACCGTCGGTTTTTTGTAAGACCCCGTTCCCGGTGCCTTACTTTAGCGTCGGATTTACTCATAAACACAGTTCTTACAATCAGAGTTACTTAAAACTTTTCGCGGAATATAAACATCAATCATTCGTTACAAAACAATAAATCTTTTCTTTGATACCATAACACAAATCATTATATTTAAAACATATTTTCTTTTATCTTCATATGCCAGCCGTTCAATCCATGCCATGTGTCATCCTCATGCAAACTCTATAATCAGCTCACCTGCGTGCATACTAAAAGTCAGCTACGATAAGTGAGTTCTAGTTAATCAAGCAACTTATCATACAACCGCTACATGCATCATATACGTATCCGAAGACACGTAGTCCACTATCTAACCTGCTCACCTTACCACTTAACCTCTTATTTACCCCTACCACTTTGTCACTTTGCCACTTTAATAACGTATAACGTTATGCCATTTTCCCACTTTAATAACGAAGTCACGTATAGGCTTACCATACCACGTACTACCGTCATGCCACTAACACTCTTACTAGACTCTTGCCACTTCTAACACACTCTACCTCTACTTGTCTACAACACACTTCATAACATTACATCATTTACATAATAACCAAGTTACATCATAACATTTACACACACTAATAACCACTTGACAATCACTATCCTTGGCGATACGTGCAATATCTGAAGATCGTTCACGCACCGACAAGCATTATATAATAGCTACCTCGTATAACATCTATAGCATACACTTACCACTTAAGGTAAGTGTATTCACACTTCACATCGAGTATGCACACAGCCCCGAAAACTTAACAAGGAAAATGGGGATAGAAACTCACCTGAACCCGGTTACTTCTTCCGTTAATGGTTACTTCTTTATTGAGTAGTGCACGACTAACTGTATAACAATTACACGTACCAATTAACTATCACTACCTATATCGTCTTTTTAGTTCAATTATTACCCACAACGAACGTGGGTCCGGGGGCAGCGCCCCTGGCAGCGGGGTTATAGGGGCGGCAGCCCCTAACGGGGTCCAAGGGGTAGAGCCCCTGGCTGGGGTTAAGCTGCCAGGTCAGCTTGGAAAAATTTTATTTTCATTAACTGTCTTAAAACATTTTCCATTAGGATTTTAAGTTATTATTCTATTCACCTACTCACTCGTTAGCCTGATTCGTGGTCTAGTACTGGATTACTTTTACTTAGTGTGACATTCGTCAATTTCGGGTCACTTTTGTTATGTAAACCCGACCCGTTTGTAACCCGAACATTTCAAATATATAAAATATTGGATCTTGTCATTTAAAATATATAAAATATATAAAATATATTTTTTTATATTATGCATTGTTTGACCATTTAAACATACCCATTTTTATGCAAACCATAAAAGAATCTTTATACCCAACCCTTCACTCCTTCCCTATATATACACACCCATCTTCTTCATTTTACTCTTGCTACATCTCCAAAAACTCTCTCAAACTCCATAGATTCAAGGTTGTTATTTCTTATGTATTTTTGAAGTTTTGACTTCTCAAGTCAAACTAACTATAGTCTTTCATTCTAACTTGTTCATCTAACATTACTAACTCTTGAATATGGTGGTACAACATATATATAATACACACCCCTTGTTTCCTTTATTTGTTACTTCACCGACTTTGGTTGGTTAAGTTTCGAATGTCATAAGGCAAGGCTTCATGGAGGACTTCGTATTCTTGATATATATTTACACACACATAACTTATTATACATATCACTTGTGACTAACTTCTAACCCTTTAGTTTGTTCATCTTATTTACAAGTTCCATGGTGTGGATTTTTATAAGACTAACCTCGGTTTAACCGAAACCCTGCTTGCGGTGCGCACATATGATGTATATATGTGTGAACCCTCGGGTGGGCAAAAGTGAAATTGCACTAATTTTGACGTTATTTTACTAATCTCGTGAAAATAACGTTAAAAGTGACGGACGGTTAATCAGGCATCATGTAGTGGCGTTGATAGCCGAAAGACAAGGGTACATGTACCGATCAGCCGGTGTCCCGATGATTGAGTGCTATGTGCCTTATGTCCAAGGCTTGATGCAAAACTACTATCGAGCCGGGGGTCTCACCGGAAGCAGCCTCTCTATCCTTATGGGGTAGTGGTAAGGCTGTCTACATCTTACCCTCCTCAGACCCTACTATAGCTTTGCTATTGGTGGGATATACTGAGTACGATGATGATGATGATGATGATGATGATGATGATGATGATGATGATGAACCTCGGTTTAACCGAAACTAGTCCAAACCGGAAACCGAACTTTTGTTTACTAGTTTTGTTAAAATAGTTGTTTAAACATGTTTATTGCTAGATTGAGTTTCAAAAATCATTTTTACAAGTTCTTTGATATTAAGCATATGGAATCCATCTATGAACTCGTTGGGAGATGGAAACCAAACTAAACCGAAACTTTTGCTTAAAAGACTTGTAGTTAACTTTTTTTGTTGTAAAATTTAAGTTTTCTTCATTTATAAACCAATATACAAGTTCTATGATATTTGGGCATGTAGAAACCATCTATGAACTATTTGTGAGATGGAGACCGAACTATACCGACTTTTACTCGCTTAAGACACACAAGTGTGTTTTTAGTTATCAAGACTTGTATATTTCTTTAAAAAAATAGTTTACAAACTGATTTTAGTTTTTTTCTTAAGTACTTGGAATAGTTGGATCCAACTTGATCTCATAACATAGCTTGGACTGACAAAACCGAACACTCGCTTAACGTGCGTTGTTAGTTCTAAACAATAGATCTACATACTTGGTTAAGTGTTCGTATGTTTTAATGAGTTATCTCATAACAATTAATATTTTGGAAAGTTGACTTTGGGTTTGACCATTTGTCAAGACCCGAACCGACAACCCGAACACTCGTTAAAAACCCGTTTTAGTATCTTTAGCCTAATGGAACTTGCATTTTAGCATTTTCCCCACCTTATTACTTAACATTGGTTAAGTAAATATTAAGGTTAGATACTTTAACCCGGTTTTGAGCAAACTTACATTTTTTAAAAGGGTTATTATTATAAATTCTTAAATAGTTACATTTTAAACCTTGAACTTTAATTGATTAGTTTTTGTAACAATTATTTTATTTAAAGATCTTCAAGACAACCTTTCTAAATCCAAGACTTTCTTTTATTTAGGCTTCATACGTTAAACTCGTCGTTCCGGCAAATCTCCAAATAATCAATCTTTCAAGTTTATTACTTGAATGTGAGTAACTTCATACCCCGTTTTCTATCTTTTATTTTGGGGGTGACATTTCAACTTATCTAAACTAAATGTTTTATACTTGGGGTCTTAAACCACAAACGTTGTTGTATACCTTACTTGAATAATTGCTCGATTTGGTGTTCTATGCTTATTTGACTATGTGTTTATCGCTTTTGGATGGTGGAACTATAAATCCTAGACCATTTGGCAACCCCTCATGGCAAGGTGTCGTTAACGTAATGCAATTAACGATAACTATAAAATCCTAAACTATTTGGCAACCCCTTATAGTTGGGTGTCGCTAACTTGTTAGCGATAACTATTTATCCAAGTTTATAGCTATTATTTATGGTTTTGTATACTAGTTTTGTGGCTTTTCATACTATATATCTATTGTTCAAACTTATGAATTGCTCACCAACCTTTGTGTTGATAAACTTTATTTTATGAAATGTTACAGGTTTGCATCTAGGTTGATTATGGAGTTCGGTGAAGAAAACGTCACAAATACCGTTAGGATATTAGCAAAACTGAACAATATTTGATTTGCTATATTTTGTTATATTTTGTTATATTTGAGTTATGAATATTTGGTTATGTGACATTTTCGATGATGTGAAATGAAATGAGTTTGTTAAATATTGTCGCTTTAAATAGTGTCATGCGCTTATGAGCAATCGTTGCACCCCGGCATGTTCCGCCGCCTTTGGTCGGGGTGTGACACTTAGCGTTTTAAGCGAACTTAACATTAAGCGAACTTAACATTAAGCGGACTTAACATTAAGCGAACTTAATCATTAAGCGAACTTAATCATTAAGCGAACTTAACATTAAGCGAAGTTAACATTAAATGAACTTATTACCAGGCGAACTTGTATAGGGCGAACTTATATGGGTGCGAACTTATCATGCACGCGAACATATAGGTTAGCGAACTTATCTACAGCAGCGACGGGTTCAGATTTTATCCCCATAAACATCTCTGTTTCACCCGTAACCCTTCGTTATGATGTTAATCAATCCCGTGAACATTCCCATGACCATTTTTTGATAAGATTCGGCCCGAAAACGCACAAAGTTTGGACCTTTAAACTCAAAAACGTTCAATACTAGATCTAAGGTTTTCTTTGAACGAACCGTATGCGTTTATGGACTCATTAGGTTCGTTCTAACATCAAGTTCGTTACTTTATGTTTCGTTTAGACCCGATCTATTATAGTTTCAAGTTTCAAGACTAAACGTTTATAAAAACATAACCTTTAACGATAAAGAACGTACCTTTACCCGTTTTTAGGTCACGGTTTAGCTTGGTTGTGAACTACGATCTTGTATCTTGATTGTGTATCAAAGATTTAGGCTAGAATCGATCTCGGACCTTCTTCTTCTTCTCACGGCCGTATAGTGTAGGTGTGTGTGTTTTTGAGTGTGTAGAGAATAATATGGATGGAAATGGAAAGGATTAGGGTTTAAGGGGGAATTTATACTCCCTTAAGCCCATGGACCTAAGGCCCATCTTTCCTTTTTGGTCCATAACTAATCCCACCTAATTATCCTACTTACTCTTTCATATTTTATTATTACTATCGCTCCGCTAACTCATTTATTTCACCCGACGCAAATAATATATTAACTATTATTCTAAAATTCCGGGATGTTACATTTTTGTTTCGATTCGGTTTTTTCGGTTTGAATTTTTCAGTTTTCTCAGTGTCAAAACGGTTTTCTCGTTTTCTTTTTCTTGCACACCCCTAAATTTGGCATTTCAATAAGTAATATAATTAACAGAATATCAAGAATTAATTTGAACAAACTCAAGATTAAAATCGACATCATTTACTTGGTTGATAATTGCAACAATTTTCCATGATACATGCTATGATCTCTTATCAATATTCAAATTTTGTTTTGGACCTTTAAACCTAATATAAAATACATTTTATTCACCATTTTACTTACTTGATGTTGCTATGTTAACTCCAATGATATAGCATTTAAATTTGTTTCAAATTCTTGTATTTTTATCAAAACTTCAATGTTAAAAGATGACTGATTTGATGTAGGGATGTTGATGTAGCTATTAAACGTCTACCAAAACGACCGCCTCTCTTCTTGGACAAAATTAACCGATGCTCAAAATATCTATTATCTTTGCACTATGTTTCGGCTCACTTGACCCGGTTTGACTAATTTAGCCCACTTTTTTCTGTAAAATGGCTGCTTAACGGACATTGATCATTTTTCGTCACTAATAAAGACGTATGTTTTTAGATTTGATCAACATGAATAAAGTGAATGCAACAAAAAATGTGATGATCTTCTTTAGGGAGTTGAAGGTTTATCATAACCATTAACAAGTAATAAGTGCAATAAAAGTAAATTATTTGAGTTTAATTAATTATCATATTACACATGTGCTTAAGCCTTAAAAGTGTGACAAGGCTAAAATCATGGAATACATAAAAAGCTTTATACTTTTAGTATTTAATTTACAAAGATGTGATGTAACGATATATACTATTAATATAGTATGAATAACTGAACATTATAATAACTCTCTACGCTTTTCGACTAATTCCACAAGACGCTCTCACAAGTATGGTAGCGCGTTAGGAAACCCAATAGTTTTGTAAAAAACGTGATAGAAAACATGTTAAAACCGTAACCTGACACGAGAAGTACACTGTACACGTTTATATATTGGCCATAGTTTGTTAGGCTATATTTAGTTAATGCACGTAAGTAAATACACGAACACAAACATTTTAATGATTCAAACGACCCGCAATTAAGGATTCTGAAACATCGGATTTGTTACCAAAATTAAGTTACACAAGGACCAGCAACAATGCAAATAAAGGCTGTGTGTGTATACACATATATAGATTATAGAGAAAAGATATAATACAATAATCATAAACGTACCTTAACGTACAACAATACATATATTCACGAAACTGATCCATAAAATCACATCCCAACATCTCGGAACCATCAATACATACTCAATTAATCATCGATTAATCGAAAAAAACATATTTGTATCGTTAATCGATCAATTTTTTACTTTTCTTCACGAAACCCGTTTTGAGCGTTTTAGTATTATTGGCTGAGCGTTTAAATATTTATGTCTTTGAGCGTTTTGTTTTTACCTTGAGCGTAATTCGCATACGTTAAGGATTAGTGATAGATATGTATCTAACCATATGGCAAGTTGAAATCATAATAATTATGGGTAAGATGGAAATGATGAGGGGGTGTTGAAGAATCAAAGGGAATATGAATGATGATGAAGATAATCATAGATTCATAAAAGTACTACGTATCAACCAAAAAAAGTGCTTTTAATTTACTAGTTTAAATTCTTTACTACACACTTTTACAATGCATTGCTCAGTGTTCTTTTTTTTTTTTTGGGAATCTTGACTCAAGAAAAAGGTGACAACTTTAAATTTAGGTAAATCATTTCCAAGACCAAAATTATCTAAACCATCAACAAGAGTAACTTAGGTTGCTTCGATTCATACGTTTAATTTTTCTAATTTGAATTTGATCGAGTCGTTTGCATAGAAGCAACTCGGTAGTTGAGACAAACAGTAGTCATGAATGGTTGTAATGTAAACCATTTGGACTTTTTATAAACAGTTGTCTAATGACTCTCGTTAAAGACCGAACCATTAAACCAGTAATACTGTCGTTAGCACCTAGGCCAATAATTGTCTCAAGACCGACCGAAATGGACCTTAAACAGTTCCTAGACTGCAGCGTTTGAAAACTGAATGTGTAATCGTATGCGTATACATTTAAGGTGGTCCATAAAAAGAAAAGTAGATTGAATTTACATGACTTGTCTGGTTTCCAAAGGCATGCTAGATGAGGAACATATTATGGACATAATGGAAGTAACACCTTGGAATTTTATGATATTAATATGGTCCCTCCTCATCTTTTTTCAATAGGCCCACTGTGTGTATGTCTGTGTGAGTAAAGTAACCACTTCAAATAAATCCAAGAAAAAAAAATGGTGTGCATTGTTTGTTTGTACATGAGATGATCATGCATCATATACTTGTACCTTAGATGAATCTAACAACAACAAAAACTTGTACCACAAAATTTTACAGTATTTGTCTCAAGGAGATTCCCTCACTTTACAGACACTTTTATAAAAGCTTAGAAAATGAGTTAGAAATTTCACTGTTGTAAGTTGTGACTAGGTGTGTAACAAGTCGGACCGTTTAAGAAATGAGCCCGAGCTTCAAAAATCTATTTTTCGTAGGCAAAACATATTACAAAAGCCGTGTTAGACTTAAACACGCAGCTGTAATATTAAACGAGACAAGAAACCGGTGTAATTTTAAAACATGCTATGGTAATTAAGTTAGATGCACCGTAAGACACAATTTAAAAAAAATTGTTTTTTTTTTGTAAAAAATGTAACAAATTCAAATTTCCATCAACTTTAATTACTATTATAATTCATTTTCCAATTTATATAATATAAGATGTATTACATAAGAATATTGATAAAAAAGAATTCATTAATAGAAAAATAGATATGTATAAATAAAAAATTAAATAATTAATGTATAAATAATAAATGAGCCTAGACCAGTTTTGAAAACTTTATCACAAGCCAAGCTTGAATTTTGGATGCAGAGCGTGAACCGAACCAAACTCGAGCTAGACTTAGGCACGCAGCTGTAAAGTTAAACGTGACAAGGAACCGGTGTAATCTTAAAACACACCATTGTAAATAAGTTAGATGCACATTGTAAATAAGATTGTAAATAATAGATGCAACATTCTAATGTAAGACGCACATGTAAAAAATTGTTTTTTTTTGTAAAAATTTTAACAAATTATTCAAATTTCTATAAACTCTACTATATGCATTGCATGATAATATTTTATATAATTATGATAAAAAGTAATTAACTAATAGAAAAACATATATATGTTAAAATATAATAATAAATAAATAATAAATGAGCCAAGACCAGTTTTGAAAACTTTATCACAAACCAAGCTTGAATTTTGGACGCAGAGCGCGAACCGAGCCAAACTCGAGCTACACTTAATATAAAACATTTCTATTCATCATTGATAGAACTAAATATATGATAGCACTTGTTATGTGATGTGGTTACAAAGTGTGAATAAGCATACAAAAACAAGCATCAAACACATTAGGCTGAGGGGTGTGGGGCTTCAACGGGGGCGCTAGAGCCCCTCCGCTCGCGCCCCCAGGCGCTAACACCACACCACCGGGGCGCTAGCGCGAAAAAACATGCAGGCGTGATGGGGTTAGCGGCAGAAGAGAGAGTAAAGTGGCATAGAGGAGTGTGCAAAGAGCCGTTGGAACCTATAAAGAGCCGTTGGCTCTTATTTAATTAAAAAAAAAAAGTTTTTTTTTCCTATATAATACCCCATTTCACCCATATCAATCACCACAACTTCAAACATTCACCCAAAATCAACTCATCTTCCCAACTTTTTTTAAAAAAAATGGCTGGAAATTGGTACCCAAACCTTGATTCAGATTATATTGACGACGATTTATGGTCGTCACCGCACCAACCGATGTTTTATTCGGAGCCGCAAGAATCATCCGGCTTTCAACCATCCAACACACAACCGTCTCCTAACTTTGTTGTTCCGGAGACACAAGAATCACACGGTGAAGCTACGGGACCAAAAAGACGCGTCCACCGGAAAAAACAACTTGCAACGGACGGGTCGGGACCGGCTTCGACTCCGAGGACGAAACGGAAATCCACTCCGTGGTCATCGGATGAGAAGGAAGCCTTGTGTCGGGCTTGGATAGTCATTTCTGAAGATCGGCGTTGCGGTAATTGTTTTAACGTTTTTAAAAATGATTTTTAATAAAAAAGTTAAATGGAAATCTAATTTATTTATTCATTTTGCAGCCGACTACCAAAAGAGCAAGATTTTTTGGACAAAGGTTAGGGAGACGTTCTATACGCTCGTTGGGAGTACAGAGCGGAACGCCGATATGATTTCGGGTCGGTGGTCCGAAATCAGAAAATTTGTCGGCTTGTTTACTAATCTTTTCAACAGGAACAGCGGTCGTATGAGACCAAGTGGCAGTGATGATTTGGCGGTTTACAATTTCACGGTCGAAGAGTGGAAGCAGGAGTGTTTGCGGAGGTATGGGATGGTGAAGACGTGGGACGATTTAAAGTTGTGGGAGAGGTTGAAAAGGTGTTCCAAGTGGGTTGAGCTGGTGGCGCCGGACGTTGATGCGGAAGTACAGCAAAAACGGACTAAAACTAGTTCGTCTGGAGCGTATAGCACTTCAACCGGGTCGGATTGCCGCGTTGGATTCGACCTAAACATTGCGGAGGAGGAAACGTCTTCACCGCCGAGGAGGCGGCCATTGGGAAGGGACGCCAAGGGGAAAAAACCGGCTGAAGGGGAAGCCGTAAACATCGCCAATCTTGTTGAATCCCTCAATAAATTCAACAAAACCATGGAGGTGGTCTCTAATGACGAAAGGGAAAAAAGTCGAATGAGAGATTTGAACTTCCTTACTAGAGACTTCAGTAACCTAAATCCGGTCGATCAAATGCTAATGGAAAAGCAAAAGGAACGTATCCGAAAGAGGTTGATCGAAGAAGACCAAGCCGAAGAATAAGAATAATGTTTTTTTTAGTACTTTAATTTTTATTTTATTTTTAGATATTAATGTGTTTTTTTTTATTAATGTGTGTTTTTTTAATAATTTATGAGTTTTTTTAATAATACGTTGTTTGAATATATTTATAAAAAAATATAAAAAAAATTCGTTGGAGCCCCTGCTGAAGCCCCTCCACACCAGGGCCAGGGGCTCCAACGGGGGCTCCAACACCCCCCTTATCCAGTTTCTCTCTCTGCCACACGTCATAATATTATTGGTTGGAGCCCCCACTAAAGCCCCCACACCCCTCAGCCTTAACAATTTTTAAGATTTAAAAGTACAAGAAATTGATAAATTGGAGGGGAATCAAATTATGGAAGTTTGAATCTGAAAAAGAGTTTGGGTTTATGAGATGGAGAATACAAAAGTACAGACATGTGAATGATAAATACTTAGATCAAGAAAAGCATATTAAAAAGTACACTCCAAAATGTGACCACTAAGAAAAATGTGCCTCAAAAGAACTTGGGACGTGCATCTTTTGCTCTCTATACTGCACCACAGCTAATCATCACCTCTACAAAAAAATAAAAATGTATTATTTTTTCAAATTTAATCACTAAAACTTTTAACATGTCATGTAATAAAAGTACTCAAAGAAGACAAATTTTAAAATTTAAACATCAAGAAACTATAAATAATAATAATAATAATAAAAATGTTTGGATCAAATACAATTAAAATTAACGTGCTAAACGTGAGAATCAAGTAGAGTAATTATATATACAAGTAGTTTTATTATGTAATTACATCATAAAGTAATTAACATAATTACTCTACTTATAACTCTACTTGATTCTCACGTTTAGCACGTTAATTTCATTTGTACGTTAACCTTCCCCATAATAAAAAGGCATAAAAAATCGGTTATAAATTTGGTCCAACCCAACCGCTCATTTGACCACATGTGGCGGTTTAGACCCGTTTATGGATAACGGGTCAATTTGGGTTATATTCAGACAATGGTGAAGCTTGGACGAGGAGAGCAGGGGGGCAAGATGTATTAGAAGGAAAAAATAACGAGGGGGACGGGCTCAAATTTTTGGTCAAAAACGGGTAAATTTACACTATTACGCAAAAAACATGGGGTCAGGGCCACCCCTGGCCATAAAGAAGCTTCGCCAATGTATTCAGGTAAGGCCGCATTACAATTTTTATCAAGTTTAAGACAACTCGAATAAACGTGTACCTCAAATTCGATTGGCAGCATCTCGATCCATAGTCCAGATATAGTCGGGCATGTCAGATCTCGGGCCCGCAACAGTGCGATAAACATAAAGCTTCTCAACAAGACAGCCGTCTAAGCGCGAGTCTAAAACTCCATTTTCATCAATAACTTCAACATTAAGCATAGGCATCCTCTGACTTAAGATCCTGCACGCCCCAATACTAACCGCACACGATGACATCCAAAGGGATCGCATTGTCGCCAGCTTGGCAGCATTGGCCAACAAAGCCGTATCACCGAATGGACAATCTCTAATCTCCAACTTCTTTAAACTTTCACACCCGGATAAAACATAATGTAACCCTAAATCACTGTCACCCGCAAAAGCTATAGACAGCATGTCGAGTTTCTTTGCGTGGGTCCCGATGTATTCAAACACACGGTCTGTTAGTAGACCGGATAACGAAAGGCGGGTGAGGTTTTTGCAGTGTTTGACTATGGCTCCAAAGCCGGTGTCGAGTGGTTCGTGGGTTATGTAATCGGGAGTTCGTGGCTCGATTATGCAAAGACGGAAACAGGTTAAGTTGGATCGGTTTTTAGCGATGGTGGTTAATGCAGAATTTGACATCTGGTGACAGAAGTAAAGAACAGATTGGAGTTTTGGACAACCTTGTGAAACCGAAACAAGGCCTTGTTCGGTTAACGTGACGTTTGCGTCCGTGACAAACAGGTCGGACGGAAATACCCTCAGTTCTCGCAAGTTTTTACAAGATAAAGCTACTTCGTTGAGCCCAATGTCTTCAATGTGATCCAATACCCATAAACGCTGCAAATTAACGCATTGACCGATGACTTTGATAATATCCGGGCTTCGAATAGTGGCATAACTCAGGTTTAATGAAGTCAATCGAGAACAAACTGAATAAATGGCTGGAAGATATGTCGGGTCAACATTCCAGAACCCTGATAGCCCGGTAAGCTCTTTGCAGCCCGAGAAAGCCTTGGATAGACCGGAAAAACACATCAGCCCGGATTCCTGATGAGTAGGCGCCTGTACCCAACTCAACGAGTTGTGGGGTCCGGTGCAGTAGAGTGGAAAGCTTGCCGAGTGGTACCGCACGGTTGAGTCGAAGAGTCTTTAAGTTGGGTGACCTTTCAACCAAACGTTCGAGGGCCGAGAAGCTAACCTCTGAACCCAAACATGACATGTTAAGAGACTCGAGTGAGGTTAAAGCGTCGGGAAAGTGGCTTAGCCAATGGCCACTTAAATCCATCACTTCACTTTCCCTCAAGTCCAATTCTCTCAAGTTCCTGCATTTTAATTCAAATTATAATAATGTATGAATCCAAATATAACCAAACCGAGCTAAAAACCAGGTTTAACAGTTCCATTTACGGTAAACTGGTTGCGAACTTCACTACATTCAAGTAGTTAACATGACCAACAAATTCGGTTTTCTTTAAAGTAGGGTACCAAAAATACCAAACCAAAACAAAATCCGACAGTTTGGTTTTATGTTTTTGTTTTTGGACCAATTTCTTTTTCGCCCAAAAAGTCGAAAACTTTCAAGCTCAAATGTCAAATTGTAAAACCGAAACCAAAGTTTTGGTTTCTGGTTCGGTTTTAGCCCAAAACCAACTCAATCTGAACAATGCACACCCCTATTTTAAAGTGTCAATATTGTTATTAATCCAAATCCTTAATAAATATATCAATTCAAAATGTATGATCAAATAATAATAATAATAAAGCAATGAAACAAGAGAATGAACCTGCAATTAGCCGCAATGGCGGATAATCCATCCGTACTAAACCCCTCACACGAAGACAAAACCAACACCTTAAAGTTCTTAAAACAAGTAGAGATCATCTCCAAGCTCTCATCCATAACCACCATCCGCTTAAGCTTAATCTCTTCCAGCCACGGGTACGCCTTAGCCAATGCATCAATCCACGAACACGCGTATCCGCCCCAGTCCTCAGGCACCAAATTAAAATCCGCAAAATGCGGTTTGCCTTTCAACTCAACCGACCTAATCTCCGGAAACCTCTTGATCAAGATATCAGGACTCACTGCATAACAGTTTCCAATGAACACCTTCCTCCGGCACCACCGTTCCATCTCGTACCATGATTTGCATACCACTGAGACCGCATTTCGGTCCTTATCGGATGTTATGAATGAGAAAACGTGCTCCATCACCTCCTCCGGTAATGAGTACACCATATTTTTTACCTGAAAATGAAATTTGTACCAACAAGCTACATGTAATTTGTACCAACAAGCTAAATGTAATTTGTATACTTTTTACCTAAAAATGAAATTTGTATATAAATGAAATTTGTATACTTTTTGTCTATAAATGAAATTTGTATATTTTTACTTGAAAATTTAAATTTGTACCAGCAAGCTGAAAAATGAATTTTGTACGTTTTTTAACTTGAAAATGAGATTTGTATTTTTTTACCTGAATATGAAATTTGTATATTTTTTACCTGAAAATGAAATTTGTATATTTTTTACTTGAAAATGAAATTTGTACCAACAAGCTAAATGTAATATGTATATTTTTTTACCCGAAAGAAAATGAAATTTGTGTATTTTTTTTACAAAAAAAAAATGAAATTTGTACCAACAAGCTAAATGTAATTTGTATTTTTTTTTACCTGAAAATAAAATTTGAATCTTTTTTACTTGAAAATGAAATTTATACCAACAAGCTAAATGTAATTTGTACACTTTTTACCTAAAAATGAAATTTGTATAATTTTTTACTTGAAAATGAAATTTGTATATTTTTTACTTGAAAATGAAATTTGTATATTTTTTTTCAGTAAATGAAATTTGTATACTTTTTTACTTGAAAATGAAATTTGTATATTTTTTACATAAAAATTAAATTTGCATAATTTTTACCTGAAAATGAAATTTGTACCAACAAGCTAAATGTAATTTGTATATTTTTTTTCCAACAAGCTAAATGTAATATGAATATATTTTTTACCTGAAAATGAAACTCGCATACCAACAAGCCACTAATCTACACCACGCGATGACTTCAAACGAACTCCACGAGTAAAAAAAAACTGTGATAAGTAAGCACGCGTGCGTTGTCGGAAGCGCGTGTTAATATAACACAAGTGGCTATAGGCTACAGCAAATGAGCTGAACTGGCTTCAGATCTAACAGAACACTATTTATCACCGGGTAAAAAATTTACTTTTACAATCAATCAATACCAACGAACGAACTAGTGAGTTTGTTTTAGCCTTCAAAATATTTGTGATAAGTAAGCGCGTGCGCAATATTTTGTGTTGCGGGCAAGAGCGTGTTAAGATAACACCATAGATTATGAATACATTGGCTTGCTTTGGATCTCAAGTATCAATCATATAAACATAACACACCGGAGATGAGTTATTATTATTATTATTATCCGGTGAGTGGGTTCAGATCTGAAGTGTGGTTTGAGAGTAGAGATGAAAGAAATAGGGAATTTTTACTTTGAAAAGTAGTAGTGGTAGCATGAGTGGTTAAAATGTAACAGCAGGGTATTACGGAGGTGGTAGGGTAAGGATGGACGGTGGAGATGGTGACACGTGGGAAGTGATGGAATATGGACCGTTGGATGAGTGATGGTTTTTGAGGAGAGTCAACATCACTCTTAGGTGCTGTTTGTTTTTGCAGACATAAACTGTCTGCAAGCTGATTTCATCTGTTTTCATGTCTGCAACTGAAGATGTGGTCTGAAGATCTGCAAGCTGAAAATATAAGACTGTTTGTTTTTATAAGCTGATACTGTCTGCATAACTGTCAAACTTATCTCACAAGATAGAAGTCATTTATTCAAGTTACATCTAGTTTTTAGTCTTTGCTTGCCATGCCGATTTGGTTTTGGTGGGTGGTGGAAGGTGGTGGTGGTGGATGGTGGTAGTGGCGGCGGACGGTGGGTAGTGGCGGTGGATGGTGGTGGTGGACAATGGGTGGTGGTGATGGATGGTTTTGGTTGGTGGTGGACGGTGGTGGTGGTGGGTGATGGATGGTGGTGGTGGCGGTGATGGATGGTGGTGGTGGTGATGGATGGTGGTGGTGATGGATGGTGGGTGGTGGACGGTGGTGGTGATGGATGGTGGTGGTGGTGGCGGACGGTGGTGGTGATGGATGGTGGGTGGTGGACGGTGGTGGTGATGGATGGTGGGTGGTGGACGGCGGTGGTGGCGGTGATGGATGGTGGTGGTGGTGGCGGTGATGGATGGTGGTGGTGGTGGGTGATGGATGGTGGTGGTGGCGGTGATGGATGGTGGTGGTGGTGGCGGACGGTGGTGGTGATGGATGGTGGACGGTGGTGGTGATGGATGGTGGGTGGTGGACGGTGGTGGTGGCGGTGGATGGTGGTGGACGGTGGCGGCGGGGTACGGGGGTGGTGGTGGCGGCGTACGGTGGGTGGTAGTGTTGGCGGACGGTGGTAGGAGCAGTGGATGAGAGGGTGGCTGCAAAGGGAGAAAAGTAGGGTTTTTTTGTGAAGATGTTTTAAGCAAGATTTCCTTGCTTTTCTTTTAAGATGAAAGAAGATAACGTCATATATGTTTTAAGAAAAAAAACAAACAGTCTTCAAGGGTAATGTCTGCACGCCTGCAGACATTAGCTCCATTGAAGATGTTTGAAGAAAAAACAAACACCCCCTTATTATCTTCTTGTGACTGTTTATGCATGCGAGCAGCGCTCTCGCCTGCTCTCTTGTCGTCGACCTACTCTTGTTTTTCATTTTCTTAATATATTTATATTACATTATAATATATTCATGTATTTTTTTTTAATGTAAGGAAAATAAAAATTTTATAATTCGAACTTTAATTACTTGTTTTACTTTCATCACCATCCACACGTTATTGGAGTATTTAATAAATCGGATAAACATTTTTAGTACCGGTATTGAACTAGTATCAAGTTTTGAGTTTTCATTATTGTTACTGGTATGATTCGGTACATTAATGGTATTTCTCACATTTTGCACGAAATACCAGTGCTGAACCGAACATTACGATACCAGTGCTTGTAAATATTTCAAATTTTCGGGCTCATACGTAATTAACATCTGGCGTGTTTCGAAGAGATAATACCCGTTAGTTTCATAATATTAACAACAACAAAATTTGAAAAAGTAAATGTACAGTTGTGCCATGCGGATTCTACCAATTGACAACACGTCAACACCTTAGCTAAACTAAAAATTAAAACTCGTCAACGCCAAATACAATAAAATAACAAACTTTTATGAAGAACTTGTGTGTTCTGTCAGTGTCAACTAAAGATGACCTAAGTTGTAAACATAAATTTCTAAGCTAAAAAAATAACATTAAAAACATTTTTAAAAGTAGCATAAAAGAAAGTTTTAACAAAATAAATTGATGATGTGGCAAAAGCACGGACCGCCACTTGGATCACTCAAAGCATCCGCAACAAAACTCTTGCCTTTTTAATCCTTGATTATAATTAGTTTTAAGTATAACCGAAAAGAATGCTTGTAAAATATCATAGTTTTTACAAGTTTAAGTGTGTTATACTTTATATACATCATAAACTTGGTTTTTTTGAAGGTGCAATATTTTATGAGTTGAAGTGTATGGAATTGCTCTCATTTTTATTTATATAAATCATGAAGCATGTATAAATAAATTTTATAGGTATACACATGCTAATAACATGCAAGTCTGCATAGGGACCATTTAAAGGCATGACTCATGAGGATGGTATATATGGTCCTGTGGATCTTTGCCCTTTGATGGTAGCCAAGTGGTAACCAGCTTCTTTTTGTCTTTTTCATGTAATAATAAAATCTATAAAATATTAGGTTTTTCAAAGTGTTTGGTTGTTAGATCACCTTTTTTTATTATTATTTATTTGCTTACTTTAGACTTAATTTATACTTTAAATGCGTTATTTTCTAAGAATATAAATATGTCTTGATTCTCATCCGCTTTGTTGTTTTATTAATTTATACAAAATAATAATATATTTTTTACACTTAAATATTTGTAAAAAGTTATTACGTAAATTGCAAAGTAACCTTATTGTTTGGAGTTGGGATTGGATTCATAGTACATCCGTCATGGGCGTAGGCAGTTTTAGGAGAACAGGTTCGATCGAACCCGTACACAATTTTGTTTTGTGTATTTGATGGTCGTTCGTTCCTCGAAATTTTCCGAACCCGTAGGAAAAAAATTCTGACTACGCCAATGGTCCATCCTCGATAATGAAAAGACTCGTGTGGGAAAATAAAAGTTAAGCTTTTGACAACTTGGGAAGTGGGAATCGGTTCATGGATTTGGTTGGGTGACTCGACCGGGTCATTATCGGTTAGGTCGGTTAAAATTCTTTTGATCTATGACAGATATAATTCTAATAATTTAGTTGTGACGGGTGTAAATGGGTTTCGAAAAATTGCAATATTCATGTTTGGAGACGCGGAGATGGATAAAATCTCCACTCAAGTGGCTTTGAGTAAAAGAAACATCCATGTTCCTTTTCGTCTTTGCGGTTTTTGTGATTCAGAAGTTGAAAAGGTCGAGCATGTTTTAGTGGGTTGTTCATGGCTTCGTAAGTTTGGGACTTCGTGAGCTTGTGGTGTAAAGTACCTCCGATACTCGCCTTCTCGATCAAAGATTTGTTGGAGCTTTATTCAAGCTCGGGAGTAGGGGTAGATAAAAAGATGGTTTTCCAATGAATCGTGATTATAGCTTGTTGGAGTATTTGAGCTCAAACTCATCTTGACGATGAGTTTTGAGCTCAAACTCATCTTTAACGACGAGTTTGGCCGTAACATGCCATCCTGTCATTAAAACATAAATCTCATCATTACGATTGAATTGAGATGGGTTAATTTCGAAATTAAGTAAAAGTGAATGAAGTCATTTTTGAAATTTTAAGAGAGACATAGCAAAGAATATGTGAATTCTGCGTGGAGCTTTGTGGACACGTGGAGCAACTTCAATGATGACTTTAATTTCCAAACCACATGTTACCTAATCGATTTTGCATCTTAATTTTATGAAAGTCTTGGGTGTTTTCTCGAATTCCCATTAGTCAACACTCCTTGTCCCTTGGTATGAGGTATAAGTGTATAACAATCTAATACATTATATATAATATTTTTTATTTTTAATAATAGATAATTATGTAATTTATACCTACTTAATAGATAATGTTAACCTTTGGCTACCTTAGGGACCAAACGTAATACTTTTGCATACTTTGGGTCTAGATATGCAATTTCTCATACTTAAGAATAAAAGCCATAATCAGTACATACCTCATGGCTCCAGATGGTCGAAAGATTTAAAAGGAGCTTTGGCCCCGTACCCTGTTGGGATTGTATATATGCTTTGATATATAACATATGGTATGTTTATCATAACTGTTAAACAATAACTTCAATATAACACTCGTTTCACCTGGGTATTCCTAGTATTTTTAGTTTCGCTACCTAAAGTGGAGAGTGATGAAGAATGTGGACGACCTTAGTTCCGAATATCCATGTTACTGTTTTTTGCCCGTGACAGCCACTTAAATTCTCCATTATAATCATCTAATGGTGTAAGATGTGACCCAAGTCAAGAGGCTCCCATGCAACGTGGTTAGGTGGTCAAGTCAATATGCGAGGGTCACATCATCTTTAGGGATACATATATGTATCTACTTTCGCTTGCAAAAGAAGGTTAGATTATCTATATTATTATTGCTCACTATCAGCCAAACCGGATACTTATTCTCGCGTCATAGATTGATCATAAGAATAAATCCTTTTTGTTATGACGCAAGGAGTCGTGATTAAGTAATATTTTGGTGTAAAAAGAATGTAAAAACAATTACTTTTACATATTTAATGAAAGCTGAATAATTATTTCAAAGTTTCATAACTGAACGTATAAAAGGTTATCGTCGTTGCTGACATATATTTGGACCAATTGGTATATGACTCACGGCCCAAGTCCAATGTTATTCTGGCCCGAACCAAACACGCCAAGAAGTCCATACTCCATGAGCCCGAACCATGATTCAAAGACATGAGTACATGACCATGGGACCAAGATTGTGATATTTTGTGTTCATTTAATCATTACAAAAAAATAAAAGTTTGTGACATTGAAATCTCACTTCATTACATCCATATATATTTATCAATTTTTATGTTTATATTTTAATACAACATTTAATGCTTGAAAAATGAAAGATAAGAGTTTTGTTAGTTTATGGTCAATATCATGTCGCCAATTATAGAGTTGGATCTTCCAAAAACAATTAATTCTGGTAACATGTTGATTCAATTATAACGATATTTTTTAGTCTCGAATAGGTCCAAAGAGGTCGGGTCTATCAAGGCCCATATTATTAAAAGAAAAAGTTGTATGTAGTTTTAGAATTGAAGAAATGGGCCGGCCCGAAATCATTGAATGGGTATTGGACTATTGGGTGATGCTTTATTGCAAATTTGCAATTGCCCATTTTTATCTTTAAAAAAAAAAAAAAAAAGGAAAAAAAATCCAATACAATAATGTCTTAACGTGTATTACGTACACAAATTCATTTTTTCTCAAATCAATCCATGAAATCACATCCAAACATCTCGAAATCGTCAATACATATCCAATGAATCACTGGTTCACCAAAAAAAAACAGTTTTGGATGGTTAATCAATCAATTTTTTCACTTTTTTTCACGAAGACCGTTTAAGTTTTTGTGAGCGTTTTAGGTTTTTACCTTTATTTTTTTGCCATCGAGCGTCTCGCGTACCTACCGTATGTTAAGACATTAGCGTACAGTAACTGCACCTCAAAAAAATAAATGCATCTTATATTTCTTTTTTTTTTTGAAGAAAACTAAAGGATTTCATTAAAATGTATGTTTACATATAAATTTTTTATAATTGAAAAAAAAATAGAAGAGACACTTGTTTTAATAAAAACCAACCGCAACCGACCCTCATAATCGTCCCTGACAACGGTCACCCATATCCGTAACGATAAGTGAGTTCAATAAAAGACGCGGGTATTTAAGAGAAAATTAAAATATAGAACAAATTAAATCATTCATTTTGTAATTTTGAAAACTTTCATAATATAAGAAAACTAGTTTTTATTCCCCGTATTACAGGGGTTGTGTTTATTTTTCGTGTCTAATATTCAATTTTTTTTTGCATTTTAATTTTATGTATTATAAAAAATTTAATAATATACTTAGGGTTTGATGAATAAATAGTTTCACAAATAAATGACATATTATAACCCGTTTAAAAGCTATGGGTTTGGTGAGACCTATGACCCGCTTATTTCTTTTTACTATAAATTGTTTTCTTATTATAAATAAAATATTTTTCTTAAAAAAATGGATATTAATATTTAGTATATTCCTACTTTATAAGATTTGCATATCAAATACTTTGTGAGATTTATTTTTATAATGGTGAGATTTATAACTTGTTCAAGGTTATCTACGTATTGTGAGACCCATACCGTGAATTCTGGACAAATGCACTTGAAGCTTTCATTTGCAAATAAAACAATATGGTGGCTTTAGTAAATGTAAGAAACAATCATAAAGCTTTTAAATGTTACGTTTATTTACGGTGGTTGTTTTATATTATTCGTTTCTAATATTTATTTATGTTTTGAATTTTTATTTTTTTGTTGTATGAAAGTTAATAATATACTTATGGTTTGATGATAAATTGTTTCACAAATAAATGAGATGTTATAACCCGGTTTAAAAGTTATATGGTTTGATGAGACCCAAAACTCGTTTATTTTTTTTTACTATAAAACTGTTTTTTTATTATAAATAATATCTATCTTTTTAAATAAATAATATATTAATTTTAAGTATATCCCTAGTTTATAGGATTTTTATATCAAACATTTGGTGGGATTAATTTTTAATTTAATGAGATGTTATAATCCGTTTAAGAATTATATGGGTTTGATTAGACCCATACCCATGAATTCGGGTCAAATGCATGAGAAACCTCCATTTAAAAATCAAGAAAATCTGTTGACTCCAAAAAAATAGGGGAGCGACTACATCGCGACACCTAGGATTTTATTATTTTCGTTTATATATATTATAGATAGATGATTGAAATGAAGTATTTTAATCATCTATTGTGATATTAAAAAAATATGAACAAATTTCTTTTATTATAAAACCCACATACATGTAAACTAGGTATTTATATTACTTAAGCATAACCGACATACGTGTAGCTATACGTTTGTTTTTTTTAAAAGAAACAGATGAACAAATTAGTTTAAATATTTATATGCATAACAATAAAACATACGATGGAGTAAAATTTATAATACATGCCGCCATCTTATTACTATGAACCGTGTTCGAAGTTGGAGTCCTTACTCCTAAGTTGAAACCATACGAGAAACGAAAGTTGAAGTCTTAAATGGACAATCACGTGTCTTTTGAAGACTACATGTTGATAAGTTTCAATAAGATATAAAAGATATATAAATCAATTGGTTGGTAATCAAAACTTGTTGTAGTAGTATAATGATCAATGAAAGATCTAGGTTGTTTCGCAAGACCATATGACATAAAAATGTCATATGTAGGCATTTGTCGAGTCTTCAATGGGTTGACATGGCTTTATATATGTTGCAATCTTCCAAAACACACACCACACACACACATATATATATATATATTGGTTTGTATTAGCATGGGCATTCCATAGAGAGTGGTGGCATGTGATACTATCATCTCTCTTTTTGACGAGTTTTGTCATACTTTAATATGATATTTTCATGTCTTGTTAGGTTATAATTATCCATTTAGCATATCTAATTTCTATAACATATATATCTTTAGTTTTTAGTCGAGAAAACAAGAAGGATGGTGATGATCGAGTATCCAGGATGGATTGTACTTACGTGAAATTTGATTAATCAAACAACCTTTTCAAGAGAATCAAGTCTTAATATCTTAATGTACTTAACACGTGGTAACTTTACATACATACGAAACTATCATGTGTATGCTTTATGTACACAATCGAGTAATTAAACCAAACACAAGGTTGATATGAAACTAAAAGTTTGAGACTCATTTACGCTATATTGTTTTTATATACTCGGTAATTCCAAAAGTAGGACGTTATAAATTTTTAGGTATAGTGTCTATATTGTTTTTTTAATGAAGTCAGTATTGTCTATCTCTTTCACTCGTACTTTTAATTATGATGTAGTGGTAGGAAGATTGAGTTCTTTTATGAAGACCCGGGTTCGATATCCACAGATAACATTTTGAGGAGGGCATGAGTGACTCAATAAATAAAGACTTAGATTTTTGGGATATCCAGTTTAATCCTGAGGGCTTAAGTTAAGGGGTTCGTGTGGCTAGGTTAGGCTAGCTGACTGTGGTCTTTTGTCATTTGTTCATCTCGTATGAAATACCTAGGCAAATATCTGGTTGATCATTTAGTCGCTAAACCTTTTTCCATTATACGCATTGTTTTAAAACCGGAATTTTACTCGTATCGGATTGAGCTAAAAAATGGTACACTCAGTTGAACCAGGTTATACCGGGAGGTTCAATCGGTTGAGTAGTTACCTTATAATTTCCTATAAATGCAACTCCAACTTAAAAATAACCCAAAAGTAAATGATTTCATAACAAAAAATAATCCAAAAGTTAATCTATATTAAAAAATAATACTAAAGCCCTCAATTTTTAAAAAATAGTCATAAAGTTTACACGTTCGAATGTTAATTGTTGAGTTAAAAGTAATTATGGAAAAATATGAGCTGCAAATATAAAAAATTTCTCGTACTTAAAACCGGTTTGCCGGTAAAAACCGATATTTAAAAAAAACCGCCGGTACAGTGTTATAGCAAACCGGCCAAAATTACCAGACTTAAAATACCGACATGCTATGCGAAATCTGGCTTAACCGACCGATTTTTAAAACACTGTTTATACGTATAGTATACCGTGGTTATTTTTAGTTGCACATGAGAAAGCTACCTACCACCTACCCACAATGAAGTAGGTGGGAATGTGGGATGGGACATAAATTTAACTAGGTTTTATTTATTTATTTTAATTTAAATACGTTACTTTTGTTTGTGGGATTCCAAGAAATTATAGCACGTGGTATTAAAGAAAGGTATCTGTTTAATATGAGTAAAGTATTTGAGTATGTATATTAATCACGTATCTCCATTATAGTGTTCATTAAATACCGCATTTGTTAGTTACTGAAAATATAACAAATAATTATACGTGTCGAATTAGATCAAGAGAGTAAATAAAGATATAATGAACATATAATTTTAAGTTGTTTTTCTTAGTAAGATAACACATATTTTATACACTTCTCGACATTTCATAGAACTCAATATAATATTATATTAGTTTTAAAAAGGGAGAGACACATGGCGAGAGGACCATCTCAAGTCTATAACAAAATTATAAGTTTTGAAAGACGAGATAGTCGGAAAACTCAAATTCGCCGGAAAAAAAGAGGTCGCCGGGAAAACGAGGTCACCGGAAATGGAGGTTGTGTGTTAAAAATAAAATTTTTGTTTTACCCACTCAACTAATTTGAATGACATTTTTAGTCCAAAACATTAACGAGGTTAGTGTTCATTTAGACGGTGAGTGGTACAGGAAAATAGGGTGAAAGTTGAAAGTGATGGGTGACAAATCAAAAGTTGAGAGTGTTATCTATCAATGAGGGAAAATTGGGAGTATTAAAAACCAATATCCCTTTATAGAAAAGCATAAATCAATCGGTGCAGAGATTGAAAACGATCAAAACCAAAATCTCTTAACCAATACGATACTTGGTGGAGCATTTGAAGATAATTGAATGGGGTTATTATTAGTTTTGGAGATGAACACAAAGATACTTTCTTTGATTCGATTGTTTCGGTGTCTTTTTATGATTTTCATCTTGTAATTGTAAATTTTGTTTAAACTATATACATAAAAATCCTTTATTTTTATTTATTTAGTATGTATTTGTATTTGTCCCTTCCATAAAAAGCTAGTGATGGAGTGGTAAAAGAAAGACTTGATGTTTCATGTGATCCTTGTTTGATTCCTACCCCAACATTTAGTTTCAACATTCTTATCTCAAGCATTTAGTTTCAGTGATACCAGAGTGATGACAAAAGACTAGACGAGTAGGCGACGTTCAGCTCCGATTAGCAAAGGACCGTAGAAACTTTCTAGTTATGAATCAGGTATAGAACCAATAGGCGACGCTTGGTTACAATTTAGGATCCGCTATTATATGTTTGCTCTAGTTTTTGTTGTTTTTGATGTTGAAACGGTTTTTCTTTATCCATGGGCAATGAGTTTCGATGTATTAGGTGTATCTATATTTGTAGAAGCTTTAATTTTTGTGCTTATCTTAATTGTTGGTTTAGTTTATGCATGGCGAAAGGGAGCATTGGAATGGTCTTAGCTCCCGAATATTCAGACAATAAAAAGAAAAACGGAAAAATTGAGATAGTTATGAATTCCATCGAGTTTCCCTTATTTCATCGAACAACCCAAAATTCAGTTATTTCAACCACATTAAATGATCTTTCAAATTGGTCAAGACTCTCTAGTTTATGGCCGCTTCTCTATGGTACCAGTTGTTGCTTCATTGAATTTGCTTCACTAATAGGCTCACGATTCGACTTTGATCGTTATGGACTAGTACCAAGATCGAGCCCTAGATAGTTAGATATTTGAACTGGATGAGTTCTATCTCATCGCATTGTCGTGCCTTCGGATGAGTGTTCACGAGCGCTGGCATTAGGTAAGAGTTTTCCCTTGATCGAAAGACGATTGATCTCAATGTTATGAATTTAACCAGTAGCTCATTTAAAGAATTCGTCGACAATTAAAAAAAAAACTAAAGAAGAGTTTTATTTCTTCTTTTTTGACCAACAAACCTTTTCTTTTCCACCTTAAAATCTATTAAATCTGTATTTGCAAGGATTTAAACATACCACTTTACTTTTTTGAAGGGATGTTTCATTTTGGTGAGTGGACGTTACACCATATCACTAGACCAACATAGCTTTAAAATAAAGGTTTATTGGATTTTAATAATCTCAATTATATGGTATTGGTCGATAATAATCCTTATTTAATTTATCGACACCGACGGTCCCAAATTTAAAAAAGTTCCCCCCTCCCAGTGCCCCCCCGGTTAAAAATGACTTAACGGCGTTATACTTTTTACCGATTTTCAAACTAATGTTTTAGGGATTTTGATCGGAATAAAGAATATGAATCAATTTAAGTAAACTTAGTTCGAAACGGTGTTCCAAACAACGATATAATGCTTCAATTCGAGTGTTCGAACTTACAGTTAACAAAAATCAAGCCGTTTGGATCATCGATTCGGGCTAAGTTTTACAAAAATCGATGCGTATAACGCCGTTAAGTCCTTTTTAACGAGGGACCATTAGGACCAACTTTTTTATATTTGAGACCGCTAATGACGATACAATGAATAGAGATCATTACCGACTAATACCATGCAATAGAGATTATTAAAAATTCCAATAAACCTAAAATGAAATACAATAATTTAATAATATTTGTGTATTTATTTAGCCTACAAATAAACACACTTTATCCAGATTCCAGAATGAATATATATATATATATATATATATATATATATATATTAAAAATCAGAGAAAAAGGAGTAAAATGTCCTTTAATATCTAACCGACGGTTTACTTTTCTTTATTCACCGATCACCTTCATCACGCTAACTCATTAACGTACTTTCATAGCATTAGTTGCCTTGTTCCATTCCATCTACTCTCAAAACTCATCTTCCTTTGCTTTTTACCAAACCCTAACTTATTATTATTATTATTATTATTCAAATTCATCTGCTGGCCGGATTTTCAGGTATGGCCTCTGTTTTATTATTATTAACTATCAGTCTATCACGAGCATCCTGATTGATACCGACATGTTTTTACTTAGTATAGTTTACACGTGTAAACAGACCGGAACGTTAAGTGAACTGTTCGTGAACCGTTAGGTTGGAAGTTTGTTTAGGTTCTTTTATTTAAATAAACGAACTAACATGAACTAATTTATTTATTTAGTTTTGTTTAATTATGTTCGTGAACGTTCGTTTATGATTGTTAGTTTAAGTCCGTGTGTTTATGTTTGTTAAGTCTGTATAACTTAATTATATTTGAAAATAATTTAACATGGATTAGACTTCAACTGGTGTTTGTCTAGAATTGTTTATTTATGTTTATGTTAATGTTCGTTACTACGAATGGACATAAATGAACACGGACATATTTATTTTCTTAACGGACGAACATGGGCAAGAAAATTGGTTTGTTTAACAATTTTTTGTTCATTTAACTAAACGAACGAACATGAACGCATGTTTTCTGTTTATTTCATGAATGTTTGTTTATGTTCATGTATTGGTCGTGTTTGTTGGCGTGTTTATGCAATTATGCTCATTTTTTAATAAAAATCTTTTTAACGAACAAACATAAACAACAAATTTGGTGTGTTTAATTGTTCTGTGTTTGGTATAAGTTAAATGAACGAATATGTTGGTCGTGTTTGTTTGGCCTGTTTATAGGCCGCCTAGTACTACTAGGATTGAATATTGTAAATAAAGTTTACGGCTTTGATAACGTATTTTGAACTTTTTTTTTGTTTGTTTAATTGAGCAAACGAACGTGAACACGTGTTTCGTTTGTTAATTGATGTTAGTGAACGTTTGTTTATGCTAGTTTGTTTAAGTCGGTGTGTTTATGTTTGTTTAATTCAGGTAACTATGCAAATTTATTGTTTTTAAAAATAACTAAACATGGACTAGACTTCAGCTCGTGGTCGTTTAGGATTGTTTATTTATTTCCGTTTATGTTCATTTTATATTTGTTTATTCAAGTTCATGAACTGTTAGGCTAATTTTTCTAGCAAACGAACATAAACAAACACGAACATGTTCAATCAAACAAACATGAACAAGAAATCGGTTTGTTTAATTGTTCATGTTCGTGTTCGTGTTCGATTAAGCAAAAAGAACAAAATTTTTGGTTCATTTAATTAAACGAATGAACATGAACACATGGTGTAAATTTAACTATGTAAGTTTTGTTATTTTAAAAAATAATTAACCATGTTTTAGACTTCAATTGGTGTTCATTGTTTATTTATGTTCATGAATTCTTAAATTATTTTTTTAACGAACAAACATTAAATGAACACGAACATGTTCATGTTTTTAATGAAAGAACACGAACATGCTCTCGTTTGTGTTAGTTCGGTTCGTTTACATGCATAAAATTGAATATCGTAAACAAAGTTTACGCCTTCATAACGTATTTTGTGTTTTTAAGTTGTAAAAAGTATTTTAACTTATGGAATATTTGTTTTTTGTTTTTTTTGCAAGCCTGCAGCATGGATTCACATGTCCGTTCATTACTATCAACAGCAGATCCAGAGACTGAGTTCGTAGACCAGATAGCATTATTTGCAGCCCTTCTATGCGGCTGCATTGTTCTCGGTCATCTACTTGAAAATAGTCGATGGTTAAATCAATCAATCACCGCCCTTCTGATCGTACGTTACTAATTCGGTATATAATTATGTAAACAAGTTTTACGATGAAAATTGGTTTAATCTGTTTATGACAGGGTTTAGCTACCGGATGCGTTATTTTACTAACTTCTGGTGGTAAAAGCTCCCGCATATTGGAATTCAAGCAAGAGTTTTTCTTTATTTATCTCCTTCCGCCTATAATATTCAACGCTGGGTATGTATGCATGATTCGAAATAACATATATGTGATAGTGTCTTAATATATTTTAATATTATATGATTTCTGACTTACTGTTATATTATTTCAACAGGTTTCAAGTGAAAAAGAAGCAGTTTTTCCGCAATTTCATGACCATTACTTCATTTGGAGTTATTGGTACTCTGATTTCATTTGCCATTATATCGTTCGGTATGTTGTTATATGGTTAAACTAAACATCTATGTGTTTTTTGTATTTTTGTAGGAAGTGTTTATTTGATTTAGGTTTATTAGACTTTAACTTGTTTTTTTTGGTTCAGGTGCAATGCGCTTGTTTCCTATATTGGATATTGGTTACCTCGAGCTCAAGGACTATCTCGGTATTTATTCTTTTTCCTCATGTCTCCAAAGTTTAGATGAATTTTTCATTTTTAAGACTTGAATATGTAATATATACCGTTAAAATCTTATTAAATGTCATATATACCCAATCTAAACTTAAAATATCATATATAACCGTTTTATATGAACGTTTACTTTATGACAATTTTATCCTTCTCAAACATATTACCTTTTTAAACCCTGATGTAATTTTTGTGAATATATTTTTTGCTTCGATCATAGGTTAGTTTGAGAACTCTTTTTAATTAAAACGAAAATTTCACTCACATGCAAATTTGATTAGAGTGTTCTTTTTCTATTTGTAAATTACAATTTCTGAAACATTGAAATTCTTTTTAATTCTAGTAGTGTTATATAAAATTCAGTAATAATATCTATTTTTAGGTCAGCCACACAACTCTAAAATATGTATCTAAACCAAATTAAAAGAATTAAACTTTTTATCAATCAGTTATAAACAAATAATATCAAAATATAAATAAAACCTTTATTATCCGTCTTTTACCAACACAACAAGAGTTTTGGAATAAAAATAATTTTATTAAGTTAATAAATAAAAAAACAGTTAAAACAGTTAAGGATTTGAAACTAGTACATTATTTGCTAACCTTCTCATTTAATTTTTATTTATTTGTTTATTTATTTTATTTTTCATTTTGACTTCGAGAAGCACTTGGAGCCATATTTTCCGCAACAGACTCTGTTTGCACCTTGCAGGTACATGTACTTTTACTTTGTGATCCTTAAAAGTTAATAATAATGTCTTAACCAAAATGTTACCTTGTGATTAGGTGCTTAATCAAGAAGAAACACCATTATTATACAGTCTAGTGTTCGGGGAGGGTGTTGTGAATGATGCAACATCGGTTGTACTTTTTAATGCCATCACAAAGTTCGACTTATCTGACATGAACTTCTATATCGCTCTTGATTTTACTGCTAATTTTCTTAAATTGTTCGCGTTAAGCACCGTGTTGGGAGTTTTTGTAAGTCTTCATTTATCTATATACTTGGCTAGTATTTGTTTGCTAAAATTATTATTATAACCGTTTATGTAGGTTGGACTGCTATGCGCGTTTATCATTAGAACGTTATATTTCGGAAGGTACATTGCTACTATATTTCATTTGGCGTGTATTTTATGCATGGCAGCAAAAGTCGCTAGGGGAGTACTCAGAGAGTACTCGAATATGGTAAATATAAATAAAATTTGTTTTTGGATATTATATATATGTAAAATATCATAAGTTTACGATATTTTATAACAAAATAGGTGAATATCAATATAAATAAGAGAACTACATTTTTAAATAATAAATTATTCTAAAAATTACTAATAATTAGTTAAAAAAAATGATATCTGTTCTTTAATATTATAGAAAGAAATACGAATTATGTTTTAATTTTTTAAGTCAGAATCGGCCCAAGTTCACACATTAGATGTGATTCTGACTAAGGTTGAGCACATTCGATCGATTCTTAGCAACTAGGCGGAGTAAAAGAAACTCACCTCGGCGTCAGACCTTGTAGCGAGTTCTCGGGGAGTTTTCGGTCTTTTACAACATTGATTTTATGCTAACGTATTTTGTCAATTTTCACTTTTTCAGGCATTCAACTGACCGTGAAGTAGCTCTCATGATGCTCATGGCTTATCTTTCGTACATTACAGCTGAAGTAAGTGATTGCTTTATAATGGCTCTAAGGGTAGTTTGGGTAATTTGTCACAAAACTAACTTTTATTCGCTTCAGGTGTTTGGTTTAAGCGGAATCCTTACTGTATTCTTTTGTGGGATTGTAATGTCTCATTACGCGTGGCATAACGTCACTCATAAATCACAAGTGACCACAAAGTGTGTAATCATCTCCAAATTTCCTTTTAATAATAATATGAAAATATTTAAGCTTAAGTTGTGTGGTTTGCACTTTGTAGGCATACTTTTGCAACGATGTCATACATTGCAGAGGTGTTTATTTTCCTGTATGTCGGTATGGACTCTTTGGACGTTGAAAAATGGAGGTTTATTAACGACAGGTAACCGTTGTAAGTTGTAAGTTGTAACCAACTTTATTAACCGAGAATCTTTTTTTTTATTTTTTTTTTATCCGATTTTTCAAAATTTTTAATTTTTCAGCCCTGGAAAATCAATATGGGCAAGCGTTATACTGCTTGTTCTGATTATGGTTGGAAGAGTGGCTTTCATATTACCTCTTTCATGTATCTCTAACTTTATCCTGAAACGGAGGGACGGTAATGAAGAGATCGGGATGAAACAGCAGGCAAGTAAAAAGTATATATAAATTTCTTAGATTTATCGGATTACTCACTCATTGTAACGATAATGTTTTTATCGTAATTTTTTTTACAGATTACAGTTTGGTGGGCCGGTCTAATGCGAGGAGCTGTATCGATTGCGCTTGCGTATAAGAAGGTAAACTCGGTAGAAAAATTAATAAACTTTAAATATATTTTTACTTATTTATTTTTATAATATGTTTGTAGTTTACTGGATCTGGACAAACAATTCAGCCTGCAAATGCACTTTTGATCACCAGCACCATTACTGTTGTTCTTTTTAGCACTGTTGTAAGCATCTCAATCCCTTCATAATAATATACTTTATGTACCAATTTTTTAAAAAATATTAGAGGGTCAAAATGGGTCACTTGAAATTCCACCTTGTTTATTTTCGGGTCAAAATGGGTAGACAAATTTAAAGAAATGTGGCAGGTTGCGGGTCGGAACGGGTTTCGGATTGGAACGGGGTTGGTTCAGGTTTTAGCTCGGATCAAGCTTCGAGCCGACACGAGTTTTCGCACGGGATGGGCTGGGTTTCGGTTTCTTTTTTGGTCGATTTCGGATTCGTTTTGGTCGGGTTCTCAGTTTTGTTTCCGTTCGGTTTTAGTTTATTAGTTTCGTGTTGATTGAATTTTTTTTGGTTTTGATCGGTTTGGTAGATTTTGGTTTTTTGGTCCGTTTTCGTAGATTTTTCTGTTTCGGTTCGATTTATCGGGTTTCTTCTTTTTATTTTGAACGAGGAAAATGGAAGAATCATTTTAGTTTTTTTTTTACTTTATGTATATTTTGAGTTAATGATTTTTTTATTATTTTCTTTGATTTTTTTGGAGGGATCCGACCCGTTTCGACCCGGACCCGTTTGACCCAAACCAAAACAACCCTTTTTTAATTGACCCGTCCGAACCCTAACCTGTTTCGACCCATGACCCGTTTTGACCCAACCCGACCCATTTGCCACTCCTACAAAAGATATTAATTTAAGGTTTAAAAACGGTCGTCTGCAGGTATTTGGGTTGCTGACTAAGCCGCTAATAAGGAAGTTGTTACCTCAGTCAAGCCAAACTGAACCGTCGAGCCCGACGACATCATCAATGCCACTTTTAGGAAACGGGCATGATGATGATGATCCTGAAAATGGGAATCATGGAAGACCTCTAACAACTAAATCGAGTCTAAAGATGCTATTAAACAGTCCTACAAGTACGGTTCATTACTTTTGGAGGAAGTTTGATGACGGCTGGATGCGCCCGATTTTTGGCGGTAGCGGGTTTGTGTCGAATGCGACCGGGACCCGCGACATGAATGTAATTCATTGACTTGTTGGTTTAGACTTTTGTACATAGTAGGAATGCATGGACACTAGGTTACCTTACAAACTTATGTACTCATTTCTAGCTTTCTAACTATTTTTGGATTGTTTTTACTTTTTACTCTAGGTTACATATATTTTTGGATTGTTTTTACTTTTTACTTTAGTTGTGCGATTTTAAAGCTAATTTGATGCATTGTTAACAATAATACATGCTGTTAGATTTACTATTCTAATAAAACAGGGTTTTTTTGGACACTTGTCATTCACACAAATCGTCTGTGCTCCATCAGTTTTTCTCAAACCTTCCTTTAGATGGCTCAATCGAACCCTCTTTCTCCTTAAAAAATGGGTGATCGCGCAATCATTTTGGATGACAACTGATGGCGCCACCCCAAATCCACCACCGGCACCCCAGGAAGTAAACTAGAGAGAAAGAAACACAACTCATTTCTTATTATAATATTTTTTTGTTTTTTTGTCTTTATTTTTCCTTATTGTGATGGTAGACAAAAAAAGTTGATTAAATTTTATATTTTTTATCACTTAAATACTCTCAAATACCTATTTATTACCTCATTCTTAGTAAGATTTCGTTAATTGATTTATCATTTTAGAATGTATAACTCCATAAATATCCATGTCATGTGCCATTGAAAATATTGATGGTAACTAATTACCAATAATATAAAATGATACTATATGGTAAATTTTACATATAGTTTATTTCCTCTTTAACGTATAACATAGAATTTACTCCATAAATATCCATGCCTAGTGCAATTGGAGATACTTTAGGGGAACGGGTTCGGTCGAACCTGTACAAAATTTTGTTTTAGTGTTATATATTAGTGTATTCTGACATCGAACCTGTAGAAAACCCAAATCTAAGTAATAAACAATCAGTCGTTCCCTTCTCGAAATTTTTAGAACTCGTAAGAAAAAGTTTCTGACTGCGCTACTGGCTGGTAACTAATTATACTAATTACCAATTTATATTAAATCATAAAAAATGGTAAATTTTACAAATAGTTTATTTCCTCTTTTGGATTAGACGCTCCAAACAACCGTTAGTCTGTTAGCTTTATATAACAAAACAATACTACCCTCACCTGGGCCCACCAGGGGTGTAATCGTAAACTCAATCAACTTCAAACTCTTTGAATCAAAGTGTCACAATATAATTCGTCC
Organism: Bidens hawaiensis; assembly: GCF_021521415.1. Lineage (NCBI taxonomy): Eukaryota > Viridiplantae > Streptophyta > Magnoliopsida > Asterales > Asteraceae > Bidens > Bidens hawaiensis. Next base: position 261,441 of record NW_027491279.1, read on the forward strand.
AATATTTCACATGGACGAAAATACCCTTCACCACTTCAGTATATAAATATCGTTATTATTATATCCCTCAACTGTTTCAACAATACCAACTTGTTCATTGTTTCTGGTAAATAGACAATGGTGGGGTTAAAGAAGTTGTGGTGGTTTGAGAGTCAAAATAATATGATCACAAGAAACTCTTCATGGCTTAAGTCAACTCTTGAAGGTACACACACCAATGACCAATACCATTATTCTTGTGTTTAGAAATTTAGATTCATTGTTTCTTCTTAACTCTTGTTTCAGTTCATTATGGTTTAATGTGTGCATGGGTCGGGTTGGTTTCGGTTTTAGGCAAAAACCGAGAAAACTGTACGGTTTCGTTTTTCGGGTTTTGGATTTGAGTTTGACATTTGGGCTTGAAAGTTTTGGACCGATAAAATAGATGGCAAAAATGAATTTGGGCCTAATTTTTTTGTTAGTTGATAATAAATTGATTTTAGACATGGGATAATTAATGGACATTTGGGCTAAAAATATTTTGGTTAAATTATATATTAAAGTAATATAAATTACTTAAAACTTAAAATAAAAGATATAAATATGTAAGTTTTTGTGTTTGGATTCATTGTTTCTTCTTATGGGTGGTTCGGTTTTGGGCTAAACCGAACCAAAAACCAAAATGTGGGTTTTGCGTTGTTTGAAAACAGTCCTGTTTTGGTATTTTTGGTTCTTTGTTTTTTCGGTTTTGCCATTTGGGCTTGAGAGTTTTGGGCTGAAACCGAAATGTCGGTTTTTGAAAACCATTAGCTTTTGGTTTTTTGGGTTTCTGGTTTGTCTTGGGTAGAAAAGAAAACGTTGGCCAGAAATAACGAATTTGGGCATAATTTTTTTTGTTAGTTAACGTATTTGGGTTAAACTATATATTAAACTACTACAAATTACTTAAAATTTTAGTTACACGCAAAACCGAACCGAAATTTGATTTGGTTTTTTCAGTTTTAGTTACACGCAAAACCGAACCGAAATTTTGGTATTAACTAAACATTAAAACCAAACTGTCGTTTTTTTCCCAGCTTGGTTATTTCGGTTTACAGTACTTAAAAATATAAATCGAAAAGTTTGATTCGGTTTTTTCAGTTTTAGTTACAAGCAAAACCGAACTGAAATTTTGGTTTTTACTAAACATTAAAGCCAAACTGTCGTTTTCGGTTTACAGACTTATAGTTACACACTTGCACCCAAAACAGAAACCAAACCAAATTTCGGTTTTTACAAAAACATTAAAACCAAAACGTCGATTTTGTTTTGGTTTTGTTATTTCGATTCATGCACACCCATATAGTACTTGCAATTAATGACTAATGATATAAATGATGGTTCACAGAGCTAGATGAAAAGACAGAATCCATGCTGAACTTGATAGACCAAGAAGCAGATTCTTTTGCAAAACGCGCAGAAATGTACTACACCAAACGACCCGAGCTTATCAAGCTAATCGAGGATTCATACCGAACCCAACGGGCACTAGCTCTACACTATGATAAAGCCACCAAGTTTGGCTTCGACTCAAGTACTCGCCTTTTTACCCAGCACCAAACTTTTCGACCGATCACTGATGAGGACAAATCGTACGACAGTTATTCTGAGTCAGTTGACTTGTGTCATGATCATGAGTCTAATGAATCTGAGACCGATGATCATCAAACACGCGAGGTTATGAATCTTATGGAAGAAATTGATAGATTGAAAGAAGAAAACAAGATTCAAAAGATAATGTTGGTTGAAAAAGATGAAGAGAAAAGAGAAGTAATAAGACAGTTGAGTTTTTGTGTGGATTTTATCAAGCAAGAGAATTTAAACCTTAGAAAGATACGTGCTTACAAAATGCAGGTTAATAGTGGTAGCATTTTCTCAAGGGTATTTTGGGAAAAGATGTTTTTGTGACTAGTGTAATGTTCATTTTGTAGATAGATCATATACCACATTAGTGTTTTGGTTGAAAGTGGTAGCATATGTGCTAGTTGAGTGGTTTGAGTAACGGGTTCGGGTCGAATATAGTTTTGACCCGTTCGAATGTTTGTGACATACATCATGTAACATGTATGAATTTTACATAGTGATGTAATTACTGGATTTGCATCCTTTTTGCAGTTTAATTCCTCCTCCTAGGAGAGCAGAGCCTGGTGTTACCAGATGAGTGATAAAAAGTTACATGTTCTGACCTGAATCAAAATAACCGTTTTTAAAAATTTGCATATATTTTTTATCTTCACATTATATTATTTATTCAGTTCATGTAGTACACGAGTTTCTTTTTTAGTTCTGGTAATTTAAATGTAAATCATTATTCTATTAACAATATATGATAAGTTTATTTTTTACTGTATTGCGCTTAATTATTAAAGGTTAATAGATTTTCTTATAGTATGATCGTTATGATACAATTACGTTCTTAAATCAATAACAGTTGTCGAAATTTTGAATGTTTTGTACTTATAAAATTACATTTGTTAAACTTGTATTGTACACGGGTACCTATGTAACCCGCCACAACTTGAAAAGTGCAAGTCTCCATCTCTTGACAAACACCACAACTCCCAAAATCCCAATAAACCCCGTCGTGAAACCGCTTGATACAGCGTAAATCCATATCTTCTCGACATTATCATCATGATCGTCATCGTCATTGTATTCATCTTCTTCGACTTGATCAGTACGGCTGCAACTCTTCGGTAATGGACTTCCACAAAGCCCGTTATTGCCAGCATATATCCAAGGTTCCACGAGTGTCTGGAGTTGCATTCCAGTTGGTATCCGCCCCGATAAGTTGTTGTATGACAAGTTCAAGTGGCTAAGAAAAGTCAAAGACGACAGACTCTGCGGGATCATCCCTGAAAGATTGTTTGCAGAAAGATCAAGGGACATTAACGAACTCAAGTTTCCGATTTTATCAGGAATCCTGCCGGTGAGATGATTGTTCGACAAGTTAAGACCGAGCAATCCTGAAAGATACGTCAAGCCCTCGGGTATTTCTCCAGCCAGATTATTATTCGAAAGGTCCATGTTGACAACGTAGCTCATTATGGTTGTATACTCAAGTGGTACTCCTCTCATTATCTGGATCAAACTCTGCTCAAACCCGCCGAAGAAATATAGGTTGGAGTCGCCTCCAGTCATCCCTCGCAAGCTTTCGAAACATCGATGGATCGACCCTGATAGATTGTTTACTCCAAAATCCATGATTTGAAGTTGTGAGTTTTGACACAATTGTTCGGGAATTTGGCCGGTGAAGTTGTTGTTATGTAGCCTGAGGACAACCAGGGATTTGATATTTTCTCCGATCCATTTCGGTGGTATGCTTCCAGAGAATCCGTTTTCCCCTAAATCCAAAACGTCTAAACTTGTGCAATTCGATAGCGTTTCTGGAAGTTCGCCATGGAAAGTATTGTTGTTTAGATGTAACCATCTTATGGACGAATCAAGTGATCTTAGAGAGCTTGGAATGATCCCCGACAGCCGGTTGGAACTTAATATCATGACCATCATTTCACTGAAGTTTCCGAAACAATCTAGAAGATTCCCGGACAACATGTTTCTAAAAAAGATCGAGGATGACTAAATCGGTAACGTTACATAACGAATCTGGAATCGACCCATTGAAAAGGTTGTTCCTAAGAAGCAACAGTCTTGACACTCTTGCATAGTCCGCCAACCGTTCCATAGAAGGCCCTAATGGCTCCGTTGGATCGGCTGGCTTGGGTGTCTGGTTGTATGGAAGATTTGTCAGCAGCCCGTTGAGAAAGTTATGGGAGAGATCCAGTATCGGAATAACAGGTAGCTCGTGAAGCCAGTTAGGAAGCGGTCCGTAAATGCTAGTGTTTGAAAGGATCAGAATTGTCAGATTCTTTTGTGTTTGAATCCATGGAGGAAGTTCTGATTCAATTTTGCAAGATCCGAGCATGACGTTTCTTATTTGAAAAGGCGGTGTCCAATCTGGTGAAATCCCAAAGTTCAAAAAGTAGTTTGAGGTTGCAGCCAAATGTATTAAGTTTGATGTGTTTGCAAAATGTGCTTCGGTGACTACACCAGATAAAGAGTTGTTGGATATATCAAGAAACCGAAGTTTCGAAAGCTGTCCAATGGAATCCGGAACAGACCCGTGTAATAAGTTTGACGATAAATCAAGAAACTGAAGCTGTGACATGTTTCCTATGGATAATGGTATTGAAGACAATGAATTGAAGTTCAAATACAAGATCTCTAGATTCAATAACCATCCGATGGAAAATGGAATCGTCCCCTTTAACAAGTTTTTGGATAAATCTAGTCGTCGTAACAACACTAGATTTCCTAGTGACGAAGGAATCGAACCCATTAATTGGCTTCCCGTTAGAACTAACTCCGTTAAACTCGTTAAGTTTCCTATAGATTCCGGAATGGGTCCTGTCAACAAGTTGTAATCAAGATACAATACTTTTAAGGCTGTAAGCCTTCCTAGAGACGTCGGGATGTCGCCAATTAACTTGTTCTCGCTTAAAAGCAGTCTCTCGAGTCCATACCGGCTGCAGCCAGACGTGTGGTGAGTCGGCCTTCCATGTAATTAAAAGAAAGATCCAAATGTTTTAACTCGCAAAGCCTCCACACCCCGGTTTCTTGCATACCCGCGAATCCATTGCTTGCAAGATTTAGCTCAACAATGTTTTTCATAAAAGGAATAGTGGAATTTATAAGAAATGTATGGTTGATATATTTCATTGATACAAACTAACTGATACAAAGTTAATATATAGACAATACTGGGAAAAGAAATGAGCTAATTCTATGGTCCTAGCTAAAATCAAGGATCACAATCATTACAATTATATACATTCTAAATATACATATGGCTGAGATTGAGCAATGATGTAGCAATATTCTTTATGATTTGATTATGATTTGGTAATATTCCTTATACGCCCCCGCAAGATGGAGGATCCATCGGATACTCCGATCTTGGATCGATTTCGAAGAAAAGGTGCGCGTGCCAACGGTTTGGTGAGCATGTCCGCAAGTTGATCTTGTGAGCTGATGTGAAGGACCCTTAATTTACCAGCGGAGACTTGTTCCCGAACAAAATGATAGTCAAGAGCGATGTGCTTCATTCGGGAATGATACACGGGATTGGCACAAAGGTATGTCGCTCCCGTATTGTCGCAAAACAATGTCGGTGTTTGAGTTGTAGTGAGACCCAGTTCATGTAGTAAGTTCTTTGTCCATATGAGTTCAGCAGAAGCATTTGCTAAGGCCTTGTATTCCGCTTCCGTAGAGGAGCGGGAAACTGATTTTTGGCGAGTGGACTTCCATGAAATGATGTTTGTACCAAGATAAAGAATGTATGCAGTGGTTGACCTACCGACGTCATTTACACCCCCCTAGTCAGAGTCGGAAAAGGCTGAGAGAGTGAGAGCGGAATTGCGATTGAGGAAGAGGCCATGATGGATGGTGCCTTTAAGATATCGAAGGACTTGTTTGAGAGCCTGCCAGTGTGTTTGGCGCAGACTGTGCATGAATTGAGACAACTTGTTAATGGCATATGAAATGTCCGGTCGAGTGAATGCGAGGTATTGAAGTGACCCTACAAGTTTCCGGAAAGGAGTTGCATCCACCGAAGGAGATGAGTCGATATGCGATAAGGGTTCGGTGGCACTAAGAGGTGTCGTGACATCCTTTGCACCATCCATGTGAAACTGTTGTAGAATATCTTGAATGTAGCGATGTTGCGACAAGAAAAGACCTGTAGGTGTAGGAATAACCTTAACACCCAGAAACTGATGAAGCATGCCAAGATCCTTGAGGGAGAATTTTTGGCTTAAAGACCTAATGAAGTGATCGAGAAAATGTGAATCATTTCCCGTAAGGACTATGTCATCCACATAGACCATGAAATAACAAGTTATTGTTTGATGTTGGTATATAAAAAGAGAGGCATCGGCTAAAGATTTACGAAATCCAAAGCGAAGAAGAAATTGAGTGAGCTCAATGTACCAAGCGCGTGGAGCTTGTTTTAAGCCATATAAAGACTTTTTGAGTTTGCAAATATGATGTGGGTATTGAGAATCTATGTAACCCGGTGGCTGAGTCATGAAAACCTCCTCATGAAGAGTGCCATGAAGGAAAGCATTGTTAACATCTAGTTGTCGCAATGACCAATTGTTGGACAGTGCAATAGAGAGAACGGTGCGAATGGTGATGGGTTTAGTGACGGGACTAAACGTATCAAAGTAGTTCTTCCCGTGTTCTTGGAGAAAGCCTTTCGCTACAAGACGAGCCTTGTATTTTGCAATGGAACCGTCAGAGTTACGTTTGATCCGGAAAACCCATTTACAACCAATGGGTGTATGAGAGGTCGCGGGTACAAGCTCCCATGTTTGATTTTGAATGAGTGCGTTGAATTCCTCATTCATTGCATTGCGCCATTGCGGGTCTTTAGAAGCTTGAATATGAGTGGTGGGTTCAAGGGTAGGTGGGAGCGGGTGAAGAGTGGTGGTGTTTACGGTATTGGAGTTATAGTATTTAGGATTGGGTTTATGGTCTCGTTGAGGGCGTGTAGAGGGTGGAGGTGGTGGTAGGGATGGAGAGGAAATGTTTGCATCATGTGTGGCAGTTTGAGAGAGAGGCGGTGTGATGTTGGTTTGAGGGGTGATAATGGATGAGATGGTTTCCGGTGAGGAGGCTGATAGTGAGGAAGGTGTGGGAGTAGATGGATTCAAGGATTCTGTAATGGAAGGAATGGTGTTATTGTCAGTAGGTAGTGGAGTGGAAGTGGGGCTTGGTTGCATAGGATGTGAAGCATGTGCATGAACATGCAAAGGTGATGCGTAAGGGTTGGGTATAGTATGAGGTTTTGGTTTTCTTTTTTTAGTAGGTATAAATGTTTCGGGTGTAGGAAGGGAATTTATATGGGTACCATGTGCGGTGAATGAAAAAATATGGTCAATGAATTCAACATGACGAGAGTGATAGAGACGGTTTGAGGCGGGATCATAGCATTTATAAGCCGACTTAGAGGCGGAGTAACCGAGAAAGATGCACTTGATGGAGCGCGGATGGAGCTTGGATGAGGCATACGGTCGCAACCACGGGAAACATAGACAATCAAATGGTTTTAGTTTTGTGTAGGTTGGTTGAATTTTGTATAGTCGTTCATAAGGCGACTTGAAATTTAAGATTTGTGTGGGTAGTGGGTAGATAAGATAAACTGCTATTTGAAAAGCATGAGACCAAAAGTTGAGTGGCAAGTTTGCATGGTGAAGTAAGGATAATCCGGTTTCAACAATATGTCGGTGGCGTCTTTCGGCGACACCATTTTGTTCCGGAGTGTGTGGGGGAGTGGTAAAGTGAGAAATCCCATTCTTTTGAAGATAGGGAATCAAGCCAATGTATTCGCCTCCATTGTCGGAAAAGAGGGACACAAGCGGCATTTTAAAGAATTTTTCAACTAGAGATTTGAATTGTGGAAATAAGATTGCAACATCTGATTTTCGCTTGATAGGGTAAAGCCATGTGTATTTAGAGTAAAAGTCGACAAAAATGACATAGTATGTGCATCCATCATTTGAAGTTTGAACCGGACCCCAAACATCCGAGTAAATAAGCTTGAGTGGTTTTGAAACCTTAAATGAATTTTCTCCAAATGGTTGTTTATGACTTTTATTTAACGAACAAGCATCACAATGAAAAGAAACATTTGACATTTTATTATAACCAAGTCCTAAATTATTGAGCAAAAGTTTTAGAACTTTGATGGAGGGATGCTCAAACTTGTGGTGCCAAGAGAGAAGCGATCCGGATGTCTTGATGCTTGAGTTGAGTTGATGAATGGGTTGTTGTGGATACGATGAAGCATAATAGACGTCATTAATGTTCACTCCCCGCATGAGTCGTGCCCCCTTGCGAAGTTCCTTAACAATAAAATAAGAAGGAAAGAATTCAACAGAAACATTATTAGTTTTGCAAAGTTTAGCGACCGAAACGAGATGATTACGTAAATGAGGGACAAGCAAAACATTGTTTAAAGATAATGTGCGAGTGGAGGTGGGAATGGAAGTATGGCCGGTGTGAGAGATAAAGAGAGTTTTACCATTCCCAAGCACGATCTCATCGGGCCCACCATATTTTGAGAGGTTGTGTAAACATGACCGGTCATGTGTGACATGATGAGACGCTCCGGTATCAAACATTAAAGGTGATGTGGGTAGCGAGGAGCTTGACACTGAAGAGTTTACCGTTGGGTTGTTATGTGGCCCCGCCGAGTTCACAGCAACACTGTTTTCTTGTAAAAACCTTTGGAGCTTCCGACAGTCTTTTGTTTCATGTCCTGGAATCTGGCAAAAATTGCAAAAAGAATTGTTTCGGTTAGTACGAGCATGTTGTGTGGCGCCACTATTCTGATTTGGAGAATGATTATTGCGTGGGCCATAATAGTTGGGCCTATTATAGGACCAGGTTCCATAGTTGGGGCGAGGGTAGGAACGTGGGGTTTGTTTTTGAGTGCTGTTAACTGTGGTAACAAGAGGTGTGGAATGAGATTGTTGAAGAGATCTTTCATGATCTACTAGCTTTTCATAGAAGTCAGAAAAACTCATGGGTGTATCTCGAATTTTTAGAGCAACAGTAATAGGTTTATAATCTTCGCCTAAATGGGTGAGGATATGAACAATGAGGTCATCATCATCAATCGGCTTGTGGGCTAGGGCCAGTTCGTCAGCAATTGCTTTCATCTCATTGAGATATTCAGCAATAGGTTTGGTTCCTTTGGTGTGGGTGGCAAGTTTTGAGCGAAGCGAGATGATCCGAGATCGCGAGACGCTAGCGTAGCTCTCGGTCAAACGTGTGAAAAGCTGGTGAGATGTTTCAGCAGAGGAGACGATTGGTTGAATCGTATCCGAACAACTTCCAAGAAGTGCTCCGAGGAGGTTTTGGTCTTGGCGAAACCAAAGACGGTAGGCAGGATTCGGTTTTCCTTCAAGTGTTTTTGGTGGGGGTTCAGTTCGGCCATCGACGAACTGCTCGAGTTCGAGACTCATGAGAGTGGATAAAACTTGTTTGCGCCATGAGATAAAGTTGGTGGCTGTTAGTTTGATGGAAAGTGAGTGTGGGTAGAGAGCTCAATAATGGTGGAAGAAGTTGACATGATGAACAGTGGGTTTTGAAGCGAAAAAGAAAGGTAGTGGAATGGCTTTGGATCGAAAAACTCAAAAGGAGTGTGAAGGCTCTGATTACCATATAAGAAATGTATGGTTGATATATTTCATTGATACAAACTAACTGATATAAACTTAATATATAGACAATACTGGGAAAGGAAATGAGCTAATTCTATGGTCCTAGCTAAAATCAAGGATCACAATCATTACAATTATATACATTCTAAATATACATATGGCTGAGATTGAGCAATGATGTAGCAATATTCTTTATGATTTGGTAATATTCCTTATAGAATTAAGTTTGTTGTTTGAAAGATCAAGAAACATTAAAGAAGTCAAGTTTTGTAAAAATATTGGTAACTTTCCTTCAAACAAATTCCAACTAAGATCAAGTGTTCGTATACTCGAAAGCGTAAGATTAGCATCTCCAAGATGAGTTTTATCGAAATGAGCATTCGAAAGCTCGCAATTCGACACGTGTAACTCTAGTAAAGAAGGAGTCTTATAAAACAGTACCTTATCGAAATCTTGTGCGCCCGTAACATTCACTCGACTTAAATCAAGATACTCGAGTGACGTAAGACTCGAAACCCAAGCAAAATCATCAACAACTAGTTCCAGGCTACCACCATGATGATCACCAAGATCAAGTACACGCAAACTCGAAAGTTTTCCTATTTGATGTGTAACAACACCCGAAAAGCCTGCGAAAGAAAGATTCAGATACTCGAGCCGGGTCATCAACCCGATGAACTCGGGAACCGGGCTGTTACCAAAAGAATTCCCACTTAAATCCAAGTGGCTTAAATGAGTCAACTCGGTCAAACTCGAGCTCAACTCGTTTCCCTCTAGCTGATCAGCATTGGTTCCGAGATCAAGGCTGATCACGTGTCGTGTGGCGTTATGGCAGCCCACACCGATCCACCGACAACAGTTGTCTCCGGTCCATGACGATAGTCGATTAGTACCATCTGATGTAAGACTGTTTTTAAACTGTATAAGAGCGCGCCTCTCGGGTTCCAAGCAACTGAAACAGAAGTTTGTAGTTGCAAAGATGAGGAAGAGAAAGAAGCCCTGAACCAATAGGCATGCCATGATAAATCAAGCTCATTCTTATTGAAGTTTATACAAGTTGACACCATATTTGTACAATGTACATGGTCAAGAAATATATATACAAGTTGTTGACTATTTCAATTTTCAACACACGTAATTCATAATAGTCAATTTTGATCATTATCAGACCCTTTAAACTATTAAATTGTATCTAGAACACTGATGAAATATACAAAAATATATTTCACATGACATCTTTATTCATAAATCTTTTGAATCATGCATTTGCAGTTTAATGCCTCCACTTGGGATAAAAGGAGTCGTGCGTTCTGACCTGAACCAAAATAACTCTTTCTAAAAAGTTGGCATGTTTTGACCCGAATAAACATCAGCTAAACCCATCTGGACCTTGGCCTTGACCGACCCAACCCGCCAATTTTGACAGCCATTGTAGAAAAACAACAAAATATAAACCAATAAATATTGGACAAAACTCAGATTTGGTGTGAAAGCTTATAAAAGAATATTACTAACTTTAATATAAATGAATGATTTCTTGTGATGTGATGGCTAAAGGTGTAAATGAGTCAAAAGACGCTTGTAAGCTACTAGAGATAAGCTCGTTAAAAGCTCGAATCAAATTGAGCTTATACAAATTAACTCCAGACCAATCCTGAGCCTAAAATTAGCTTGTTTACGAAATGAGTCCAGCCTACACTTAATTTAGCTTTATTAGCCTTAAAAGAGTTTAAATAAGCATATTACTTATAATAAAAAAATAAATTTCTACAATAATAATTATTATATATAAATTTTTTAATGAAAATGATGGTATTCGAAGAGGCATAACACTCTGGACCCTAATGATTTCAAACCAGTTTCTATAGTATCCAGGGCGTAGACACATTAAGAGGAACGGGCTCGGCTAATCCCGCACAAAAAAATAGTGATATAAATTTGTGTATTTCGGCATCGTGCCCGTAGAAATTTCGGCATTGAACTCAATAGTAACCTTTACACCGTACCCTTAGTAACCTTGACAACGAACCTTAACCCATATTTCTATTAAATATAATAACTTGTTGAGCCCCTTCATTAACTTGTTGTATTTTAATTTGATTTTGTTATATTTATGTGAAGACTTAACCCGAACTGCTTAACTAAACTGGATAGAAAAATTCTGAATGTTAGTGATGGACAATTGGTCATCCGTTCCTCAAAAATATTCAAACCAGAAGGAAATAGAAAAATTTTGAACGTTAGTGATGGACAATTGGTCATCCGTTCCTCAAAAATATTCAAACCAGAAGGAAATAGAAAAATTCTGAACATCAGTGATGGACAATTGGTCACCCGTTCCTCAAAAATATTCAAACCCGAAGGAAAACTTTTTTTGAATACATAGTATCGTTGTCAAACCGGCTTGGTTACGGGTTGATTCGGTTAGGGGTGAGCAGAAAACCAAAAAAACTGAACCGAAGCATTAACCGACTGTTAATTTTTTAGTTATTTGAAAATCCAATTTTTGGGTTTAGGTTCGGCTATCCATTTTTAAAAAACCGAACCGAACCGATTAATCGAAACTATGTTTCTACGTGTTTTTTTAAGATATTATGACCGGAAACAAAGCACCAAAAGAATACACCGTTGACGTTGATGAAAATTATGAAGATGATAAAGATTGGGTCTAAACTTTGAAAATAAATAAAATAATGAATAAAGTTTCGGGCGAAACTTTTTAGTGTTTTTTATTAAAAATTTTGCTACCTGTTTTTGTATTTTGAATTCAATATATATAAAGTATTCTATTTTTTTTTTTTGTGTAATGTCCGCACAAAAAAAAAAACCGAAAATAACCGAAAATCGATCGATTGGTATTTTAAAATAACCGATAGCTTCAGTTTCGATTTCGGTTTCACCCAATAACCAAACCGAACTGTCCTCGTGAGACGCACGTGCACAAACAGATAAGAAACCCAGCTAAAGGAATCACACGTCAACGCTCATCAATGGAGGAGGAGTCAACCAACGATTCAATATCCGTACTCGCCACCAAAATATGCAACCAAATCAACTCCGTCTTCACCACCACATCTCCTCTCCAAACCACCGTCGACGAAATATCCTCCACCGCATCCCGTGGCGGCAAACTCTTCGTGTACGGCGTAGGCCGTGAAGGTCTGATGATGAAAGCCTTGTGTATGAGACTAGCTCACCTTGGCTTATCTGCTCATTGTGTTGGAGATATGAACACCCCTCCTATATCATCCAATGACCTGCTTATTGTGTCTGCTGGACCTGGAGGGTTCTCGACTGTTGATGCGATTTGTGGTGTTGCGAGAGCGAATGGTGCCCGGGTGCTTGTTCTCACGGCCCAGCCGGAATCAGGTATCGGAGACGAGCATAAAACCGAAAATACCAAACCGAATTAAATGAACCCAAATATAAACAAACAACTTTATGTTTTTGTAAAAACTGAACTTGTGATACGGTTTTGGTTTTATGTGTAATTAAAACCGAAACAAACCGAAATCACGGATTTCATTTTTTACTTTTGAACTTTATGTTAATTATAAAATTTTAATAATATATAGTGTAACCTAAATAATATAGCTTTGAGTGTATATTAATTAAATAATTATTAGCTAAGCAAAAGAATTTAAGCTTGATTCATTAATTTTTTTGTCAAAAAATTTTCCAAAGATTTTCAAGTGGCATAACTAGTGTAAACGAGCCAAGCTAAGCCCGAGCTCAGCTTGTGTGTAAATTTTTCAAAAATTTAATTATTTTTGTATTATCTGAGAAACACCTTAAACAAGTCTAAGCTCGGTTCGAGCTCGTGTAGTACCTTAAATGGGCCAGAGCTCGACAGTGTGGTGTTAAATTAATATATAGAAGTCGAAAAGAGGTAAACCTTAAAAATACACAAGGCTCGTTAACACTCGATGAGCCTAAACGAGCTTCCTATACGAAGATTGAGCTCTGGCTCGATAACTAAACAAGCTTTATTTGAGGCTTGGGCTCGAGCTCGAAAAATCTCGGCTCATTTTGACCTTTTTTTGGTTTGAGCTAAAGTAGACTGCGAGCGACTCACCTCGTTTGCATCTCTAGTCAAAACCGAAAAAACACAAACCCAAAAACCGAGACCTAAAGGTTTTTAAAAACTCGAAAACCAAACCACCCATTCAAACCCCAATTACAAATCAATCCTAATATACATCTAATATGTGTGCATCCTTTAATATCAGGATCTTCGGTGAAGTATGCGAGCGTGGTGGCACATGTAGCTGCGCAGACAATGGCGGATGACAGTGTGGATGGGGAACAAAGAGGAGCATCGCTGCTGCCGATGGGGAGCGTATACGAAGGAGCATTGTTTGTGTTGTTTGAAATGGTGGTTTTCAAATTGGTTTCGGTTTTGGGCCAAAGTCCTGATGAAATCCGAGCTCGGCACACCAATTTGGAGTAGAATCAGTACAAGTTTATTTGTCACAAAAGGAAAAAACTTTGAAAGTGTATGCATCATAATGGATTACATTTTAAGTTTATGTGACATGAATAGAACTTGAATGTTTATGCAACTGTTAGATGATATGGAAGATGATTTAATGCAGCTCCCATACAGATAGATGATACTTAGTCAGTAGTCAGGGGTGTGCATAGGGCGGTTTGGTTCGGTTTTAAACCCTTGTCGAAACTAAAACCAAAATATTTGTTTGTTGTAGTCTCTTAACTGATTAGCTTTTCAGCTTTTGTCTTTGTTTCGGTTTGATAAACCAATTTTTACACAAATGAAGTTAGGCTTTTACATTTTTGGGCCTAATCAGAAAATGAGTTTGGGCATTGAACATTAGTTGCCCACTTAAGTACTTAACTAAATAAAGTTAGTTCTACCTTTTATCTCTACTCGATCCATGTCATAAATACACCTGGCCGTCCAAATCGCTCAACGCTCGTTGCTCGCTCGAAAATTTCTTGGAAAATGCTCGCTCGTTTTATCGCTTGATTAAAAACGAGCCGTTCTGCTCGGTTCGGTATGTAAACGAGCCAATTTTTAACCCCTTTAATTTTTTCCTATTCCGTCAATTTTATAGTTTTATTTGTTCGCTTCAAGTTTTTAGAATACTAGAAGTTTGTTTACATGATCAATTTATCTCACTTCAAACTTACTTTTAATAAAAAATTATAATCTATTACACGTTTGTTTAAAAATCACTACATTATTTATAAAATATATAATTTATAACCTTCAAATGTGTTTCTTATTGAAAATTTTAATGTGAAAAAGAAATAAATAATGTTCGAAATCGCTCGATGTTAAATCGAAAAATACTCAATTCGATTTTGGCTCGTTTTGGTTTTCGGTTCGGTTCGATTTTAAACGAACCAAGTAACAAGCAAGCGTTCACTTGATCGCCCTACCTCAAGTGCATTGCTAGGTTTGATCTAATACATTAAAGTATTAAACAAAATGTTTTATTTATATCTCTTGTGAATAGCGTTGGTAATCGTGCTCCATAGGTCCACATATATGTGCTACATAACACGAAAACTCTTATCTTGCAAATATCCTAAGGTCAATCATGGACCATTTGTTGTGTATTCATAGTTTTCTAACTCTTAAATTCTAATTTTAGAAGGGTTCGAGCCCCGTCTATAACTTGTTGAAATAATTCAGTTTAGTGTAGATTAGATTTAGATGGAGTATGACAGGTAGGGCCGTAGGGTGACATCTAGCTGCTAAAAAAAGCAAGTTATAAACAAAAATCAAACTAAAACCATCGGCATCGAGTCAAAATGACCTAGCCTTTAAGGCTTTGACCAACAACCAAACTTTAAAGGGAAAATTCCTATAATAGCCCATTTAAAGAATGTGTTTTCAAAATTATCCTTAATAATTCAAGTTTCCAACTTTGTCTACTTGTTATCTCGTCGCCGACGACATGATAGCGAACACCGACGATGTGTTACCGAAACAAATAGAATAACGACATGTGGCCGGAATCTGGCCGGAATAGGTCGTCGACGATGCGTTAGTGGATAACGCATCGCTGCTACCCTACGTTAGCAACATAACGTATCGCTGCTACCCTACGTTACGTTAGCAACATAACGCATCGCTGCTACCCTACGTTACGTATAACATAGGGTTGACGATGCGTTATGTTGCTAACGTAGGGTAGCGGCGATGCGTTATGTTGCTGCTACCTTGTTATGACAACACAAGGGTTCCACGATGTGTTAGTGATAACGCATCGCTGCTACCCTACGTTAGCAACATAACGCATCGCCGTACCCTACGTTAGCAACATAACGCATCGCCGCTACCCTACGTTAGCAACATAACGCATCGTCAACACAGATTCCGACCACGTGTTGTTATCCTATTTGTTTCAGTAACGCATCATCGGTGTTCGCTATCATGTCGTCGGCGACTAGATAACAAAGGGACAAAATTGAAAACTTGAATTAGTGGGGATAAACTTGGAAACACACTCTATGAATGGGCCATTTTGAGAATTTTCCCAACTTAAAGCTTATGAAACTAGGGTTTGAAGAAGGTTGACCTCAGCCCTGAGTAAATTCCTTGAAGGTGTTGATATATAAAGGTTTCCTTATTTTATGTAAGTTTAGAAAAACTTATATAATTTTTTTTTAGTTTTTATGCTTACATATAATTATTAGATGGAAGTCTTCAATTGTTGATAAAATCTTATTGATTCGATGATTTTATTAAGAAGATGCATCTAAATCATTCATCATTAACAGTATTTAATTTATGTATTTAATTTACACACGTCTGAATTGGTCTACTTATTCATTAAGTTTCAAAGATGATGCTAAAAGAAAATATTACCTATTTATCCCTTTACATGTATTCATAGCTCTTAGCATGCCACACAAACCACCTTTTTCACAACCAATCACCACCATATCGACATACTCAAAACTCACTTACTGGCTTAATGTCTCTTAACTATTAAGATCTATTACTGGTTCAGCACTTACTGATGTAAAGTTTGACAAACAACCCTAAGTGAATTACTTGATAATCAAATATCCAAATAGTATTTTAATAGTTTATTAAAACTTACTGACTCATTTAAGGATTTTAATTATATCTTATCTAATAATATCCCTCTAAATATATATATATATATATATATATATATATATATATATATACATATATATATATATATTACACATAAAACATATTAAGTGGACAAAATGGTAATTCATTATTTTCAGGGAAACGTCGTTAAATTATATGGGTCATTAAGTCCTCAGGCTAAATTTACAAATTCCGGGGATCTTCTTCAATTCCATCTTCAATGATATCGCCTCTACACTTCATCTTCCTCTCAACATCCCTTTCAATTCATAATTGTTGCCTTTAAGTGACCATTAAATGACTATCCAACCAATACTAGCATAATTGTGTAGTTTAGTTTTAACCAAAAAGCAAGGGGGCTAATTTTATACACATTCTTTTTTCACAATATAAATATAGTAGGGGCCATGAAGCATAAAGTGATAACATTAATGTGTAAATCACTAATACTTGAATGGAATTGCCAAATGTAAGCATAAAGTGACAACATTAGTGTGTAAATCACTAATACTTGACTGGAATTGCCAAGTGTAAGCATAAAGTGGCAACATTATTGTGTAAACCGCTAATACTTGACTGGTACTGCCAAGCATGGTAGCCACGATGCAAGGTACTAAGATGCAGCCGAAACATATTAGTTTCTTACTCACGAGTGGCATTTTAGAAGAAAATAATAGTCTCTCATAGCCCTTCAAGGTATGATGCCATTGATTACAAGTAAAAATAACATCTAAGAAACCTATATTGCTTTTTTCTTGCAAGTTTTTGGCATAAAGCTAAATGTTCAAGTTTTTGAAATAGTCAAATGTGATTTCCTATGTTACAAAAGCTTTTCTAAGGACCAACCAAGCGAATATATTACAACATGTATTTTTAATTTATGGTGTTTGGGTAAGTTTTTTTCTTCCGAATTACTACTAATTGTTTGTTAATTACGATTCATGTTGTTTAGTGGGTATAGTGGTCCTTATTTTAGCATTTATCAAATAGTGCTTTAATTTAGTTAATTATAATTCTTAAATCTTGCTTGTATTTTCGTATTCAACGGATAATAAATGAATTATAAGTTATAACATAACACATATATTGTAACTTAATGACAGAATTTAATTGGTCCAGTAATATAATACGATTCAATGAGAGATTTTGCATGAGGTAATAAAATAGACAAAAGAATAATGGAATGAAATGAATTATTAATATTTCATTGTCTTATTTAGTTATCACATAGGAATAAAATGAATCATCACATTATTATTATTATTATTATTATTATTATTATTGTTCTTTTTGTTAAATAGTAAATTATTCAGTCATAAATTTTTATCAATTAATAAAATGATAATAAGATAATGCAATATAGTAATAAAAGTATAATAACAATTATCATTTAATAGTTATATTATAATAAAATAATAATGATGATGATAAAGTAATAATAATAACAGTAGTAGGAGTAATTATTATTATTATTAATCATTTTTCATTCTATTTCTAGAGTGAATGAATTAAACCATTTTTTACTAAGGAATGAAAAATGTTATATATGTAAGGAATTGCATTCCTTAGGAAGGATTGATTCTATTGATGAATGACAACCAAACATGTTTTATTTCGTTCATTTGAAATGATTCATTTCATTCCGCCTATCATTACTTCATACCAAACGCTACCTTAATGTTTCTTGTAGCCCAGTTTCGATTTTTGTCCTCTCATTTAGTTTTGATGCCAACATATGATGATGAGAGACTAAGCGAGACCAGACGAGTATATAACGTTCACTAGTTTGATCTTTGAACTGAACGAATTTTACTTCACCACGCTGTCATGTTTTTTTACGAATGTTCATAAACGTTGACCTTATGTGAAAGTTTTCCGGAATCAAAATGCGACGATATCCTAATACAGTGAACTTAGCCAGTAAATGATCTTTTTTTTCGGAACGACCAACTAAGTAACGTCGGGTACTCCGTATGCGGCCTCCATTGGCTAAAGGTAGTCCGAGCCGGCCACGAGTCCGGACGAGCGAAGCCCCTAGCGCCCGCGGTCCACCTATTGAGGGATTCCCAGGATAAAACCCGACCACCACGCTCACCAAACGGCACGACAGCGGGGAGCCGCTAAAACCATGTGAGATCAGGACTCGAACCCTGTAACAAGCCAAAGTCATCCCTCATATTTCTCATATAAATTAATGATAGTAAGATTTAAACTTTTTATCTCTCACTAATAAAGTAAGTGCTCTACTATGGAGCCATATCCAATTTATGCTAGTAAATTATCTAAGTAATTAGTAAAAAAAAAAGTATTTACCAGAGCATTAAAACTTGTCGTGCCCACGGGCGAGGTGAGCAAACTGGGTTTTACCGGGAACGCCAAGCCAAACTTGAACGCCAGCATAGATCCCGATCATGTCAATATAGCTGGCCTTAGTGGGATGATGGGGCGATTTGATCGCGCAATAATAACTTACCTGTGAAAGTCACCGTTCAGAAAAAAAAAAAGGAAAAAAAATTAAAATAAGATAGAAGAAACGAGCTGCTGCCGACCAAAATGGACATTGCCAACATGATTGAATTGATAATCCATCCATCCCAATGGGTTTGTTTGATCCACCCATCAACAACTTGCCACATAAACATAAACATAAACATAAACATAAATACTAATACTTTCGTCTTTTGCGTACCTTCTAGTTCCTTCCTCTTCTTATTCATTCTCTCTCCTCCTATCCACCACCGGAATATTATTATTATTATTATTATTATTATTATTATTTCATTTACTTTGATTTCTGTATTTATAACCCCATGGCTCCAGATGACGCCGGTAGATCCGTTCCGACGCCGTTTCTGACCAAAACGTATCAGCTCGTAGAAGATAAGACCATCGATGACGTCATCTCCTGGAACGATGACGGATCCACGTTTATTGTGTGGAACCCGACTGAGTTTGCGAAAGATCTGCTCCCTAAATACTTTAAGCATAATAATTTCTCTAGCTTTGTCCGCCAGCTCAATACTTATGTAAGCTAAAACAGATTTTTATTGCGAGAAGTGTACAAATAACTAGGTTATACAAATTATATTGATATGTAACTTTTGAACTAGAGGAATTATTATTATTAGGTTATTTTAATTTTTGTAACATAATTAATTACTCTAGTTATTTGTATGTTTAGTATTATGTTGGTTATCTTTGACTTAGGGGTGCAAACGAGCCGAGCTCAAGCTCGAGCTCGGCTCGTTTAACTTACATAGTGCTCGAGCTCGGCTCGTGAGTAGATTTTCAAGCTCGAGCTCGGCTCAGGCTCGGCTCGTTTACCATTTATAAGTTATTTTTTAAATAATGTAATTATTTTTATATATTTTTTCTATTATAATTTTCTGTATAAAATAATATATACTATTTAGTTATTTTTTAAAACATGATATATATATATATATATTAATAATTATTAAATGTATATTATAAAAAATTATATAAATGGCAGGCTCGTTTAGGCTCACGAGCCGGCTCGAGCTCGATAAGTGAAGCTCGGGCTCGTTTTATTAAACGAGCTTATGTTTAGGCTTGAGCTCGACTTGTTCAAGCTTTTTAACGAGCCGATCTTGAGTAGCTCGCGAGCAGCTCGGCTCGTTTGCACCCCTAATCTTTATATAGGATCTCACCCCTTATAACCATTTGGATGTGGCAGGGTGTGCGTGGTACGGTTCGGTGCAGTTTTGGGCTAAAACCAAACAGAAAACCAAAACTTTGGTTCTCGCGTTTTTGAAACTGTTCAGTTTCTCGGTTTTTGGTCATTTGAGCTTGCAAATTTTTAGGTTGAAAAGAAATTTGTCGAAAATAATGAATTTAGGTATAAATAATTTTGTTAATTTGAATATAAATAATTTTGTTAATAGTTAACTAACAGACTATTATAGATTTTACCAAAAATATTTTTATTACATATGTATTAAATTTTTATAAATTACTTAAATTAAAAATATAAAAATCTAGAAATTCGGTTTAGTACGGTATTTTCAGTTTTTATTACATGCAAAACCAAAACCGAATCGTTAGTTCGGTTTTTTACAAAAACATAAAACCGAACTATATGTTTTTGTTTCGGTTTGGATTTTTCAGGTTTTTGGGCTTCGGATCGGTTTTTTCGGTTTCTTGCACACCACTAAATTATGGATAGATATTTTTTTAATTAAAATTGTTTTGATATTTGATAGGGATTTAGGAAGGCGGTGCCTGATCGATGGGAGTTCTCTAATGACTGTTTCCGTAGAGGCGAGAAGCGGTTGTTAAGCGATATACAACGACGAAAGATCGCAATTGCTTCACCGTCACAACCACCTGCTCCGGAGGTAGCCGTTGTAGCTACGCCTGTGGTTACCGTTGCAGCGTTGCTGTCTCCGCCAGTCAGAACGGTTTCCGCTAGCGATTCGGGCGAGGAGCAAGTCCTGTCGTCTAACTCGTCTCGAGTCGCTGCGGCTAGTTTGAATTACGAAACGACGGTTAACGGAGGAAGCAACGGAGGAGGATGTAACGCGGAGCTTGTTGGTGAGAATGAGAGGTTAAAGAAAGAGAATGTTCAACTGAATAAAGAGTTGAGTCAGATGAAGAGTTTATGCTCTAATATATATGAGATGATGTCTGGTTACTCGACGGATAAACCGTCTGAAGTTAGTAGTTCACAGCAACCATCCCAGCAGGTGGCGAGGACGGGCATTGAAGCGCTAGACTTGTTACCATTGAAGCGGCTAGCCGAGGAGTGTGTTGGTAACGGTGGGAATCTTGTAGAATCAATGGCGGGTGATTTGATCTGCCCTAGATTATTCGGTGTAGCTATAGGGATGAAACGGTTGAGGGATGAAGCGGGAGGTCAGTATAATGATCTGCAGCTTCAGCAGCCTGGAGTAGACGTTAAGTCAGAGTCGTTGGATCGTAAGGAGAGCGGTGGTAGTGTCGATAATCATGATTCTTCGTCGACGATGAAGGAATGTGAGCGGTCGGATCAGATGTAGGAGTAGTGTGTACTGTGTAGGTAGATTGAACTTTGAAGACTTGAGTTTTGATTTTGGAAATCAAAGGTTAAAGTGTGTAAATGTGGTACTAAAAGTTCACATATCATGTAGCAGAAGCTATTGGACTTTTGGCCTTTTAGTTGAATTAGATTTACTTTTGTTAAAAGGTCAAAATTTTACAATAAAGTGTGAATCTTGTATGTTATAGTTTTATAAAGTTAAAGTTGTTTCTCAATGGATTTAATTTTATAGTTTTGTGTTGCTTAATTTATCCCAATTGTTAACTACTTTATATTTGTAACTATAGGTCAACATTTGGTGTAAATAGAATAGCTATTGTTCTCTTTTATCATTTATCAACATAACATTTGTAGCTAATAAAGATGAAATTAGTATAATTCATGAAGAATACATCAAAGGGGGAGATAATTCTCGAATCGGTCAATACCATTCAATGACGTCGAAGTGGTTAAGTACAACATGTTAACAAACTAATGATTTGGCCCCTGGTTTGTTACGCTATCACATTTTGACCTTTCGGGTATGTTTAAACAAAAGATTAAGAGATAAATTATAAGGACGGTAGACTCGATTCATTTCATTCAAATTGAATCAAAGAACTAGGGTTTACATAGCTTACACTAAAGGTATAACAATACATAACACGAAAGTAAATAACAAAGAAGTGTCGCTAACCATTCAAGTACCCGAACTTTCCAATTTAGGATCGTAATTTTTAAACAACTTAGTTTTGTTATTCAGAAAAAAGGCTTGCAACATAGCTTGTTGTCTGTTTGCCTTTCATTTCAACAACGTAAACACTACTAATGAATAAATTAAGAATTGGGTCATCCAAAATACCCACTTCACTATTAACTAACCAGGAAAATAACTAGTTAACTATTGGGCCATTCCTGAGATGGGCTTAACTTAAATGGGCTAAACCCAATAACATGATGTTTTGTTTAATTCACTTAATATTATAGAGAAACTGCCATTAGGTAAAACTCTAATTTGTTTAATCTGTAAAACAAATTCAAATAAATAAAACTTCTTTTTCTTGATAAATAGAAACATAGTGCTTACAAACATGAACCATTGCTCTTTAGAAAGAACTCTACAAAACCTCATGTTTGGATTCCTTTCAAGAACTTAAGCACATGAAGCATACTGGGCCGATTAACCGGATTTTCCGACACACAACTCGCTGCGACTTGAAGCGTCTGAAGCATCACGGGCTTCGAACCAGCATCAACAACCGTTGGATCAAGCACGTCAACGGCCTGTCCTTTCTTGATCTTATAGCAAACCCACCCCACCAAATTCCCACCTTCCACATCTTTAAACTCGAGCCCGGTTGGCTCCTTCCCGGTCACGAGCTCAAGAAGTATCACTCCAAAGCTATAAACATCACCCTTGGTCGTTGCCCGCCAACTTTGACCATACTCGGGCGGTATATAACCAAACGTTCCCGCCAAATCTGTACTCACGTGCGTCTCACACGCACTTATCAACCTCGCAAGCCCAAAATCAGCAACTTTCGGAACAAAATCTTCATTTAACAAAATGTTGCTTGCTTTAATATCTCTATGAATAATATGTGGAATAAACCCGTGATGCAGAAAGGCTAACCCACGAGCTGCACCGACTGCAATCTTGAACCGTTTAGCCCACGTCAAAATCTCCATGTCCCCGGTCCGGGTTCTTAGCCAATGGTCCAAACTTCCATTAGCCATGTAGTCATACACGAGCAGCTTCTCTTCACCAAACGAACAATAACCGAGCAACGACACAAGATTTCTATGCTTAACTTTACCCAACGTCTCCATCTCCGCCAAAAACTCGCGTTGACCTTGTGACTTTGACTGGTTAAGTTTCTTGACCGCAACGATTTTCCCGTCTGGTAACCGAGCTTTGTAAACCGTACCGAACCCATCGTACCGACAATCTTTGATTTACAAACATTATTGGTGGCTGTTAGAATGTCTGCAAGAGTTAACTTCACAAGGACCTGTTCAAACATGGCTACATTAATACTTAACGATTCTTTCGATCGGCTGCTACTCAGATAATAATCGACCGAGCTGTTATTATTAACATCGAGACTTTCACAGTCGGGCTTTTTCTTTATTCTGCGAATTCGTTTTATTGCCACGATCGTTATAAACACTGTGACTAACAACGTCGCGATAACCATCGAAGCCAGCGACCAAATGTTGAAAAATTTAGACCCTTGTTGGAAACCCGAACCCGGACATTGTAAACCAAGAACCCCACCACACAACTCTTTGTTCCCGGATAACGAAATTCTTGACATGTTTATGCATATCCCGGTTTTCGGAACCGGGCCTTCCAATCTGTTTCGGGCCAAATTCATGTTGTTAATATTGGAAACCCCACAAAGACTATCGGGAATTCGACCCGAAAACTTATTATCCGAGAAATCTAAAGACTCGAGTTGCATCAGATTCCCGATACCCGATGGAATCTCACCGGTAAACGAGTTCCCGTGAAGATCCAAAGAAGTCAAATACGGCACGTTGCCTAACGCTTCGGGTAATACACCCGAAAACAGATTATTACTCAAATTCAAAACTTCAATCCGCCACTCGGATGACCTGATAAACAGCCAGTTTACACAGCCCGATAACCGGTTTTGTTGTAGAAACAGCCCGACAAGATTCGCCATGTTTGAAACAGTTGAAGGTAGTTCACCTTCAAGCTTATTATTACTTACATCCAAATGAGTCAGCCCGGTTAAGTTTCCGAATGTGGATGGAATCGAACCCGAAAACCGGTTTTCAGTCAAGTTTAGCTTAACCAAACCGAGGAGTTCGCCTAATTCAGGCGGTATACTCCCGGTAAGATTATTATTCCCCAAATACAACCCTTGAAGCTTAACAGACCGGCTAAACTCCAACGGTAGGTTACCGGATAACGCATTGTTTGATAAATCCAACGTCATGAGATTCGTTAACTTCGCTAAAGATTCCGGTAACTCACCGGAAAGCATGTTATCATTAAGCAAAAGATCCACCACAACCAAACAATCCCCAACTCATCCGGAACCGAACGCGTCAACCGATTACGCGAAAGATCATACAACCCGTGATGCTGAACAAAACTCGAGTCGGGTATACCCACTTCTCGAAAATACTTCGACCCACCCGGGATTGAACCCGAAAGCTCATTATTCGAAAGCACCAAACACTGTAACTGATACAAAACCGTGATCTCAACCGGTATCGACCCGTTTAAACTATTGTTACCAAGATCCAATGTAGTAAGAAAACCACATTTCCCAATCTCACCCGGAATTGAACCCCTGAAATTATTCGAATTCAAATTCAAAACCGAAAGCGAACCCAAATTACCGATTTTCTTCGGGATTCCACCCGTTAACCGATTATTATTCAAAATCAATCTTTCTAACACAACAGCATTCCCAACTTCTTCACCAAGAGTACCCGATAGATCATTATTACCTGCCGAAAACTCCATTAACGTCGTCGAGTTCCATAAACTAACCGGAATCGATCCGTTTAACATATTCGAGTCAAGATCAAGAGCTATTAACGGAAGGTTACCTAAATAATCAGGTATACCCCCAATAATATTATTACCAGACATCATCAACTGAGTTAAACTCCCACAACCCGTAAACGTGTCACCGATAATACCCGAAAGCATATTATTTTCGACATCAAGCTCGGTTAACAAACCCGCGTTACAAATCTCCTTAGGAACAAACCCGGTTAACAAATTATGACTTAACCCCAAAACACTAAGAATTGAGCAATTCCCAAGTTCCGGAACCACCCGGCCCGTAAACCGATTACCCGACAACAAGACCGAGTTAACCCGATCCCACTTCCCGATCCAACCCGGAACCGGACCCGAAAAATGGTTACTTTCGATTGAAAACGACAACATCGGAGGGTTAGATAACTCTTCTGGTAAAACCCCAGACAACATATTAAAAGACAACATTAACGTTTTAAGGCTCCGACAGTTTCCTAGCTCACGAGGTATAGAGCCGTTGAGCTCGGAGTATACGAGGTTTAAAATGGTCAAACTTTGGAGTTGACCAAAGGATGATGGGATTGAGCATTTTAATGGGTTATAAGAAAGATCTAATTTTGTTAAGGATGTTAAGTTACCAAGTGTTTCGGGTAATGGGCCTTGGAGTAAACAAGATGGGGAGTAAAAATTTTGTAACTTTTTTAAGTTACCGAGTTCTTTCGGGATCGGACCGGTGAAACGGTTAATACCGATGAAAAGATCGGTTAGGTTTATTAAGTTACCGAGTTGGTTTGGGAGTGGACCGGATAATGAGTTGTTGGCAATGTCTAGGAATATTAAGTTGGTGAGTTCTGTAAAAAGTGACGGTGGTAAAAAACCGGATAATAAATTGTTACCGAGACCGAGGGACCGGAGTTTTGTGAGCCGGCCGAGTTCCAATGGGAGGACTCCGGTTAATGAGTTGGAGGAGAAGTCTAAAGCCTCTAAGTTTGTTAATCTTTTAATGTTAGGAGTAAGTACCCCAGTAAAAAAATTGGGTCCGAGTTCGAGAACTTGTAACTGAGTCAACTCGGTGAGTTGACTCGGTAACTCGCCGGAAAGTTGGTTGTTACCGAGTTTGAGGACTCGGAGTTGATGGAGTTGAGATATGATTGGTGGAATGTTGCCGGAGAGTTGGTTGGATGAGAGGTCTAAGGTTATGAGAATGGTGAGATTGAAGAGTGAAATGGGAAGTGGGCCTTTGAGTGAGTGAGTGAGTTGGGAGGACGAGTGAGGTGACTCGGTTGAGTTGACAAGTGACACCTTCCCATTGACAATGTGGGGTTGTGAGGTCCCATTTTGTGAGGGAGAATGTGGTTTTGAGAGATGTTAAGGTGTTTGTTTCAAGGGTTTGTTCATCAATGGATACATTGATAATAATGGTGAAGGATAATAATAATATTATGCATGAGAGATGAAAAACCTTGAAGTTGAAGTTGAACTCCATTTGTAATAACTTATTTTTTTTTACAAATTTTGAAGGGGTTTTATCATGGAGAGTGTTTGGGGAAGATGAAGCAATGAAAGTATTTATTACACAATATAAAAAGTAAAATATAAATTATTAATTAATAATAATATTTGTCTTGTGTAGTGTGAGGTGAAACGGCGTCGTTTGAAGTGGAAGAAAGTCTTTTGAGATGAGTGGTCAAACAAGTTTGAATGGATTTGACAATAATGACCTTGAAAGTGAGAGATGAAGGAGAATATACAAAGATATTGGTGTCATTTGACACATGATAAAGTCATAAAACCTTGGTTTTAATGCAATGTCCATGGGGTGATAAAAATGGGAACTCACGTGCAATTTTTGCTTTAAATGGTATGTGATTAGAGATGGTTCTGTTTTGTCTTAATTGTAATTTATAGTGAGGATTTATTGTAGTGATAAATAGAGTAAACAAAAATTTGTTGATGATTATATGCTTTTGGGTGATGCATGTATCTTACAAGTTTCTTTTTTTTCCTTTTTTTTTTGTGATGGACAACTCATTTGTAGTAATGACGATCACTAATATAAAGTTTTCCTTTTTCAAAAAGATCTAAATACTTATTTTTATATCCAGACATATTTTGAACTCAAATACCGTCAATGTATCTTTTGAGACATTGGTGTGTGAATAAGAGAAACTGAATGTACGCAAAACAAAAAGTATGAGTTCTCAGTAAACAAAATATTTAATATGATTGATATGTGGTGTTACGTAATAATGTTAACAAGAATTTGCAGATGGATATGATCAAACATGCACTAACTGGGTGGTTAGGTTGATCATGAAGAGGGAGGATCCATCATTTGAATGCGGGTCAACTGTCAAGTAACCCGTGGTTTTTTATTTGTTATCTATGCTATTGAAAATCAATTGACATGTTTTTTTTTAATAAAAAAATCGACAAAATTTGTGTAATTGTAATAATAGAATGCGTTATGTCGGATTAGTAATCATGTTTCTTTTCACCAAAATAACATGAGTTTAAATCTTTTAATCTTATACTCTTTATTTTATTTTATAATCGGACTACAATAAAAAATAAAAGGTTTTATATTGGGACAAGTTTAGAAAGCTAGACATCCGGTATAAAGGAATGTGTTATAAATAGCATTTATCAAATCAAACTGAAATCCTATGTTTACATTTTATTTTATTTATTTTTCGATCTGTGAATTTTACAGTTAAGCTATCTTACTGAGCGAATACGTCGCGCCTTGCCACCCCACTCAGACCAACTATGTTGATATGATCGGGATCCACGCTGGCATCCGAGTTTGACTTGGTGATCCCCGTAAAACCCAGTTAGCTCACCCACCCGAATACACTACTACTTAAAATATCTTGATACCTCAAATCAATTTTGTAAAAAAGATGTGATTCAATAAAAACATATTGACTCCTCTCCTATAAAAGAAATTATTAGATTACTACTAGCATGATGTAAAAAGAATAAATTTGTGACAATAATCATATATACTACAAATTAGTTCTTTCTAACTCATGCCAACATGTGTATTTTTGTGTAAGACTTAAGTATTTGTCTTTTATGAACAAATTTTTAAAGCACTCTTGAGGCATGTGCCTGTCATTTGCCAGGTATGTAGGGAACCCATCAACGGCGGATATAAATTATTTATACATATAATTTTTTTGAATCAATAAAGTTATGTTTTTAATTTTTCTATGAAAACAAACCCAGTTACCCACACACCTATAATTTAAAAATGAGATATGGTGATGGTTGGATTAATAAGAAACACTCTTCAAATGTAACCTTTTATATAGCCAGCGCCATTTGAATGGCGAGAGGGGGGGGGGGGGGTTGTTTATTGAGTAGTGTTATGATTTTGGTGATTTACACGGTGAAGAAACACTAATCGACCTCGGGCAGATTACGGATAATCTGGGGGTTAAATAGATGTTTCCCACGAGGGGTTAGATCCAGCGAAGATGGTTCTTCTGAGAACCTGCAAAACAGACACCGTGAGCTTGTCACTGAGAAGGGGGGTACCTCCTTGTGACCACCCTCCGGCGTGAGAATCAGACTAGATTGCTCTTGAATATAAGTGTATATTAAGAGAATGACTAGAGCAGATATTAGGTAATATATCAAGACATGAGATATGAGATAAGATATAAGATGATACCATTTCAAGGTGTTGGAGTATTTATAGCCGAAGGTAGGTTTCCAAGCAGGTACAGCCGGCTGAATAGTGTTCCTGTTCTGCCAACTGTGGGCTACGCACATGCCATGCTGGTGGTTGGTGGGTAGGCAGCGGCTGATAGTGACCAGGCCGGCTGTGTACTATTCCTGTTCCACCAACTGCAGGCTATGCACGTCCTCCGACAGGTTGGTGAGTAGGCAGCGGCTAATAGTGACATATAGTACAAGAGCGTGCTGCTCGTCATACTGTTGTCAGTGAGCTGTCGTATCCTTGGTCAGATCTTTTGTCCATACCTCGTCAGGTACAGTACAAAAGATCCTCCAGTATCGTACGGACTGGCTCATTTGGGCGGGAGCTTTCCCGGCTTTGTGCGGGAGTGTTCCCGGCTTGCTCACTCCTTCTTCAGGTGACATTACTGAATTATTTAAGAGTTAAGTGTAACACCCCGACCAAAGGCGGATTATACATCGGGGCGCCACATATTGTTTCATTACTCGTGACACTATTGGGTGTCAATATTTAATAAATACATTCATTCGCGCACGCGCAAAGCAAAAATAAGATAACATAAATCATCATAAATCAATATATTATAAATCATAATATTCGAACAGCAATAACTTGTCTTGATACATTTTAATCTAGGTCAAAAATAAAGAAAACTTCCTACGTGTTCACAAGCTCCAAAACAGCTACTGCAAACCTGAACATGTGTTAAAATAAAACGTCAAACACTTGCGTGTTGGTGAGAAATCAAGTTTAATACAATACATAGATAACCATAAATCTGCGCGCAACATGTGTATGTCTGGTTTTCAACAAGGGTGTAATCTGATCGGGACCAACTCTAAGATTCATAAGACTGCCAGTGCTCACAATTGAGCTCACAAACAAAACAAACTGTGCATGTGTAAACAAAAGAGAAAATCATAAACGATAGTTCTCCCGTGTTCATCTAATGGTACCATGAAAACTGCGGAATAGACCGACAAGACGGTTAATGATCCACACATACAAATAATCAGCCAAGTCTACGTCCTCAACACATGGGATACTGCGCGACTAAAGTTCATAAACAAGTTTAAGACTCTAAGTTTGTATGAACACATGAACATCCCAAAACGTTAAAAGCAAAAAGGGATTAGGTACGAGATTACTCACTTGATAAACGATGCGGTGTAAGATAAAGCAAGAACCAACTTTAAACAAGCACAAGTTAACCTATAATTAAAGATTATTGTTTTAATGATTGGTTTTAAGTCTTGATTACAAGTTAGCGTAGTTAATAAGTAAGTTATTATATATAATATATTACCGGAAAACAGGGCAGAACAGGGAGGAAGACGGAGGCAAAGAGGGAGGCGGCAGAGAGAGCAAGGAGGAGGACAGGAGAGATTGAGTGTTTTGTGTGTGTAGTGTTAGGAAAATAATACTATTATTTATAGAGAAACCCTAGGGAACACAATCCCTAGAAAAAGGGGAAAAGATCTCAAAAAGTAAAAGATTCCAAAAGCAAAAGATATCAAAAGATATGGCAGCTGCAGGGGGCAAGATAAAGCTGTCAGGGAACAGTAAAAAGGCATGGGCGGTCAGAAAAAGGTACTGGTCAAGCATGGCAAAAGCAGATTCTCAAAAGATTAAGTCAGTCACTTTATCTGTCAACCAATGGGGTTGGTGCGCATGCTGCGCCGAAAGTAACTTTTCAGACATAAAGCAGATTAGGTCAACAGCTCAAAAGATAAGACAACACAAAAGCAAACGGCTAGATTAAACAGAAGAAAACTTAAAGGGTTTAGCGCGAGAAGGCTAAGGCGCGAAGGCATACACAGAAGGTCAAGAGAGCGCGAGCGCGAAGGCAGACAGAACTAACCTTAACGCGTCGCGGAAAGAACTTCATTTCTAAGCGCGCCGCGGGAAGAATCACATTTCTTAGCGCGCCGCGGGAGGAACTAAAATTCCTAGCGCGCCGCGGGAAGAACTATAATTCTTCGCGCGTCGAGGGATGAACTACGATTCTTAGCGCGCTGCGAGAAGAACTACAAATCCTTAGCGCGTCGCGGGAAGAACTACTGTTCTTAGCGCGCTGCGAGAAGAATTACAATTCTTAGCGCGCTGCGAGAAGAGTTCGTCTCGCGTATCGCTGAAACAGGTGGTCTTCACGCAGGATTCCTTGTAAGGGGTCTGGCGCGTGGAGCTGCGCAGACAACCTTAGGCGGGAAGGAACAAAGGACAAGCAAAGAGTTAGAAGAAAAAGAGGGAAACAAGGCTTAAGGGCGGGACGGCGACAAGAGGGAAAAGAAGGCGGAAAGAGAGAAGGAGAGGGACGGGACGGCGGAAAGAAAGAGAAAGAGGCGGGAAGGAAAATATATATTATTATTAAAAGTAAAATATAAGTATAAATAAATATTAAATCATAAAAGAAAGAGATCGGATAAGGGAAACGGGTACCTGGGTCGGGTCGGATTCGGGCAGATGTTACAGTCTCCCCTACTTGAAGAAATTTCGTCCCGAAATTTATCTCGAAGTAGGTTGCGCAGAGAACAGGTGCGGGTACTTGATCTTCATTTGATCTTCCCTTTCCCATGTAAACTCGGCTCCGCGCTTAGACTCCCAGCGAACTTTCACGATAGGGATACGACTGCGCTTGGTTTGCTTTACCTCGCGATCCATAATCTCAACAGGCTTCTCAACGAAATGCATAGATTCATCAACTTGAACTCCGTCAAGTGGAATGTGAAGGTTCTCGTCAGCTAAACACTTCTTGAGATTGGATACATGGAACGTTGGATGCACATTACTGAGCGCGGGCGGCAGGTCAAGTCTATAGGCAACTTTTCCTACACGCGCGAGAATCTTAAATGGACCAACATAACGAGGAGCAAGCTTACCTTTCTTCCCAAAGCGGACAACACCTTTCCAAGGCGACACTTTGAGGAGGACAAGATCACCAACTTGAAATTCGAGAGGCTTTCGCCTACGATCTGCGTAACTCTTCTGTCGGCTTCTGGCAGTCAGCAGATGATCACGGATCTTGGCGATTTTATCGGTTGTCTCTTGAACAAGTTCGGGTCCTGTGATTTGAGCTTCACCCACTTCGCTCCAACAAATCGGGGAGCGGCACTTACGACCGTAAAGTGCTTCAAATGGGGCCATACCGATACTGGAATGATAGCTGTTATTATAAGAGAACTCAATCAAAGGCAGGTGTGAATCCCAATTACCTCCAAAATCAAGAACACAAGATCGGAGCATATCCTCAAGAGTTTGAATAGTTCGCTCAGACTGACCGTCAGTCTGAGGATGATATGCCGTACTCATGTCCAAGCGAGTTCCTAGCGCAGATTGGAGAGATTTCCAAAAGCGAGATATAAAACGGCCATCGCGATCGGATATGATGCTCAAAGGAGTACCATGGCGGCAGACAATTTCCTTGACATAAAGCTGCGCGAGTTGCTCAACACGGTAGTTTTCACGAATGGGCAGGAAGTGAGCAGACTTAGTCAAACGATCCACTATTACCCAAATGCTATCATGTTTACTTGCTGTCAAAGGTAACTTGGTAATAAAGTCCATTGCTACACATTCCCATTTCCACGTAGGAATTTCTGGTTGTTCGAGCAAACCAGATGGGCGTTGGTGTTCAGCTTTCACTTTAGAACAAGTCAGACATTTAGCTACGAACACAGCAATATCCTTTTTCATACCGGGCCACCAATAAGTAATGCGCAAATCCTTGTACATCTTATCAGCGCCGGGATGAATAGAATACCGAGATTTATGCGCTTCACTCAGGATATCAGCGCGAAGATTCTCATCAAAGGGAATCCAGATGCGATTGAGATAGCAGAGAATTCCACTCAGATTGGGCACAAAATGCGCTTCCGCGCCACACGCTAACTCGGCGCGAAGGTTACCATTACTGATGGATGCGCGCTGCGCGTCACGAATACGCGATTCAAGGTTGCTTTGGATCGGCGCGAAGTGAAGCTGCGTGCGCGGCAAAATACAGTTAAGCTGGCAGGGATTTCGGCTGAGCGCATCGGCTACCACATTAGCCTTACCAGGATGATACCGGATCTCACAATCGTAATCGCTGATGAGTTCGTTCCATCGGCGTTGCCTCATGTTAAGTTCCTTCTGATCAAAGATATGCTGAAGGCTTTTATGGTCAGTGTAAAGGATACACTTAGTACCATAAAGGTAGTGTCTCCAGATCTTCAAGGCAAAAACAACTGCACCAAGTTCGAGGTCGTGAGTTGTATAATTCTTTTCATGAACCTTGAGTTGCCTTGATGCGTAAGCGATAACCTTGCCTCGTTGCATAAGAACACAACCGAGACCTTGGTTGGAGGCATCGCAGTACACGACAAAATCATCATTACCCTCAGGTAACGCAAGAACAGGAGCTTCACACAACAGATGCTTGAGCGTTAGAAAGGCTTCTTCTTGCTTCGAGCCCCAAATATACGGTTTACCTTTGTGCGTTAGAGCTGTTAAAGGCAAAGCGATCTTCGAGAAGTTCGAAATGAAGCGCCGGTAATAACCAGCTAAGCCCAGAAAGGAACGGATCTCAGAAGGAGAGGATGGCGTAATCCAGTTCTTGATTGCTTCAATTTTGGATGGGTCAACATGAATACCCATCTTGTTGACAACATGACCAAGAAACTGTACTTCATCAGACCAGAATTCACACTTGGAAAGCTTAGCATAAAGCTGCTCGGCTCTAAGCTTTTGCAACACCAACCGAAGATGTTGCTCATGCTCGGCCTTGGTCTTAGAATACACCAGAACATCATCGATAAACACAATCACGAATTTATCCAAGAAAGGCCTACACACCCGATTCATTAGATCCATGAAAACGGCGGGTGCGTTGGTCAAACCGAAGGACATGACCAAGAATTCAAAATGGCCATAACGAGTTCGAAAAGCAGTCTTCGGAACATCTTCATCGCGGATGCGCAACTGGTGATAGCCAGAGCGGAGATCAATCTTCGAGAAACAAGAGGCACCTTGGAGTTGATCAAAGAGGTCGTCAATACGCGGTAAGGGATACCGGTTTTTAATGGTGAGTTTGTTCAACTCGCGGTAATCAATACACATGCGAAACGATCCATCTTTCTTTTTAACGAACAACACCGGAGCACCCCAGGGCGAAGAGCTAGGGCGAATGAATCCTTTAGCAGTCAACTCTTGAAGTTGGCTTGCCAATTCTTGCATCTCAGCGGGCGCAAGACGGTAAGGAGATTTAGCTACGGGGGAAGCACCAGGGACAAGATCAATACGAAACTCGACTTCACGAGCGGGAGGGATACCAGGAAGATCATCAGGAAAAACTTCAGGAAAATCACGCACAACAGGGATATCGCGAAGCTTCTTCTCTTCAGCAGGTTTAACCACATGGGCTAAGAATGCAACACACTTCTTCCGCATGAGCCTTCGGGCTTCGGCGCAAGACATAAGTTTAAGACCACTGGAGGGTTTTTCGCCGTAAATATGAAGATCACCATTTTCTCGAGGTATGCGAATCATCTTCTTGGCGCAAATAACTTCGGCGCGATTATGCGTAAGCCAGTCCATACCAATGATAACATCAAAACTTCCAAGAGGCATGGGGATGAGGTCGATCAGAAAATCGTTTTCGTTAAGGTTAAGCGTGCAATCTTTAATCACAGAGTTAATTAAAACAGTTTCACCGTTAGCCAATTCAACTGAAAAATCTTCTTTTAAGTTATCGCGTGGTCGCGCAAGCTTCTGCTCGAAGGCGCGAGAAATAAAACTTCGATCGGCGCCAGTATCAAAAAGTATAGAAGCGTAAAATCCGTTAAGCAAAAATGTACCATTAACTACGTCATTATTCGCTTGCGCTTGGTGCGCGGTTATGTTAAAAGCTCGTCCACGCGTCACTTGGTTCGAAATCTGGTTCACCGGATTCGCTTGTGTGATTTGCACTTGTAGTCTCGGGCACGCGTTCCGGAAATGACTGGGATCACCGCAGTTAAAGCACGATCTGGGTCGTGGGTTTTGGTAGGTTGGTTGTGGGTTCTGCGGGTAGACTGGTGGTGTTGGCGCAATTGGATTGGCGGGAAGGACTCTACAGTTCTCAGCAGTGTGACCAGTACGGCCACATCGGTTACAAAGTCGACACGGGGTTTGGGTTGGGTGGTGAAATCTACAGGTTGGGCAAAAGGGATGGTTTCCTGTGTAAGGTTTCTTAGTTGGCGGGGCAGGGAGTGCTGGATTGGTTAGGGCATAGTTGTGAACTACAGGGGGAGTTGGGTAGGCTGATAGTGGGTTAGGCGTGTAAACTGGAGGTTGGTATGCGGGTTGCTGGACAATGGGCGGGTTGGTAAGCGCATAGGCCTTGCGCCTGCGCTTGAGGTTGTTACGGTTCGAGGGTTCAGGTTTGGTTTCTGTTGGTTCAGTGACAGTCTTGGTGAGTTTGGTCTTTTCTGTTCCCCGCAGGAACAGGGTTCCTGCTCTGACATGGTTGTCGCTGAGCACAGCGGCCAACTCGATGGCGTCAGAGAGGGTTACTGGGTTTCTGGCCCATAATCTTGAATTTCCATGGGGAGACCCCCAAGGAATTTCTCTATGGCTCGGCGGGAAGGGGTAACAAGGTGAGGGACAAGCAGGCTTAGTTCATGGAAGCGCGTCGCGTACTCGCGCGCTTCACCGCTGTATTGCTTCAAGTTCCAGAATTCCTCCTCTAGGCGCTTAATTTCGTTGGGAGGGCAGAATTCTCGCGTCAGAATTTCCTTGAATTCCTCCCATGTCATGCTAGAAGCAGCCTCTGCGCCACGCGCATGAGCTACTCCATTCCACCATGTAAGCGCTCTGGATTCCAGGACACTGGAAGCATATAGGGTTCGTCTGTCTGAGGGGCATTGGGTGTGGAGGAAAGTGTTTTCTATTTTCTCAAGCCATTGGAGCATCACGGTGGCTCCTTCAAGACCTGTGAACTTTGGAGGGTTACCCGCGTTAAAGGACTTAATGTTATAACTGGAGGTGTTGGTATTGTTTTGGCTCAAAGCTTGGGCTATTGCGGCGGCCATTTCCTGGGAACGTTGCTGTCTACGTATGCGCGAGGCTTCTCTTCTCTGAAATCGGCGAGATAGCGGAGGCATTCTATAAAAATTTTAATCTTAGTTAATATCTTGGTTTTAGCGCAAAGTTTTAATCTTATAAAGCTTGGTTTCACGGAGTCAGATACTATCAAAAGTTAAAGTAAAAGAAATGACTTTAATGCAGACTTAATAAAGGTAACAAATTCGAATCGAGAATCGACAATTCATGCATCACCATGACTTTCCGAATTCCCAATTTAAAATATACGGGCAAACGAGTATTGGAGATTGACGATTCATGTATCACCATGACTTTTCAATCTAAAATATAAAATATACAAGAAAATGAGTATTGGAGGTTGACAATTCATGTATCACCATGACTTTTCAAGTCTCCAACCTCAGAACATAATCGTAAATGAAAATTGAAAATCAACTATTCATGTATCACCATGACTTTTCGGATTTTCAAATCCAACAAACGAATATGTAAGTAAAATCAATAAAAATCGAAATTCAACAAAAATCGAAATATCGCGGAATGAAATCATATACTGCGCAAGCGCGAGCATATTTATAAACAACGAGTAATTAACAATAAGCGCGCAAACATGAGATTTCTCTCATGCGCGAGAAGGGACTCTTAGGTATTCTAGGCCGTTACGTCTAACCACCTATCCTAAAGTCAACGAGCTCTGATACCAATCTGTAACACCCCGACCAAAGGCGGATTATACATCGGGGCGCCACATATTGTTTCATTACTCGTGACACTATTGGGTGTCAATATTTAATAAATACATTCATTCGCGCACAGCGCAAAGCAAAAATAAGATAACATAAATCATCATAAATCAATATATTATAAATCATAATATTCGAACAGCAATAACTTATCTTGATACATTTTAATCTAGGTCAAAAATAAAGAAAACTTCCTACGTGTCCACAAGCTCCAAAACAGCTACTGCAAACCTGAACATGTGTTAAAATAAAACGTCAAACACTTGCGTGTTGGTGAGAAATCAAGTTTAATACAATACATAGATAACCATAAATCTGCGCGCAACATGTGTATGTCTGGTTTTCAACAAGGGTGTAATCTGATCGGGACCAACTCTAAGATTCATAAGACTGCCAGTGCTCACAATTGAGCTCACAAACAAAACAAACTGTGCATGTGTAAACAAAAGAGAAAATCATAAACGATAGTTCTCCCGTGTTCATCTAATGGTACCATGAAAACTGCGGAATAGACCGACAAGACGGTTAATGATCCACACATACAAATAATCAGCCAAGTCTACGTCCTCAACACATGGGATACTGCGCGACTAAAGTTCATAAACAAGTTTAAGACTCTAAGTTTGTATGAACACATGAACATCCCAAAACGTTAAAAGCAAAAAGGGATTAGGTACGAGATTACTCACTTGATAAACGATGCGGTGTAAGATAAAGCAAGAACCAACTTTAAACAAGCACAAGTTAACCTATAATTAAAGATTATTGTTTTAATGATTGGTTTTAAGTCTTGATTACAAGTTAGCGTAGTTAATAAGTAAGTTATTATATATAATATATTACCGGAAAACAGGGCAGAACAGGGAGGAAGACGGAGGCAAAGAGGGAGGCGGCAGAGAGAGCAAGGAGGAGGACAGGAGAGATTGAGTGTTTTGTGTGTGTAGTGTTAGGAAAATAATACTATTATTTATAGAGAAACCCTAGGGAACACAATCCCTAGAAAAAGGGGAAAAGATCTCAAAAAGTAAAAGATTCCAAAAGCAAAAGATATCAAAAGATATGGCAGCTGCAGGGGGCAAGATAAAGCTGTCAGGGAACAGTAAAAAGGCATGGGCGGTCAGAAAAAGGTACTGGTCAAGCATGGCAAAAGCAGATTCTCAAAAGATTAAGTCAGTCACTTTATCTGTCAACCAATGGGGTTGGTGCGCATGCTGCGCCGAAAGTAACTTTTCAGACATAAAGCAGATTAGGTCAACAGCTCAAAAGATAAGACAACACAAAAGCAAACGGCTAGATTAAACAGAAGAAAACTCAAAGGGTTTAGCGCGAGAAGGCTAAGGCGCGAAGGCATACACAGAAGGTCAAGAGAGCGCGAGCGCGAAGGCAGACAGAACTAACCTTAACGCGTCGCGGAAAGAACTTCATTTCTAAGCGCGCCGCGGGAAGAATCACATTTCTTAGCGCGCCGCGGGAGGAACTAAAATTCCTAGCGCGCCGCGGGAAGAACTATAATTCTTCGCGCGTCGAGGGATGAACTACGATTCTTAGCGCGCTGCGAGAAGAACTACAAATCCTTAGCGCGTCGCGGGAAGAACTACTGTTCTTAGCGCGCTGCGAGAAGAATTACAATTCTTAGCGCGCTGCGAGAAGAGTTCGTCTCGCGTATCGCTGAAACAGGTGGTCTTCACGCAGGATTCCTTGTAAGGGGTCTGGCGCGTGGAGCTGCGCAGACAACCTTAGGCGGGAAGGAACAAAGGACAAGCAAAGAGTTAGAAGAAAAAGAGGGAAACAAGGCTTAAGGGCGGGACGGCGACAAGAGGGAAAAGAAGGCGGAAAGAGAGAAGGAGAGGGACGGGACGGCGGAAAGAAAGAGAAAGAGGCGGGAAGGAAAATATATATTATTATTAAAAGTAAAATATAAGTATAAATAAATATTAAATCATAAAAGAAAGAGATCGGATAAGGGAAACGGGTACCTGGGTCGGGTCGGATTCGGGCAGATGTTACATTAAGTGCCTTGTGCGTGTAGCCTTGCTGCGCGGGTAGCCTTCCCTGATGGCTTGTATCCGCAGCTGCGGGAACAGGCGGGGTACTTCACCATTGGGAGGCTTTTCCTGCGGGAACAGCTTGCGTACTGCGCGTAAGGACGTCACGTCTCTGAGCATGGTAGGTCCTGCGGATCCAGTTGGTTTCTGCGCAGACGTCCCTCTTCAAGGTGAGTTCTGCGAGTTTAGCCTTTGCGCAGACGTCCCTGTTGAAGGTGAGTCTTGCGGGTTCAACTACGCAGGCTTCCCTCTTTGAGGTGAGTCTTGCGGGTCCAACTGGGCTCTGCTGGGACCTACCTCTTCACACAGATAAGTTGGCAAGTAGTGGCGTCATCTCTTCAAGCCTAGCGTTAAAAGTAATAAAAATTATCGAAGTAAGTGACGCCGAACATAGAATAAGAAGTCATTTCTTGGGAGAGACTTTTACATATTTGTGACGCTACTCCATCAAATTTTAACCGTTTTAAAAGAATAGCATGTCATATATATATTTTTAAAAAATTTCACAACAAATTGTATTATACGACTTTTATATAAAAGTTAAGTAAGACACTTAATAATTAAAGTAATTTTTTTAACAATACTAAAAATCTAAGACGTCATATGTCAGCATGTCGCACAATGCTTCTACATGAAGATTGTTTACTACACATAACAAACAAGTTAGATTTGTATTTTGTAAGACAAAAGCAACATGTAAAGATGAGGAGATAATGATAAATTAGACTCATACATAGGTTGCAAACAAATTAAGAAACAAAATAATATGTTTCATAAAATCGAGGCATTATGTCATACTAGGAACAGATGACAAAACTATATCAATCACAAAACACGAGGAGTTATCAACACCACCCGTAAAACATGAGGAGAATCAGAATCTGTACTTTCTTTGTCTTCTTTAATTTTTATATCACTTTAACCACTAGCATAAATATTTGTCTACACAACATAAACATGAATCTCGATTTTCTTACACAAATTGTTATTGCTTTAACTAGGGTGGTTAACGAGCCGAGTTTGAGGTTATTGCTTTAACTAGGGTGGTTAACGAGCCGAGTTAAGGCGAGCTCAAACTCGGCTTGAAATTTAAATCAAACTGAAAACTTGACGACTAGGTTTACTTTGGCTTTAAAAAAAGTGGCTCAGTCTGGTTTAAGGTAGTTTAAATTGCTATAACTATGAAAAATTAAAATCTTTTAATGTGAATTGAACCAAATAATATAAAGAGGTGTCAATAAGTTTTAACTCGATTAACATTATAAGTGAAGCAAAGATTTGGGACCGCAAGGTCTTAAGTTCGAATATGTCTTAATCAGGTGTTATCGTAATGAGTCTTCGGGTGGCGGGTTTTCTCCGAAACAGGAGATGGTGGGCTTTAGCTGCCCGACGCTCTATGCGATTGAAGTTGTATGTGATCACCCTTTGCCATTGGGTTATCCTGGTAGCCAGACTTTAGTTGGCCGTTCAAAGATAATAATAATAATAATAATAATAATAATACGGAGTTGAGTTTGAAACATTGAGGGAGTGTTTCTTTATTAAGTCAATAAGTTACAAAGTGTAATTTATGGAAATTTTTCTCTCAGAATATAAGCAATCCCAAAAACCTTATTACTTGTTAAAAGTTTATAAGTTATAAGTTGGTGAAAATAAGCAATCCCAAACACCCCTTGAACGCGTTTTACTTTTAATATCAAACGTTAAAAGTCGTGGTTATGCTAAACAAGTCAAACGAGTGAGCCAACGTTCACTTGAACTCGACTCGTTTACAAACCGAATCATCCTTTAAGTTTTTTTCTAAGCAATCATCGAATGATGCGAAGAAATTAAAAAAAAAACTTTATAAATTTGGTTCTAATTTAATTTAGAAATCCATAGAATAATGGTACTTTCACCTGCCCTGAAAAATTTAAAGGATGGCAGTGTAATAACGTGTAGTAACAGCAATGGTAGACTGAGGGAGGTCAGTGGTTTCTGAGTCTTCAGTTTTTTTACTTTAAATATGCAAAGTAAAATCATAAATCTTTTGCCAATATTCCTTTGTTACTGGCATAGTAAATATACTAAATGGATGGTAGTTGGATTCAATTACTCTTCTTGTTACTTTTACTTCACTTCTTGCATTGCATTATATATTTATAGATAAATTTGGTGCTATGCTTTAATGGGACTCAGATTTTTTAACAAAATAGCTTAAATGATTATGTTAACTGAAACAAACTTGTGTAAATGAATGCACCTAGACATAAGTCATGAGCCAAACTGTGTTTGCGTTAAGGGTGTGCGTGGTGTGGTTTGGTGCGGTTATTAACTAAAACCGAACTTTTGGTTTTATGTTCTTTTAAAACCGTTCGGATTTGGCTTTTCGGTTCGGTTCGGTTTTGGATGCGGTTTTTTCGGTTCTGCTAATCGAGCGAGAACATTTTGGGCAAAAAAAAAATACTTACCCAAAATATTAAAATTGGGCATGATATAGATGTTAAAAGGATTGATGTGTAGCCTCAATTATGTTTTAAACTTGTTATAGATGTGTTAGCAAAGTATGTAACAAGTTTAGAAGCGTTCACGAGTCCCATGGGATTGGAATTGCTTGTTTGAAACTCACACAATGGCATTTCACATATCATTGAAAACCTTTTACGAGCAATCCAACTTGCTACGCCCAATGAAAACGCCAAATGGGTGTACAATACGCCGACTTGGCTCACTTTGTGCCTTTTGCGGTGTGTTTAATCCGTTTCACGCACCATCATTACTTATTCAATGTTTTTACATCATATTACTTATCCTTATGTTATGTTTGTCCTAGGTAAAGCCAAAAGTTAAATGGATGAAAGATCGAGAACTCGAAAGGTACAAGAACACCGCGTCTTGAAGTCCAATATTTTGTAATTTTAATAAAGATGTTAGTATGTATGTAACAATGACACGATGATGAAACTAAACTTCTATATATCCAAATTAAAAGAAAAAAAATGGAATAAACTTTTTCACATTAAACAAATGTAAAGTCATTTCTAACTTAGAGTGTTACAATACCTAACCTATTCAGATAAAGTAAATTATGTTTTTTTATCTGATTTCCACTAAAAATTGGCGGATTTAAACGGAAATCTTAAGAATGCTCAAATATTATTATTTTTTACAATATTTCATACAATGTAAACGGAATTTTTTTTACCGTATTTCGTACATCAACCGACTTTTTTTACTATAGTTCGTATAATAACTTTTTTTAAACTTGTTGGACATATATCATTATTTTATTAGAATTTTCTGCTAATAATATGTTGTTGTTTCATCTTCCAAGTTCCCTAATTTAAAAAAAAAAACCTAATAAATTTCAATTTACAATGTCCAAATATCCAATAATCCATAATCAATCATTCAAATATTTAATTGCCCATAAACAAATCCAAATTAACAATTTATATAAACAAACTAGCAATTACAAATTTAGATAAAAGTAGAAATTTACCTAAATTGAAAAGGTAGAAGTCGAACCGTGGATGAGGGACTGAGAACACCAGTCGTCGACTGCAGGGTGGAGGTTCGATGACCGGAGGAGGATAGCAGGGGGCGGAGCAGCATGGGGTGGAGGCAACGTGGGGTGGAGAGTAGCTGAATGAAACTTTGTTTTGTTGAATGTTGAAACCCAGCCTAGTCCAAGCGTAAGGGAGCAACGAACAATGGTTTATTTGGCTTGGGCTTTAATTGGTTTTAGCTTTTAATTTGGTTGAACTTTAAACAAATAAGGGTAACGTTATATTTTTTCAGAGGTAACAAAATACGAAAACCGACTAAATAATTTTTTTTTACACTACGACGAAAAGTTGAGGGGTAGCGAATGTTACCCCTGGTTAGAAGTTACGTCCGCCCCTAATATCAAATCTGTACTAGATGCTACTTGTTGCAAGTAGAGGTGCACAGTCTAACCGGTTAACCGATTAGTAACCGTTTCTAACCGTGTCTCTAACCGGTCCATCTCTAACCGGTTGCTAACCGGACCGGAAAAAACGCTGGTTAGAAACCGGTTTATATTATTGATTTTGAAACCGGTTAACCGAACCAGTTAACCGATTTTTTTTATAATTATTCTATTAAAAACTGATTATTTTTCGGTTATTCACCGGTTAACCGGTTCAGTTATACCCGAAACTGGTTAGACTGGGTAGGGGTTTCTTATCTCAAAACCGGTTAGTACCCGACCCGATTAACCGGTTAATTCCCACCAACTTACTAACCGTTTAGAAAATTAACCGATTATTGGTTAACCGGAATGTGCACCTCTATTTGCAAGCAACTTGTATGCTTGTATAGTGGCATAGTGCTATTCCAAACTCAGTAAACAGGCCTTGGCCCAACAAGTGTTGATACACATTACATGTTCCTGAACCTATATCCAAAAATTGGGTTTTAAGTTATTAACTATGGGCTATTGGGCTGGGCCATTTCAAAATCAAGAATTTTTTAATGAACACAAAAGTCACAAACCTTTAGTAGTAGTAATGTAGTATACTAGTATAGTACTTTTGGATCAATCTGAAAAATATCATTTGATAAAAGTCATAAAGATAAAGTTTGTTTGATGGATTAGGTTGGAGCTCATTAATCAGACACCTGTCACACTTTATTGTGTCGGTTAAGAAAACAAAGTGAAAAAGAATGAGACAAAAACATATGATGGACCAGGCATATTGCATTATGTTGTTTACTGTACTTAGTTGATGCATCTTATTAATCTCTGGAATTGACTAAAAGCCCTCCCACCTGGATTAAAGAATCCCTTGTTTTCTCATGTTTTCTTCCTCTTTCCACGTCTATCTATTTTAATCATATTATTTATATATTCCTTTATTCCATTATACCATTTCTCATTAATCGATCCATCTATATTATGCTACATAACAAACATGTATCTCTCAATCTTATTCACAAATTAAGATTATAAAGGGCTCTTTTGTTTACCAAAAAAATAATAAAAAAAACTACAATCTAACCCATTATAGTTTCTGTCTAGGGCCGTCTTTAAAAACGCACGGACTCTCAAGAGCCCCGTATGACTAAGAAAAATGAGGCCCTAATATAAATGAGGCCCTAATATAAACATATATGTATATATAATCGATAATAGAACATAAGTGTAAAGATGCAAAATTACAAACTAGTTAAGCTATTGTTTCAAGCGTAGGGACATGTTTAAAAAGAAACCATATAAAAGTGGAGAACTGAGAATCATGTATTTTACATGTAAAAAAAAAGTTCATTTTTACATGTAAAAAACACATTTTTATATAAACACATGCAGAAGCCGTTTTCATAAAAAGAAATTAAAAAAAACATTTTAAAAAAAGGTGATATATATATATATATATATATATTACAAAATTATTTTTTTTTACATGTGAAATCGAGCTTTACATTAATTTGTTACACCCCCCCTTTCCCTTTTTCAAGTGTATTTATAAAATATATAGATTTAAGAAGAAAAAAATAAGGCCCCTGGGTTAGTGGGCCCTGTGCGTCTGCACACCCCGCACGAGGTATTGAGACGATTCTTGTCCTTCAAGCAATAACGCAAGAACGAATTCTAATTCGCCAAGAACAAAACGAGTAATAATTCGACGGTGGGAAAATGGAATGGGGAAACAAAAGGTGCTACCTTTATTCTTGATTTACAATGTATTCTTTTGCAACCAATTAGCATTTGACATAATAACTTCCAGATTTGGTAAAAAAAGGTATGATTGATGCAAACTTGAATATGGGAATGAATCTTTTTAGCTTATATGATTAAGCCACCCAATACTGATATTTCCATGCATTTGTACTATAAAAAGGACTCTTAACAATCTT
Source organism: Bidens hawaiensis (assembly GCF_021521415.1). Classification (NCBI taxonomy): domain Eukaryota; kingdom Viridiplantae; phylum Streptophyta; class Magnoliopsida; order Asterales; family Asteraceae; genus Bidens; species Bidens hawaiensis. The sequence goes on from NW_027491279.1 coordinate 305,734, forward strand.
ACACATTATCACATTATACAATCTACCATATAACAAGTGATATATTACTATATTAGTGTATAAGCATGTCACTTGTAGTAGGGAGGGTGATAGGAGACGTTGTTGATCAATTCACGCCGAGTGTGACTATGGAAGTCGCGTATAATTCCCAATACACGGTCTCTAGTGGTCACGAGCTGATGCCTAATATCATTACCTCTAAACCTCATGTTCATATCGGCGGTGTTGACATGCGTTCTTCTTATACCATTGTAATTCATTTCATTACCTCTTCTCTTTACAGTTTTTTCACATATCTAGATTTATAAATTGTACTGATTTATGTATCTGTTTTTACTTCAAGATCTTGACCGACCCCAACGCACCTAGTCCAAGTGATCCTTACTTAAGAGAACACCTCCATTGGTAAGTCTATATATAATTTTTTCATGTCATTATGTTATTGATTATTGTAACATTATTCGATCTGATAAAAGAGTTCGAATAACTATATGTTACAGGATTGTCACAGACATTCCTGGTACAACCGACGCAACTTTTGGTACGTCGTGCATGGGCTATACTTTTTATAATAAACCGTCCTTTAAAAATTGACATAAGCTGAATTTATTTAAAATATGAAATGTAACAGGAAGGGAAATTGTGAGCTATGAAAAACCTAATCCGGTTATCGGAATCCACCAATACGTGTTCTTACTGTTCAAACAGAGAGCAAGGAAATCAGTTAGACCACCTGCTTCCCGAGACTATTTCAATACACGGGTCTTCTGTCAAGAAAATGACTTAGGGTTACCGGTTGCTGCTGTCTACTTTAACGCGCAACGTGAAAATGCCGCACGTAGAAGATAACTCAATTTTATAACATAAGTATGCTGCTATGCATTTTGCGCGAATAAAACAATAAAACCTTATAACTAATAGTTTCATTATGCATTTTTCTTATTTTGATGTGTTTATGATATGTAATTTGCTTCCATGTTTTAAGTTGATTTGTATTGTATTTATATAAGTTTGGTATGTAATGCAGAGACGCAGTGATGTTGTTGATTTAATCTAGATAGGGTTCGGTGTTGTGAAAATCACGATTAAGTGCCGATTAATTGGTGATTAAACGGAAATCGGAGGGCTACAATTCGATTTCACCTAATCGCCCCGTCTAATGTTGGTCAAAATTGGTCAAATTTCGGTCAGAGTTGGTTAAAAGCGGTCAAAATCATTTGGGACCTGTACCTATCCTAATCCCGAAATTCGGAAATATTTGGTACCTGTACCGGTATCGGTTTGGTACCGTGCAAAATTTGGGTAATACTGGTACCGAAAACTCAAAACTTGGTATCGATTCGGTACCGACACCAAATTGGTACCGAAAACGCTCATCCCTAGGGTGACCGCATCAATACTTATAAAAATTTTCAAATAAAATCACAAAAATTGACACTACTGAGCGAAAAAACAGGGGTGACCAGGGACACCCCTCCCCATCATAAGCCACGCCGTTGGCTCAACTGATCGATAGTCTCATTAACTGTTCAAGACGATAAATAAAGTTATCGCTAGCAACCAAACTAACTAACTAACTAACTAACCAACTACAAAAGCTACACATTCAGTCCCTCAACTAATTACAAAATTACAACTAAGCAAACAGATAGGGTTTCTGAAAAGGGGCTTTAGACCTAATTACTACAATTTAGTTAATAATCAAACTATAATAATAATATAAATATATGAAGATAATCAGTTTAAATGATTTGATTTTTCTGTTAACTAAATAACTTCAAATGCAATTTCAAATAAAAGCATATTGAGTAAGCCTAATTATTTATAAATCAAATTAATTACCTGATAACACTAAATTATTCGTACAGCAACATCGGATGATCCTTTGTCAACCAACAATGACATGATTCATAATCATACGAGATCTCTGTCTTCTAAGAGAAGAGGATGTCATTTAACTTTAAAACTTAATCGAATCGAACACATATTTTGTGTTCATGTTCGTTTATTTAAAAAAAATGAACATGTTCGTATTCGTTTATGTCCGTTTGTTTAAAATCTAAATGAACAATTCACGAACATAAGTAAACAAAAATTAGCAAACATATATGAACAAATGTAAATGAACATAAACAACCATAAACGAACACAAATAAATGAATATAAAACTATTAAGAAGATAACTCATGCAGATAAAATTTAATTATTTTCTATTAATACGTAAATGAACATGAATAAACGAACATAAAAGAAAATAAATAAACGGAACATAAACTAACACAAATTTTTTGTTCATGTTCGTTCCCTTATTAAATAAACGAACATAGATGAACTTTCCGCCGAACAGTTCACTGAACGTTCAGTTCGTTTACAAGCCTAGATTTGAAATTAATACATAAAAGTTAAAAAAAGTAAAACTTAAAACGCACAAGGCTCGAGTTCGGCTTGATAATTAAAAAAACTTTTTATCGATTCGAGTTTAAGTAGATCCCGAACAGCTCGACTCGTTTGTACCACTAAGTTTAACACTGTTATATTCATGTTTGAGCTTAAAACACAATAATGTGAAACACGACACGATTTTAAGCGAGTCTTATAATTAAAAATAAAAAACTAAAAATTTCATAGTTCATATTTGCTCTAGATCTCTTTATTTTTTATTTTGCATATGGGCTTTCTACATTGGGCAAGAAAAGCGGGCTTCTTTTTTTGATCTAATTAAGGGTGTGTTTGGGACTGCTTATTTTCATCAACTTGTGACTTATTAACTTTTTGAAAAGTTAAAAGGTGCTTGGGATTGCTTATGATGTGAGGGGAAAAGTTTCACAAGTTACAACTTTGTAACTTATGACTTTTCTATAAGTCATAAGGAGGTCAAAATAAGGAATCCCAAGCACCCCTAAATGTGGTCTCCGGCCTCACACCGCCAGTCTTGAAATTTCTACTCCTCGACGACAGCCCAAGTATCCATCGGTCATAATGTCTAATTAATATCAACTTGTTTCTATATTTTGGTTTGTATCAATCGGATTCATCAGAGTAATTTAATCCGACAAAATCTTCTTTTTGACAGTGGGTCCGACATACACGAACATGCATATTTGAGTTTGTGTTTAAGTTATCATTTTACTAACCCATCACGATTGACACCCCTAAATCCCTAATATAGACATGAATGCAACAACCAAATCAATGACTTCACTTAATATCGACCTTCTAACACCTCTTCCATGTTAGCAAAAGCTACAAACGGTATTCCAAATTTCTAATGGGTTTTTCATAACCCCTCCAAAATCACCTTTGGCTAAATTGAATGCCATCGTCACATTTCTCCGTTCAATATATGATGACATAACTTATGTTTTGATTCCCACAATCCGACTACAAGATAAAACTTGATCCAACTACTATAATGAATTTAATCATAGTAAAAGTTTTTTACAATCAAAAGCAGTTATATTCAAATCACTAAATACATGCATGCATGTCTTTATAATTGTTTCAGTTTGAAAATTTGATTTGTTGGTCAGTTTAATTTATGGAAATCTTATTATTACATATATTTCGTTAATATTTCGTTATTAATAGTTAGGAATATCTCTATCAATCAATACTTTTAATTAATTAATTAATTAATTACATTATAGTTTTGATTTTTCATCATCATTTTTTCAAAAATGATATTTTTCCTTTCCATATTATAATGTAACTTTGATGCTAACTAATCTACATGCGATAGATTTTTATATGTATGCATCACATAAACTCTAACAATAATATATCCTCTTAATTTTATGTCTAAAAATGTTTTTATTTGAACATTTAACCATAAACTTAAAAAAAATCACCCTCACTCACTCTCATATATGGATACCAAAGTATTTATGAGAATTAAATTTATTCCTACATTTACATTACCAATTTCAATACATTTTTTTTAAGAATAACTCGATGAATTGAATTTTTCTTGAATGACGGATTTCTTTTAATCATTTTTGTTTGTGGACATGAAACCAAAACATCTCCACTCAAATCTAGGTGTTTTAACATTTTGTCTTGGTCAATGGATCACCACTTCATTCATAGCTTGATAAATAGATAGAATACAAAACAAACAGTTAGAACTTTAAGAATAAAAAGAAATATAGTAAATTACTTAGATGCATGGTCATATAAATGAACAAATGTAAATGAACACAAATAACCAGAAACGAACACAAATAAATGAATATAAAACCATTAAGAAGATAACTCATGCAGATAAAATTTAATTATTTTCTATATATACATAAATGAACATAAATAAACGGGTATAAAAGAAAATAAATAAACGAACGTTCATGAACATAAACTAACACAAATTTTTTGTTCATGTTCGTTCCCTTATTAAATAAACGTACATAGATGAACTTTTCGCCGAACAGTTCACCGAACGTTCAGCTCGCTTACAAGCCTAGATTTGAAATTAATACATAAAAGTTAAAAAAAAGCAAAACCTAAAACGCACAAGGCTCAAGTTCGGCTTGATAATTAAATAAACTTTTTATCGATTCGAGTTTAAGTAGCTTCCGAACAACTCGACTCGTTTGTACCACTAAGTTTAACACTGTTATATTCACGTTACGATTTAAGTGAGTCTTAAAATTCAAAACAAAAAAAACTAAAAAGTTTATAGTTCATGTCTTTACAGTTTACATATTTATTCTAGTTCATTTTATTTTGCATATAGCATTTCTACATTGGGCTAGAAAAGTGGGGCTTCTCTTTTTGATCTAATTAAATTTAGGCTCTGGCCTTACACCACCATAATGTCTTATTAATATCAACTTTTTTCTATATATTTTGCATAATGTCTTGTTATTTAATCCGACAAAATCTTCTTTATGACATTGGGTCCGACACGAAACACACACAAACAAACACGAACATGTATATTTGAGTTTAAGTCATCATCTTATCAATCCGCCACGACTGACACCCCTAAATCCCTAATATAGACATGAATGCAACAACCAAATCAATAACTTCACTTAATATCGACTCTCTAACACCTCTTCCATGTTAGCAAAAGCTACAAACGGTATTCTAAACTTGTATGGGTTTTTTATAACCCATTCAAAATCACCTTTGGCTAAACTGAATGCCATCGTCACATTTCTCCGTTCAATATACGATCACCTTACGTTTTGAGTCCCACAATCCGACTACAAGATAAAACTTGATTCACCATCAGGCGATCAACCACTATAATGAATTTAATCCTAGTAAAAGTTTCTTACAATTAAAAGCAGTTACATCCAAATCACTAAATACATGCATGCATGTCTTTATAATTGTTTCAGTTTGAAAATTTGATTTGTTGGTCAGTTTAATTGATGGAAATCTTATTATTACATTTATTTCGTTATTAATAGTTAGGAATAGAGGTGCACAAAACACCCGCAACCGGACCCGAAAAAAACCCTGGAACCGGTTTTTTTAAACCCCGGTTTTTAATACCCGAACCCAATCCTGACCCTACCCAGAGGGTACGGATAGGGTATGACTTTCAATGCTGAAACCCGTATCCGATCTAAAACCGATAATACCCGAAACCCGGTTCTAATTGTACCCGAAACCCGACTCTAGTTATACCTGAAACCCAGGTTTTTTGCATACCCGAAATGGAATTTTTTGTATATCCGGATATTAGTGTTTGTGCAAATGTGTCTGTGTGGAACTTGGCAGTGTTTGTGTGGCTATCCGCAGATCTACAGTCATTCTCCAACGGATATTTTTTGAATCACAGATTTTATATAAACACTTATTTAGAGCAGCGCCTTTTGATATACCAAACAACAATTTAGAACACATAAAAGATTTGTTTTTTATATCAATTGTTTAGTTGTTTATATATGCTTGAATGAAATTTGAAGTTTGTATGCGAGAAAACGGAGTTAGGATAAAGAAAATGAAGTGGGCCCAACAGAAGAACACTATCGAAAAATGTTTTTTTTAATACCTGAAAATAGATTATTCAAATACCAGGAAAACATGTTTTTTCAATACCCGAAAATAGGGTATTCAAATACCCGGGTATTGAAGGCTGGTTCAATACCTGACCTGGACTCTATACATAGGGTATGGTTTTTCAAGCCAATACCCGAGCCTGAACCCAAACCCGACGGGTATTACTAATACCCGATTTTCAATACTCGATTATACCCGAACCTGGTTCCATACCCGAACCCTTCTAATATCCAGTATGTGCACCTCTAGTTACGAATATCATCAATTAATACTTTTAATTAATTAATTAATTACATTATGGTTTTGATTTTTCATCATCATTTTTCCATAAATGATATTTTTCCTTTCCATATTATAATGTAACTTTTATGCTAACTAATCTACTTGCAATAGATTTTTATATGTATGCATCACATAAAATAACTAAAAATCCTTAAAGATATATCCTCTTAATTTTATGTCTAAAAATGTTTTTATTTGAACATCTAACCATAAACTTAAAAAAAATCACCTTCACTCACTCTCTCTCTATATATATATATTATATAAGGAACTACTGAACTCAATCACTTCCTGCCGTTACTTTTCAGTTTTCTGTTGAGGTCTATCCTGTAGAGGTACTCAAATTGAATCAGTGATCGATTTCTAGGTTTCGTCGTAAACCTAATTGGTGTATATATATATATATATGGATGCCAAAGTGTTCATGAGAATTAAATTTATTCCTACATTTACATTACCAATTTCAATACATTTAAAAAAAAAAAATAACTTGTCAATGAACCCAAAACATCTTTTAATATTTTTAATATTTCAAAACATCTGTCTATATATATATATAGACAGATTTCTTTTAATATTTTTTTTTTTGGACATGAACCCAAAACATCTCCACTCAAATCTAGGTATTTTAATATTTTGTCTTTGTCAATGGACCACCACCTCATTTATAACTTGATAAATAGAGAGAATACAAAACAAACAGTTAAAACTTTAAGAATAAAAAGAAATATAGTAAATTACTCAGATGCATGGTCATGTCTAAGACAATGCCTAGTGGAGCGAGAAAAAAAGGCGACGTGGGCGCTTGTTTTGAGGAACACCGCCTCATGCGATATTGGGCCAATTTGTTGTGGTGGTGGGGTGGGGGGGGGGGATGAAAATTTGTCGCCTGTTGTTGTTGATAATGTTATATTATTATAATATTTTGTGTGTGATATATATATATATATATATATGGCTACAAAACCATTACACCCCTAAAATAAAAACCCACATTTGACCGGGTGCCACATGACCCAAGTCGCCCCATTTTGTAGCCCCTCCACTACACATAGCCTAAGGCTAAATTAAATTTTATCAAAAAGTATTTATTGTTTTAAAATTTTATCGAAAAGACAACTCATATACACATTTACGTGATATCAAAAATAAATTTACAATACTAAAAGAATGTAAACGATATTAAATAAATCCACAATAATAACAAATAACTGAATAAGGATCAACCCTTGACACTAATACTAGACTCAAATACATAGTTCAACCACCAGTCTACTCTTATTGTCGAATAGATCGAACCATTTTTTTTAATTCCTAGAACTGTTCGTGACACTAGATCATTTATGGTGCTGATGGTTTCCGTCTTGAGGTTTGGGGTAGCTTGTAATATTTGGTATCCCACAGTCACCATGGATCCACGTTCACCACCCGGTGCACCTGTGCTATCTTCACCATAACCCGGGACAATAGATATCCCTGATGGCAAAAGTGCCACCGAAGAAGTGTCTTTGCTATACATCAGCAAGGACACTGTTGGGTAATCCATTGTTGCATAGACAATGAGTGATCCTGTCATGTCACTCGAATTCTCCTGGAAAACCATAATTTGATCATCTGCCGCGAGTGTCTACATGAGAAAAAAAATGAAGTTAGAAAATAAGCATTTGATTATTAAGACTAGTAAGTATAAGTAGAAAATAGCTATTTAAACTTACATTGGAATTCAAAATCAAGATGCTATTAGAGTCGGTTTTATCTTGACCCAATGGGAAGTTGATCATGTCATTTGTAGCAATCCTATGGCATATCAAATCCCACATACACCTCAAGTCTTTTCTTAGCAACAAACCAAACAAGTGTTGATGGTTTGTTGGTATCCATACTGAATAGGTTGCACTAGTGATTATTCTTAATGATTCGCTAGAACCAACTACGCACTTGCGTGCCATGATCCTTGGTCTTCCTGGTGCTTCCGAAATTAAATCCCATCCATGACCACTAGTCAAACAAATCCCAACACAAAAGATACTCTTCATGCGTTGTGCTAGGCATTTCAAGCTTCTTTTTGCATCTTTAAGCAAGTGGGTGTTAAGAGTGGGTGATGTGGTGGCTCTTACACCCTCACAATGCCGCAAAAGTGCGCTAATCAATCTTTTCGCCCCAAAGCCAAGACCCGACCTAATTAACTTGCGATACTGATCGGGGACCAATTGCTCATTGTATTCAACATGTTCGATCCAGGTAATCTACACATATATAATTATATTTTAATCAGTGATTATGCAATAAAAATATATATATACAAATTATTTTACACACACATATATATATATACACCTTTGATAAACCCTTTGGCATATCATGTATGATACAACCAGACGGACACCTTCTTGTTACATGGCTATCCATTCCATAATTAATGGATACATCAGCCACAATCCATAGCCCCTCTGCTTGTTTGACGAATCTTACAAACTTAAGGACTCGAACTGGTACTAAAGGTGAGATGACTTGGATTTCATCTTTCATCTGCATAAAAAATTGATATTTTAGCATATGCTAAACAATAACTTTAATAGAGGAGATTAAAAGCAAAAAAAAAAAAAATCCAATAAGGCTTACTAGTTGGAGAGCACCGCTTCTTGAACCTGCTACGCCTTGAGAAATCACTTCCGTTGTAGTACAACTTCCGATCAAACCCGTAAACATCTCTCTCCATTGATCCTGTAGTACACAAAATTAATCAAATTTTCGTATAACTTAATAAAATGTTGGTTTTGGTTTTCTTTTAAACTAACAAAGACAAAAAATAAAACTTACCGCATTGAGTAATGCTTTCACAAGGGTTGAACCACTTATTGGTACCACACTACTAGCCCTTGTAGCCTCGGATACGAATCCAGGTGGTTTGGTGCCAAGGCAAGGAGTAAAAGCCTTTACATATTCGACGAACTCAAGGGTTTCTCCTCCACCTTCCTTGTTTCGTTTCCATAGCGGAGCATTAACTAGCCCAAGCCTCAAGATCTCTTCCACGGCCCTTGATGCTTGCTCAAAATATCCATTCCTTTGAATATCTACTTTGTTGCGTATTTGTGATTGCGACTCCGTGGGCTTATAATATAATTGTTGGAGCTTCCTTCTGTGAATTTGACATTATTATTTGTTAGTAACAAAGCAAGAAAGTTTATAAAGTGAAACATTTGTAATATATGAGATGTATTAAAATGTAAACATTTATGTATACCTGTTGACTCTTCCATGTTTGTGTCATTAGACTTGTCATTTTGTTTGGCAATGGACTAGAAAGTGTCGAAGGCGTGCTAAGCGTTTTATTCAAGACCCTCGTCACTCTACTAAGCTTCTCTTTTAATCGCTCGTTCTCTATCTTGAGCTTTTGTTGTTCAATGAAACTGTCCGAAATTGTTGCTTGCGCACCGCATTTGCTGCAAATCGGGTTCTTTATAGCTTCTTTCAATGCTAAAATCTCAAGCTTAAGTTTCTCATTCTCTTTCTTTAGAGAACTAATTTCATCACGCTCCATTTGAGCCTACACAAATGTAGTTAATAAATTATAATACCACTTAATTAGATGCCATCCAAATAATAGTGGGTCTAGGTCTAGGAGTAGGGCGCAAACGAGCCGAGCCGTTCGCGAGCTACTCGAGATCGGCTCGTGAAAAAGCTCAATCTAGCCGAGCTTATCGAGCTGGAGCCTAAAAATAAGCTCATTTAATATACGATCCCAAACCCGAACCTCACTTATCGAGCTCAATCCGGCTCACGAGCCTAAACAAGCCTGTCATTTATATAATTTTTTAAAATATAAATTTAATAACTACTAATTAGTATATATAATATTATGGAAAAATAACTAAATAATATATATTATTTTATACATAAAATTATAATTGAAAAAAATCTATACAAAAGAAATTAAAATATATAAAAAATAATAATAATAGTAAACGAGCCAAGCTCGAGTTTGAAAATATACTCATGAGTCGAGCCCAAGCTTTGAGAATAGAGCTCGAAACAAAACGAGCCGAGCTCAAGCTTCATGTAAGTTAAACAAGCCAAGCTCGAGCCTAGTCGAGCTCATGTTCGGCTCGTTTGCACCCCCATATAGGAGTGAATAGTAGAAGCAACATATTTGTTAAAAAAAAATAATGGGTCTAGGGTTCTTTTTCAAAACCACATATATTAATTTCTTTTCCAAAGCCATATATATTAATATTAGAACATTATTTCAAGTTTATGCATTAAAATGTCAGATATTTGTATATTTCTTGAACTTAAATTTTTTGCCACAAAAGTATTCCAAAAGTAAATATATTATCAAACATTACCTTTATTTGAGTTCTTTTATTTTGAAACCAAAATTTGACCTTTTTCTCTTCGATATTGAGTTTCCTTCCAATATCTATCATTTCTTTCTCACCAGGGTGATCGTTCTTCTTAAATAACCTAGTAACACAAAACAAAATAAACAAAACAAAATAAATAACTATATATGCATGGACTCTAATTTAATTTAGTAAATACCAGAAAGAGGAAAAATGAGTATTACTTTTCGAGTTCTTCAATTTGATATGGTGAATGTTGTACCCGTTGTGAACCTGAAGAACGATGGATTTCCTGTTCGTTACTTGATGCTAATGTTGAATTCTCGTTTCCACCAGATGCGGTTGTAGGCACTATTTCTTCCCCATAAAAACTATATCCTTCCATTTTTGACTTTCGTCTGCAGAATCGTAAAGCAAAATGCACTTTATTTAAAATCCGCTACTAATAAAGTTGAGTGGATTCTTAAAAAAAAAACTACACGAGAAGACAATAATAAAAAGATGTATGTTTCTAGTTTTTGTGAAACGTATTTACTATAAATTAAATCAAATATTAATCTTGAATTATTTGAAGCTTTTGTAACAAACAGCTAGACGTGATAATATTTCATTTTATGTTATGAAATGACAAAAAAACAAAAAACTTTTCTTTTTCATGCAGTTAAAATAATAAGCAATAAGTTATGACAAAACATCATTGTTTGTTTAATTTCACCAGCTAAAAGATCTAACCAACAAAAAAAAAGTTACAAGTTTGGGTGTTATATCGAAAGACTTGATTTTTCATAACAAAAAAAATGTAGTCTTTAATATATATTTTTTTCCTGAAAGGCAAGGATTATATTAGAAAATCTTCATCGGTAAGAAACTAGAAAAAAAAAAGACAAAATCTGATAGAAATATGACCCATTGCTAAAGATTCACAAAAACATAAGCAAGACTAAAAAGATAAAATGATATGTAACAAGTACAAAATAAAATTGAAGAAGATACTTTATCACTTGTTAAGAACTACTAATCGACAAATGAGCTTTCTCCTTAAATTATTTTAAGTAACAGGACAAATTGTGCAAGTGATGTACTGATGTGAAGGGATGCAAAGATATATATGCACACACATACACACCAAGAAATGAGATGTAAATAAAAATATGTTAAAACTTTTATTTTAATTCTTTTCCATTAGCTTCAAATTTAAGATTCGTTCTCAATATGAAAGTATATCCCATTTCACATAGTCATTGCATTTAACCCAATCTAACTTTTAAATATAAAACAATTCTCATAAATTAGTTATTTAAACCTTTTATGAGAAACCTAATTAAGTCTAACTTGATTATGTAATATTATAGAGATTAATTTAAAACCTCTTAAACAAATTAGGAGTAATTATGTATCTACGAACTCATTTTTACATTAATGTATATATATATTCGACCGATTCAGTTAAGTTAGATGTTGTCATCACCAATTTAGTGGGGGTGGTTGGAGAGGTTTTCCCAAATGTTCACTTCGTATGGGTGGTCAGGGGGGTCATTGTAAGGGAAAATTTGTTAAAAGTACATTTCAAGAACAAAGATGTATTAGCTGTTAAAACAAAGATTAAATCAAATGTTGTAAGTTTTCAGAAACAATAAGTATTTAAGTGATTGTTTGGTTAATATAAACAATGAAATAAAACAACGATTTCTAAAAAAAAATGTTGAAGTTTATCGTGTTGTATAATAATCTTATAGCTATCATACTAATAATTAAATTCATATTTGTGGTCAAATTTTCTTTACTTTGACACTTTTTTGTTTATTAAATTATCTTAAATGTACAAAGCAATCATTTTTTTGTCTTCCCATAAATAAATGAAAATCTGAGAAATATTAAATGATGATTAAAATTTTTTATCCAGTAATTAGATGTAATCATTCAAATTAAAATATCATTTATTTTTTATTATTATTATTTTTTATTTTTTTTCTTTATCATCTTATCTAAAACAATTTTTTTTCTTTGAAGTTATTACACTATAATATTGTCATCTACTACTTTTTTTTTAAGGAAATGTAAGATAAATATAATATTTTTTAAAGAAAAAATAGAGTTTTTAAGGTGCAGACTACTAAAGATAAAATACAAAATCAAAAAATAAAATGAAATAGAAAATCGTAACGATATAAATATATTTCCATCTCATAAACCAGAGATCATAATAAAATTTTTGAAACAATTATAGTTAATTATTATTTTCATTGTATTATCATTTTTCCATTAACTATGTTTTTTTGGTTAAATTAATTACCATAAACTATTGATATTTAATTAGTAAAAAAAAGGATGTTTAACTTTTTTAGGCATTGAAGTAAAAATTAAAATCTATCATGCATATATTAATACATTCTTCTAATATATTGCATGATAATAATGGTTTTTATTTTAATCATCTTACCAAATTTTTAGAAACTTGAAAATATTTCGGCAAAGAAGGAGATGTAAGCATGGTCCATTGAAATTTGAGGTAATGACAACTAAAACAATATATTAATGACAATAAAAACAATATACTAATGCCAACCCAATTATATTAATTAATGCTTGAATAAAGAGAATATCACACATTATATTTTTATACTATTTTTTTAAATGGCCAACAATCATAGAATGCATACGTATTTTGTACGAGGTGATCCAATAGAAAAAGGTCCCCACAAGCTGGCCCAACCTGTCGTACGAAACCCTTAAGTGCTTCCAAGTTATCTCTGGTTCCGGTAAAAACCCACCCGCCGGAAGACCCATTGGTGGTAAAACCCGGACGCCCTCAGGATCGAAATGAAGATTACAAAGATCCCAACCTTCCTTCATTTAGCAACCCATGTCTCCCCCAAAGTATTGTAAGTAGGATTTGAACTTAGGTATTCATTGAGAAACCCATATTTCCTACCACTCACCACATTTAAAAATGACACTTTTACACTATTTAATAAAAGAATAAAATATACAACATTTTAAATTATCAATAAAATATACACCATGTTACATAATCAATCATCCTAGAATTTGTTTATTTAGTTATTATTATAAATATAGGCATTTTTGTTTATGTTTCTTTTATTATATATGTAGTTCAATTCATCATGACCATATGTCTTGAACACCTTATGTAGAAACCAGTTTGAAACAAACTGAAACCATAAATTTAGAACCGGTTTGTAATTCTTTCTACCCAAATCGGTTAATTGTATCGAAAACTGTCCAAAACTGGTCGTAATCGGTCAAAAACCGATCATAAATCAGTTTTGACTTTTGACAGTTGTAGACTTAGCGAACAAGGTTCAGCCCAAACAGGTTAAGGGATTAAAATCAGTTTGTGCATCTTTACGTATAACAAGTGAAATACTAGTGCATTTTCTAAAGATCAACTCCCAAATAACTATTTGATCATCAACACGTTAATCTAAAAAAATAGTCATAACTCTGATTTGTTTACAAACGAAAACCAAAGTATTAACCTAGATTATGATTGCCATATATAAATGTCTTTTGGATTAATATACATATGTAAATAAAGAAAAAAACTCGCAATAGATTTTTTGTATGCATATGAATAGAATAAAATGAATGACATGCGATAACCTGAATGTGAGACGGATTCGAGTATTTCGTAGCGGAAAACCATATCGATATAAAGAGGCCTTTGTTGGAGTCTTCAATCAGATGACAAAGGTATTTGATCGCGTTTTAAGAAGTAACAAGAACTTGATTGTGTTACAAATAATGTTATAGAAAAACAAGCGAAGAAAGAAACTTTGATTTAGGGTAACGAGACTGACAATAGAATATTTTTTTCGTTTGGGTACCAATGCTAATATATAGAGCGTTTTTTCATTGGGGTTATAATCTTCTGTGTACGCAACATACTGTATCGTATTTAAACGCTAGGAAAAAATCATAGTTTAGTTGTTAGAAATAATTAAATAAAGAAGTTACATATTTGCTACATCTACTTTTATTATATTATTATAATTTAGGTACATTGGTTTTAATTAATCTCAACTGTCATCTTCTGGTCGATGTCGGTATCAACTAAAAAAATTGGCTGCTGACGGTCCCATCTTTTAACGTTTTCATTCATAACGGTCCGCGACTGACAGAATCATAACGACGTTACTTGCCGGTTACTGGAAAACGCTTTTGTCCGGACAAGTCACATATTTTAAATGACTAATTTCTACTTGGTTATTTGTTTTATTTTATCGCATTCGAAGAGACCCATCATAATTACATTATAGTATGATCATCCGACCGTCGTAGTAGCCAAAGCCCGATTCGCTAAGCAATGGTTTACCGACACCCTTTGATTGTTCATACTCACAATAACAGTTTTGCGTTTTAATATATATTGTATTAAAAACTGGTGACTTTCTCACTCAACCTAATTTTGACAAATATATGTTGTTTTTTACGCATTCGTAGGTTATCAGTTGGTTTGAAGTCAAGGTGAAGAACACGTAGAGATACCTTCAGAATTTAAAACTTATTCCAAGACTATTTGTTTTTATTTTGGGTTTGTTTTGGACTTTCTTTGAATTTTATGTACTTGGATGATATTTGGTTATTTAAAATAATTAATTAGATATTGTCACATTTTAAATTGCATGATAGTACCTTATGAGCTGTGAACCAACGGTTCGCACCCCGACATTCCGCCGTAGGTTGGGGTGTGACACATTTGGTTTGGCCAACTACGTAACTTTAGTACATATTCTTTATTTTGTGCAAATGGCTACCTCGGTTTCAAAAAATTGCATTTTTAATACTTTTTTTCTAATCCCGTCTATTTTTTTGTTAAGTCAGGGTTGGTAACTTCCTTATTTTCTTTGTTTTTTTTTCTTTTAAACGCTTATATCTTGTAAACCCTAAATCCCCAAATCATAACATAAATTCAAACCCTAAATCCCCAAACCCTTTCTCCTTTATCAATCATTGATTCATTAGAAGTACACACATGTATTCAATTAGCCTCTCGATTACCAACATTTTGACATCGACTCCATAAACCAGATCCAATACACACCGGCGCCACCGCCACCTCCGTCACCGCTAGTCAGTTTTCCGGTGAAACTCTGACGACACGTTATGATTCCATAAACCCAAATCCAACACACGCAGGTAATCGAATTTTTTTGAAACCCATACAGCTGGTTATGATCCCGATAATATTCGCACCTACGAAGTCGCGATGTTTAATTTTGATCCAAATCCCGCCTGAGAAGAGAACACCGATGAGTTCCGGTGTTTGGTTGAGTGTATAGCGGGTGAAGAATGGCGGTCACGACATGACTTAATCTGATGACAACATTCCGACGAAGCCGCCAAAGAAGACGAAGAAGTATGCTAGCTTGAAGGTATGGTTTACCCATCTCAAAGAGAAAATCGTGGAGGCTCGTCGGCAGGAGACCGTTAAAGAAAGAAGGCCGACGATTAAGGTTGTTACAGATGATAATAATATGGAGAAATTGTTTGTGGATTTAGGATTTGGATTTTGATATTATGATTTGGGGATTTAGGGTATATAAGATATAAGCGTTTAAAAGAAAATAAAAAAACAAAGAAAATTATAAAGTTACCAAATTATCTGTGACTTAACGGAACAAATAGACGGGTTTAGAAAAAAAAACTAAAAATGCAAGTTTTTTGAAACTGAGGTAGCCATTTGCACAAAATAAAGAATATGTATTAAAGTTGCGTAGTTGACCAAACCACATGTACTAAAACGACACTTAACTCTTTATTTTTTTCTTTCCTTTCATTTTTTTATTCTTATATTATATTTATCATTTTTATTTTATAGACTTGACAAAATTTAAATAATCAAGTAATAATTTTTTCTATTTTATAAAATTGTTTACTTTTAATAATTTATAATTTATTTATTGTTTCTTTAAATAACTTATAAGGTCATGTGAGATGTAGAGTATCAAATAACACAAAATGTGCACCCCAAGATTAGATAGATGGTTTAATATTGAGTTCTCAGTTCACCACTTTTTTAATGTTCTCTTTTAAGCACCCCCCAACGCGTGCGCGCGCGCGCACACACACACACACATATATGATTAGGATCATGTAAGAACCATTTTGAAAATTAGAACTTTGAGAACCATTTTGGACCACAGAAAATTCTTTTTAAGAAAAATAAAAAAAATTATGAATATTGGATTTTAATAATCCATATTGAATGATATTGGCCGATAATAATCCCTATTCATTTTATCGCCACTGACGGTCCCAAATTTAAAAAAGTTGGCCCCCAATGGTCCCCCGTTAAAAAGGACTTAACGGCGTTATACTTTTTTCCGAATTTCAAACTAACTTTTAAGGACTATTAATCGGAAGAAAGATACGAGTCGAATGATATAAAACTTAGCTCCAAACAATGATCTAAACGACTTGATTTTGGTTAATTGTAAGTTCAAACACCCGAATTGAAGCATTGCTTCGTCATTTTGAAACATTGTTTCGAACTAAGTTTTACACCAATCAACTCGTATCCTCCTAACGATCAAAAGCCCTAAAACATTGGTTTGAAATTCAGAAAAAACTATAACGCCGTTAAGTCATATTTAACGAGGGACCATTGAGGGCCAAATTTTTGGAATTTGGGACCGCCTGTGGTGATAAAATGAATAGGGATTATTATCGGCCAATACCATTTAATAGAGATTATTAAAATCCAATATTCCAAAAAATTATTAAAAAACGAAAAATAAAAAAAGTTAAAAACAATAAACAAATAATTTAAAAAATACGGGTTTTAGCAAAATTATACATATATGAATAATACGTATTTTTTAATTTTATACAAGCTATTCTTTATACAGACATGTACAATTAAGATAAATGATAATGTACATATTTGTACATTGTGTAAATCGAGATTAAATAAAAATATACATATGTGTATAATTAGGGTTTTTTTTTATGAAACCGGAATGAAAAATAAATTGTTTTGGTTTTTTTACTTTTTAAAAATTTTAGTTTTTTTTGTTTTATAACTTTTTTTAAAAAAAATTTTAAGGGTTTTTTTGTGGCTCAAAATGTAAGTTCTCAATTTTCAAAGAGTTCTCTTAGGATCCTCACCATATATATATATATATATATATATATATATATATATATATATATATTTATATATCAACCCATGGACATAAGGCACCTATAATTCAACCATCGGGGCCTCGATTGGTGCATGTATCCTTCTCTTTCGGCTATCAACGCCATCACATGATGCATGATTATTCTTCTGCCAGTGTTAACGTTATTTTCACGAAATTAATAAAAAAAATATCAAAATTAGTGCAATTTGACTTTTCCCCCATGCCCACACATATATAGATTATATACCCATACCACAAGCAGGGCATTTGGTTTAGTAGTTAAATTCACACATAGATTATATGAGATGGTAATATCTTTATATCATTTAAATTTCTATTTATTTATATTTTTTTATTTTGTAATTTATCTTTAGTAGTTAAATCCTTAACAAACTCTATTCTTCTTCAAAATATATTATATTTATCTTACATTCATTAGAAAAGTAGTAAATGAAAATATTATGGTGTAATAACTTCAAATAAAAAAAAATATTTTTGATAAGATGATAAAGATTAAAAAAATAAATATAGATAAAAAACCAAAAGACAATTTTAATTCGAAGGGATTACAGCTAATTACAGAATAATAAATTTTAATCACCATTTAATATTTCTTATTTCAGATTTTCATTTATTTATAGGATACAAAAAGTTGAATGCTTTGTATATTTAAGATAATTTAATAAACAAAAGAGTGACCAAAGTAAAGAAAATGTGACCACATATATGATTTCAATTGTTAGTACGATGACTATAATATTATACAATACAATATACTTTATTTTTCTAAATCATTGTTTTTATTAACTTTGTAATTACTTAAATACATATTGTTTCAAAAAAACTTAAAATATTTCCATTAAAGCGGTGATGACAACAACTGATTTAATTTAATCGGCCAATATATATATTAATTCACAAATGAATTTGTAGATAAATAATTACTAACTCATTTAAGAAGTATTAAATTAATTTTACACAATAATAAAATTGGAATTAATTTTATTTCTCATGAAACATTTAAGGTAAATAATTTATGAGATTTATTTTAACATTTAAAAATTAGGTTGGGTCAAAAGCAATGATCTATGAAATGAGATATTTTCATAGTGAGAAGGAATCTCAAATTCAAAGTTAAAAGAATACAATTATAATTTTAACATATTTCTATGTACACACGTAAAGATACAAGTTCTCTTTCTTGTTTCACACCAAACACCCCCCCGCCTTCTTTCTTGGTGTGTGTATATATACCTCTTCCTCTCTTCGCATCATTTACACAAATTCATCATCTTGGTTAAAAGAATTCAAGAAGAAAGCTCCTTCATTGATTAACTACTCTACTGGGAGAATTACTAGATGCGGTAACTTATCTTTTTGTTCTTGTTAGTTTGATAGAATATCGAAGATCATATCGACTTATATGAAAAAATGATTACATGTATTACAGGATAAATATAGAGAAATGTTTACAAGCATGATCGGAAGTTGTAGTACCATGGAAGTGTTTTCAAATGGTATAGGAGGTTCAAGAAACAGTGCTCTACAACTAGTAAGTCCTTGTATTTAAATTGATGTTCTTGAAATACAAAAAATGCTAAAAGCTCAAAATTTAAATTTATGCAGATGAAAACCGAAATTCAATTGATTTCGAATATCGTGCTGGTTCAATCAATGAAGTTTATTCGGTTCATTGTAAAGCGAGAAGGGGGGCCATGGATTGTCATTGATTTGTCCGTTGATAATGGTACAGAAGAGCACTTAACAAGAAGGTGTCCGTCTAGTTGTATCCTAGAAGATATGCCAAATGGTTTTACAAAGGTATAATGTGTATACATAATTACATCTATGTATATTCGTTTGTGCATATGTTTTTGTATCACATAATGTCTAAGTTCTAACAATGAATTTATTTGTATCAAATATGTAGGTTATCTGGATAGAACATACAGAATACCCGGATCGGTCGATCCACATTAAGTATATTCAGCTAATCAGATTTGATGTGGCCTTTGGTGCACAAAGATGGATCAATGCACTTTTGCGTCATAGTGCGTGCTTAAGAGATGTCACGTTAAACAACAACAATTTGTTTGTAAATGTTAGAAAATGCTTAAAAGGGCTAGCACGTAGATTTTGTGATGCTATTTGTTTGACTGGTGGCCAGCAATGGAGGTTGGTTGTGGTTGCACCGGGAGCTTCGAAGATCATGGCTTGCAATAGCGTTGGTGTTCGTGAACCAGCAGAGTAGTCTTGTGTGTCACCTATTCGTTCTGGACCGTAGCAAAACATCGACACTTGTTTAATATGTTGATGAATAAAGACTTAAGAAATTTGTGGGACATGATAGCCCACGGGTTTGCGATGAACCAACTGATGGACCGTGTAGTTCGGGGGATTAATACATTAATTGCTCAACATGGTCAATAAAGAAGAAAGTAGACGAGTGATTGAGTCGTGTTTTAGCGTCTAGGGTTAGTGAACACCCGTTGCTTAGTTTCGGTTTGGGTTCGGGCATTGACTGCTGTCTCAATTGTCCTTTGGTTCTGTAGGTTTTTGTTTGCCAACTTAAACTTTGGCTTGTTGTTTTATGTTGTATGAGTTTGATTGTTTTTCATTTTATATTTATAGGATTGATGACTTATACATTATGAGTATGAGTTTTGCTATTAATCGTAAATGAAGTTAGTATTGAAAACAAGAATGATATATAAACTTATTAAAGTTTAAAATCTATATTAGAATGAATGCATTAGATAGTTTTTGAACGAAGATGAAGATAATCGAGTAGGTCCGAAAAGAGTTAGCTTTTGAATTGGTTCCAATTTACATAGAAAGTCATATGGAGTTGAAATGTGTAAGATAGTTATCAATATTAAAAATACAAGCTATAGTCATAAATTAACTTTAAATTAAAATTATATATAACAGTAATAATAATCCTAGCTAAAATAATTAATAATACTATTCCAAATCGTAATAACAAAGTTAAAAGATAACAAAAAAATAAAAATAAAAACAAATAAAAGCTTTTATCTAACTTAGTAACTGGGTATTAAGTATATGAGTATCGTTTGAAGTAATTTGCTCCTGATTGAGTAAGGGTTATTTTTGCTATGGGTTTTCTCTCGGTGAGTCAAGTCATCACCTTTTGTTCTTCAGGTAAAGAGTGATCTATTTGTTAAGGTGATCCCGAGTATATGAACCTTTTTGCTGTTAAAAAAATTAACTATTAAGTGAAACAAAGTTGAAGGTTGTGATAACTGATGAGTCAATTAAAAGGATTAAAGTAAAAACATAAAAATAGATTGATGAGTTAAGAGTGGATGTGGAACATATGATAATAGTTGCATTTAATTATATTTAATTATGAATCAATTCTGTTATGATTTAAAGTTGGTGGAGTTATTCATTTGTCTTCATCCCAACAAACAACTAATTTGTATGTAACTTTTTATATTTGATCTCATTACAAGTAACTTATATAATTTAAAGAGAGTAAGGTTGTGATATAATTTAATAAGTTTATATATCATTCTTGTTTTCTATACTAACTTCATTTACGATTAATAGCAAAACGTTTACACATAATGTAAAAGTCATCAATCCTTTAAAATGAAAAGTAATATATCAAACTGATACAACATAAAACACCAAGCCAAAGTTAAAGTTGGCAAACAAAAACCTACATAACCAAGGGAAAATGAGACAACAATCGACACCCGAACCAAAACAGACACTAATCAACGGGTGTTCACTAACCCTAGACGCTAAAACACGACTCAACCACTCTCTTCTTTATTGACCATGTTGAGCAATTAGTGTATTAATTCCCCGAACTATACGGTCCATCAGTCGATTCATAGTATTGACGGTGTGGATGTCGATACTCCACATATCTTGACCTGGGTGTGATAAATTGAACCCCACGGTCACCATTGATCCATCTTCACTACCATTTTCACCATAAACGGGGACAATACCTAACCCTGCCGGGAAGAGAGTTATTTGAGAAGTACTTGATGCCTCGTTCATCGCCGCAGTTGCTGAACGAGAACTCAGAGCTGAATAAACAATGAGTGACCCCGTCATGTCACTCGTGGCTTCTTGTAGTACCGTGACCGGGTGCTCCTGCCAAAAGATAATAAAGTTTCAATTAACTAAAAACATAAAAGTCGTAATATGTCCACAAAAATATCGAAACATGTTCGGTTTGTTATTCTATTTGATGTTAATGATAATAATGAATATTTATTTAGTAACAAACAAAAATATCGAAACCTGTTTAGTTTGTTATTTTATTTATAACTAAAATCATTAATAATTTTTACTTTTATTCTACTATCTTATAAAATTTAATTAACTAAAATATTAAAAACAACAAAACCAAATTTATATGTGAAAGTTTATATAGCACAAAAATTAGAAAAAAAATGCAATATTAATATATATAGATATATAATTACTAGTATACCTTTAAGGTATACAAAGGAACTTTGTAAACTTACATTGGAATCAAAAGTCGAGATGCAATGAGAGTTGGCTTCATCTTGGCTCAATGCAAAACATATATACTCCCGGGTAGCAAACCTGTGGGCTATCATGTCCAACAAGTGCCTTAAGTCATTATTCATCAACAGATTAAACAAGTGTTGATGTCTTGCTACGGTCCAGTACGAATGGGTGACACACAAGACTGCTCCTGCTGGTTCACGGACGGCAATGCTGTTGCGAGCCATGATCTTGGAAGCTCCCGGTGCAACTGAAACCAACCTCCAATGTTGACCATCAGTCAAACAAATAGCATCACAAAATCTACTCGTCATGCGTTGTGCTAGCGCTTTTAAGGATCTTCTAACAGATACAAACAAATTGTTGTTGTTTGAAGTGATAGCTCTAAAGCACGCACAATGACGCAAAAGTGCGTTGATCCATCTTTGTGCACCAAAGGCCACACCGGATCTGATTAACCGAACATATTTATTGTGCATCAATCTATTTGGGTATTCGGTATGTTCGATCCAGGTAACCTACATAATTGTTACATATAAATTCATTATTAGAACTTAAAAATTATGTGATACAAAAGCATATGCACAAACGAATATTAATACACGTATATGTAATTATGTATACACATTATACCTTTGTGATACCATTTGGCATATCTTCTAGGATACAACCAGATGGACACCTTCTTGTTAAGTGCCCTTCTAGTCCATTATCAACGGACAAATCAACGACAACCCATGGCCCCCCTTCTCGCTTTACAGTGAACCGAATAAACTTCATGGATCGAACCAGCACGGTATTTGAAGGCAATTGAATTTCGGTTTTCATCTGCATAAAATTAAATTTTGAGCTTTTAGCATTTTTTCTGTTTCAAGAACATTAATTTAGATACAATGGCTTACTAGTTGTAGAGCACCGTTTCTTGAACCTCCTATACCATTTGAAAACACTTCCATGGTACTACAACTTCCGATCATGCTTGTAAACATTTCTCTATATTTATCCTGTAATACATGTAATCATCTTTTCATATAAATCAATATAATCTTCAGTTTTCTATTAAAAAAAGCCTAACAAGAACAAAAAGATAAGTTACCGCATCAAGTAATGCTTTCACAAGAGTTAAACTACTCATAGGTATAACACAGCTAGCCCTTGTTGCCTCGGGCACAAATCCTTGTGGTCTTGTGCCAAGGCAAGGACGAAAAGTCCTTGCATATTCGACAAAATTTAGGTTTTCTGTTACACGTTGCACGTTTCTATTCCATAGGGGAGCATTAGCCATCCCGAGCTTCAAGAGCTCATCCACGGCACTTGATGCCAACTCAATATATCTTTCCGTTTGAGAGATCTTGTCCATACTCATTGGTGACGAGGCGGGCATACCAAACATGAACCGGTTGAGTTTACTAATCTCCGATTTTATCCACACATTTTCTTGTCTCAATCGATCTAGCTCTGTTGGTGCTTGTACTTCTTCCCTGGCCATTTAATTATAATAATAGAAAAGTATGTGTTTTAGTTTTTTAGGAAGTAAAAGGATACTTAAATAAATTTTATAAATTCATCCTTAACGAATAAGTTTAAATTTTAATAGTGTTTTTAAAAGCTAAATGTAACGTGGAAAAAGAGGAGAGCTGAAAAAGGATTTGAACCCCCCTTGACCCTATAGAAAGAGAAATTATTTAACACACCGAGATATAATTGCATTAAATGCATATATATTCTTTGTGGTGATTAAAGATATTTTTTTTATAGTTTGTGAGATCTAATCAACTCTTTATTTATATTATAACCTAACTAGTTCATTTAATGTGTCTGTTATAAATATTAAAAGAACTAGTTCATAAATTAAGACAATAGTTAAAAAAATAAATATTATAATTAACTATTGAAAATTAATATGAAAAATAAAATTGTCATTTCAGCTTTGGTTGGTTTTTATATCCTTTTGCTTTTTTAAGAGAAGAACATGGTTCAAATTCTGACATGACGTAGATTTCATCTTTAAGTAATTTAGTAGTATGAGTAGAGTAGATGGTGTATGAGTCGTCGATCAAAAATATAAATTTAGAAATATACCTTAATCACAATGCTAAATTAATTATGTCTTTTTTTATTTTTTTTATTAAAAACACACCCTTTTTTTATTAAAAACACACCCACAGATGTTCACCACCTGCCCACAAATAGATTAGATTTCTAACCACTTGGAGGATTAACACCTTGATACCATTGAGCTATAAGCCGTTCTAGGAAAACGGTTTATTTTTCTCAAAAGATTTTAGCAATCGAACTATTTTAGAGATCCGCTATTAGGTATATTCGAATTTTATCAAAAAAGAAGGAAAATCCAATGTAAATTTGATCTATTTATTAACAATCAATCGAAGCCAATTATAAGTGAAGAAGAGATCAATAACCTGATTTGGAGACTTTGTCGAGTATTCGATAGTGAATCACCACATTGATTTGAAGATCCGTATGTTGGAGTATTCATTATGCGACTAAAGGATTTGATCTTGTTTGCGTGAAGAGAAAAGAACTTGTTATAGAATGGTTGAATGTTATGGAATGGTCGACGAAGGAATACAATTTGTTTCTAGGGTAACGAGACTCGGTATTCAATATTTATTTCGTTTAAGGATTGAAATTAATATATAGAGCGTTTCTCATAGACAATATAATATTTTATGTATAACGTACACTACATTGTATTAAATTCTAGGAAGATTATAATTTTATTCGGTATGTTACAACTAAAATGTCGAGCTGTAATAGAGTGGTAAGAGAGAGACTTGATGTTCCATGTGGCCCATGTTCGATTTATGCCTCAAAAAAGTTAGTTTTAGAGGCACATGGGTGATGATGGGAGACTAGGCGAGTATGTGGATTTTTCACTAGTTGGATTCTTGAACTGAACGAGTTTTATTTCACCGTGATGTCGTGCCTTCAAGCGAGTGTTGGCGGGCGTTAGCCTCGAGTGAGGGTTTTTCCCTGATCGAAAGAAGAGTGTATCCCGATGTGATGAATTTAGGCAGTAGCCTATTTTGAGGATTCGTTGGCCATTCAAAAAAAGATGTTACAACTAAATATAGGAAAAAAAAACATTTTTACATTATAAATGTTTTTGTGTATTTCATATGCAAATAACTGTTTTAAGTTAAAAAGAATTACATGAATAGTCCCTAAGATATATTTACTTTACCGATTTGATTACTGTTATTCACTAGTGGGTCTTTGAGACTAACTGAGAATAAAAAGTATGTTAGGTTTTTGTAACATGACTATATAAAGACTGCTGTCTAACTCAGCTAACACTAAATGGCAAGAATGTGTTTTCTTCCTCTCTTCGATGTTTGCCATAATATCTTAAGAAAATTTTTAAATCACATACATACAAACATGATTGCGATGACATATCATGTTTAGACCGCTATCAAACAACTATTACTTCATAAGAAATAAACCCGTGTTCTTTAGCTAGAACAACAATTCTCCACCATCACTTTGAGAATAACACCGCTACCCAATATTGCCAAGAAAAAAGATAGTCGACAACCTTTCTAAAGTAGAATTCCTGTTGCAAATAGAATCTGTATCCTTCAAATTCTAAGAGGACTCCTCGATGGCTACTAAAGTCTTATCAATGTCATCACCCACCTCAAACCATTTCCATCGTGTTTGTGAGGATGAATTCGAGTATGCCATTTTGAATACCATATTAAGCCATTGTTGGGTTCCTCATTCAGAAAACATAGAGATTTGTTTGTGTTTGTGAGAAAAAAAGAAATAAGTTGACGTGTTTGTGAGAAGAACAATGAACTTGATCGCTATTGAATGATTAACGATGAAAGAAATTTGTTTATAGGGTGACGGGACTCTCATTCTGATTTATTTGTCTGGGGATAAACATTACTATACAACATTTTTCATATAAGTTATAAAAAAAAGTTAGCGAACACGAATTATTGCAAAAAGTAAATATATTAAAATTTTTATGGGTTATAGCCATATATATTGTTTATAGGGTAAAAGATGACATTGAAACATAAGAAAAGTAAAATGCAACATGTCATCATCTAAGTGACATTGTTACTATTCATAGTTTGTGCTTTGTGTATATATTCTAATGAAATTCCTTTACACGTAAAACATTTGGTATATATATATTGAGAAAACATAAAGTATTGTATGCAATAGTATCATACCTAAATTAAATAAAAGATGTGACAGCAAAATAAAAGTTAGCAACTTAACATGCGATCTAAAGAGCTTCAAAGGGGATCCAAACCGTTGGGAACTAATGGTAGACAACAAGAGCTCCTATTCATGGTTTGCTGATTTTTTGGTAATCCACATTAAGATAAACTAAATCGAGTCATTTAAAACAATAGTCTTTTGATCAACTAAATAACTCTTAAAGTGAGAAGCGTACAAACAACTAAAGTAAATGGGTAATTATGTTAACACTAGAGTAATTAGTTTGGTTTAGTTCCAGCATAGTCACGAACGTAACCAATATTATTATTGGTTTAATACACAATTATTTAATACACGATTATTATTGGTCTTTTTAAACAATTCACATAACACATGCTTTTAGGTTTCATACATGCCACTACATGTGAAGATTAAAAAACACGTGACCTAATTTCAAAAGTGTTCTAAACGATTTGTTTAAATAAAAATTTTGTAATAAAAACGATTTAGTTTTATTTGAATAGTTACTACACGTGGATTTTTTTTTCATTTACACAAAAACAAGTTAGTTTATAATTTCGCGACAATTCGTATATACTATAAATTTAGAAGACATAAAGTCAATCCTGTAGAACAATAAAAGAGCCACAAAAGAAGTGGCTTTGCCGGTCATCATCACGGATACAGACGGATAATCTCCAGTTGCATAGACAATGAGTAACCCGTCATATCACTCGAAGTCTCTTGCAGCACCATAATTTGTTCTTCTTCTATGGGCAATATCTTTACATGCAGGAAAACAATTAACTTTGTAAACTTACATTTGATTGCAAAATCAAGAAGCTCGTGCTTCTAAGCTTGTTTTTGTATCTTGTAACAAGCAGGCGAAGTGGTGGCTCTTAAGCCCTCACATTGTCGTAAAAGTGCACAAATCCATTTGCGTGCATCAAAACCCACACCGGATCTAATTGGTAAACGATACTTATCTGGATCAGTTGTTGTTGGTACTCTGTATGTTCGATCCATATAACCTACACATATCCGTTACATATTATATCATATAATTAGACATTATGAAACTCAAAAACACATAAAAAAGTGATTGCATATATAATATACCTTTGTGAAACCATTTGGCATATCATGTATGATACAACCAGAAGGACACCTTCTTCATAAGTTAGTCTCCTTCCACCCCGTAATCAATGGTCATTCAACCAAAAACCATAGCCCCTCTACTTTATGTTTGTTGAACCAAATAAACTTCATGGATCAGACCGGTACTAAATTCGATATGAGTTGAGTTCGGCTTTCATCTACTTAAATTTTTGATATTTTAGCATTTGTTCATTTCAAAAACATTAATTTAAATACTGACGGGCTTACAAGTTGGAGAACGTCATTTCTTGATCCTCCTATACCATTAAAAAACACTTCAATGGTAGTAGAACTTACAATTATGCCTGCAAACATTTCTCTCCATTGATCATGTATTCAAGAAATCATGCATGTTTTTATATAACTTAATATAATCTTTAGTTTTCTATGGAACCAACAAGAATAAAAAGTGAAGTGTTACCGCATTGAGTATACTTCTATAAAGGTTGAACTAGTCATTGGTATCGTAGTTAGCCCTTGTAGCCTTAGCTACAAATCCATGTGGTTTTTGGCCAAGGCAAGGAGGAGACGCTCTTGCATATTCGACAAAATTAAGCGTCTCTCCTCCGCCTTCCATGGTTTTATTCCATAGTAGAACATTGGTCATCTCAACATGGGCGTAAGTATACCCCCCCACCCACTTGTTTTGTTTTTGCGCAGTAGTGTATATTTACCCGTTTTTTGACAAAAAAATTTATAGGTAGTGTAAATTTACATGTTTTTGACCGAGAATTTGAGCCTGACCCCCTCGTTTATGAAAATTTTTATACATTTTGAGATTCCCCCTCTCTCCCGGCGTCTTCGTCCAAGATTTTCAACTGCATATCCAGCTTTAAAAACTCATTGATGGCACTTAATGCTAGCTTAAGATATTTTTGGCACGGCTATGCTGGTGCTTGTATTTCTTCAAAGCCCTTTAATTATGGGATATTTTTGGCACTTGATGCTCCTTCCCCTACATTTTAAATTCATTCAACAATTTTATTTTGCATATTACTACCTTCTAATATTTTTAAAATTTTGTTCTCTCTTTAAAAGTTTTAATTTTGATTTTTTTATTACTATAATGTTTTATTTTTAATTTTTTTTGTTTATCTCATTTTGTGTTTATTGTCTTTGATCATAATAATATTTACAATTATCATTGTTGATGCATTATTATATTTATAAAACTATATATAATATGAGAGAGAGAGAGACTGTACTAATATCAATACAATTATGAATATTAAGAAATATTAATATTATTTACAATGATAATAATAATAATAACTAATAATAGCAAAATGATTTTTTTAATAATGAACTTCTTTTAAATTTTTGTTGTCTATGGGTCTTGAACCCAATAGCTCCCCTTCCCAAACCTTGGTATTTAAAGGCTTTATCTTTGTCAATGGACCATCACCTCATTGATACAAAATGATTTTTAATTTGATATATTTAGTGATGACTATTAAATGAAATAAAATGCTGGAGAGAATAATATGCATGTAATAATATTAAGGGAAAATAATAATTGATTTTAATAAGTTCAATGAAATGTATATTTAATAAAAATTGTATAGAAGATGGTACGTTTATCAACACCTCTAATTATATATAACAATAGAAAAGTGCATGTTTTTAGTTGTATATTTAGTTGTTCTTTTAGGAAAATACAGTAATTATAGCTCATGATTGATCCCGGCGATACCAAAATATACATTCCTAGGTTTTATCCTCGTATTGCGGGGTTATTTTCATTTTTCGTTAATAATATTTATATATTTTTTATTTTATTTTTATTTATTAAAAGAGAGTTAATAATATACTTAGGGTTTGATGATTAAAAGGGTTTACAAATAAATGAGTTGATAACCCGTTTAATGCTATCTAAGTTTGGTGAGACCAATGATCTTCTTATTCTTTTTACTACAAAATTATTTCTTGATTATAAATAATATCTTTTCTTTAAAAAAATGATACTAATTTTTAGTATATCCCTATTTTATAGGATTTTTCATATCTAATATTTGGTGAGATTAATTTTTTTAATACAATGAGATGTTATGACTCGTTTAAGGGTTATCTGGGTTTGTTGAGACCCATACATGTGAATTCAAGTCAAATGCATGAGAATACTCTATTTACAAATAAAACAATTTGGTGAGTTGAGAGAATGAAGAAAACAACCACAGAACTTTTAAAGGTTTCATTTATATATTTAATATTCTAATATATATCAACTTGTTCTTATATTTAGGTCTGTATTCAACCGGATTCATCCTAGTAGTTTAATCCAACAAAATATTCTTTTTGACAATGGGTCTAACACGAAACAACACAAACAAACACAAACATGTATATTTGAGTTTAAGTTATCATCTTATCAACTCGTCACGATTGACAACCCTTAATAGACACAGATGTAACAGTCAAATCAATAACTTCACTTAATGTCGACCCTCTAACACCTCTTCCATGTCAGCAAAAACTACAAACAATATTTTAGTGAGTTTTTCATAACCCCTCCAAAGTCAACTTTGGCTAAAATGCCATCGTCGCATTCTCCATTCAATATACGATCACATAACTTGTGTTTTGAGTCTCACAATACGACTACAAGCTAAACTTGATTCACCGATCAACTACTATAATGAATTTAATCATAGTCGAAGTTTCTTACAAACATATAATTAGAAATACCAAATGCGTGTAAAATAACCTTCAAAATTACCATTACGATATCCGGTCAATGATCACTTTCATAAAAGTTTCAATAGTAGTTACATCCACATCACTAAATTAAATACATGCATACATGCATGCATGTCTTTATAATTGTTTCAATTTGAAAAATTGATTTGTTGGTTTAATTTATGGAATATATATATATATATATATATATATATATATATATATATATATAAATCCTTAAATATCATAGAAACATCCAAACGATTTGGCAGGTAAGCGGGCAACAAGCTGCGCCGCAACCCCTTTCTGAATAGCAAAACCAATCCTACTAAAAACAAAGTTTCAATTAATAGTGGAATCGCTATATTAATAGTGGAATCGCTATCAATTAATACTATTTAATTAATTATTTAATTAATTACTTAATTAAGTAATTACATTATGATTTTGATTTTTCATCATCATTTTTTCAAAAATATGAAAAAATGATACTTTTCCACTCTTTCTTATAATGTAACTTTTAGTTAACTAATCCCATTTGGTAATACTATCAAAATTTTGAACGGGCACAGGGTGGCGTCAGGGTATAACTATTGATCCGATTCTTTGGTATGTTTATAAAATATTGTATGGAAGTCTCCAAGACCGAATTTCTAATCCGATTAAGTGGTTTGACCCATACTCAGTTTTTTTCTCCGGCTCGGTGAACATACCCCTTTGGCAATACTGGCAAAAATTCAAACGGGCCCCGGGGTGGCGTTAGAGCATAATTATTGATCCGATTCTTTCGTATATTTATAAAATATTGTATGGAAGTATCCAAAACCGAATTACTGATCCGATTCGGTGGTTCAACCCATACTCAGTTGTTTCTCCGGCTCGGTGAAGATACCTCTTTGGCAATACTTGAAAATTTTCTAACGGGCCCTTGGGTGGTGTCAGGGCATAATTATTGATCCGATTCTTTCGTATGTTTATAGAATATTGTATGGAAGTCTCCAAGACAGAATTTCTGATCCGATTCAGTGGTTTGACCCATACTCAGTTCTTTCTCCAGCTCGGTGAACATACCCCTTTGGCAATACTGGAAAAATTTCCATTGGGCCCAGGGGTGGCGTCATGGCATAATTATTGATCCGATTCTATCGTATGTTTGTAAAAATATTGTATGGAAGTCTCAAAGACCGAATTTCTGATCCGATTCAGTGGTTTGACCCATACTCAGTTTTTTCTCCGGCTCGGTGAACATACCCCTTTGGCAAAAGTGGCAAAATTCCAATGGGCCCGGGGTGGCGTCAGGGCATATTTATTGATCTGATTCTATCGTATGTTTGTAAAAACTGTATGAAAGTCTCCAAGACCGAATTTCTGATCCGATTCAGCGGTTCGACCCATACTCAGTTTTTCTCTGGCTCGGAGAAAATACCCCTTTGGCAATACTGGCAAAATTTCGAATGGGCCGCGGGGTGGCGTCAGGGCATAAGTATTGATCCGATTCTTTCGTAGGGTAATAAAATATTGTATGGAAGTCACCAATACGAAATTTATATTCCGATTCAGTGGTTCGACCCATACTCAGTTTTTCACCGGCTCGGTGAACATACCACTTTGGCAATACTGGCAAAATTTTGAAAGGGCCCTGGGGTGGCGTCAGGGCATAATTATTAATCTGATTCCATCGTATGTTTGTAAAATATTGTATGGAAGTCTCCAAGACCGAAAATCTGATCCGATTCAGTGGTTCGACCCATACTCAGTTTTTTCTCCGGCTCGGTGAACATACCCCTTTAGCAATAATGTTAAAATTTCGAAAGAGCCCCGGGGTGGCGTAAGAGCATAATTGTTGATCCGATTCTTTCGTATATTTATAAAATATTGTATGGAAGTCTCCAAGACCGAATTTCTAATCTGATTTAGTGGTTCGACCCATACTCAGTTTTCTCTCCGGCTCGTTGAACATACCCCATTGGCAATACTGGAAAAATTTCGAACGGGCCGCGGGGTGGCGTCAAGGCATAATTTTTGATCCGATTCTTTCGTAGGGTAATAAAATATTGTATGGAAGTCTCCAAGACTGAATTTCTAATCCGATTCAGTGGTTCGACCCATACTCAGTTTTTTCTCCAGCTCGTTGAACATAGCCCTTTGGCAATAGTGGCAAAATTTCGAACGGGCCGCGGGGTGGCGTCAGGGCATAATTATTGATCCGATTCTTTCGTATATTTATAAAATATTGTATTTGTTGGAACTTATGTATTAGACCGACGCATCGAATTATTTTGTGGGTGAAAAATATATTGTTTGGTCTCAACCAAGGGTGGATGGCTTGAAGACCAAGTCATGCTAGACTAGTATAAATAGATGTTTTTATTCATTTGTCTAGTATGAGTGAGTGTATTGTGTAATGAGTGAGATCTAGGGTTTTATCCCTTTGAGAGAGTCTCCGCCTCCAGGATGAGCTCTCCTGGTGGCGGCTGATATTTCTTAATCGATTGTATGTATGAATGTATGTATGAGTGTTTCATCTTAATGAGAATCATTCGGCTAATATTTCGTACTACCATTTATATCTTTTGTGTTTTGATTACAATTGTACATCCTATTATTGATTGTTAATCAAATCAGGCTCTCTCCCAATACATCTCATCCGTCCAAACATCTTTCAAGAGTGAATAATGAGTGAGATTCGATCCTAACCCTTGATCCGAGCTCCACAAGGTTAACACCGATTATTTTTATGCTTCCGCACCGGGGCTCGGGTATCACAATTGGTATCAGAGCGGGGTTACCGAATCGTTCAGACTAACCGCTGAACTGATTCATTTCGCTCTTGAATCCACCATGGACGTTAAACGATGAAGTTCGATGAAATTATTTTTGGGGGTTTTGAAATTATTTGATGATTCGGAGAAAATTTTATGAATTGATGTTTGGGTTGATGACTCGTTTGGAGATGCAACATCAATTTCATGTTTATTTGGTCAGAATGGTCCAGATCTGATGTAACAAGGTTATTTGGCTC
Source organism: Bidens hawaiensis (assembly GCF_021521415.1). Lineage (NCBI taxonomy): Eukaryota > Viridiplantae > Streptophyta > Magnoliopsida > Asterales > Asteraceae > Bidens > Bidens hawaiensis. The sequence continues at coordinate 339,087 of NW_027491279.1, forward strand.
GTTTAGGGGCAACTCTGTTCATTTGATGATTTCCAGATCTGAAATGGTTGTGGATAAGATTGAAGATAGATTTCTTTTATTTATTTCGAGATGACCTAGATATTGCTCATCGATTCTTTTCAGATTTCGGAACTATTTTTTCGATCTAAAAGAATTAGGGTTTTGTTTGCTCGATATTGATTTTGATAAGTGTGCTGCACAAACAGGATATGGTATGTTGGAAAACGTTGCCGTTGGTACTAACAGGTATGAAGAAGGTACAAGTCAAGAATGAACATGTACTAAAGGCAATATTATCATTGTTTGTTGTATCAAATGCAAAGTGAATATTCAAGCAGGTTCTGCAAGGGCAAATCAGTGATTGATGACGCATAAATGAATTTTTGATGTGTCGGGTATACAATGAACATATAAGATTGTTCTCGATTAATGATAATGGTTAAGTGTTGCTTCGGGCACAGATTTTGTTTTGCCCAAGCACAATTTTTGGTTCGGTCACACTTTATCTCAGGCACATCTTATCTCGGGCACATCAAGTTCCAGTGTCGAGTAACCCCTTGCATATCTTTGGTCTTCTGAAGAAAACTATCTTTAAGTCCCAAGCACACTTTGTGCTAGTGAAGTGCTTCCGAGCACACTGCGTGCTAGTGAAAAAAATGAAAAAATCACAAGTATTTTGCTTTCCGGGCATACTTTGTGCTAGGAAAGTGCTTCCGAGCACACTTTGTGCTAGGAAAGTGCTCCCGAGCACACTTTGTGCTAGGAAAGTGATCCCAAGCACACCGTGTGCTAAGAAACATAGTTTGTGAAACATTTCAAAGTTTTGAAAAAACTTTTGAGATTTTTGGTGCTGTTGACCGTTTGACCAAGCTGTTCTCTACGGAAGATATATACCAGGGGTATTTTGGTAATTTTTCTCCAATCATCAATAAGCTTATGGAATTCAAACCTCATCCAATTTCACGACTTCATCAAAAGCTTTACAAGAACAAGTGTTGACCATGCTTAAGGATTTAATCACTTTTAGTGTCAACCAACATATGAATATGTTTATTTTCAGATTTTTACAATCTTGATAAGGATGGTCAAGATTGCATTACCCACACTTGATTTGAAGACACATTCATTAAAGACAATTGAAACGAAATTGGGGGAGTAAAAATCTTTGAATTTCATTGCAAAATGGCAAGCTTCAAATCAAGTAAAAGACTCAAGTTAAGGAAAAGTTGATCAAGATCAATAATCCAAGATTTTTCAAAGATGTTTCATCGTTTGTCAGTTTTCAGATTTCCTAGTACGGATGAGAAGATAGAGTCATCTCGAGCAACAATGTTGAAAGGATGATCAGTAGAGTTCAACCTCCTATGAAATAGTCACTTGAACAGTCAAGAACGGGTATGGTTGATTTGAATGCTATCTTAATTCAGGGAATGCTTTGAAGATGATTTACAGGGGAAGAGACAAATTTGAAGAATTGAAGATTATTTGATGATCACAATGAGTTTATTTCTTTTTGTGATAACCTTGTTACTTGAAGTTGATCTTTGAAGTTCAAAGCCTCATTCATATGCCCATACAACTATATACAAAAGTGGAATAAGAGTGATAATTCTAAATGAACAATGAGAGAAGCTTAACATGAGGGGGAGAATTTCAATGAAAGACAACGAGTTATGAGGTGATCATGGAAGAAATTCGATGGCATCGGTCTAAGGGGGAGATTGCTGGAACTTATGTTTTAGACCGACGCATCGAATTAATTTGTGGGTAAAAAATATATTGTTTGGTCTCAACCAAGGGTGGATGGCTTGAAGACCAAGTCATGCTAGACTAGTATAAATAGATGTTTTTATTCATTTGTCTAGTATGAGTGAGTGTATTGTGTAATGAGTGAGATCTAGGGTTTTATCCCTTTGAGAGAGTCTCCGACTCCAGGATGAGCTCTCCTGTTGGCGGCTGATATTTCTTAATCGATTATATGTATGAATGTATGTATGAGTGTTTCATCTTAATGAGAATCATTCGACTAATATTTCATTCTACCATTTCTATCTTTTGTGTTTTGATTACAATTGTTCATCCTATTATTGATTATTAATCAAATCAGTCTCTCTCTCAATACATCTCACACATCCAAACATCTTTCAAGAGTGAATAATGAGTGAGATTCGATCCTAACCCTAGATCCGAGCTCCACAAGGTTAAAACCGATTATTTTCACGCTTCCGCACTGGGGCTCGTGTATCACAGTATTGTAGTCACCAAGACCGAATTTCTGATCCATTCAGTGGTTCGACCCATACTCAGTTTTTCTCTGGCTCGGAGAACATACCCCTTTGGCAATATTGGTAAAATTTTGAACGGGCAGCGAGGTGGCGTCAGGGCATAAGTATTGATCCGATTCTTTCGTAGGGTAATAAAATATTGTATGGAAGTCACCAAGACCAAATTTATATTCCGATTCAGTGGTTCGACCCATACTCAGTATTTTCACCGGCTCGGTAAACATACCCCTTTGGCAATACTGGCAAAATTTCGAAAGAGTCCCGGGGTGGCGTCAGGGCATAATTATTAATCTGATTCCATCGTATGTTTGTAAAATATTGTATGAAAGTCTCCAAGACCGAAAATCTGATCCGATTCAGTGGTTCGACCCATACTCAGTTTTTTCTCCGGCTCGGTTAACATACCCCTTTGGCAATACTGGAAAAATTTTGAACGGGCTGCGGGGTGGCGCCAGGGCATATTTATAGATCCGATTCTTTCGTAAGGTAACAAAAGATTGTATGGAAGTCTCCAAGACCGAATTTCTGATCCGATTCAGTGGTTTGACCCATACTCAGTTTTTTCTCCGGCTCAGTGAACATACCCTTTTGGAAAAACTGGCAAAATTTCGAACGCGCCCCGTGGTGGTGTCAGGGCATATTTATTGATCTGATTCTATCGTATGTTTGTAAAATATTGTATGAAAGTCTTCAAGACAGAATTTCTGATCGGATTCAGTGGCTCGACCCATACTCAATTTTTTCTCCGGCTCGGAGAACATACCCCTTTGGCAATACTAGCAAAATTTCGAACGGGCCGCGGGATGGCGTCAGGGAATAAAAATTGATCCGATTCTTTCGTAGGGAAATAAAATATTTTATGGAAGTCACCAAGACCATATTTATGTTCCGATTCAGTGGTTCGACCCATACTCAGTTTTATCACGGGCTCGGTGAACATACCCCTTTGGCAATATTGGCAAAATTTCAAACGGGCCCCAGGGTGGCGTCATGGCATAATTCTTAATCTGATTCTATCGTATTTTTGAAAAATATTGTATGGAAGTGTCCAAGACCGAAAATCTAATCCGATTTAGTGGTTCGACCCATACTCAGTTTTTTCTCCGGCTCGGTGAACAACCCTTTGGCAATACTGTCAAAATTTCGAAAGAGCCCCGGGGTGGCGTAAGGGCATAATTGATGATCCGATTCTTTCGTATATTTATAAAATATTGTATAGAAGTCTCCAAGACCGAATTTCTGATCCGATAATATGGTTCGACCCATACTCAGTTTTTGCTCCGGCTCGGTGAATATACCCATTTGGCAATACTAGCAAAATTTCGAACGGTCCCCGGGGTGGGTGGCGTCAAGGCATAATTATTGATCCGATTCTTTCGTACGTTAATAAAATATTGTATGGAAGTTTCCAAGACCGAATTTCTGATCCGATTCAGTGGTTCGACCCATACTCACTTTTTTCTCCGGCTCGATGAACATACCCCTTTGGCAATTCAGGCAAAATTTCGAACGGGCTGTGGGGTGGCGTCATGGCATAACTATTGATCCGATTCTTTCGTAGGGTAATAAAAGATTGTATGGAAGTCTCCTAGACCGAATTTCTGATCCGATTATGTGGTTCGACCCATACTCAGTTTTTTCTCCGGCTCGGCGAACATTCCCCTTTGGCAACACAGGCAAAATTTCGAAAGGGCCGCGGGGTGGCGTCAAGGGATAATTATTGATTCGATTCTTCCATATATTTATAAAATATTGTATTTAAGTATCCAAGAACGAATTTCTGATCCAATTCGGTGGTTCGACCCATACTCAGTTTTTTCTCCGGCTCGGTGAACATACCCCTTTGGCAATACATGCAAAATTTCGAAAGGGCCGCGGGGTGGCATCAGGGCATAACTATTGATCCGATTCTTTCGTAGGGTAATAAAAGATTGTATGGAAGTCTCCTAGACCGAATTTCTTATCTAATTCAGTGGTTCGGCCCATACACAATTTTTTCTCCGGCTTGGTGAACATACTCCTTTGCCAATACTAGCAAAATTTCAAACGGGCCGCGGGGGTGGCGTCAGGGCATAGTTATTAATCCGATTGTAACGTATGTTTATAAAATATTGTATGGAAGTCTCCAAGACCGAATTTCTGATTCGATTCAGTGGTTCGACCCATACACAGTTTTTTCTCCGGCTCAGTGAACATTCCCCTTTGGCAATACAGGCAAAATTTCGAAATGGCCGCGGGATGGTGTCAAGGCATAATTATTGATACGATTCTTTCATAGAGAAATAAAAGATTGTATAGAAGTCTCCAAGACCGAATTTCTGATCCGATTTAGTGGTTCGACCCATACTCAGTTTTTTCTCCGACTCGGTGAACATACCCCTTTGGCAATACTGGCAAAATTTCGAACGGGCCCCGGGGTGGCGTCATGGCATAGTCATTGATCCGATTGTATCGTATGCTAATGTAATATTGTATGAAAGTCTCCTAGACCGAATTTCTGATCCGATTCTATGGTTCGAACCATACTCACTTTTTTCTCCGGCTCGGTGAACATACCTCTTTGGCAATACAGACAAAATTTCGAACGGGCCGCGAGGTGGCGTCAGGGCATAACTATTGATCCGATTCTTTCGTAGGGTAATAAAAGATTGTATGGAAGTCTCGAAGACCGAATTTCTGATCCGATTATGTGGTTCGACCCATACTCTTTTTTTATCCGGCTCGATAAACATACCCCTTTGGCAATACTGGCAAAATTTCGAACGAGTCGCAGGCTGGCGTCTAGGGATAATTATTGATTCGATTCTTCCATATGTTTATAAAATATTGTATTTAAGTATCCAAGACTGAATTTCTGATCCGATTCGGTAGTTCGACCCATACTCACTTTTTTCTCCGGCTCGGTGAACATACCCCTTTGGCAATACAGGAAAAATTTCGAACGGGCCGCGGGGTGGCATCAGGGCATAACTATTGATCCGATTCATTCGTAGGGTAATAAAAGATTGTATGGAAGTCTTCAAGACCGAATTTCTGATCCGATTATGTGGTTCGACCCATACTCTTTTTTTATCCGGCTCGGTGAACATACCCCTTTGGCAATACTGTCAAAATTTCGAACGGGTCGCGGGGTGGGGTCAGGGCATAATTATTGAACCGATTTTTTCGTAGGGTAACAAAAGATTGTATGGAAGTATCCAAGACCGAGTTTCTGATCCGATTATATGGTTCGACCCATACTCAGTTTTTTCTCCGGCTCGGTGAACATACCCCCTTGGCAATACAGACAAAATTTCGAACGGGCCGAGGGGTGGCGTCAGGGCATAACTATTGATCCGATTCTTTCGTAGGGTAATAAAAGAGAGTATGGAAGTCTCCAAGACCGAATTTCTGATCCGATTATGTGGTTCGACCCATACTCTTTTTTTATCTGGCTCGGTGAACATACCCCTTTGTCAATACTGGCAAAATTTCGAACGAGTCGCAGGGTGGCGTCAAGGGATAATTATTGATTCGATTCTTCCATATATTTATAAAATATTGTATTTAAGTATCCAAGAACGAATTTCTGATCCAATTCGGTGGTTCGACCCATACTCACTTTTTTCTCCGGCTCGGTGAACATACCCCTTTGGCAATACATGCAAAATTTCGAAAGGGCCGCGGGGTGGCATCAGGGCATAACTATTGATCCGATTCTTTCGTAGGGTAATAAAAGATTGTATGGAAGTCTCCAAGACCGAATTTCTGATCCGATTATGTGGTTCGACCCATACTCAGTTTTTTCTCCGGCTCGGCGAACATTCCCCTTTGGCAACACAGGCAAAATTTCGAAAGGGCCGCGGGGTGGTGTCAGGGCGTAATTATTACTCAGTTTTTTCTCTGGCTCGGTTAACATTCCCCTTTGGCAATACAGGCAAAATTTCGAACGGGCCGCGGGGTGGTGTCAGGGCATAATTATTGATTCGATTCTTTCGTAGGGTAATAAAAGATTGAATGGAAGTCTCCATGACGGAATTCCTTATCCGATTCAGTGGTTCGACCCATACTCAGTTTTTTCTCCAGCTCGGTAAACATACCCCTTTGGCAATACAGGCAAACTTTCGAATGGGCCGCGGGGCGGTGTTAGGGCATAATTATTGATCCGATTCTTTCGTAGGGTAATAAAATATTGTATGGAAGTCTCCAAGACCGAATTTCTGATCCGATTATGTGGTTCGACCCATACTCTTTTTTTATCTGGCTCGGTGAACATACCCCTTTGTCAATACTGGCAAAATTTCGAACGAGTCGCAGGGTGGCGTCAAGGGATAATTATTGATTCGATTCTTCCATATATTTATAAAATATTGTATTTAAGTATCCAAGAACGAATTTCTGATCCAATTCGGTGGTTCGACCCATACTCACTTTTTTCTCCGGCTCGGTGAACATACCCCTTTGGCAATACATGCAAAATTTCGAAAGGGCCGCGGGGTGGCATCAGGGCATAACTATTGATCCGATTCTTTCGTAGGGTAATAAAAGATTGTATGGAAGTCTCCAAGACCGAATTTCTGATCCGATTATGTGGTTCGACCCATACTCTTATTTTATCCGGCTCGGTGAACATACCCCTTTGGCAATACTGGCAAAATTTCGAACGGGTCTTGGGGTGGGTTCAGGGCATAATTATTGAACCGATTTTTTCGTGGGGTAACAAAAGATTGTATGGAAATCTCCAAGACCGAGTTTCTAATCCGATTATGTGGTTCGACCCATACTCTTTTTTTATCCGGCTTGGTGAACATACCCCTTTGGCAATACAGACAAAATTTTGAACGGGCACCGGGGTGGTGTCAGGGCATAATTATTGATCAGATTCTTTCGAAGGGTAATAAAAGATTGTATGGAAGTCTGCATGACCGAATTTCTTATCTGATTAAGTGGTTCGTCCCATACTCAGTTTTTTCTCAGGCTCGGTTAACATTCCCCTTTGGCAATACAGGCAAAATTTCGAACGGGCCGCGGGGTGGTGTCAGGGCATAATTATTGATTCGATTCTTTCGTAGGGTAATAAAAGATTGTATGGAAGTCTCCATGACGGAATTCCTTATCCGATTCAGTGGTTTGACCCATACTCAGTTTTTTTTCCGGCTCGGTGAACATACCCCTTTGGCAATACAGGCAAAATTTCGAACGGGCCGCGGGGTGGTGTCAGAACATAATAATTGATCTGATTCTTTCGTAGGGTAATAAAATATTGTATGAAGTCTCCAAGACCGAATTTCTGATCCGATTATGTGGTTCGGCCCATACTCAGTTTTTTCTCCGGCTCGGTGAACAAATCCTCTTTGGCAATACTGTCAAAATTTCGAACGGGTCGCGGGGTGGGGTCAGGTCATAATTATTGATCTGATTCTTTCGTACGTTAATAAAATATTGTATGGAAGTTTCCAAGACCGAATTTTTGATCCGATTCAGTGGTTCGGCCCATACTCAGTTTTTTTCCGGCTCGGTGAACATACCCCTTTTCAAAATTTCGAATGGGTCGCGGGGTGGCGTCAGGGCATAGTTATTGATCCGATTGTATCATATGTTTATAAAATATTGTATGTAAGTCTACAAGACCGAATTTAAGATCCGATTCTTTCGTAGAGTCATAAAATATATGTATGGAAGTATCTAAGACCGAATTTCAGATCCGATTAAGTGGTTCGACCCATACTCAGTTTTTTCTCCGGCTCGGTAAACATTCCCCTTTGGCAACACAGGCAAAATTTCGAACGGGCCGCGGGGTGGTGTCAGGGCATAATTATTGATTCGATTCTTTCATAGGGTAATAAAAGATTGTATGGAAGTCTCCATGATGGAATTCCTTATCCGATTCAGTGGTTCTACCCATACTCAGTTTTTTCTCCGGCTCGGTGAACATACCCCTTTGGCAATTCAGGCAAAATTTCGAACGGGCCGCGGGGTGGTGTCAGGGCATAATAATTGATCTGATTCTTTCGTAGGGTAATAAAATATTGTACGGAAGTCTCCAAGACCGAATTTCTGATCCGATTATGTGGTTCGGCCCATACTCAGTTTTTTCTCCGGCTCGGTGAACAAACCCCTTTGGCAATACTGGCAAAATTTCAAACGGGCCGCGGGGTGGCGTTAGGGCATAATTATTGATCTGATTCTTTCGTACTGTATGGAAGTTTCCAAGACCGAATTTCTTATCTGATTCAGTGGTTCGGCCCATACTCAAATTTTTCTCCGGCACGGTGAACATACTCAATTGCCAATACTGGCAAAATTTCAAACGGGCCGCGGGGTGGCGTCAGGGCATAGTTATTAATCCGATTGTATCGTATGTTTATAAAATATTGTATGGAAGTCTCTAAGACCGAATTTCTGATTCGATTAAGTGGTTCGACCCATACTCAGTTTTTTCTCCGGCTCAGTGAACATTCCCCTTTGGCAATACAGGCAAAATTTTGAAAGGGCCGCGGGGTTGTGTCTGGGCATAATTATTGATCAGATTCTTTCGAAGGGTAATAAAAGATTGTATGGAAGTCTCCATGACTGAATTTCTTATCCGATTAAGTGGTTCGTCCCATACTCAGTTTTTTCTCAGGCTCGGGTAACATTTCCCTTTGGCAATACAGGCAAAATTTCGAACGGGCCGCGGGGTGGTATCAGGGCATAATTATTGATTCGATTCTTTCGTAGGGTAATAAAAGATTGTATGGAAGTCTCCATGACGGAATTCCTTATCCAATTCAGTGGTTCGACCCATACTCAGTTTTTTCTCCGGCTCAGTGAACATATCCCTTTGGCAATACAGGAAAAATTTCGAATGGGTCGCGGGGTGGTGTTAGGGCATAATTATTGATCTGATTCTTTCATAGGGTAATAAAATATTGTATGGAAGTCTCCAAGACCGAATTTCTGATCCGATTATATGGTTCGGCCCATACTCAGTTTTTTCTCCGGCTCGGTGAACAAATCCTCTTTGGCAATACTGTCAAAATTTCGAACGGGTCGCGGGGTGGGGTCAGGTCATAATTATTGATCTGATTCTTTCGTTGGGTAAGAAAATATTGTATGAAAGTTTCCAAGACCGAATTTCTTATCTAATTCAGTGGTTCGGCCCATACTCTATTTTTTCTCCGGCTTGGTGAACATACTCCTTTGCCAATACTGGCAAAATTTCAAACGGGCTGCGGGGTGGCGTCAGGGCATAGTTATTAGTCCGATTGTATCGTATGTTTATAAAATACTGTATGGAAGTCTCCAAGACCGAATTTCTGATTCGATTCAGTGGTTCGACCCATACTCAGTTTTTTCTCCGGCTCGGTGAACATTCCCTTTTGGCAATACAGGCAAAATTTCGAAATGGCCGCGGGGTGGTGTCAGGGCATAATTATTGATACGATTCTTTCATAGAGAAATAAAAAATTGTATAGAAGTCTCCAAGACCGAATTTCTGATCCGATTTAGTGGTTCGACCCATACTCAGTTTATTCTCCGGCTCGGTGAACATACCCCTTTGGCAATACTAGCAAAATTTCGAACGGGCCCCGGGGTGGCGTCATGGCATAGTCATTGATCCGATTGTATCGTATGCTTATGTAATATTGTATGGAAGTCTCCTAGACCGAATTTCTGATCCGATTCTGTGGTTCGAACCATACTCACTTTTTTGTCTGGCTCGGTGAACATACCCCTTTGGCAATACAGACAAAATTTCGAACGGGCCGCGGAGTGGCGTCAGGGCATAACTTTTGATTCGATTCTTTAGTAGGGTAAAAAAAGATTGAATGGAAGTCTCCAAGACCGAATTTCTGATCCGATTATGTGGTTCGACGCATACTCTTTTTTAATCCGGCTCGGTGAACATACCCCTTTGGCAATACTGGCAAAATTTCGAACGGGCCCCGGGTGGCGTCAGGGCATAATTATTGATCCGATTCTTTCGTATGTTTATAAAATATTATATGGAAGTCTCCAAGACCGAATTTCTGATCCGATTCAGTGGTTCGTCCCATACTCAGGTTTTTCTCCGGCTCGGTAACTTACCCTTTGGCAATACTGGCAAAATTTCTGACGGGCCCCGGGGTGGCATCAGGCATAATTATTGATTCGATTCTTTCGTATTTTTATAAAATATTGTATGGAAGTCTCCAAGACCGAATTTCAGATCAGATTCAGTGGTTCGACCCATAACAGTTTTTTCTCCGGCTCAACGAACATACCCCTTTGGCGATACAAGCAAAATTTCGACCGGGCCGCGGGGTTATGTCAGTGCATAATTATTGATTCGATTCTTTCGTAGGGTAATAAAAGATTGTATGGAAGTTTCCAAGACCGAATTTCTGATCTGATTCAGTGGTTCGACCCATACTTAGTTTTTTCTCCGTCTCGGTGAACATACCCCATTGGCAATAAAGGCAAAATTTCGAACCGGCCGCGGAGTGACGTTAGGGCATTTTTATTTATCTCATTCTTTCATAGGGTATTAAAATATTGTATGGAAGTCTCCAAGACCGAATTTCTGATCCGATTATGTTGTTCAGCCCATACTCAGTTTTTTATCCGGCTCGGTGAACATTTTTCCTTTGGCAATACTGGCAAAATTTCGAACGAGCCTCGGGGTTGTGTCAGGGCATTATTATTTTCCGATTCATCTGTAGGGTAATAAATGATTGCATGGAATTCTCCAAGACCGAATTTCTGATCCGATTCACTGGTTCGAACCATACTCAGTTTTTTCTCCTGCTCGGTAAACATACCCCTTTGGCAATACCGGCAAAATTTCGAACGGGCCCCAGGTTGCGTCAGGGCATAATTTTTGACCCGATTGTATCGTATGTTTATAAAATATTGTACGGACGCTCCAAGACCGAATTTCTTATCCGATTCTGTGGTTCGACCCATACTCAGTTTTTTCTCGGCTCGGTGAACATACCCCTTTAGCAATACAGGCAAAATTTCGAACGGATCGCGGGGTGGCGTCAGGGCATAGTTATTGTTCCGATTTTTTCATATGTTTATAAAATATAGTATTTATTTTCCATGACTGAATTTCTTATCCGATTCTGTGGTTCGACCCATACTCAATTTTTTCTCCGGCTCAGTGAACATACTCCTTTGGCAATACAGGGAAAATTTCGAACGGGCCGCGAAGTGGTGTCAGGGCGTAATTATTGATCCGATTCTTTCGTAAGGTAATAAAATATTGTATGGAAGTCTCCTAGACCGAATTTCTGATCCGATTATGTGGTTCGGCCCATACTCAGTTTTTTCTCCGGCTCAGTGAACATACCCCTTTGGCAATACTGGCAAAATTTCGAACGGGCCCCGGGGTGGCGTCAGGGCATAATTATTTATCCGATTCTTTCTTATCTGCGAACATACCCCTTTGGCAATACTGGCAAAATTTCGAACGGGCCCATACTCAGTTTTTATAAAATATTGTATCGAAGTTTCCAAGACCAAATTTCTTATCAGATTCAGTGGTGCCGCCCATACTCTGGTTTTTCTCCGGCTCGGTGAACATACCCCTTTGTCAATACTGGAAAAATTTCGAACGGGCCCCGGGGTGGCGTCAAGGCATAATTATTAATCTGATTGTATCGTATGTTTATAAAATATTGTATGGAAGTCTCCAAGACCGAATTATTTATCCGATTCAGTGGTTCGACCCATACTCAATTTTTTCTCCGACTCGGTGAACTTACCCCTTTGGCAATACTGGCAAAATTTCAACGGGCCCCGGGGTGGCGTCAGGGCATAATTATTGATCTGATTCTTTCGTACGTTTATAAAATACTGTATGGAAGTTTCCAAGACCGAATTTTTGATCTAATTCAGTGGTTCGCCCCATACTCAATTTTTTCTCCGGGTCGGTGAACATACCATATTAGCAATACCGGCAAAATTTCGAACGGGTCGCGGAGTGGCTTCGGGGCATAATTATTGATCTGATTCTTTCGTAGGGTAATAAAATATTGTATGAAAGTCTCCAAAACAGAATTTCTGATAAGATTATGTGGTTCAGCCCATACTTAGTTTTCTCCGACTCGGTGAACATATCCCTTTGGCAATACAGGCAAAATTTTGAACGGGCCGCGGGGTGGTGTCAGGGCATAATTATTGATCCGATTCTTTCGTAGGGTAATAAAAGATTTTATGGAAGTTTCCAAGACTGAATTTATGATCTGACTCAGTGGTTCGACCCATACTCAGTTTTTTCTCCGGCTCAGTGAACATACCCCTTTGGCAATACTGGCAAAATTTCGAACGGGCCCGGGGGTGGCGTCAGGGCATAATTATTTTTCCGATTCTTCGTACGTTTATAAAATATTGTATGGAAGTTTCCAAGACCGAATTTCTTATCTGATTCAGTGGTGCGGCCCATACTCTGTTCTTTCTCCGGCTCGGTGAACATACCCCTTTGGCAATACTGGCAAAATTTCAACGCCCCGGGTTGGCGTCAGGGCATAATATTGATCTGATTCTTTCGTACGTTTATTAAATATTGTATGGAAGTTTCCAAGACCGAATTTTTGATCTGATTCAGTGGTTCGGCCCATACTCAGTTTTTTCTCCGGCTCGGTGAACATACCCCTTTTCCAATATTGGCAAAGTTTCGAACGGGTCGCGGGGTGGCGTCAGGGCATAGTTATTGATCCGATTGTATCATATGTTTATAAAATATTGTATGTATGTATCCAAGACCGAATTTCTGATCCGATTCAGTGGTTCGACCCATACTCAGTTTTTTCTCCGTCTCGGTGAACATACCCCTTTGGCAATACAGGAAAAATTTCGAACGGGCCGCGGGTTGGTTCGTCAGGGCATAATTACTGATCCGATTCTTTCGTAGGTTAATAAAAGATTTTATGGAAGTCTCCAAGATCGAATTATTGATCCGATTCAGTGGTTCAACCCATACTCAGTTTTTCTCCGGCTCGATGAACATACCCCGTTGGCAATACAGGAAAAATTTTGAACGGGCCCCGGTGTGGCGTCAGGGCATAATTATTGATCCGATTCTTTCGTATGTTTATAAACTATTGTATGGAAGTTTCCAAGACCGAATTTCTGATCTGATTTAGTGGTTCGGCCCATACTCAATTTTTTCTCCGGCTCGGTGAACATACTCCTTTGCAAATATTGGCAAAATTTTGAACGGGCCGCGGGGTGGCGTCAGGGCATAATTATTAATCCGATTGTATCGTATGTTTATAAAATATTGTATGGGATTCTCCAAGACCGAATTTATGATATGATTAAGTGGTTCGACCCATACTCAGTTTTTTTCTCCTGCTCGGTGAACATTCACCTTTAGCAATGCAGGCAAAATTTCGAAAGGGCCGCGAGGTGGTGTCAGGGCATAATTATTGATCCGATTCTTTCGAAGGGTAATAAAAGATTGTATGGAAGTCTCCATGACAGAATTTCTTATCCGATTCAGTGGTTCGACCCATACTCAGTTTTTGTCTCCGGCTCGGTGAACATACCCCTTTGGCAATACAGGCAAAATTTCGAACGGGCCGCGGGGTGGGGTCAGGGCATAATTATTGATCTGATTCTTTCATAGGGTAATAAAATATTGTATGAAAGTCTCCAAGACCGAATTTCTGATCCGATTATGTGGTTCGGCCCATACTCAGTTTTTTCTCCGGCTCGGTGAACGTACCCCTTTGGCAATACTCTCAAAAGTTCGAACTGGCCCCGGGGTGGCGTTAGGGCATAGCTGTTGATCCGATTCTTTCGTATGTTTATAAAATATTGTATTGAAGTCTTCAAGACCGAATTTTTGATCTGATTCAGTGGTTCGACCCATACTTAGTTTTTTCTCTAGCTCGGTAAACATACTCCTTTGCCAATACTGGCAAAATTTCAAACGGGCCGCGGGGTGGCGTCAGGGCATAGTTATTAATCCGATTGTATCGTATCTTTATAAAATCTTGTATGGAATTCTCCAAAACCGAATTTCTGATCCGATTCAGTGGTTCGACCCACACTCAGTTTTTTCGCCTGCTCGGTGAACATACCCCTTTGGCAATACTGGCAAAATTTCGAACGGGCCCCAGGTTGCGTCAGGGCATAATTATTGATCCGATTGTATCGAATGTTTATAAAATATTGTACGGACGCTCCAAGACCGAATTTCTTATCCGATTATGTGGTTCGACCCATACTCAGTTTTTCTTCGGCTCGATGAACATACCACTTTGGCAATGCTGGCAAAATTTCGAACAGGCCCCCGGGTGGCGTCAGGGCATAGTTATTGATCCGATTGTATCATATGTTTATATAATATTGTATAGAAGACTCCAAGGCCGAATTTCTGATCCGATTCTGTGATTCGACACATTCCCAGTTTTTTCTCCGGCTCGGTGAACTTACCCATTTGGCAATACAGGCAAAATTTCGAACTGGCCCTGGGGTGGCGTCAAGGCAAAATTATTGATCCGATTCTTTCGTATGTTTACAAAATATTGTATGGAAGTCACCAAGACCGAATTTCTGATCCGAGTCAGTGGATCAACCCATACTCATTTTTTCTCCAGCTCGGTGAACATACCCCTTTGGCAATACTGGCAAAACTTTAAACGGGCCCCGGGGTGGCGCTAGGGATTAATTATTGTTCGGATTCTTTCGTATGGTCGTGAAATATATGAAAGTCTCCAAGAATGAATTTCTGATTCGAATCAGTGGTGCGACCAATACTCGGATTTTTCTCCGGCTCGGTGAACATACCCCTTTGGCAATAATGCAAAATTTCGAACGGGCCCCGGTGTGGCTTCAGGGACAGAGTTATTGATCTGATTGTATCGTATGTTTATAAATTATTGTATGAAAGTCTCCAAAACCGAATTATTTAATCCGATTCAGTGGTTTGACCCATACTCAATTTTTTCTCCGGCTCGGTGAACATACCCCTTTGGCAATATAGGAAAAATTTCGAACGGGCCTCGGGGAGGCGTCAAGGCATAATTATTGATCCGATTCTTTCGTACGTTTATAATATATTGTATGGAAGTCTCCAAGACTGAATTTCTGATCCGATTCAGTGGTTTAACCCATACTTAGTTTTTTCTCCGGCTCGGTGAACATAACCCTTTTGCAACAATAGCAAAATTTCGAACGGGCCGCAGTGTGGCGTCAGGGCATAGCTATTGATCCGATTCATTCGTATGTTCATAAATATTTTATGGAAGTCTCCAAGACAGAATTTCTGATCCGATTGAGTGGTTCGACCCATAATCATTTTTTCTCCGGTTCGGTGAACATACCCCATTGGCAATACTGGCAAAATTTCAAACTGGCCCCGGGGTGGCGTCGGGGAATAATTATTGATCCGATTCTTTCGTATGGTCAAAAAATATTGTATGAAAGTCTCGAAGAATGAATTTCTGATCAGAATCAGTGGTTCGACCCATACTCAGTTTTTTATACGGCTCGCTGAACATACCCCTTTGGCAATACTCGCAAAATTTCGAACGGTCCGGGGTGGCGTCAGGGCATAACTTTTGATCCGATTCTTTCATATGTTTATAAAATATTGTATGGAAGTCTCTAAGAAAGAATTTCTGATCCGATTCGGTAGTTCGACCCATACTCAGTTTTTTCTCCGGCTCGGTGAACATACTCCTTTGTAATGCTGGCAAAATTTCGAACGGGCCGTGGGGTGGCATCAGGGCATAGCTATTGATCCGATTCTTTCGTATGGTCATAAAATATTGTATGAAAGTCTCCAAGAACGAATTTCTGATCCGAATCAGTGATTCGACCCATACTAGGTTTTTTCTCCGGCTCGGTGAACATACCCCTTTGGCAATACTGGCAAAATTTCGAACGGTCCGGGGGTGGCGTCAGGGCATAGCTATAGATTCGATTCTTTTGTATGTTTATAAAATATTGAATGGAATTCTCTAAGACCGAATTTCTGATCCGATTCAGTGGTTCGACCCATACTCATTTTTTCTCCGGCTCGGTGAACATACCCCATTGGCAATACTGGCAAAATTTCGAACGGGCCACGTGGTGGCGTCAAGGAATAATTATTGATCCGATTCTTTCGTATGGTCATATAATATTGTATGAAAGTCTCCAAGAACGAATTTCTGATCCGAATCAGTGGTTCGACCCATACTCGGTTTTTTCTCCGGCTCGGAGAACATACCCCTTTGGCAATACTGACTAAATTTCAATCGGTCCGGGTTGGCGTCAGGGCATAGCTTTTGATCCGATTCTTTCGTATGTTTATAAAATATTGCATGGAAGTCTCCAAGACCGAATTTCTGATCCGATTCGGTGGTTCGACCCATATTCAGTTTTTTCTCCGGCTCGGTGAACATACCCCTTTGGCAATACTGGCAAAATTTCGAACGGTCCGGGACGACGTCAGGGCATAGCTTTTGATCCGATTCCTTCGTATGTTTATAACATATTGTATGGAAGTTTCCAAGACCGAATTTCTGATCCGATTCAGTGGTTCGACCCATACGCAGTTTTTTCTCCGGCTCGCTGAACATACCCTTTTGGCAATACTGGCAAAATTTCGAACGGTCCGGGGTGGCGTCAGGGCATAGCTTTTGATCCGATACTTTAGTATGTTTAAAAAATATTGTATGGAAGTTTCCAAGAAAGAATTTCTGATCCGATTCGGTTGTTCCCATACTCAGTTTTTTCTCCGGCTCGGTGAACATACCCCTTTGGTAATACTGGCAAAATTTCGAACGGGCAGTGGGGTGGCATCAGGGCATAGCTATTGATCCGATTCTTTCGTATGGTCATAAAATATTGTATGAAAGTCTCCAAGAACGAATTTCTGATCCGAATCAGTGATTCGACCCATACTAGGTTTTTTCTCCGGCTCGGTGAACATACCCCTTTGGCAATACTGGAAAAATTTTGAACGGTCCGGGGGTGGCGTCAGGGCATAGCTATAGATTCGATTCTTTTGTATGTTTATAAAATATTGTGTGGAAGTCTCTAAGACCAAATTTCTGATCCGATTCAGTGGTTCGACCCATACTCATTTTTTCTCCGGCTCGGTGAACATACCCCATTGGCAATACAGGCAAAATTTCGGACGGGCCCCGGGGTGGCGTCAGGGAATAATTCTTGATCCGATTATTTCGTATGGTCATAAAATACTGTATGAAAGTCTCCAAGAACGAATTTGTGATCCGAATCAGTGGTTCGACCCATACTCGGTTTTTTCTCCGGCTCGGAGAACATAGCCCTTTGGCAATACTGACTAAATTACAAACGATCCGGGTTGGCATCAGGGCATAGTTTTTTTGTTCCGATTCTTTCGTATGTTTATAAAATATTGCATGGAAGTCTCCAAGACCGAATTTCCAATCCGATACTCAGGTTTTTCTCCGGCTCGGTGAACATACCCCTTTGGCAATACTGGCAAAATTTCGAACGGGCCGTGGGGTAGCATCAGAGCATAGCTATTGATCCGATTCTTTCGTATGGTCATAAAATATTGTATGAAAGTCTCCAAGAACGAATTTCTGATCCGAATCAGTGGTTCGACCCATAATAGGTTTTTTCTCCGGCTCGGTGAACATACCCCTTTGGCAATACATGCAAAATTTCGAACGGTCCGGGGGTGGCGTCAGGGCATAGCTATAGATTCGATTCTTTTGTATGTTTATAAAATATTGTATGGAAGTTTCCAAGACCGAATTTCTGATTCGATTCAGTGGTTCGACCCATACGCAGTTTTTTCTCCGGCTCGCTGAACATACCCTTTTGGCAATACTGGCAAAAAATTTCGAACGGTCCGGGACGACGTCAGGGCATAGCTTTTGATCCGATTCTTTCGTATGTTTATAAAATATTGTATGGAAGTTTCCAAGACCGAATTTCTGATCCGATTCAGTGGTTCGACACATACTCAGTTTTTTCTCCGGCTCGGTGAACATTCCCCTTTGGCAATACATGTAAATTTTCGAACATACCCCAGGGTGGCGTCAGGGCATAAATATTGATCCGATTCTTTCGTATGTTTATAAATTATTGTATGGAAGTCTCCAAGACCGAATTTTTGATATGATTCAGTGGTTCGACCCATACTCAGTTTTCTCTCCGGCTAGTTGAACATACCCCTTTGGTAATACTGGCAAAATTTCGAACGGGCCGTGGGGTGGCTTCAGGGCATAGCTATTGATCCGATTCTTTCGTATGGTCATAAAATACTGTATGAAAGTCTCCAAGAACGAATTTGTGATCCGAATCAGTGGTTCGACCCATACTCGGTTTTTTCTCCGGCTCGGTGAACATACCCCATTGGCAATACTTGCAAAATTTTGAACGGGCCCCGGGGTGGCGTCAGGGAATAATTATTGATCCGATTCTTTAGTATGGTCATAAAATATTGTACGAAAGTTTCCAAGAACGAATTTCTGATCCGAATCAGTGGTTCGACCCATACTAAGTTTTTTCTCCGGCTCGGTGAACATACCCCTTTGGCAATACTAGCAAAATTTCGAAAGAGCCCCGGGGTGGCTTCAGGGCATAATTATTAATCTGATTCCATCGTATGTTTGTAAAATATTGTATGGAAGTCTCGAAGACCGAAAATCTGATCCGATTCAGTGGTTCAACCCATACTCAGTTTTTTCCCCGGCTCGGTGAAAATACCCCTTTGGCAATGCTGTCAAAATTTCGAACGGTCCCTGGGGTGGCATCAGGGCATAATTATTGATCCGATTCTTTCGTATGTTTATAAAATATAGTATGGAAGTCTCTAAGACCGAATTTCCAATCCGATTAAGTGGTTCGACCCATACTCAGTTTTTTCTCCGGCTCGGTGAATCTACCTCTTTGCCAATACTGGCA
The DNA here is from genome assembly GCF_021521415.1 of Bidens hawaiensis. Taxonomy (NCBI): domain Eukaryota; kingdom Viridiplantae; phylum Streptophyta; class Magnoliopsida; order Asterales; family Asteraceae; genus Bidens; species Bidens hawaiensis. The sequence goes on from NW_027491279.1 coordinate 358,214, forward strand.
AAATTTCGAACGGGCAGCGGGGTGGCGTCAAGGCATAATTATTGTTCTGATTCTTTCGTATGGTCGTGAAATATCGTATGAAAGTCTCCAAGAGCGAATTTCTGATTCGAATCAGTGGTTCGACCCATACTCGGATTTTTCTTCGGCTCGGTGAACATACCCATTTGGCAATACATGCAAAATTTCGAACGGGCCCCGGGGTGGCGTTAGGGCATAGCTATTGATCCGATTATTTCGTATGTTTATAAAATATTGTATGGAAGTCTCCAAGACCGAATTTTTGACCCGAGTCAGTGGATCGACCCATACTCATTTTTTCTCCGGCTCAGTGAACATACCCCTTTGGCAATACTCGCAAAATTTCGAACAGTTCGGGGTGGCGTCCGGCATAGCTTTTGATCCGATTCTTTAGTATGTTTTTAAAATATAGTATTGAAGCCTCCAAGACTGAATTTCTAATCCGATTCAGTGGTTCGACCAATACTCCGTTTTTTCTACGGCTCGTTAAACATACCCCCTTGGCAAATACTAGCAAAATTTCGAACGAGCCCTGGGGTGGCGTCAGGACATAGTTATTGATCTGATTGTATCGTATGTTTATATAATATTGTATGGAAGTCTCCAAGACTGAATTTCTGATCCGATTATGTTGTTCGAACCATACTCAGTTTTTTCTCCGGCTAAGTGAACATCCCCGTTTGGCAATACTGGAAAAATTTCGAACGGGCCCCAGGGTGGCTTCAGGGCATAGCTATTGATCCTATTCTTTCGTATGTTTATAAAATATTGTATGGAAGTCTCCAAGACCGAATTTCTGATCAGATTCAGTGGTTCGACTCATACTCATTTTTCCTCGGCTCGGTGAACATACCCCATTGGCAATATTGGCAAAATTTCGAACGGGCCCCGGGGTGGCGTCAGGTAATAATTATTGATCCGATTCTTTTGTATGGTTATAAAATATTGTATGAAAGTCTCCAAGAATGAATTTATGATCCGAATCAGTGGTTCGACCCATACTCGGTTTTTTCTCCGGCTCGGTGAACATACCCCTTTGGCAATACTGGCAAAATTTCGAACGGTCCGGGGTGGCGTCCGGCATAGCTTTTGATCCGTTTATTCTGTATGCTTATAAAATATTGTATGGAAGTCTCCAAGACCGAATTTCTGATCCGATTCAGTGGTTCGACCCATACTCAGTTTTTTCTCTGGCTCGGTGAGCATACCCCTTTGGCAATACTGGCAAAATTTCGAACGGGCCCCGGGGCTGCGTCAGGGCATAATTATTGATATGATTCTTTCGTACGTTTATAAAATATTGTATGGAAGTTTTTAAGACCGAATTTCTGATCCTATTCAGTGGTTCGACCCATACTCAGTTTTTTCTCCGGCTCGGTGAATCTACACCTTTGCCAATACTAGAAAAATTTCGAACGGGCCGCGTGGTGGCGCTAGAACCTAACTATTGATCAGATTCTATTGTATGTTTTTAAAATATAGAATGGAAGCCTCTAAGACCGAATTTCTAATCCGATTCAGTGGTTCGACCCATACTCAGTTCTTTCCCCGGGTCGGTGAACATACCCCTTTGGCAATACTGGCAAAATTTTTAACGGGCCACGGGGTGGCGTCGGGGCATAGTTATTTATCCGATTGTATCATATGTTTATATAATATTGTATGGAAGTTTCCAAGACCGAATTTCCGATCCTATTATGTGGTTGGACCCATACTCAGTTTTTTTTCGGCTAGGTGAACATACCCTTTTGGCAATACTGGCAAAATTTCGAACGGGCCCCGGGGTGGCGTCAGGGCATAGCTATTGATCCGATTCTTTCGTATGTTTATAAAATATTGTATGGAAGTCTCCAAGAACGAATTTATGATCCAATTCAGTGGTTCGACCTATACTCAATTTTCCTCCGACTCGGTGCACATACCCCATTGGCAATACTGGCAAAATTTCGAACGGCCCCCGGGGTGGCGTCAGGGAATAATTATTGATCCGATTCTTTCGTATGGTCACAAAATATTGTATGAAAGTCTCCAAGAACGAATTTCTGATCCGAATCAGTGGTTCGACCCATACTAGGTTTTTTCTCCGGCTCGGTGAACATATCCCTTTCGCAATACTGGAAAAATTTCGAACGGTCCAAGGGTGGCGTCAGGGCATAGCTATTGATCCGATTCTTTCGTACGTTTATAAAATATTGTATGGAAGCCTCTAATACCGAATTTCTGATCCGATTCAGTGGCTCGACCCAGACTCAGTTTTTTCTCCGGTTTGGTGAACATACCCCTTTGCTATACTGGAATAATTTCGAACGGGCTCGGGGTGGCGTTAGGGTATAACTATTGATCCGATTCTTTCGTATGTTTATAAAATATTGTTTGGAACTCTCCAAGACCGAATTTCTGATCCGATTCAGTGGTTCGATCCATACTCATTTTTTCTCCGGCTCGGTGAACATACCCCTTTGGCAATACTAGCAAAATTTCGAACGGGCCCCGGGGTGGCGTCAGGGAATAATTATTGATCATATTCTTTCGTATGGTAATAAAATATTGTTTGAAAGTCTCCAAGAACGAATTTCTGATCCGAATCTATGGTTCGACCCGTACTACGTTTTTTCTCCGGCTCGGTGAATATACCCTTTTGGTAATACATGCAAAATGTCGAATGGGCCCAGGGTGGCGTCAGGTCAGAGTTATGGATATGATTGTATCTTATGTTTATAAAATATTGTATGGAAGTCTCCAAAATCGAATTATTTAATCAGATTCAGTGGTTCGACCCATATTCAGTTTTTTCTCCGGCTCGGTGAACATACTCTTTTGGCAATACGGGCAAAATTTCGAACGGGCCCTAGGGAGGCGTCAGGGCATAATTATTGATCCGATTCTTTCGTACGTTTACAATATATTGTATGGAAGTTTCAAAGACCGAATTTCTGATACGATTCAGTGGTTCGACCCATACTTAGTTTTTTCTCCGGCTCGTTGATCCTACCGCTTTGCCAATACTGTACAAATTTCGAACGGGCCGCGGGGCGGCGTAGAGCATAATTATTGATCCAATTCATTAGTATGTTTTTAAAATATAGTATGGAAGCCTCTAAGACCGAATTTCTAATCCGTTTCAGTGGTTCGATCCATACTCAGTTTTTTCTCCGGTCGGTAAACATACCCCTTTGGCAATACTAACAAAATTTCGAACGGGCCCCGGGGTGGCGTCTGGACATAGTTATTGATTCGATTGTATCATATGTTTATATAATATTGTATGGAAGTCTCCTAGACCGAATTTCTGATACGATTATGTGGTTAGACACTTACTCAGTTTTTTTTCCGGCTCGGTGAACATTCCCCTTTGGCAATACTGGCAAAATTTCGAACGGCCCCTGGGTGGCGTTAGGGCATAGCTATTGATCCGATTATTTCGTATGTTTATAAAATATTGTATGGAAGTATCCAAGACCGAATTTCTGATCCGAGTCAGTGGATCGACCCATACTCATTTTTTCTCCGGCTCGGTGAACATACCCCTTTGGCAATACTGGCAAAATTTCGAACGGGCCCCGGGGTGGCGCCAGGGAATAATTATTGATCCGATTCTTTCGTATGGTCATAAAATATTGTATGAAAGTCTCCAAGAACGAATTTCGGATCCAAATCAGTGATTCGACCCATACTTGGTTTTTTCTCTGGCACGGTGATCTTACCCCTTTGGTAATACATGCAAAATTTCGAACGGGCCCCGGGGAGGCGTCAGGGCATAATTATTGATCCGATTATTTCGTACGTTTATAAAATATTGTGTGGAAGCCTCCAAGACCGAATTTTTAATCTGATTAAGTGGTTCGACCCATACTCAGTTTTTTCGCCTGCTCGGTGAACCTACCCCTTTCGCAATACTGGAAAAATTTCGAACGAGCCCCGGGGTGGCGTCAGGGAATAGTTATTGATCCGATTGTATCATATGTTTATATAATATTGTATGGAAGTCTCTAAGACCGAATTTCTGATCCGATTCAGTGGTTCGACCCATACTCATTTTTTCTCCGGCTCGGTGAACATACCCCATTGGTTCGAACGGGCCTTGGGGTGGCGTCAAGGAATAATTATTGATCCGATTCTTTCGTATGGTCATAAAATATTGTAAGAAAGTCTCCAAGAACGAATTTCTGATCCGAATCAGTGGTTCAACCCATACTCAGTTTTTTCTCCGGCTCGCTGAACATACCCATTTGGCAATACTAGAAAAATTTCGAACGGTCCGGGGTGGCGTCAGGGCATAGCTTTTGATCCGATTCTTTCGTATGTTTATAAAATATTGTATGGAAGTCTCTAAGACAGAATTTCTGATCCGATTCGGTGGTTCGACCCATACTCAGTTTTTTCTCCGGCTCGGTGAACATACCCCTTTGGCAATACAGGCAAAATTTCGAACTAGCCGTGGGGTGGCATCAGGGCATAGCTATTGATCCGATTCTTTCGTATGGTCATAAAATATTGTATGAAAGTCTCCAAGAACGAATTTCTGATCCGAATTAGTGGTTCGACCCATACTAGGTTTTTTCTCCGGCTCGGTGAACATACCCCTTTGGCAATACATGAAAATTTAGAACGATCCGTGGGTGGCGTCAGGGCATAACTATAGATTCGATTCTTTTGTACGTTTATAAAATATTATATGGAAGTCTCTAAGACCGAATTTCTGATCCGATCTAGTGGTTCGACCCATACTCATTTTTTCTCCGGCTCGGTGAACATACCCTATTGGCAATACTGGCAAAATTTCGAACGGGCCCCGGGGTGGCGTCAGGGAATAATTATTGATCCGATTCTTTCGTATGGTCATAAAATATAGTATGAAAATCTCCAAGAATGAATTTCTGATCCGAAAAATTGGTTCGACCCATTCTCGGTTTTTTCTCCGGCTCAGAGAACATACCCCTTTGGCAATACTGACTAAATTTCGAACAGTCCGGGGTGGCGTCAGGGCATAACTTTTGATCCGATTCTTTCGTATGTTTATAAAATATTGTATGGAAGTCTCCAAGACCGAATTTCTGATCCAATTCGGTGGTTCGACCCATACTCAGTTTTTTCTCCGGCTCGGTGAACATACCCCCTTTGGCAATACTGGCAAAATTTCGAACGGGCCGTGGGGTGGCATCAGGGCATAACTATTGATCCGATTCTTTCGTATGGTCATAAAATATTGTATGAAAGTCTCCAAGAACGAATTTCTGATCCGAATCAGTGGTTCGACCCATACTAGGTTTTTTCTCCGGCTCGGTAGACATACCCCTTTGGCAATACATGCATTCGATTCTTTTGTATGTTTATAAAATATTGTATGGAAGTTTCTAAGACCAAATTTTTGATCCGATTCAGTGATACGACCCATACTCATTTTTTCACCGGCTCGGTGAACATACCCCATTGGCAATACTGGCAAAATTTCGAACGGGCCCCGGGGTGGAGTCAGGGAATAATTCTTGATCCGATTCTTTCGTATGGTCATAAAATATTGTATGAAAGTCTCCAAGAACGAATTTGTGATCCGAATCAGTGGTTCGACCCATACTCAGTTTTTTCTCCGGCTCGGAGAACATACCCCTTTGGCAATACTGACTAAATTACAAACTATCCGGGTTGGCGTCAGGGCATAGCTTTTGATCCGATTCTTTCGTATGTTTATAAAATATTGCATGGAAGTCTCCAAGACCGAATTTCCGATCCGATTCGGTGGTTCGACCCATACTCAGTTTTTTCTCCGGCTCGGTGAACATACCCCTTTGGCAATACTGGCAAAATTTCGAACGGTCCGGGACGACGTCAGGGCATAGCTTTTGATCCAATTCTTTCGTATGTTTATAAAATATTGTATGGAAGTTTCCAAGACCGAATTTCTGATCCGATTCAGTGGTTCGACACATACTCAGTTTTTTCTCCGGCTCGGTGAACATACCCCTTTGGCAATACAGGCAAATTTTCGAACGTACCCCAGGGTGGCGTCAGGGCATAAATATTGATCCGATTCTTTCGTATGTTTATAAATTATTGTATGGAAGTCTCCAAGACCGAATTTCTGATCTGATTCAGTGGTTCGACCCATACTCAGTTTTCTCTCCGGCTAGTTGAACATACCCCTTTGGCAATACTGGAAAAATTTTGAACGGGCCGCGGGGTGGCGTCAGGGTATAATTATTGATCCGATTCTTTCGTAGGGTAATAAAATATTGTATGGAAGTTTCCAAGACCGAATTTCGGATCTAATTCAGTGGTTCGACTCATACTCATTTTTTCTCCGGCTCGGTGAACATACCCCATTGGCAATACTTGCAAAATTTCGAACGGGCCCGGGGGGCGTCATGGAATAATTATTGATCCGATTCTTTCGTATGGTCATAAAATATTGTATGAAAGTCTCCAAGAACGAATTCCTGATCCGAATCAGTGGTTCGACCCATACTAGGTTTTTCCTCCGGCTCGGTGAACATACCCCTTTGGCCATACTAGCAAAATTTCGAAAGAGCCCCGGGTGGCTTCAGGGCATAATTGTTAATCTGATTCCATCGTATGTTTGTAAAATATTGTATGGAAGTCTCGAAGACCGAAAATTTGATCCGATTCAGTGGTTCAACCCATACTCAGTTTTTTCTTCGGCTCGGTGAACATAGCCCTTTGGCAATACTGTCAAAATTTCGAACGGTACCTGGGTGGCATCAGGGCATAATTATTGATCCGATTCTTTCGTATGTTTATAAAATATAGTATGGAAGTCTCTAAGACCGAATTTCTAATCCGATTAAGTGGTTCGACCCATACTAAGTTTTTTCTCCGGCTCGGTGAATCTACCTCTTTGCAAATACTGGCAAAATTTCGAATGGGCAGCAGGGTGGCGTCAAGGCATAATTATTGTTCCGATTCTTTCGTATGGTCGTGAAATATCGTATGAAAGTCTCCAAGAACGAATTTCTGATTCGAATCAGTGGTGCGACCCATACTCGGATTTTTCTTCGGCTCGGTGAACATACCCATTTGGCAATACATGCAAAATTTCGAACGTGCCCCGGGGTGGCGTTAGGGCATAGCTATTGATCCGATTATTTCGTATGTTTATAAAATATTGTATGGAAGTCTCCAAGACCGAATTTCTGACCCGAGTCAGTGAATCGACCCATACTTAATTTTTCTCCGGCTCAGTGAACATACCCCTTTGGCAACACTCGCAAAATTTCGAACGGGCTCCGGGGTGGCGTCAGGGAATAATTATTGATCCGATTCTTTAGTATGTTTTTAAAATATAGTATTGAAGCCTCCAAGACTGAATTTCTAATCCGATTCAGTGGTTCGACCCATACTCCGTTTTTTCTACGGCTCGTTAAACATACCCCTTTGGCAATACTAGCAAAATTTCGAACGAGCCCTGGGGTGGCGTCAGGACATAGTTATTGATCTGATTGTATCTGTAAGGCCCAGAACCCGGTGGCCCTACATTAGCGTTGGATTTACTCATAAACGCAGTTCTAAATATCAGAGTTAATTAAAACATTCGCGGAATATAAAAGCTTTCATAAAACATTTCGTAACAAAGCACGTCTTGTCTTAAAACATTATTTTGTCTGTCAAAATTAACGAACATTAACTTAAACGTCTTGAGTCTTCCGATGCCAGCCTCTTATTCAGTGCCACGTGTCTCCTCAAGCGAGCTGCCTCATCCTACTCACCTGCGTGCATACTAAAAGTCAGCTACGCTGAGTGAGTTCTAGTTAATCGTACGCCATACAATACAACACATACATACATATCCGAAGATACATATCCATACTTCACTAGTTACCCTTCTGTTCTACATACATACTTGCTACCATACATACATACATATCTACAATCACTAACCTCAGTCTACCGAGAGTACGTTCATAGTCCGCCGTCTATACCTGTACTCACGATCGTGAACACGTAAAAGGTCCGCAGTCCTTACCTATGTTCACCATTCATGGTACGTACAAGGTCCGCGGTCCTTCCCTATACCATCATACATCCACAACACGTACAAGGTCCACGGTCCTTCCCTATGTTGCAACCTAATTCATAGCACGTACGAGGTCCGCAGTCCTCCCCTATGCTACAAATAAAGCACGTATAAGGTCCACAGTCCTTTCTTGTGCTGACGCCTATCTATATTACGTATAAGGTCCGCAGTCCTTATCTACGTTACGTATAAGGTCCGCAGTCCTTATCTACGTTGGCGTCTATCTCCTATTACACGTATAAGGCCCACCGTCCCTATCTACGTTTACATCTATCATCTACATCACGTATAAGGCTCGCAGTCCTTAACTACGCCATCACCTGCCAAGTCTATGTCCAACAGAAGTTAGAGGGATTTGCCATCCTAACTTACTATGTCGAACGTAGAACTCACATACCATTCGTGTACCTGTATACACATACTTCACATATACAATAATTACATTATAGCATAAAAACACTCTAGGCGTTGTTTACATCATTCATTAACAACCATACCCCTAGTCGATACGTGCAATATCCGAAGATCGTTCACGCCCCGACAAGTATTCATTTGTAATGTTCATACATCTTCGATATATAGTATTCGTACTTTTATTTTTAACCTGACAGTACGCGCAATATCCGAAGATCGTTCGCGTACCGACAAGCAATCATTCATATCCATCACATATATCACATATGGCATACACTTATCACTTAGGATAAATGTATTAACAACACATCGAGTATGCACACAGCCCCGAAAACATAACAAGGAATGGGGCTAGAAACTCACCTGAACTCTGCTTCTTCCTCTGATAGTTGTAAATCTCTTCTTTAACTGTGCTCGGCTGACAGTATAAGTTACACGTATCAATACTCGCCTGATTTAATCTGGCGGCCTAGTATTAGCTTACTTTTACTTATCGTTTTAATCTATTCTCTAATCGAACTTGACTTTAGGCGAAGTTAAACCTTAGGCGAACTTAGCTTTAGGCGAAGTTAAACCTTAGGCGAACTTAGCTTTAGGCGAAGTTGTCATCAGGCGAACTTGGCTTTAGGCGAAGTTGTCATCAGGCGAACTTGGCTTTAGGCGAAGTTGTCATCAGGCGAACTTAGCTTGCAGGCGAAGTTCATCAGGCGAACTTAGCTTGCAGGCGAAGTTGTCGTCTGCAGCTACTGTTCGTTCTTAAATCCCTTAATCACCTTCGTTTCTTAACCAAATAACTCGATTTAGGTACCCACGGGATCGTCTGACCAGCGCCTACAAACCCCAACCATCAAATCGACCTAACATCGATGTTTAAAGGGTGCGATTTAGGCATATAGGTTACGGGTTCTTTTTATCAATCGATTAACCCATCAAATCATAACCATTTTCAGTAAGATTAGCTTTGTTGGATTCGTTTTTACCATACAAACTCAGATCTATCATTTCTCAAATCAACCCGAACCTACACGAACGATTTCTAACTATAAACGTACCTTGAACGAGTCGAACTACGAACACGGTTAAGCCTTGATGTTGTTTTGGTCCGTCACAACGTTCCAGCACCGACAAGCTCGGGTTTTCGCCTTCGGATCTTGGTTCGGGTCGTGTGTGTTTTGGGTGTGTGTGTATGGAATATGTGAGACTGAGGATTAAATGGTGGTTAATGGTATTTATATTTAGGGATCATGGGCTTAAGCCCATGGACTCTCCTTCCTTATTTCATAACCCAAGTCCATAACCCATATCCATTACCCAACACTAGCCCGACCCATACCAACTCCTACTCTATTTATTTATTTCCCGATAACCCGAGTAAACTTTCCCTCTATTATTAAGTAATACAATTAATATTATTTTGGAAATTTCGGGATGTTACAGTATCGTATGTTTATATAATATTGTATGGAAGTCTCCAAGACTGAATTTCTGATCCGATTATGTTGTTCGAACCATACTCAGTTTTTTCTCCGGCTAAGTAAACATACCCGTTTGGCAATACTGGAAAAATTTCGAACGGGCCCCAGGGTGGCTTCAGGGCATAGCTATTGATCCTATTCTTTCGTATGTTTATAAAATATTGTATGGAAGTCTCCAAGACCGAATTTCTGATCCGATTCAGTGGTTCGACTCATACTCATTTTTCCTCGGCTCGGTGAACATACCCCGTTGGCAATATTGGCAAAATTTCGAACGGGCCCCGGGGTGGCGTCAGGTAATAATTATTGATCCGATTCTTTTGTATGGTTATAAAATATTGTATGAAAGTCTCCAAGAATGAATTTATGATCCGAATCAGTGGTTCGACCCATACTCGGTTTTTTCTCCGGCTCGGTGAACATACCCCTTTGGCAATACTGGCAAAATTTCGAACGGTCCGGGGTGGCGTCCGGCATAGCTTTTGATCCGATTATTCTGTATGTTTATATAATATTGTATGGAAGTTTTCAAGACCGAATTTCTGATCCGATTCAGTGGTTCGACCCGTACTCAGTTTTTTCTCTGGCTCGGTGAGCATACCCCTTTGGCAATACTGGCAAAATTTCGAACGGGCCCCGGGGCGGCGTCAGGGCATAATTATTGATATGATTCTTTCGTACGTTTATAAAATATTATACGGAAGTTTTCAAGACCGAACTTCTGATCCGATTCAGTGGTTCGACCCATACTCAGTTTTTTCTCCGGCTCGGTGAATCTACCCCTTTGCCAATACTGGAAAAATTTCGAACGAGCCGCGTGGTGGCGCTAGAACATAACTATTGATCCGATTCTTTAGTATGTTTTTAAAATATAGTATGGAAGCCTCCAAGACCGAATTTCTAATCCGATTCAGTGGTTCGACCCATAATCCGTTTTTTCTCCGGCTCGTTAAACATACCCCTTTGGAAATACTGGCAAAATTTCGAACGGGCCCTGGGGTGGCGTCAGGACATAGTTATTGATCTGATTGAATTGTATGTTTATATAATATTGTATGGAATTCTCCAAGACTGAATTTTTGATCCGATTATATGGTTCGACACATACTCAGTTTTTTCTCCGGCTCGGTGAACATACCCCTTTGGCAATACTGGCAAAATTTCGAACGAGCCTTGGGGTGGCGTCAGGATTTAGTTATTGATCCGATTGTATCATATGTTTATATAATATTGTATGAAAGTATCCAAGACTGAATTTCTGATCCGATTATGTGGTTCGACCCTTACTCAGTTTTTTCTCCGGCTCGGTGAATATACCCCTTTGGCAATACAGGCAAAATTTCGAACGGGCCCCGGGGTGGCGTTAGGGCATAACTATTGATCCGATTATTTCCTATGTTTATAAAATATTGTATGGAAGTCTCCAAGACCGAATTTCTGATCCGAGTCAGTGGATCGACCCATACTCATTTTTTCTCCGGCTCAGTGAACATACCCCTTTGGCAATACTGGCAAAATTTCAAACGGGCCCCGGGGTGGCGTCAGGGAATAATTATTTCTCCGATTCTTTAGTATGTTTTTAAAATATAGTATGGAAGCCTCCAAGACCGAATTTCTAATCCGATTCAGTGGTTCGACCCATACTCCATTTTTTCTCCGGCTCGTTAAACATACCCTTTGGCAATACTGACAAAATTTCGAACGAGCCCTGGGGTGGCGTCAGGACTTAGTTATTGATCCGATTGTATCATATGTTTATATAATATTGTATGGAAGTCTCCAAGACTGAATTTCTGATCCGATTATGTGGTTCGAACCTTAATCAGTTTTTTCTCCGGTTCGGTGAACATACCCCTTTGGCAATACTGGCAAAATTTTGAAACGGGCCCCGGGGTGGCGTTAGGGCAAACTATTGATCCGATTATTTCGTATGTTTATAAAATAATGTATGGAAGTCTCCAAGACTGAATTTATGACCCGAGTCAGTGGATCGACCCACACTTATGTTTTCTCCGGCTCAGTGAACATACCCCTTTGGCAATACTGGCAAAATTTCGAACGGGCCCCGGGGTGGCGTCAGGGAATAATTATTGATCCGATTCTTTAGTATGTTTTTAAAATATAATATGGAAGCCTCCAAGACCGAATTTCTAATCCGATTCAGTGGTTCGACCCATACTCCGTTTTTTATCCGGCTCGTTAAACATACCACTTTGGAAATACTGGCAAAATTTCGAACGGGCCCTGGGGTGGCGTCAGGACATAGTTATTGATCTGATTGAATCGTATGTTTATATAATATTGTATGGAAGTCTTTAAGACTGAATTTTTGATCCGATTATATGGTTCGACCCATACTCAGTTTTTTCTCCGGCTCGGTGAACATACCCCTTTGGCAATACTGGCAAAATTTCGAACGAGCCCTGGGGTGGCGTCAGGACTTAGTTATTGATCCGATTGTATCATATGTTTATATAATATTGTATGAAAGTCTCTAAGACAAAATTTCTAATCCGATTATGTGGTTCGACCCTTACTCAGTTTTTTCTCCGGCTCGGTGAACATACCCCTTTGGCAATACAGGCAAAATTACGAACGGGACCCGGGGTGGCATCAGGGTATAGCTATTGATCTGATTTTTTCGTATGTTTATAAAATACTGTATGGAAGTCTCCAAGACTGATATTCTGATCTGATTCAGTGGTTCGACTCATACTCATTTTTCTTCGGCTCGGTGAACATACCTTATTGGCAATACTGGCAAAATTTCGAACGAGCCCCGGGGTGGTTTTTAGGTAATAATTATTGATCTGATTCTTTCGTATGGTCATAAAATATTGTATGAAAGTCTTCAAGAACGAATTTATGATCCGAATCAGTGGTTCGACCCATACACGGTTTTTTCTCAGGCTCGGTGAACATACCCCTTTGTCAATACTGGCAAAATTTCGAACGGTCCGGGGTGGCGTCCGGCATATCTTTTGATCCGATTATTTTGTATGTTTATAAAATATTGTATGGAAGTCTCCAAGACCGAATTTCTGATCCGATTCAGTGGTTCGACCCATACTCAGTTTTTTCTCCGGCTCGGTGAGCATACCCCTTTGGCAATATTGGCAAAATTTCGAACGGGCATCGGGGTGGTGTATGGGCGTAATTATTGATCTGATTCTTTCGTACGTTTATAAAATACTGTATGGAAGTTTTTAAGACCGAATTTCTGATCCGATTAAGTGGTTAGACCCATACTCAGTCTTTTCTCCGGCTCGGTGAACATACCCCTTTGGCAATACTAGCAAAATGTCGAACGTGCCGCGGGGTGGCGTCAGGGCATAAATATTGATCCGATTCTTTCGTATGTTTATAAAATATTGTATGGAAGTCCCCAAGACCGAATTTCTGATCTGATTCAGTTGTTCGACCCATACTCAGTTTTCTCTCCGGCTCGTTGAACATACCCCTTTGGCAATACTGGAAAAATTTCGAACGGGCCGCGGGGTGGCGTCAGGGCATAATTATTGATCCGATTATTTCGTAGGGTAATAAAATATTGTATGGAAGTCTCCAAGAACGAATTTATGATCCGAATCATTGGTTCGACCCATACACGGTTTTTTCTCCGGCTCGGTGAACATACACCTTTGGCAATACAGGCAAATTTCGAACGGTCCGGGGTGGCGTCCGGCATAGCTTTTGATCCGATTATTTTGTATGTTTATAAAATATTGTATTGAAGTCTCCAAGACCGAATTTCTGATCCGATTCAGTGGTTCGACCCATACTCAGTCTTTTCTCCGGCTCTGTGAACATACCCCTTCGGCAATACTAGCAAAATGTCGAACGGGCTGCGGGGTGGCGTCAGGGCATAAATGTTGATCCGATTCTTTCGTATGTTTATAAAATATTGTATGGAAGTCCCCAAGACCGAATTTCTGATCTGATTCTGAGGTTAGACCCATACTCAGTTTTCTTTCCGGCTCGTTGAACATACCCCTTTGGCAATACGGGAAAAATTTCGAACGGGCCGCGGGGTGGCGTCAGGGCATATTTATTGATCCGATTATTTCGTAGGGTAATTAAATATTGTATGGAAGTTTCCAAGACCAAATTTCGGATCCAATTCAGTGGTTCGACCCATACTCATTTTTTCTCCGGCTCGGTGAATATACCCCATTGGCAATACTTGAAAAATTTCGAACGGGCCCCGGGGTGGCGTCAGGGAATAATTATTGATCCGATTCTTTCGTATGGTCATAAAATATTGTATGAAAGTCTCCAAGAACGAATTTCTGATCCGAATCAGTGGTTCGACCCATACTAGGTTTTTTCTCCGGCAAGGTGAACGTACCCCTGTGGTAATACTGGCAAAATTTCGAAAGGGCCCTGGGGTGGCTTCAGGGCATAATTATTAATCTGATTCCATCGTATGTTTGTAATATATTGTATGGAAGTCTCCAAGACCGAAAATCTGATCCGATTCAGTGGTTCGACCCATACTCAGTTTTTTCTCCGGCTTGGTGAAAATACCCCTTTGGCAATACTGCCAAAATTTCAAACGGGCCCCGGGGTGGCATCAGGGCATAATTATTGATCCGATTCTTTCGTATGTTTATAAAATAAAGTATGGAAGTATCCAAGACCGAATTTCTAATCCGATTCAGTGGTTCGACCCATACTCAGTTTTTTCTCCGTCTCGGTGAACATACCCCTTTGGCAATAATGGCAAAATTTCGAACGGGACGCGGTGTGGCGTTAGGGCATATTTATTGATCCGATTCTTTAGTATGTTTTTAAAATATAGTATGGAAACCTCCAAGACCGAATTTCTAATCCTATTCAGTGGTTCGACCCATACTCATTTTTTTCTCCCGCTCGGTGAGCATACCCCTTTGGCAATACTGGCAAAATTTCGAACGGACATCGGGGTGGTGTAAGGGCATAATTATTGATCTGTATCTTTCGTACGTTTATAAAATACCGTATGGAAGTTATCAAGACTGAATTTCTGATCCGATTAAGTGGTTCGACCCATACTCAGTCTTTTCTCCCGCTCGGTGAACATACCCCTTTGGCAATACAAGCAAAATGTCGAACGGGCCGCGGGGTGGCTTCAGGGCATAAATATTGATCCGATTCATTCGTATGTTTATAAAATATTGTATGGAAGTCTCCAAGACCGAATTTCGGATCTGATTCAGTGGTTCGACCCATACTTAGTTTTTTCTCTCCGGCTCGTTGAACATACCCCTTTGGCAATACTAGAAAAATTTCGAACGGGCCGCGGGGGTGGCGTCAGGGCATAATTATTGATCCGATTATTTCGTAGGGTAATAAAATATTGTATGGAAGTCTCCAAGAACGAATTTATGATCCGAATCATTGGTTCGACCCATACACGGTTTTTTCTCCGGCTCGGTGAACATACCCCTTTGGCAATACTGGCAAAATTTCGAACGGACCGGGGTGGCGTCCGGCATAGCTTTTGATCCGATTATTTTGTATGTTTATAAAATATTGTATGGAAGTCTCTAAGACCGAATTTCTGATCAGATTCAGTGGTTCGACCCATACTCAGTTTTTTCTACCCGGCTCGTTGAACATACCCCTTAGGCAATACTAGAAAAATTTCGTACGGGCCGCGGGGTGGCGTCAGGGCATAATTATTGATCCGATTATTTCGTAGGGTAATAAAATATTGTATGGAAGTCTCCAAGAACGAATTTATGATCCGAATCATCGGTTCGACCCATACACGGTTTTTTCTCCGGCTCGGTGAACATACCCCTTTGGCAATACTGGCAAAATTTCGAACGGTCCGGGGTGGCGTCCGGCATAGCTTTTGATCCGATTATTTTGTATGTTTATAAAATATTGTATGGAAGTCTCCAAGACCGAATTTCTGATCCGATTCAGTGGTTCGACCCATACTCAGTTTTTTCTCCGGCTCGGTGAGCATTCCCCTTTGGCAATACTGGCAAAATTTCAAACGGGCGTCGGGGTGGTGTAAGGGCGTAATTATTGATCTGATTCTTTCGTACGTTTATAAAATACTGTATGGAAGTTTTCAAGACCGAATTTCTGATCCGATTCAGTGGTTCGACCCATACTCAGTCTTTTCTCCGGCTCGGTGAACATACCCCTTTGGCAATACTAGCAAAATGTCGAACGGGCCGCGGGGTGGCGTCAGGGCATAAATATTGATCCGATTCTTTCGTATGTTTATAAAATATTGTATGGAAGTCCCCAAGACCGAATTTCTGATCTGATTCATTGGTTCGACCCATACTCAGTTTTCTCTCCGCTCGTTGAACATACCCCTTTGGAAATACTGGAAAAATTTCGAACGGGCCGCGAGGTGGCGTCATGGCATAATTATTGATCCGATTATTTCGTAGGGTAATAAAATATTGTATAGAAGTTTCCAATACCAAATTTCGGATCCAATTCAGTGGTTCGACCCATACTCATTTTTTCTCCGGCTAGGTGAACATACCCCATTGGCAATACTTGAAAAATTTCGAACGGGCCCCGGGGTGGTTTCAGGGAATAATTATTGATCCGATTCTTTCGTATGGTCATAAAATATTGTATGAAAGTCTCCAAGAACGAATTTCTGATCCGAATCAGTGGTTCGACCCATACTAGGTTTTTTCTCCGGCTCGGTGAACGTACCCCTGTGGCAATACTGGCAAAATTTCGAAAGGGCCCTGGGGTGGCTTCAGGGCATAATTATTAATCTGATTCCATCGTGTGTTTGTAAAATATTGTATGGAAGTCTCCAAGACCGAAAATCTGATCCGATTCAGTGGTTCGACCCATACTCAGTTTTTTCTCCGGCTTGGTGAAAATACCCCTTTGGCAATACTGTCAAAATTTCGAACGGGCCCCGGGGTGGAATCAGGGCATAATTATTGATCCGATTCTTTCGTATGTTTATAAAATATAGTATGGAAGTATCCAAGACCGAATTTCTAATCCGATTCAGTGGTTCGACCCATACTCAGTTTTTTCTCCGTCTCGGTGAACATACCCCTTTGGCAATTCTGGCAAAATTTCGAACGGGCCGCGGGGTGGCGTTAGGGCATATTTATTGATCCAATTCTTTAGTATGTTTTTAAAATATAGTATGGAAACCTCCAAGACCGAATTTCTAATCCGATTCAGTGGTTCGACCCATACTCATTTTTTTCTCCCGCTCGGTGAGCATACCCCTTTGGCAATACTGGCAAAATTTCGAACGGACATCGGGGTGGTGTAAGGGCATAATTATTGATCTGTATCTTTCGTACGTTTATAAAATACCGTATGGAAGTTATCAAGACTGAATTTCTGATCCGATTAAGTGGTTCGACCCATACTCAGTCTTTTCTCCCGCTCGGTGAACATACCCCTTTGGCAATACAAGCAAAATGTCGAACGGGCCGCGGGGTGGCTTCAGGGCATAAATATTGATCCGATTCTTTCGTATGTTTATAAAATATTGTATGGAAGTCTCTAAGACCGAATTTCGGATCTGATTCAGTGGTTCGACCCATACTTAGTTTTTTCTCTCCGGCTCGTTGAACATACCCCTTTGGCAATACTAGAAAAATTTCGAACGGGCCGCGGGGTGGCGTCAGGGCATAATTATTGATCCGATTATTTCGTAGGGTAATAAAATATTGTATGGAAGTCTCCAAGAACGAATTTATGATCCGAATCATTGGTTCGACCCATACACGGTTTTTTCTCCGGCTCGGTGAACATACCCCTTTGGCAATACTGGCAAAATTTCGAACGGTCCGGGGTGGCGTCCGGCATAGCTTTTGATCCGATCATTTTGTATGTTTATAAAATATTGTATGGAAGTCTCCAAGACCGAATTTCTGATCCGATTCAGTGGTTCGACCCATACTCAGTTTTTTCTCCCCGGCTCGTTGAACATACCCCTTTGGCAATACTAGAAAAATTTCGAACGGGCCGCGGGGTGGCGTCAGGGCATAATTATTGATCCGATTATTTCGTAGGGTAATAAAATATTGTATGGAAGTCTCCAAGAACGAATTTATGATCCGAATCATCGGTTCGACCCATACACGGTTTTTTCTCCGGCTCGGTGAACATACCCCTTTGGCAATACTGGCAAAATTTCGAACGGTCCGGGGTGGCGTCCGGCATAGCTTTTGATCCGATTATTTTGTATGTTTATAAAATATTGTATGGAAGTCTCCAAGACCGAATTTCTGATCCGATTCAGTGGTTCGACCCATACTCAGTTTTTTCTCCGGCTCGGTGAGCATACCCCTTTGGCAATACTGGCAAAATTTCGAACGGGCGTCGGGGTGGTGTAAGGGCGTAATTATTGATCTGATTCTTTCGTACGTTTATAAAATACTGTATGGAAGTTTTCAAGACCGAATTTCTGATCCGATTCAGTGGTTCGACCCATACTCAGTCTTTTCTCCGGCTCGGTGAACATACCCCTTTGGCAATACTAGCAAAATGTCGAACGGGCCGCGGGGGTGGCGTCAGGGCATAAATATTGATCCGATTCTTTCGTATGTTTATAAAATATTGTATGGAAGTCCCCAAGACCGAATTTCTGATCTGATTCATTGGTTCGACCCATACTCAGTTTTCTCTCCGGCTCGTTGAACATACCCCTTTGGCAATACTGGCAAAATTTTGAACGGGCACCGGGGTGGCGTCAGGGCATAATTATTGATCCGATTATTTCGTAGGGTAATAAAATATTGTATGGAAGTCTCCAAGACCGAATTTATGATCCGAATCATTGGTTCGACCCATACACGGTTTTTTCTCCGGCTCGGTGAACATACCCCTTTGGCAATACTGGCAAAATTTCGAACGGTCCGGGGTGGCGTCCGGCATAACTTTTGATCCGATTATTTTGTATGTTTATAAAATATTGTATGGAAGTCTCCAAGACCGAATTTCTGATCCGATTCAGTGGTTCGACCCATACTCAGTTTTTTCTCCGGCTCAGTGAGCATTCCCCTTTGGCAATACTGGCAAAATTTCGAACGGGCGTCGGGGTGGTGTAAGGGCGTAATTATTGATATGATTCTTTCGTACGTTTATAAAATACTATATGGAAGTTTTCAAGACCGAATTTCTGATCCGATTCAGTGGTTCGACCCATACTCAGTCTTTTCTCCGGCTCGGTGAACATACCCCTTTGGCAATACTAGTAAAATGTCGAACGGGCCGCGGGATGGCGTCAGGGCATAAATATTGATCCGATTCTTTCGTATGTTTATAAAATATTGTATGGAAGTCCCCAAGCCCGAATTTCTGATCTGATTCATTGGTTCGACCCATACTCAGTTTTCTCTCCGGCTCGTTGAACATACCCCTTTGGCAATACTGGAAAAATTTCGAACGGGCCGCGGGGTGGCGTCATGGCATAATTATTGATCTGATTAGTTCGTAGGGTAATAAAATATTGTATAGAAGTTTCCAATACCAAATTTCGGATCCAATTCAGTGGTTCGTCCCATACTCATTTTTTCTCCGGCTAGGTGAACATACCCCATTGGCAATACTTGAAAAATTTTGAACGGGCACCGGGTTGGCGTCAGGGAATAATTCTTGATCCGATTCTTTCGTATTGTCATAAAATATTGTATGAAAGTCTCCAAGAACGAATTTCTGATCCGAATCAGTGGTTCGACCCATACTAGGTTTTTTCTCCGGCTCGGTGAACGTACCCCTGTGGCAATACTGGCAAAATTTCGAAAGGGCCCTGGGGTGGCTTCAGGGCATAATTATTAATCTGATTCCATCGTATGTTTGTAAAATATTGTATGGAAGTCTCCATGACCGAAAATCTGATCCGATTCAGTGGTTCGACCCATACTCAGTTTTTTCTCCAGCTTGGTGAAAATACCCCTTTGGCAATACTGTCAAAATTTCGAACGGGCCCCGGGGTGGCATCAGGGCATAATTATTGATCCGATTCTTTCGTATGTTTATAAAATATAGTATGGAAGTATCCAAGGCCGAATTTCTAATCCGATTCAGTGGTTCGACCCATACTCAGTTTTTTCTCCGGCTCGGTGAACATACCCCTTTGGCAATACTGGCAAAATTTCGAACGGTCCGGGGTGGCGTCCGGCATAGCTTTTGATCCGATTATTTTGTATGTTTATAAAATATTGTATGTAAGTCTCCAAGACCGAATTTCTGATCCGATTCAGTGGTTCGACCCATACTCAGTTTTTTCTCCCCGGCTCGTTGAACATACCCCTTTGGCAATACTAGAAAAATTTCGAACGGGCCGCGGGGTGGCGTCAGGGCATAATTATTGATCCGATTATTTCGTAGGGTAATAAAATATTGTATTGAAGTCTCCAAGAACGAATTTATGATCCGAATCATTGGTTCGACCCATACACGGTTTTTTCTCTGGCTCGGTGAACATACCCCTTTGGCAATACAGGCAAAATTTCGAACGGTCCGGGGTGGCGTCCGGCATAGCTTTTGATCCGATTATTTTGTATGTTTATAAAATATTGTATGGAAGTCTCCAAGACCGAATTTCTGATCCGATTCAGTGGTTCGACCCATACTCAGTTTTTTCTCCGGCTCGGTGAGCATACCTCTTTGGCAATACTGGCAAAATTTCGAACGGGCGTCGGGGTGGTGTAAGGGCGTAATTATTGATCTGATTCTTTCGTACGTTTATAACATACTGTATGGAAGTTTTCAAGACCGAATTTCTGATCCGATTCAGTGGTTCGACCCATACTCAGTCTTTTCTCCGGCTCGGTGAACATACCCCTTTGGCAATACTAGCAAAATGTCGAACGGGCCGCGGGGTGGCGTCAGGGCATAAATATTGATCCGATTCTTTCGTATGTTTATAAAATATTGTATGGAAGTCCCCAAGACCGAATTTCTGATCTGATTCATGGGTTCGACCCATACTCAGTTTTCTCTCCGGCTCGTTGAACATACCCCTTTGGCAATACTGGAAAAATTTCGAACGGGCCGCGGCATGGCGTCAGGGCATAATTATTGATCCGATTATTTCGTAGGGTAATAAAATATTGTATGGAAGTCTCCAAGACCGAATTTATGATCCGAATCATTGGTTCGACCCATACTCATTTTTTCTCCGGCTAGGTGAACATACCCCATTGGCAATACTGGCAAAATTTCGAACGGTCCGGGGTGGCGTCCGGCATAGCTTTTGATCCGATTATTTTGTATGTTTATAAAATATTGTATGGAAGTCTCCAAGACCGAATTTCTGATCCGATTCAGTGGTTCGACCCATACACGGTTTTTTCTCCCCGGCTCGTTGAACATACCCCTTTGGCAATACTAGAAAAATTTCGAACAGGCCGCGGGGTGGCGTCAGGGCATAATTATTGATCCGATTATTTCGTAGGGTAATAAAATATTGTATGGAAGTCTCCAAGAACGAATTTATGATCAGAATCATTGGTTCGACCCATACACGGTTTTTTCTCTGGCTCGGTGAACATACCCCTTTGGTAATACTGGCAAAATTTCGAACGGTCCGGGGTGGCGTCCGGCATAGCTTTTGATCCGATTATTTTGTATGTTTATAAAATATTGTATGGAAGTCTCCAAGACCGAATTTCTGATCCGATTCAGTGGTTCGACCCATACTCAGTTTTTTCTCCGGCTCGGTGAGCATACCCCTTTGGCAATGCTGGCAAAATTTCGAACGGGCGTCGGGGTGGTGTAAGGGCGTAATTATTGATCTGATTCTTTCGTACGTTTATAAAATACTGTATGGAAGTTTTCAAGACCGAATTTCTGATCCGATTCAGTGGTTCGACCCATACTCAGTCTTTTCTCCGGCTCGGTGAACATACCCCTTTGGCAATACTAGCAAAATGTCGAACGGGCCGCGGGGTGGCGTCAGGGCATAAATATTGATCCGATTCTTTCGTATGTTTATAAAATATTGTATGGAAGTCCCCAAGACCGAATTTCTGATCTGATTCATTGGTTCGACCCATACTCAGTTTTCTCTCCGGCTCGTTGAACATACCCCTTTGGCAATACTGGAAAAATTTCGAACGGGCCGCGGGGTGGCGTCATGGCATAATTATTGATCCGATTATTTCGTAGGGTAATAAAATATTGTATAGAAGTTTCCAATACCAAATTTCGGATCCAATTCAGTGGTTCGACCCATACTCATTTTTTCTCCGGCTAGGTGAACATACCCCATTGGCAATACTTGAAAAATTTCGAACGGGCCCCGGGGTGGCGTCAGGGAATAATTATTGATCCGATTCTTTCGTATGGTCATAAAATATTGTATGAAAGTCTCCAAGAACGAATTTCGGATCCGAATCAGTGGTTATACTAGGTTTTTTCTCCGGCTCGGTGAACGTACCCCTGTGGCAATACTGGCAAAATTTCGAAAGGGCCGCGGGGTGGCTTCAGGGCATAATTATTAATCTGATTCCATCGTATGTTTGTAAAATATTGTATGGAAGTCTCCAAGACCGAAAATCTGATCCGATTCAGTGGTTCGACCCATACTCAGTTTTTTCTCCGGCTTGGTGAAAATACCCCTTTGGCAATACTGTCAAAATTTCGAACGGGCCCCGGGGTGGCATCAGGGCATAATTATTGATCCGATTCTTTCGTATGTTTATAAAATATAGTATGGAAGTATCCAAGACCGAATTTCTAATACGATTCAGTGGTTCGACCCATACTCAGTTTTTTCTCCGTCTCGGTGAACATACCCCTTTGGCAATACTGGCAAAATTTCAAACGGGCCGCGGGGTGGCGTTAGGGCATATTTATTGATCCGATTCTTTAGTATGTTTTTAAAATATAGTATGGAAACCTCCAAGACCGAATTTCTAATCCGATTCAGTGGTTCGACCCATACTCATTTTTTTCTCCCGCTCGGTGAGCATACCCCTTTGGAAATACTGGCAAAATTTCGAACGGGCATCGGGGTGGTGTAAGGGCATAATTATTGATCTGTATCATTCGTACGTTTATCAAATACCGTATGGAAGTTATCAAGACTGAATTTCTGATCCGATTAAGTGGTTCGACCCATACTCAGTCTTTTCTCTCGCTCGGTGAACATACCCCTTTGGCAATACTAGCAAAATGTCGAACGGGCCGCGGGGTGGCTTCAGGGCATAAATATTGATCCGATTCTTTCGTATGTTTATAAAATATTGTATGGAAGTCTCCAAGACCGAATTTCGGATCTGATTCAGTGGTTCGACCCATACTCAGTTTTTTCTCTCCGGCTCGTTGAACATACCCCTTTGGCAATACTAGAAAAATTTCGAACGGGCCGCGGGGGTGGCGTCAGGGCATAATTATTGATCCGATTATTTCTTAGGGTAATAAAATATTGTATGGAAGTCTCCAAGAACGAATTTATGATCCGAATCATTGGTTCGACCCATACACGGTTTTTTCTCCGGCTCGGTGAACATACCCCTTTGGCAATACAGGCAAAATTTCGAACGGTCCGGGGTGGCGTCCGGCATAGCTTTTGATCCGATTATTTTGTATGTTTATAAAATATTGTATGGAAGTCTCCAAGACCGAATTTCTGATCCGATTCAGTGGTTCGACCCATACTCAGTTTTTTCTCCGGCTCGGTGAGCATACCCCTTTGGCAATACTGGCAAAATTTCGAACGGGCGTCGGGGTGGTGTAAAGGCATAATTATTGATCTGATTCTTTCGTACGTTTATAAAATACTGTATGGAAGTTTTCAAGACCGAATTTCTGATCCGATTCAGTGGTTCGACCCATACTCAGTCTTTTCTCCGGATCGGTGAACATACCCCTTTGGCAATACTAGCAAAATGTCGAACGGGCTGCGAGGTGGCATCAGGGCATAAATATTGATCCGATTCTTTCGTATGTTTATAGAATATTGTATGGAAGTCTCAAGACCGAATTTCTGATATGATTCAGTGGTTCGTCCCATACTATATTTTCTCTCTGGCTCGTTGAACATACACCTTTGGCAATACTGGAAAAATTTCGAACGGGCCGCGGGGTGGCGTCAGGGCATAATTATTGATCCGATTATTTCGTAGGGTAATAAAATATTGTATGAAAGTCTCCAAGAACGAATTTATGATCCGAATCAGTGGTTCGACCCATACACGGTTTTTTCTCCGGCTCGGTGAACATACCCCTTTGGCAATACAGGTAAAATTTCGAACGGTCCGGGGTGGTGTCCGGCATAGCTTTTGATCCGATTATTTTGTATGTTTATAAAATATTGTATGGAAGTCTTCAAGACCGAATTTCTGATCCGATTCAGTGGTTCGACCCATACTCAGTTTTTTCTCCGGCTCGGTGAGCATACCCCTTTGGCAATACTGGCAAAATTTCGAACGGGCGTCGGGGTGGTGTAAGGGCATAGTTATTGATCTGTATCTTTCGTACGTTTATAAAATACCATATGGAAGATTTCAAGACTGAATTTCTGATCCGATTAAGTGGTTCGACCCATACTCAGTCTTTTCTCCCGCTCGGAGAACATACCCTTTTGGCAATACTAGCAAAATGTCGAACGGGCCGCGGGGTGGCTTCAGGGCATAAATATTGATCCGATTCTTTCCTATGTTTATAAAATATTGTATGGAAGTCTCCAAGACCGAATTTCTGATCTAATTCAGTGGTACGACCCATACTCAGTTTTCTCTCCGGCTCGTTGAACATACCCCTTTGGCAATACTGGAAAAATTTCGTACGGGCCGCGGGGTGGCGTCAGGGAATAATTATTGATCCGATTATTTCGTAGGGTAATAAAATATTGTATGGAAGTCTCCAAGAACGAACTTATAATCCGAATCAGTGGTTCGACCCATACACGGTTTTTTCTCCGGCTCAGTGAACATACCCCTTTGGCAATACTGGCAAAATTTAGAACGGTCCGGGGTGGCGTCCGGCATAGCTTTGGATCCGATTATTTTGTATGTTTATAAAATATTGTATGGAAGTCTCCAAGACCGAATTTCTGATCCGATTCAGTGGTTCGACCCATACTCAGTTTTTTCTCCGGCTCGGTGAGCATACCCCTTTGGCAATACTGGCAAAATTTCGAACGGGCGTCGGGGTGGTGTAAGTGCATAATTATTGATCTGATTCTTTCGTACGTTTATAAAATACTGTGTGGAAGTTTTCAAGACCGAATTTCTGATCCGATTTAGTGGTTCGACCCATACGCAGTCTTTTCTCCGGCTCGGTGAACATACCCCTTTGGGAATACTAGCAAAATGTCGAACGGGCTGCGGGGTGGCGTCAGGGCATAAATATTGATCCGATTCTTTCGTATGTTTATAAAATATTGTATGGAAGTCTCCAAGACCGAATTTCTGATCTGATTCAGTGGTTCGACCCATACTCAGTTTTCTCTCCGGCTCGTTGAACATACCCCTTTGGCAATACTGGAAAAATTTCGAACGGGCCGCGGGGTGGCGTCAGGGCATAAATATTGATCCGATTATTTCGTCTGTTTATAAAATATTGTATGGAAGTCTCCAAGACCGAATTTCTGATCTGATTCAGTGTTTCGACCCATACTCAGTTTTCTCTCCGTCTCGGTGAATCTACCTCTTTGCCTATACTAGAAAATTTTCGAACGGGCCGCGGGGTGGCGTCAGTGCATAATTATTGATCCGATTCTATAGTATGTTTTTAAAATATAGTATGGAAACCTCCAAGACCGAATTTCTAATCCGATTCAGTGGTTCGACCCATACTCAGTTTTTTCTCCGGCTCGGTAAACATACCCCTTTGGCAATACTGGCAAAATTTCGAACGGGTCCTGGGGTGGCGTCAGGACTTAGTTATTGATCCCGTTGTATCATATGTTTATATAATATTGTATGGAAGTCTCCAAGACTGAATTTCTGATCCGATTATGTGCTTCGTCCCTTACTCAGTGTTTCTCCGGCTCGGTGAACATACCCCTTTGGCAATACTGGCAAAATTTCGAACAGGCCCCGGGGTGGCGTTAGGGCATAACTATTGATCCGATTATTTCGTATGTATATAAAATATTGTATGGAAGTCTCCAAGACCGAATTTCTGACCCGAGTCAGTGGATCGACCCATACAATTTTTTTCTCCGGCTCAGTGAACATACCCCTTTGCCAATACTGGCAAAATTTAGAACGGGCCCCGTGGTGGCGTCAGGGAATAATTATTGATCCGATTCTTTAGTATGTTTCTAAAATATAGTATGGAAGCCTCCAAGACTGAATTTCTAATCCGATTCAGTGGTTCGACCCATACTCCATTTTTTCTCAGGCTCGTTAAACATACCCCTTTGGCAATACTGGCAAAATTTCGAACTAGCCCTAGGGTGGCGTCAGGACATAGTTTTTGATCTGATTGAATCGTATGTTTATATAATAATGTACGGAAGTCTCCAAGACTGAATTTTTGATCCGATTATGTGGTTCGACCCATACTCAGTTTTTTCTCTGGCTCGGTGAACATACCCCTTTGGCAATACTGGCAAAATTTTGAACGGGCCCCGGGGTGGCGTCAGGGCAAAGTTATTGATCTGATTCTTTCGTATGTTTATTAAATACTGTATGGAAGTCTCCAAAACCGAATTTCTGATCTGATTCAAAGGTTCGACTCATACTCATTTTTCCTCGGCTCGGTGAACATACCCCATTGGCAATACTGGCAAAATTTCGAACGGGCGCCGGGGTGGTTTTTAGGTAGTAATTATTGATCCAATTATTTCGTATGGTCATAAAATATTGTATGAAAGTCTCCAAGAACGAATTTATGATCCGAATCAGTGGTTCGACCCATACACGGTTTTTTCTCCGACTCGGTGAACATACCCTTTAGCAATACTGGCAAATTTCGAACGGTCCGGGGTGGCGTCCGGCATAGCTTTTGATCCGATTATTTTGTATGTTAATAAAATATTGTATGGAAGTCTCCAAGACTGAATTTCTGATCCGATTCAGTGGTTCGACCCATACTCAGTTTTTTCTCCTGCTCGGTGAGCATACCCCTTTGGCAATACTAGCAAAATTTTGAACGGGCATCGGGGTGGTGTAAGGGCATAATTATTGATCTGATTCTTTCGTACGTTTATAAAATACTGTATGGAAGTTTTCAAGACCGAATTTCTGATCCGATTTAGTGGTTCGACCCATACTCAGTCTTTTCTCCGGCTCGGTGAACATACCCCTTTGGCAATACTAGCAAAATGTCGAACGGGCCTCGGGGCGGCGTCAGGGCATAATTATTGATCCGATTCTTTTGTATGTTTTTAAAATATAGTATGGAAGCCACCAAGACCGAATTTCTATTCCGATTCAGTGGTTCGAACCATACACAGTTTTTTCTCCGGCTCGGTGAACATAACCCTTTGGCAATACTGGAAAAATTTCGAACGGGCCCCGTGGTGGCGTCAGGTCATAGTTATTGATCCGATTGTATCATATCTTTATATAATATTGTATGGAAGTCTTCAAGACCGAATTTCTGATCCGATTCTGTGGTTCGACCCATACTCAGTCTTTTCTCCGGCTCGGTGAACATACCCCTTTGGCAATACTGGCAAAATATCGAACGGTCCCCGAGGTGGCGTCAGGGCATAATTTGTTGGGACTTATAATTTAGACCGACGCATCGAATTAATCTTTGGGTGAAAAATATATTATTTGGTCTCAACCAAAGACCAAGTCATGCTAGAGTAGTATAAATAGATGTTTTTATTCATTTGTCTAGTGTGAGTGACTGTATTGTGTATGTGTGAGATTTTTGGTTTTATCCCTTTGAGAGAGTCTCCGCCTCCAGGATGAGCTCTCCTGGTGGCGGCTGAGATATTTCTTATATGATTGTATGTATGAATGTATGTATGAGTGTTTCATCTTTGTGTGAATCATTCGATTAATATTATCATACTACCATTTCTATCTTGTTTGTGTTTTGATTACAATTGTTCATCCTATTATTGATTGTTAATCAAATCAGGCTCTCTCCCAATACACCTCATCCGTCCAAACATCTTTCAAGAGTGAATACGAGTGAGATTCGATCCTAACCCTAGTTCTGAGCTCCACAACGTTGATTATTAACGAATATTTTCACGCTTCCGCACCGGGGCTCGGTTATAACAATTGGTATCAGAGCGTGGGTTACCGAATCATTCAGACTAACAGCTGAACAGATTCAGTTCGCTCTTGAATTCACCATGGACGTTAAACGATGAAGTTCGTTGAAATTATTTTTTTTTGGGGGTTTTGAAATGATTCGATGATTTGAAGAAAAGTATATGGATTGATGTTTGGGTTGATGACTCGTTTGGAGATCCAACATCAATTTCATGTTTATTTGGTCAGAACGGTCCAAATCTGATGTAACAGTGTTATTTGGCTCGTTTTGAGGCAACACTGTTCATCTGATTATTTCTAGATCGAAAAGGTTGATTATGATATGAAGATAGGTTTCTTTGATTTCGAGATGACTTGGCTGGTGCTACAATGATTTATTTCAGATGCCGAAACTTGATTTTGGATTTGAAAAATTAGGGTTTTGTGTGCTCGTGCTGCACAAACAGTAGATGTTTGTTGAAAAATATTGCCGATGGTACAAACTGATAAGAAGAATTTACAAGTCAAGAATGAACAGGTACTAAAGGCAATTTCATCATTGTTTGTTGCAGCAGATGCAAAGTGAGTATTCGAGCAGGTTCTGCAAGGGCAAATCAGTGACTGATGACGCAGAAATGAAGTTTTGATATCTCGAGCACACTATGAACAAATAAGATTGGACTCGAGTTTGGAAAATGACTAAGTGTTGCTTCGAGCACAGGAGGTGTTTTGCCCAAGTACATCTTTGTTTGGCTCGAGCACAGGTTATTTCGAGCACATCTTATATCGAGTACATCAAATCCGAGCACACTTTGTGAAACCCAGAGCATATCCTTTGTCTTCTCAATAAAACTATCTTCTTTAAGTCTCGAGCACACTTTGTTATTTATCCGAGAAGACTCTTTTTCGAGCATACTTTGTTTTGCCATGAACAATTATGTTTGTGAAGAGAAAACTCAAGTTTGTGTCGAGCACACCCTTGCTCCCGAGCACACTTTTGCTCCCGAGCATGCTTGGTGTTAAGTGAAGAAATTGAAAAATCACAAGTATTCCCGAGCACACTTAGTGATAGTAAGTACTTTCGAGCACACTTTTGCTCCCGAGCACACTCTGTGCTCGGTGAAAAATTGAAAAATCGCAAGTGTTTTGCTTTCCGGGTACACTTTGCTTTCCGAGTACACTTTTCTTCCGAGTACACTTTGCTTCCGAGTACACTTTATGCTTGAAAATGAATCAGAGTATGCTTTGTGCTTGGAAATGAAACCAAGCATACTTTGTGCTAGGAAAGTGCTCCCAAGCACATTGTGTGCTAGGAAACAGAGTTTGTGAAACAATTCAAAGTTTTGAAGAAACTTTTGAGATTTTTGGTACCGTTGACCGTTTGACCAAGCTGTTCTCTATGGAAGATATATACCAGGGGTATTTTGGTAATGTTTCTCCAATCATCAACAAGCTTATCGAATTCAAACCTCATCCAATTTCACGACTTCATCAAAAGCTTTACAAGAACAAGTGTTGACCAAGCTTAAGGATTTAATCACTTTTAGTGTCAACCAACTTTTAAATATGTTTATCTGAGATTTTTACAATCTTGATGAGGATGATCAAGATTGTTTCACCCACACTTGATTTGAAGACACATTTATTAAAGACAATTGCAACGAAATTGGGGGAGTAAAAATCTTTGAATTTAATTGCAAATGGCTAGCTTCAAATCAAGTAAAAGACTCAAGTTAAGGAAAAGTTGATCAAGATCAATAATCCAAGATTTTATAAAGATGTTTCATCGTTTGAGAGAGTCTCCGCCTCCTGGATGAGCTCTCCTAGTGGCGGCTGAGATATTTCTTAATTGATTGTATGTATGAATGTATGTATGAGTGTTTCATCTTTGTGTGAATCATTCGACTAATATTATCATACTACCATTTCTATCTTGTTTGTGTTTTGATTACAATTGTTCATCCTATTATTGATTGTTAATCAAATCAAGCTCTTTCCCAATACACCTCATCCGTCCAAACATCTTTCAAGAGTGAATACGAGTGAGATTCGATCCTAACCCTAGTTCCGAGCTCCACACCGTTGATTATTATCGAATATTTTAACGCTTCCGCACCGGGGCTTGGTTCTCACATAATTTATGATCCGATTCTTTCGTATGTTTATAAAATATTGTATCCCAAGACCGAATTTCTGATCCGATTCTGTGGTTCGACTCATACTCATTTTTTCTCAAGCTCGGTGAACATACCCCTTTGGCAATACTGGCAATATTTATTGATCCGATTCTTTAGTATGGTCATAAAATGTTGTATGAAAGTCTCCAAGAACGAATTTATGATCGAAATCAGTGGTTCGACTCATACTCGGTTTTTTCTCCTGCTCGGTGAGCATACCCCTTTGGCAATACTGGCAAAATTTCGAACGGGCGTCGGGGTGGTGTAAGGGCAAAGTTATTGATCTGATTCTTTCGTACGTTTATAAAATACTGTATGGAAGTTTTCAAGACCGAATTTCTGATCCGATTCAGTGGTTCGACCCATACTCAGTTTTCTCTCCGGCTCGGTGAACATACCCCTTTGGCAATACATGCAAAATTTCAAACGGGCCTCGGGTTGGCGTCAGGGCAGAGTTATTGATTTGATTGTATCGTATGTTTATAAAATATTGTATGGAAGTCTTAAAGACCGAATTATTAATCCGATTAAGTGGTTTGAACCATACTCATTTTTTTCTCCGGCTCAGTGAACATACCCCTTTGGCAAACATGGCAAAATATCGAACGGGCCCCAGGGAGCCGTCAGGGCATAATTATTGATCCGATTCTTTCGTATGTTTATAATTTATTGTAAAGAAGTCTCCAAGACCGAATTTCTGATCCGATTCAGTGGTTCAACCCATACACATTTTTTTCTCCGGCTCCGTAAACATACCCCTTTGGCAATACTGGCAAAATTTCGAACAGACCCTGAGGTGGCGTCAGGGCATAATTTATGATCCGATTCTTTCGTATGTTTATAAAATATTGTATGGAAGTCTCCAATACCAAATTTCTGATCCGAGTCAGTGGGTCGACTCAAACTCATTTTTTCTCAGGCTCGGTGAACATTACCGTTCGGCAATACTGGCAAAATTTCGAACGGGCCCCGGGGTGGCGTCACTGAATAATTATTGATCCGATTCTTTCGTATGGTCATAAAATATTGTATGAAAGTCTCCAAGAATGAATTTCTGATCCGAATAAGTGGTTCGACCCATACCCAGTTTTTTCTCCGGCTCGGTGAACATACCCCTTTGGCAATACATGAAAAATTTCAAACGGGCCCCGGGGTGGCTTTAGGGCAGAGTTATTGATCTAATTGTATCGTATGTTTTTAAAATATTGTATGGAAGTCTCCAGTCCGAATTATTAATCCGATTCAGTTGGTCGACCCATACTCATTTTTTCTCCGGCTAGGAGAACATACCCCCTTGGCAATACTGGCAAAATTTCGAACCGGTCCCGGGGTGGCGCTAGGGCAAAATTATTGATCCGATTCTTTCGTATGTTTATAAAATATTGTATGGAAGTCTCCGAAGCCGAATTTCTGATCCAATTCAGTGGTTCAACCCATACTCAGTTTTTTCCCCGGCTCGGTGAACATACCGCTTTGGCAATACTGGAAAAATTTCGAACGGGCCATAGGGTGGCGTCAAGGCATAATTATTGATCCGATTCTTTAGTACGTTTTTAAAATATTATATGGAAGTTTCCAACACCGAATTTCTTATCCGATTCAGTGGTTCGACCCATACTAAGTTATTTTCCCCAGCTCGGTGAACATCCCCCATTGGCAATACTGGCCAAATTTCGAACGGGCCCCGGGGTGGCGTCAGGGCATAGTTATTGATCCGATTGTATCGTATGTTTATAACAGATTGTATGAAAGTCTCAAAGACCGAATTTCTGATCCGATTCAGTGGTTCGACCCATACTCAGTTTTTTCCCCGGCTCGGTGAACATACCCCTTTGGCAATACTGGCAAAATTTTGAACGGGCCCCGGGGTGGCGTCGGGGCATAGTTATTGATCCGATTGTATCATATGTTTATATAATATTGTATGGAAGTCTCCAAGACCGAATTTCTGATCCGATTCTGTGGTTCGACCCATACTCAGTTTTTTCTTCGGCTCGGTGAACATACCCATTTGGCAATACTGGCAAAATATCTAACGGCCCCCGAGGTGGCGTCAGGGCCTAATTTATGATCCGATTCTTTTGTATGTTTAAAAAATATTGTATGGAAGTTTTCAAGACCAAATTTCTGATCCGAGTCTGTGGTTCGACTCATACTCATTTTTTCTCAAGCTCGGTGAACAAACCCCTTTGGAAATACTGGCAAAACTTCGAACGGGCCTCGGGGTGGCGTCAGGGAATAATTATTGATCCGATTCTTTAGTATGGTCATAAAATATTGTATGAAAGTCTCCAAGAATGAATTTATGATCCGAATCAGTGGTTCGACCCATACTCGGTTTTTTATCCGGCTCGGTGAACATACCCCTTTGGCAATACATGCAAATTTTCAAACGGGCCTCGGGGTGGCGTCAGGGGCAAAGTTATTGATCTGAATGTATCGTATGTTTATAAAATGTTGTATGGAAGTCTTCAAGACCGAATTATTAATCCGATTCAATGGTTTGACCCATACTCAGTTTTTTCTCCGGCTCAGTGAATATACCCCTTTGGCAAACATGGCAAAATTTCGAACGGGCAACGGGGAGCCATCAGGGCATAATTATTGATCCGATTCTTTCGTATGTTTATAAAATATTGTAAAGAAGTCTCCAAAACCGAATTTCTGATCCGAGTCAGTGGTTCGACCCGTACACATTTTTTCTCCGGCTCCGTAAACATACCCCTTTGGCAATACGGGCAAAATTTCAAACGGGCCCCGAGGTGGCGTCAGGGCATAATTTATGATCCGATTCTTTCGTATTTTTATTAAATATTGCATGGAAGTCTCCAATACCAAATTTCTGATCCGAGTCAGTGGGTCGACTCATACTCATTTTTTCTCAGACTCAGTGAACATTACCCTTTGGCAATGTTGGCAAAATTTCGAACGGGCCCCAGGGTGGCGTCACGGAATAATTATTGATCCGATTCTTTCGTATGGTCATAAAATATTGTATGAAAGTCTCCAAGAATGAATTTCTAATCCAAATCAGTGGTCGTCCCATACCCGGTTTTTTCTCTGGCTCGGTGAACATACCCCTTTGGCAATACATGAAAAATTTTCAAACGGGCCCGGGGTGGCGTTAGGGCAGAGTTATTGATCTGATTGTATCGTATGTTTATAAAATATTGTATGGAAGTCTCAAGACCGAATTATTAATCCGATTCAGTGGGTCGACCCATACTCAGTTTTTTTTCCGGCTAGGAGAACAAACCCCTTCGACAATATTGGCAAAATTACGAACCGGTCCCGGGGTAGCGCCAGGGCAAAGTTATTGATCCGATTCTTTCGTATGTTTATAAAATATTGTTTGGAAGTCTCCGAAGCTGAATTTCTGATCCGATTCAGTGGTTCGACCCATACTCAGTTTTTTCCCCGGCTCGGTGAACATACCGCTTTGGCAATACTGGAAAAATTTCGCACGGGCCCCCAGGGTGGCGTCAGGGCCTAATTATTGATCCGATTCTTTAGTACGTTTTTAAAATATTATATGGAAGTCTCCAAGACCGAATTTGTTATCCGATTCAGTGGTTCGACCCATACTCAGTTTTTTCCACGGCTCGGTGAACATCCCCTATTGGCAATACTGGCAAAATATAAAACGGGTCGCAGGGTGGCGTCAGGGCATAATTATTGATCTGATTCTTTCTTAAAGTAATAAAATATTGTATGGAAGTCACCAAGACCAAATTTCTAATCCGATTCAGTGGTTCGACCCATACTCAGTTTTTTCTCTAGCTCGGTGAACCTACCCCTTTGGCAATACTGGAAAAATTTTGAACGGGCCGCGGGGTGGCGTCATGGCATAATTATTTATCCTATTCTTTCGTATGTTTATAAAATATTGTATAGAAGTCTCCAAGACCGAATTTCTGATCCGATTAAGTGGTTCGACCCATACTCCGTTTTTCTCCGGCTCGGTGAACATACCCCTTGGCCAGTACTCACAAAATTTCGAACGGGCCGCGGGGTGGTGTCAGGGCATAATTATTGATCCAATTCTTTAGTATGATCCAATTTAGTGGTTCGACCCATACTCAGCTTTAACCCCGGCTCGGTGAACATACCCCTTTGGCAATACTGGCAAAATTTCGAACGGGACCCGGGTGGCGTCAGGGCATAGTTATTGATCCGATTGTATCGTATGTTTATAAAATATTTTATTGAAGTCTCCAAGAACGAATTTATGATCGGATTCTGTGGTTCGACCCATACTCGATTTTTTCTCCAGCTCGGTGAACATACCCCTTTGGCAATATAAGCAAAATTTCGAAGGGGGCCCAGGGGTGGCGTTATGGCATACTTATTGATCCGATTCTATCGTATGTTTGTAAAATATATTGAATGGAAGTCTCAAAGACCGAATTTCTGATCCGATTCAGTGGTTCGACCCATACTCAGTTTTTTCTCCGGCTCGGTGAACATACCCCTTTGCTAGAACTGACAAAATTTCGAACGGGACGCGCGGTGGTGTTAGGGCATAATTGTTGATCCGATTTTTTAGTATGTTTTTTAAATATGGTATGGAAGTCCCCAGACTGAATTTATGATCCAATTTAGTGGTTCGACCCATACTTAGGTTTTTCCTCGGCTCGGTGAACATACCCCTTTGGCAATACATGCAAAATTTCGAACGGGCCCCGGGGTGGCGTCAGGGCAAAGTTATTGATATGATTTTATCGTATGTTTATAAAATATTGTATGGAAGTATCCAAGACCGAATTATTAATCCGATTCGTTGGTTCGACCCATAGTAAGTTTTTTCTCCGGCTCGGTGAACATACCCCTTTCCCGATACTGGCAAAATTTGGAACGGGC
Source organism: Bidens hawaiensis (assembly GCF_021521415.1). NCBI lineage: Eukaryota > Viridiplantae > Streptophyta > Magnoliopsida > Asterales > Asteraceae > Bidens > Bidens hawaiensis. Next base: position 393,294 of record NW_027491279.1, read on the forward strand.
CCCAGGGAGGCATCAAGGCGTAATTATTGATCCGATTTTTTGTACGTTTATAAAATATTGTATGGAAGTTTCCAAGACCGAATTTCCGTTCAGATTCAGTGGTTCGGCCCATACTCAGTTTTTTTCTCCGTCTCGGTGAACATACCCCTTTGCCTATACTGGCGAAAATTCGAACGGGCCGTGGGGTGGCATTAGAGCATAAATATTGATCCGATTCTTTCATAAGTTTATAAAATATTGTATGGAAGTCTCCAAGACCGAAATTCTGATCCGATTCAGTGGTTCGACCCATACTCAATTTTTCTCCGGCTCGGAGAACATACCCCTCTAGCAATATAGGCAAAATTTCGAACGGGCCGCGGGGTGGTGTCAGGGCATAATTATTGATCCGATTATTTTGTAGGGTAATAAAAGATTGAATGGAAGTCTCCAAGACCGAATTTCTGATCCGATTATGTGGTTCGAGCCATACTCAGTTTTTTCTCCGGCTCGGTGAACATACCCCTTTGGCAATACTGGCAAAATTTCAAACGGGCCCCGGGGTGGCGTCTGGGCATAGTTATTGATCCGATTGTATCGTATGTTTATAAAATATTGTACGAAAGTATCCAAGACCGAATTTCTGATCCGATTCAGCGGTTCGACCCATACTCATTTTTTTCTCCGGCTCGGTGAACATACCCCTTTGCCAGTACTAGAAAAATTTTGAACGGGCCGCGGGGTGGTGTCAGGGCATAGTTATTGATCCGATTCTTTAGTATGTTTTTTAAATATGGTATGGAAGTCTCCAAGGCCAAATTTCTGATCCGATTCAGTGGTTCGACCCATACTCAGCTTTTCTCCGGCTCGGTGAACATACCCCTTTGGCAATACTGGCAAAATTTCGAACGAGCCCCGGGGTGGCGCCAGGGAATAATTATTGATTCGATTCTTTCGCATGGTAATAAAATATTGTATGAAAGTTTCAAAGAACGAATCTCTGATCCGAATAAGTGATTAGACCCATACACTATTTTTTCTCCGACTCGGTGAACATACCCCTTTGGCAATACATGCAAAATTTCGAACGGGCCCTGTGTGGCGTCGGGGCATAGTTATTCATCCGATTGTATCGTATGATTTTTAAATACGGTATGAAAGTCCCCAAGACCGAATTTCTGATACGATTCAGTGGTTTGACCCATACTCAGTTTTTTCTCCGGCTCGGTGAACATACCACTTTGGCAATACAGGCAAAATTTCGAACGGGCCCCGGGGTGGATTCAGGGCATAATTATTGATCCGATTCTTTCGTATGTTTTTAAAATATTACATTGAAGTCTCCAAGACCGTATTTCTGATCCAATTCAACGGTTCGACCCATTCTCAGTTTTTTCTCTGGCTCGGTGAACATACCCCTTTGCCAATACTGGCAAAATTTCAAACGCACCCGGGGGTGGCGCCAGGGCATATTTATTGATCCGATTCTTTAGTATGTTTTTTAAATATGGTATGGAAGTCCTCAAGACCGAATTTATGATCCGATTTAGTGGTTCGACCCATACTCAGCTTTTTCTCCGGCTCGGTGAACATACCACTTTGGCAATACTAGCAAAATTTCGAACGGGACCCAGGGTGGCATCAGGGCGTAGTTATTGATCCGAATGTATCGTATGTTTATAAAATATTGTATTGAAGTCTCCAAAACTGAATTTATGATCCTATTCTGTGGTTCGACGCATATTCGTTTTTTTTCTGTCTCGGTGAACATACCTATTTGGCAATATATGCAAAATTTCAAACGGGCCCCGGGGTGGCGTTAGGGCATTGTTATTGATCTGATTGTATCGTATGTTTATAAAATATTGTATGGAAGTCTCCATGATCGAATTATTAATTCGATTCAGTGGTTCGACCCATACTCAGTTTTTTCTCCGGCTCGGTGAACATACCCCTTTGCCAATACTGGCGAAATTTTGAATGGGCCGCGGGGTGGCATTAAGGCATAATTATTGATCCGATTCTTTCATATGATTATAAAATATTGTATGGAAGTCTCCAAGATCGATATTCTGATACGATTCAGTGGTTCGATCCATACTCAGTTTTTTCTCCGGCTCCGTGAACATACCCCTTTGGCAATACTGGCGAAATTTCGAACGGGCCTTGGGGTGGCATTAGAGCATAATTATTGATCCGATTCTTTCGTAAGTTTATAAAATATTGTATGGAAGTCTCCAAGACCGAAATTCTTATCCGATTCAGTGGTTCGACCCATACTCAGTTTTTTCTCCGGCTCGGTGAACAAACCCCTTTGGCAATAGAGGCAAAATTTCGAACGAGCTGCGAGGTGGTGTCAGGGCATAATTATTGATCCGATTATTTCGTAGGAAAATAAAAAATTGTATGGAAGTCTCCAAGACCGAATTTCTGCTCCGATTATGTGGTTCGACCCTTACTCAATTTTTTCTCCGGCTCGGTGAACATACCTCTTTGGCAATACAGGCAAAATTTCGAACGGGTCCCGGGGTGACGCTAGGGCATAATTATTGATCCGATTCTTTTGTATGTTTATCAAATATTATATGGAAGTCTCCAAGGCCGAATTTCTGATCCGATTTAGTGGTTCAACCCATACTCAGTTTTTTCTCCGGCTCGGTGAACATACCCCTTTGGCAATATTGGCAAAATTCCGAACGGGCCGCGGAGTGGCATCAGGGCATAATTATTGATCCGGATCTTTAGTATGTTTTTAATATACTATATGGAAGTCTCCAAGACCGAATTTACGATCCGATTTAGTGGTTCGACCCATACTCAGTTTTTTCTCCGGCTCGGTGAACATACCCCTTTGGCAATACAGGCAAAATTTCGAACGGGCCCCGGGGTGGCGCCAGGGCATAGTTATTAATCAACTGTATCGTATTTTTATAAAATAATGTTTGGAAGTCTCCAAGATCGAATTTCTGATCCAATTCAGTGGTTCGACCCAAACTCAGTTTTTTCTCTGGCTCGGTGAACATACCCCTTTGGCAATACAAGCAAAATTTCGAACGGGCCCCGGGGTGGCGTCAGGGTATAGCTATTGATCCTATTGTATCGTATGTTTATAAAATATTGTATGAAAGTCTCTAAGACCGAATTTCTGATCCGATTCAGGGGTTTGACCCATACTCAGTTTTTTCTCCGGCTCGGTGAACATACTCCTTTGACAATACTGGCAAAATTTCGAACGGGCCCCGGGGTGGCGTCAGGGCATAATTATTGATCCATTTCTTTAGTATGTTTTTAAAATATTATATGGAAGTCTCCAAGACCGAATTTCTGACCCGATTCAGTGGTTCGAACTATACTCAGTTTTTTCTTCAGATCGGTGAACATACCCCTTTGGCAATACTAGCAAAATTTCGAACGGGCCTCGGGGTGGCGTCAGGGCATAGTTATTGATCCGATTGTATCGTATGTTTATAAAATGTTCTATGAAAGTCTCCAAGACCAAATTTCTGATCCGATTAAGTGGTTCGACCCATACTCAGTTTTTTCTCCGGCTCGGTGAACCTACCCCTATTGGCAATACTGGAAAAATTTCGAACGGGTCGCGGGGTGGCGTCATGGCATAATTATTGATCGATTCTTTCGTATGTTTATAAAATATTATATGGAAGTCTCCAAGACCGAATTTCTGATCCGACTCAGTGGTTCGACCCATACTCAGTTTTTTCTCCGGCTCGGTGAACATACCCCTTTGCTAGTACTGGCAAATTTTCGAACGGGCCGCGGGGTGGCTTCATGGCATAATTATTGATCCGATTCTTTAGTTTGTTTTTTAAATATGGTATGGAAGTCCCCAAGACCGAATTTACGATCCGATTTAGTGGTTCGACCCATACTCAGCTTTTTCTCCGGCTCAGTAAACATACCCCTTTGGTAATACTGGCAAAATTTCGAACGGGACCCGGGGTGGCGTCACGGCATAGTTATTGATCATATTGTATCGTATATTTATAAAATATTGTATTGAAGTCTCCAAGACCGAATTTATGATCTGATTCTGTGGTTCGACCCATACTCGGTTTTTTCTCCAGCTCGGTGAAAATACCCCTTTGGCAATACTTGCAAAATTTCGAACGGGCCTCGTGGTGGCGTCAGGGCATAGTTATTGATCTTATTGTATCGTATGTTTATTGTTAGTGTACGGTTTTGCGTCTCAAGTCATTGTATTTATCATTAACTTATTTGTCATTTAAGTTTATATAATAAACAATTAAGTTATCTTGTAGTTCGTTAAAGTAACAGTCCAGTTCGCTAAGGATGTATAGCGAACTAGATCTAAGTTATTTCCCTCCTGATTCATTAAGGATGTTTAACGAATCAGGGGGTGATTCATTAAGTTAGTGTTTATTTAACGTATGTAACGAATTGGACGTTAGTTCGTTAGGGATGTTCACGAACTAACTCCATCGTCTATTTATAGTGAACACTGTTCACACATTAATGTAAGTTTTTGAGATTTAATTAACGAAACTCTGCCCAAAATCTCTCTTAATATTCTTACTTATAATATTAACATTATACACAATACTGATAATATATACACATACATAACATACAATCAATCATGATAATGAGCTAGATCCATATTTATAGTTAATTGTATATATCAGATCTGAGATCTGTTTATTGTTAAGTATTGATTCTAAGGTTCAAACAAGTGGTATCAGAGCTTTCGGTGCTCAATTACGCTTGATTTGGATGTTAATTAATGTTATCTGATTGGTAATTGATATTAATAATTGATAAGTCTCTGTTTGATTAAGTTTTGGATCAAATTAAGGTTAATTCGATGGATTAAGGATGGATTGGATTAGATTTGTGTTTGGTAAGGTAATTGTGAACTGTGGTTAAATGGAATTGAGGTTTTGATTGTGTTTGGATTGTGTTTGTTTGGATATGGAATTGACCGAGAACAGGGGATCGGTTTTTAGTTAAATTGGATATGGTTATTGGTGAATTGGATTACGAGATTTGTACTATTAGACTCGTGACCGATTTATGAGTATTTTGGTAATTGATTTGTGCGATATGGTTGAGTATTAAGCGTGTATTACAAATCGGGTTTCTGGGTTTTGTGTTCTTCATTTCCAGAAATCTGGAAATCTTCTTTGAAGATTTGAATACATTCTTGATTTGTTAAGTGATCTACTTAATTCGTTAACACATTCACTGAGATTCGTTAACATATTTGGCCAGTTCATTATGAAGTTTGGTTGATTCGTTAACCAGTTCACTAGTCTTTCTGATTCGTTGTCAATTAACTTGTGTGACACGTGTCTTGCCTTGGGATTTGAGTTATAACAACCTTTGCCATGTGGCATTTGGTGTCAGAAGGTTGTTACAAACAGTTGTAACAAACTAATTCGTTATAAGTTGATTCGTTAATCAACTGTAGCAATTCGTTCTCTAATTCGCTAAGCTTTTCATAGTGATTCGTTAAAGATAATTTCCTGATTCGCTAAACTTATCTTAAGCAATTCGTTTAGCAAATTCGTTAGTTTGACTGATTTGTTGACCTTCTGATTCGTTGACCATCTGGTTCGTTGATTGACTGATTCGTTGACCGTCTAATTCGTTAATCATCGGATTCGTTTAAACCATTTTGCTTTGTTAACATTAATCTTAACTTCGTTAAGGTGTGTTTCGTTTGCAACTGTTCACAGTTCGTTACACTGTTTACAATTCGTTAAAAACATTTAATTTTAATCTTTAAAGTTTAAAATTTATCAAACATGGCTGGGATGTATGCACTAGCTTCTCAAAACATGTTGATGCAACAAATGTTACAACTGGACACCGAGATTGGTTCACATTCAAAATGTCTATGTTTGATGAAATTTAGCGATTTTGCTAAATGGGAACCCCGTTTTCGTGCTCATTTGGGTTCTGTTCATCCAGACTGCTCATATTGCCTAGATGAAGTATATGTTGTTCCAATGATTGGTGATGACACCATTGGTTACACTCCTAAAGCTATTTCTCAATATTCACAAGAAGAGAAGAAAGCATTAGAGATCGAGACGAAGGCTTATTCTACTCTTACTATGGCTGTACCCGAAAACATATTTCATCAAGTGGGTAGTATAAAGATTTGTGCTTCCTTATTTCAGCATATTCGTATGAGAAGTATGGGGAACACAGCTGAGAGTAAGAAAGTAATGCTCAAGTTTCAGTTTCGAAACTTTAATTTATTGAAGGGTGAAACAGTTGAAGAGATGACTACAAGGTTTAATCACTTAATTGCTGAGATGGACAAGATGAAATTAGAAGTTTCTGAGATGGATAAGATTGACACTATTAAGAGTGTACTACCAAGTTCTTATTCCACATTTTTAATGGTTCTGAAAGAAAATAACTCTTTCTTGAATGAATATTTGACTGCAATTGAATTCTTGCAAAAGATTGAAGCAAGAGAATACGATCTTAAGTGTCAGAAATCTTCCAAGGAAAGTCAAGATCCTGCTTTCTATGGTGGAAGTATGCCTCTAAGTTCAACTATTTCTCCGATAACTGCTTTCCTTACCCAAGCTGCAAGTGAAAAAAAATCAGCTATCTTTAATGATCCAAGAGCATGTTTTTACACTGCTGGTAATTCTGGATCATTTGATGGTTCTAGAAGTTCAACTACTACTAATCCATTTGCTTCATCACCTAGTGTCAACATGAAGGAAGCTGAACAGAATTTTGCTTTTCTAACAGCCTTCATGTCTTCATATGAAAACTTGGTGAGTAGTAAGATAGCCAAAAGTGATCTAACTGATGAGGATTATGATCAGATTGATCTAGATGATTTGGAAATCATGGATTTAAAGTGGAACATGGCTATGATCGTCCGTAAGGTTAAAAGATTCATGCAAAGGACTGGTAAAGATCTTCCCGCCTTGAATAAGAAATTGGGATTTGACAAGTTAAAAGTGAAATGTTATAATTGTCAAGAGTTCGGGCATTTTGCAAAGGAATGTGACAAACCGAAAAAGGAGTATACCGGTCCTCGTGGTCAACATCAAAATTCTTCTACACCACGAGGTAGTGATGCTGAAAAGAAACCATCTACTCCTGGGTCACAGGCAATGTTAGCTGATGGAAATGATTGGTCACAACGACTGTTGTGTAATGATAATCAAGCTAATTTGCTATGTTTGGGCTGACAAAAGACTTTCAAGATGCAAGTGGAAGTGAGCTGTCCTCTGACAATGATTCTGGATCTGATTCTGACGACTCTTGTGACAAGCCTCCAACTGTGTTTTCTTGCATGGCAAAGATCAATGAGGTTAGTAATTCTGTCTCTGCTACTTCATCTGTTAAAGTAACATGTGTTGAATGTGAATCTAATAAATCTAAATTAGAATCTTTAAAGAATCATAATGATAATCTAGTGAGAGAAATTGCTTCTCTGAAGGATACTTATCGACAATCCCTTGAATCTCAAATGAGATCTCGAGAAAAGATTTAAGCATTGTCGACAAGTAACCATGATCTCAAGGCTGAGTTATCTGTGAAAATGACTATTAAAGATCAAAACTTCCAAGAAATCCTAAAACATAGATCAAAGATAACTGAACTTGAGAATGAGGTTCTTGAATTGAAGAACAAATTGGGTAAGTTTCGAAATTCTTCGTTTCTGTTGAATGAAATTATTGAAGTGTCTGGAAAACAAAAAGATTCAAAGAAAGATATCGGTTTTGTTGAATTTCCGCCACCCTTTCACAATGATTATAAAATTAATCCTTTTGCTAAACGAGAAGAAGAGGTAATTGTGAAAGAACCTGTGATTTCAGAAAATGCTAAACCTGTTAAATCTGACACTGTTAAAACCCAATTTGCTCCTCCAAAACCTCAGTTTGAAAGCAACAAAGTCTTTGTTGAGAATGTTGACAAAGTAATTATTGAGGATGTGTTTGAACCAGAGGTTATACACAAGAACAAGAACATTCCTAGTTCTAATAATATTCTTTATGAGCCTCATGAATTTGAGGAAGCTGTGTATGGTTCACACAAGCCTCATGTGACTAAGTTTGAACAAATGAAAGTTAAACCTGTGAAGGCAAAGAAATCAGAAAAACCAAAAAATTTCTGATGAGGATTTGATGCGTTTTATTAATCCTCCTATTTCTAAGTCATCATCAGCTAGAGTTTTTAAGTTAAAGGGTATGGACACGATGTTCACTGAAAAAGATATCCTGATTAGTATCATTAAACCGGAACTAATTTAAAGCGTCTTTTACAATGAAACTGATAAGTTGAAAGAGTTGGAACGTCAATATGTTTGTGCCAAGACATCAATTCATCAGACCCGGTATTGAAAGTAAAACAATTGTTAAAACAAGCTAAAAAGGTTCAGTTTGTCAAATCAACTTGAACAGATACATTGAAAAGTTTTTCCAATTGTTCTAACATTGACTTTTATATGAAAAAGAAGTCTGTCACTTCTGATGATTTGGTCAAATGATTCACTGAAAATGTAAGTTATCAACCTTCGGTTGCATATGTTTCTGCCAGACCTCAACATGGTCATGTTGACATGCGAAGTTGCTTTTTGTGTGGTCAACAAGGTCATGTGGTGAGAAACTGTGGTCAACAGAAAACTCAAAATCTCCATCCTTTTGTCAAGGATCATTCTAAACCGATTCCTGTGATAAAGGAGATCTTGAAACGACCAATGTCGTATGAGGATGATACACATATCATGTTTTCTAATATGAATCCTCGTAAGGTAATTCATGTAAACGAAACTCATGGTCAAGTAAAACCAAAATTCGTTCCAACTGAGCCCATATGTAGGAACACGAATTCAAATATTGTTCAAGCTGCTTATCTAAGACGAAAGTCTAGGAAGTCGGCAACATATTATCAAGTTGCTGAACAACAGTTGAATTCGGCTAAGTTTAAAATTTCTCAAGAAAACCAAAAGGTGCCCAAGACTGAGGCCTGGGCTGCCTTTTTGAACTAATCATTTTCTTTTGTGTGTAGGGTACATCCAAGACCATTTCTAGTGAGAACTGGATTATGGATAGTGGATGTTCTCGTCATATCACTGGAAATCTCAACCTCTTAACAAATGTGAGAAATATTAAAGTGGGTTATGTAGCGTTTGCTGGGAATTCCGGGGGCATGATCACACAAGAAGGTGAAGTTTCAAATGGCCACATTACTTTTGAAAATGTCAATTACTGTGACAAGGTGGATCATAATTTATTGAGTGTGTCACAAATTTACGATAAGAAGTACACCACGGTATTTACTGATAAAGAGTGTCTTATCTTGAAACTGGGATACGTGATTCCCGAGGACATGGTTGTCATGCGATCACCACGATCAAATGATATTTATGTCTTAAATATGAGTTCTAAAGTATCAACGTCTATCGAAACATGTTTTGTCTCCAAAGCAACTGAGAAGGACTCTATTCTATGGCATCGTAGAATGGGTCACATTCATGTTCGAAAGATGAATTATTTAATGGCTAATGACTTAGTTGAGGGTGCCTCGTTGAAGAACTTTAAGTTATCTGATCACTGCATTGCATGTAAGAAGGGCAAGCAAAAGAAAAAGTCTCATCCTTCTAAGGTATTGAATTCCATTGATACTCCACTTGAACGACTTCATATGGATCTTTTTGGTCCTGTGAATCGGGCTAGTATTTCTGGAGATTGGTACTGTCTTGTGGTAACTGATGATTATTCAAGATACTCATGGGGTGTTACTTATGAGTTCGAAAGATCAAACGCCTGTTTTGGTACAAAACCTTATCACTAAGATCGAATCACTATACAAACAAAAGGTGAGGAGAATTCGAAGTGATAATGGAACTGAATTCAAAAACACTGTATTGGATTTCTTTTGTATTCAAAAAGGAATTCACCGAGAATATAGTGCACCTTATGTACCTCAACAAAATGGTGTTGCTGAACGAAAAAATAGAACTTTGATTGAAGCTGCAAGAACTATGCTTGTTGATTCTAAGCTTCCCGTCCAATTCTGGAATGAGGCGGTGAATTATAGCTTGCTATACGCTTAATCGGGTTTTAACTGTTAAACGACTCAAGAAGACAAGTTACGAGATTTTGAACAATCGAAAGCCTAACTTAAAGAAGGATGCGGGTAAATTTGAAGAAAAAGCTATCGAAGGTTATTTCTTGGGATATGTATCTCCAAAGAAACGTGTATTTAATTTCACGTCTGGTTGTGTTGAGGAATGGTATCATGTGGACTGTCAAAAGTACACCACTCCTCCTCAAGGGAAAGGTCCCGACTGGGTGTTTGACTGTGATGGCTTATTTAATTCATTTACTCCTTCGACTGAACACATCGATGAAGATCTCATTCGAGCATACTTTGAAGATCATTTGGCCATTCCAAGATTTTCAAGTTCTAATGATGTTGAAGCTCGACCTGATGCTCCAACTGAAGAACCACATGTTGCTTCTCCAGTTACTGTTGATTATTTATCTTCTTCTTCTGATGACGATCAAGCTGAAGATCAAGTTATTAAACTTGACAGTGATAATGTTTCATCTCCTGAACTTGGTGAACATTACACTAATTTATTTGATAATGTTGTTTTTCCTGAGAATCCCACTCTTCGGATTCATGGTTATCATCCACAGGAAAACATCATTGGAGAACTTGATGTGGGAGTCCAAACACTTCATCAAGTTGCTTCGTCAAGTGACAATAACGTATTGTGTGCATATGCTGATTTACATTCATCGGGAATTGTAAATCTTGCAAAATTCACTTGCTTTCTATCTCAAGTAGAACCAACAATAGCTCGTAAGGCACTTGAAGATCCTTCTTGGGTAGAAGCTATGCAAGAAGAATTACATCAATTTGCACGTTTGGGTGTTTGGGACTTAATCGACAAACCTGCTAGAGTCAAGAAAGCTATTCCGACTAAGTGGGTATTTAAGTGTAAGAAAGACGATCGAGGGGTGATTGTCATAAACAAAGCATGTTTAGTGGTGCAAGGTTTTCATCAGAAAAAGGGTATTGATTACACAGAAGTATATGCTCCAGTTGCAAGATTAGAGTCGATTCGAATCTTCCTGGCATATGATGCTTATAAGAATATCAAGGTCTATCAAATGGATGTTAAAAGTGCTTTTCTCAATGGTGAACTACACGAGGAAGTGTTTGTTTTACAGCCTCCTGGTTTTGAAGATCCTTATTATCCGGACCGAGTTTACCAATTAAACAAGGCCCTGTATTCTCAATGGTGAACTACACGAGGAAGTGTTTGTTTTACAGCCTCCTGGTTTTGAAGATCCTTATTATCCGGACCGAGTTTACCAATTAAACAAGGCCCTGTATGGTCTACATCAAGCCTCGAGAGCTTGGTATGGCACGCTCGCCGACCATTTGACTGATAATGGCTTCAAACGAGGGACTGTCGACTGCACTTTATTTCATAAGACTGTTGATGATGATCTTCTCCTAGTTTAGATTTATGTCGACGACATTATCTTTGGGTCTACAAACGACACGTTGTGTAAGGAGTTCGAGAAGTCCATGCAAACGAAGTTCGAGATGAGCTCGATGGGAGATGAATTTCTTTTTAGGGTTGCAAGTTCACCAGTCTGCAAACGGAATCTTTATTCACCAGTCCAAGTATGTGAACGATGTCTTGAGCCGATTCAAGATATCTGCCGGAAAAATCCCTTCTACTCCTCTCCCCGTGGGTCATAATTTATCACCAGATGAATTGGAGGATACCGTTGATCCTACCCTCTATCGTGCCATGATCGGTTCTTTGATGTATCTAACGGTTCTCGCCCCGACATTATGTTTGTTGTTTGTCTTTGTGCTAGGTTTCAAGAAAGTCCACGAGTGACTCACCTAGCTGCGGTTAAGCGAATACTTCAGTATCTGAGGGGAAATCCAGACATCGGGTTGTGGTACCCCAAGGATGATACTTTCGATCTTACTGCTTATTCAGACTCGGACTATGGAGGTTACAAGATCAACTTCAAATCAACGACTACAGGATGTCAATTTATAGGAAACCAGCTTGTTTCCTGACAGTGTAAGAAGCAGACAACGGTCTCTACTACAACCGCCGAAGCTGAGTATGTTGCAGCCTCGAGTTGCTGTTCCCAAGTTTTGTGGATACAACAACATCTTCGCGACTACGGTTTGAAGTTTCTTACTAGTCCTATTTTGATTGATAATTCTGCTGCAATTTCGATCACAAAGAATTCCGTACAACATTCAAAAACAAAACATATCAAAATTCGATATCATTTTATACGGGATTGCTTTGAGAAGAAGTTGATTGACCTTGAGAAAGTACATACTGACTTTCAGAAAGCCGATCTATTTATTAAAGCTTTTGATAAAACGCGTTTTCAATTTTTGCTTGGTTTAAATGGATTGAACGCCCTCACTGATATCCTTAAAAAATGATGACTATCTTTATTTTCTATCATTTTTCTTTTAAAATTTATTTTGGTTTTAGGGGTGAAAAACTAGAAAATACAAAAATATTGTGCCTTTTCGTTTGTATAGTTAAAACCCAAAAACATTAAAACTTCTTAAAATCCAAAAGTATTTGAAAAATTTAGAAAAATAAAAAAGATTGTGATTTCTTTTCTTTAATGTTTTTCCTTTAGAATATTTTGAAAAACCAAAAACATTTTAAAATTTGAAAATCCAAAAAGATTGTGATTTCAATTTGTACAAAAAAATCCGAAAATTCAAAAAGATTGTGAATTTTGTTTTGTTTATAAGAAAATTAAAAAAAAAGTGTGTTTTTTAAAGTATGTATAGAGAAAAACCAAAAAGATTTTGCATACGTTCGTTGAAAATTATGTCAATTACTCATATTTGAAGGACATAAACTTGTATATGTTTGGTCCTGATATTACTAGTAAATGTTCGGGTTAGCCATTCACCTGATAATGAAAAATAGTTGGGGCGTTCGTTATGCATTTTTTAGATTATTTTCTCCCTGAAAATTATGTCAGTTATTTAAGTTTGTGAAGCATGCTTGCATGTCTTGGTCCTATTATTCACTTGTTGAATTGATAGGTTAGCCATTTATTTATAGACTTAAGTTAACAGGGGCGATTAAATTTATCTTTATTTTTGTTTTATTCTTTTCAAAATTTTGAGTTTTTGAAGCAAAAAGAGAAAATGATAGTACATTGACTATCTTGACTTCAAGTCCAGCAAGAAGTAAGCTTAAAAGACTGTGTGCTTAATCATTGGTGCATTGGTAGGTCTTAAAACAAACAAGTAGAGTAAAGTAAGTGATATAAACATAAAGAAACGCCAAATTGAAAGAAGTGTTAGTCTCTAGCAAAAGTCTCGGTGAGGATGGCAGAAATGTAATAACCTATCATACTCAAGCCTTATAATTGTTTGATCACCAAAAATAAAATAAAGCAAATAACAAGCTTTGAGGTTCTGGACACTGTGAGTCTTTATGAAGCTTAATCATCTGGGTATTCATATGCATGAAAATTTCACTCGCTTTTAGAGCAAACCCAAAGTCATTAAACTTGATCACTGCTGTACTTCGTACAATCCAAATTACTAACTTGATAAAAAATCCGCTGTTAGTCATACATTTGTTCTTCCTTTGCACGCGTCTTAATACCCTTAAGAAACGGACCCCAGGGGATACAATGTATGTAAGCCGATAGATGGACTCGTGCATATTCACTCATAGTAACAGACAATCAATGCATTGCTCCAAAACTTCTATAAAATCAAATTTTGATCAACAATATAATGGTTTAAGTCAAGTTGGGGTGATATGGCAAAAATCAAATTAAGCTTGAACCGAGATTAGAGGCTGGTAGTTTCTGATATTATGTGCTCTAATTGAACCATTAATCATATCACAAAAACACTTGAAAGTTTGTTATTAGATTTAAGTGGACAACAATACCAATAACCGACTTAACACCAGTCATAATATTGCTGAATATAATACTGTGATGGAAGGGCAATTTGGTCAATATGATTCTCTGCTCAAACTCAACAAAAATATGTACTGCTTTTGAAAATCATATAAAACACAAAAAGATTTTATATTTCTTGTTTCGGATTCTTTTCATGTAAATACATTCTTTATATATTACAAAATACCAAAAATATTTTTCTTATTTCGTTTTACAGATTATTTTAAATTATTTTTAAGTTAAGTGTTTTTAAAGGATAAACACGTTTTTAAAGTATTTGATTATCGGGATAAAGGTCCTCGGTAATCCCTTTTTAAGGTAATTGGATAATATTTAAATTCTTTATTTATTTATTTATTTATTCATTTAAAATTAAATAACTCAAGTTGATTCGTTAAGTTATGTCTTAACGAATTAGGCCATTTTTAACGAACCACATTCTAGTTCATTATCACTCATTCGCTTCCGTACTCTGTAACGAATGGCTTTAATTCGCTAAATCATAACCTAACGAATTAGATACGAATCACGTCTGTTTCGTCATGACACGTGTTAACGAATCAACTGATTCGTTAATTTTAAATTTTAAACGAATCAGCTGATTCGTTGCTTCGAGAATCGTGCTTGACCGTGTATATAGGACGGCGTGAACAAACCGTCCTACACTATTCCCTCATCTTCCTTACACCTAAAGTTACTTTGTTCAAATTTTTCCAAATTTTTCGACCTTCGAAATTAGGACTTTTGAGTATGCCATTGTGTTCGTAAGGTATAGATGATCATTTCATTGTGATTTTCGTCAAAAAATGATACAGTTTTGATAGGGGTATTATGTGATCTTGATATCAGGGTTTTTAAGGTTTTAAAACCTTGTTTACTTGGATTAATACTCTGTTAATACACTTAAATTTGATATCATTATGATCGGAATAGAGTACTGACACCCTTGGTGATCCTTAATCAGAATTTGATTATTGAATGCCGGGTTTATTATTTAATTGTTGTTTCGGGTGTTTATGCACTGTACACACCCTTAATAATCTAACTTGTTTGTTGGTATATAACCTCATAAACGTTAATGCTTGCTTCGCAATGAGTTTCCGAGACTTGTTAAGTCGTTTGTTCGGCTACTCATCGTAAATTATGGAGTAATTGATCTCCGATTTGAAACTTTGACTTTCTGTGTTCTTGTCAATTTTGACCTTGACCAAGACAGTCAAAGATTAAGTCTAATTTTGACCATTCGTTAACCTTAGCGAATTGGAACTCCTCCGTGTCCAATTCGTTAAGGATTCACACGAATTAGATTAGCGAATCGTCCACTTAACGAATCAAATGTGGATTCGTCAATTTGAAACGAACTAGAAGTTAGTTTGTTATTTTATAATAGTAGTTCGCTAATTCTACTTCGTTAAACTATTTACTTGATAGCGAATCAGTTGATTCAATAACGAATCAGACTGTGTTTTAACGAATGACATTTTAAAAATTAATTATTTAATTAATGTAACTTAATATTGTAAATTAATATATTCCAAGGGTCTAAACGCGTCGATACATCGATTACATACGAAATCTAATAAACACTGTCTATTGATAGATATATATAAGTGCTTAAAGTATATTAAACTTTCACATTACTTACATTCGTCTATATTTATTCAGGATTATGGCTGATAACATAGAACAAGATCCGCCTGTTGATGCACCACAACAAGCTCAAGATGCTAATCAACCAGCTGAGGAAGTTCCTTTACTTCCTTTTGATCCTTGACATAATGTGTACGCATTCGTTGATACAAACTTCCCTGATGAGGATGTATTTGGTGATATGCTGGCTTTTATACGCCGTTCTCGTATCCATTATGCTGTTACTGCTAATTTGGATATTAGATTCAGCATCGTTCGTCAATTCTGGAACACCGCACAATATGTAGAAGCTGAGGACCATATTGCTGTAGTGATTAATGACAAGCCAGTTATCATCTCAGTTGAAACAGTTCGAAGAGTGTTACAATTTGATGACACCATTGATGATCCGAGTGAATTTGATAAAGAACTGATCAAGGTCTTGTTTAGACGATTGTTTTATGCTAATAGTCTCACTGCGTCTATGTATAACAAAGCATACTTGTGTCCCCAATACAAGTATTTACTTCATGTTCTTATTCACTGCCTTGGTGGACGTAAGGTTGGGTTTGACGAATGCCGTGCCACACTACAATCAATATTTGTTGCACTTGTCCTGAACAAGCGTTACAATTTTTCTTAATTGATCTTTGATCATATGAAAGAAAATTGTATTCCTGGAAAAAGATGTGTGAAGTTCTTGATGTATCCACGTTTTGTTCAACTGTTTGTCAATGATGCTATTAGGGATTTGGTGTTTAATCCTAATGATGAGAATGATAAGTTTAAATTGGAGAATATGACAGCAGATACAATGCGAAGAATGAAACTGTACTGTCAACCTACTCCTCCCAGATTCAAGAGATTGATTGGTCATCCTGCTAATCCTGATTATGTATGTCCTCCCGAGGATTGCTGGATCCATGATGACTCGGATTCCGAGCGTGAGGGTGGAGAAGGTGGGAACGATGATGGAGATGGTGGAAATGGTGGTGATGCAGCTCTTAGAGAGCAACAGGCTGCAGTTGAAGCTGCGTTGGCTGCTACTATTGCAGCTCAACGTGAACGTAAACGAAAGGGTAAAGCACCAGCTTCTGAGAGCTCATCAAAGAGACGTGTATCAGTTGGAGCTGGAGTTTCTTTTGGTGTTCAACCGTCTCGTCCTGCAAATCCTCATCGCCCGGCAGTGCCTCTTACTACTAGCACTCCGGAGATGACTTTGACGACGACGATGGTTCCTCACGATAGGCTTGGTACGATTCCACAAATGGCTTTAGCTGAAATACCAATGTCTTCTGCTACACCGGCTGCTGTTCCTCCAACACCGTCTATGAGACCTCCTCCACCTAGTGATGTATCATTTATGAGAATTACAAGGCCTCAGGGACCAATCCAACCAGTTCATCCATCTTTGTATGCTATGCCACCGAATCGTCAGACAGACATGCTTTTGAATCTTCTTCATTTGTATGAAAATCAGATGTCTGCTGATCGTATAAATCAAGAACGTCTGATGGAGAACCAGAAGAAGCTGATCAGTTATGTTTCTTTTTGTCAAAAGGAAACAAAAGCCCTTCGTGAGATTGTTGAGTCTCAGGGGGTGAAACTTAAAGAACAAGAGGAGCTTATTCTGCAGCTGACATGTAAAGATGATGCTTTAAAGAATATCAAGAATGATGACCAGGATCAAGATGAGTCTGGTGCTGGTGGTGAGACTAAACAAACTCAAGACCCAGCTTCTAGTGCGGGTACGAGTTCTGTTGATGATTCGGGCAAACAAATAATTGTTTATCATGACCATTCGGCTGCCAAACCGATTGAGATGATCGAGGCCGATACAGTTATTTTTGTGGATGAGAAGGGGATGATAAGGAGTATGGTGAATAGAGAGGAAGTTGAAGAAGGGCAGTTTGTTGATAAATCACTGACACGAGAGAATATTGCTATCTTGCTTGATCTGAATGAAGACGAGATGACCGTGTTAGAGGCTGAACCCGATGTTGAGGTAATTAATGATGATGAGATACTAAATGACCCTACTGTTGAGATGAGTACGGATTATATTTATGAGAATGAGAAGGTTGAGATGGAGGATGTGACTGCTGAGGATTACCCTGATCTGTTTCAACACACCAATGTTGATCAGGGTGCTCCAGTATTTAATGAAGAAACGGTTAAAGAAGCAGAAGACCATCTTGAGAAGAATTCCAAAGGCAAGAATGTCTTTGATATGAAATCTGATTCGCTTCTCGACCCATCTCTTGAGGAGATTCAGAGTTGGTTCAGACACAAGAAAGCAAGTAAGATCATCAAGGCATTCAGGATTGTTGATCAAGAACAGAAGAAGAAGCTATTGCACGAGCCAAAGCCAACCAGAAGACCTCATTTAAGGCCATGTCGAAAGTACAAGGTAATATTGTTTCTTGGATGTTTGAATCTGATCTTAAGGTATACATTGTTAAATGGGAGAAGGGCGTCCAGTACTACGAAAGGATGACTGATCTTCTCTCATTACCGAGATGGGATGTGCGCACTTTGGCGTATCGTCCGTTTATTAATCGCGGTGATGACTACCATGCAAAACGCTTTCACCAACACTTGGTGTTTGAGGTGAATCATGGTTTTAAATATTTTAAGCCACAAATTCCTATCTGCAAGCGTCTCAATGAGATTGATCCAAAAATGGGTTGGAAGAAGTTGGTCCTTAAAGTAAAGCCGCCGAAGACGATGAAGCGTGTGCCGGTGAAGACAATGAATCAACACTTGCATTTATCTTTCAACCGCTGGTACTACGACAATCGTACTGGCGAGGCCGTCATTGTGCTTGGTACAAGTTTAAAGACTGAGCTGATCAAGATCATCGATCCAATGTGGTTGGTTAACTTAATAGAGACCGACAATGATGTGCTACACAAGAACAAGATTCTGATTGAGCGCAATGAAGACTATGATCTGGCTTTGCAATTCCAACGCGTTGTGCGTGTTTGTTATGAAAACGGAATTCATAATTGCAGAGACTGGCAGTCCAAGCGTTTCAAGTAAAGTAAAGACAAAGAGCTCAAGACAAGGGGGTGTCTGTTAGTGCACGGTTTTGAGTCTTGAGTCTTTGTATTTATCATTAACTTATTTGTCGTTTAAGTTAATATAATAAACAATTAAGTTATCTTGTAGTTCGTCAAAGTAATAGTTTAGTTCGCTAAGGATGTTTAGCGAACTAGATCTAAGTTATTTACCTCCTGATTCGTTAAGGATGTTTAATGAATCAAGGGGTGATTCGTTAAGTTAGTGTCTATTTAATGTATGTAACGAATTGGACGTTAGATCGTTAGGGGATGTTAACGAACTAACTACATCATCTATTTATAGTGAACACTGTTCACACATTAATGTAAGGTTTTGAGATTTAATTAACGAAACTCTGCCCTAACTCTCTCTCAATATTCTTACTAATAATATTAACATTATACACACTACTGATAATATATACACATACATAACATACAATCAGTTGGGATAATGAGCTAGATCCATATTTAGAGTTAATCGTATATATCAGATCTGAGATCTGTTTATTGTTAAGTATTGATTCTAAGGTTCAAACATTTATAAAATATTGTATGGAAGTCTCCAAGACCGAATTATTAATCCGATTCAGTGGTTCGACACATACTCAGTTTTTTCTCCGGCTCAGTGAACATACCCCTTTGCCAATACAGGCAAAATTTCGAACGGGCCGCGGGGTGGCATTAGGGCATAATTATTGATCCGATTATTTCATATTTTATAAAATATTGTATGGAAGTCTCCAAGACCAAAATTCTGATCCGATTCATTGGTTCGACCCATACTCAGTTTTTTCTCCGGCTCGGTGAATCTTTGGCAAAAGAGGCAAAAATTCGAACGGGCCGCTGGGTGGTGTCAGGGCATAATTATTGATCCGTTTATTTCGTAGGGTAATAAAAGATTGTATGGAAGTCTTCAAGACCGAATTTCTGATCCGATTATGTGTTTTGACCCAAACTCAGTTTTTTCTCCGGCTCGGTGAACATACACCTTTGGCAATACTGACAAAATTTCGAACGGGCCCCGGGGTGGTGTCAGGGCATAGTTATTGATCCGATTTTTTCATATGTTTATAAAATGTTGTATGAAAGTCTCCAAGACCGAATTTCTGATCCGTTTATGTGGTTCGACCCATACTCAGTTTTATCTCCGGCTCGGTGAACATACCCCTTTGGCAATGCTGGCAAAATTTCGAACGGGCCCCGAGGAGGCGTCAGGGCATAATTATTGATCTGATTCTTTCGTACGTTTATAAAATATTGTATGGAAGTTTCCAAGACCGAATTTCTAATCTGATTCAGTGGTTCGGCCCATACTCAGTTTTTTCTCCGGCTCGGTGAACATACCCCTTTGCCTATACTGGCAAAATTTCGAACGGGCCGCGGGGTGGCATTAAGGCATAATTATTGATCCGATTCTTTCATACGTTTATAAAATATTGTATGGAAGTATCCAAGACCGAAATTCTGATCCAATTAAGTGGTTCGACGCATAATCAGATTTTTCTCCGGCTCGGTAAACCCACCCCTTTGCCAATACTGGCAAAATTTCGAACGGGCCGCTGGGTGGTGTCAAGGCATAATTATTGATCCGATTATTTCGTAGGGTAATAAAAGATTGTATGGAAGTCTACAAGACCGAATTTCTGATTCGATTATGTGGTTCGACCCATACTCAGTTTTTTCTCCGGCTCGGTAAACATACCCCTTTGGCAATACTGACAAAATTTCGAACAGGCCCTGGGGTGGCGTCAGGGCATAGTTATTGATCTGATTCTTTCGTATGTTTATAAAATGTTGTATGGAAGTCTCCAAGACCGAATTTCTGATCCGATTCAGTGGTTCGACCCATACTTAGTTTTTTCTCCGGCTCGGTGAACTTACCCCTTAGGCAATACTGGCAAAATTTAGAAGGGTCCCGAGGTGGCGCCAGGGCATAATTATTGATCCGATTCTTTCGTATGTTTATAAAATATTTTATGGAAATCTCCAACGCCGGATTTCTGATCCGATTTAGTGGTTCGACCCATACTCTGTTTTTTTCTCCGACTCGGTGAACATACCCATTTGGCAATATAGACAAAATTTTGAACGGGCTGCGGGGTCGTGTCAGGGCATATTTAATTGTCTGATTCTTTCGTAGGGTAATAAAAGATTGTATGGAAGTCTCAAATACCGAATTTCTGATCCGAATATGTGGTCGACCCTTACTCAGTTTCTTCCCAGGCTCGGTGAACATACCCCTTTGGCAATACTGGCAAAATTTCGAACGGGCCTCAAGGAGGCGTTAAGGCATAATTATTGATCCGATTCTTTCGTACGTTTATAAAATATTGTAAGGAAGTCTCCAAGACCGAAATTCTGATCCGATTCAGTGGTTCGGCCCATACTCAGTTTTTTCTCTGGCTCGGTGAACATACCCCTTTGGCAATACTGGCAAAATTTCGAACGGGCCCTGGGGTGGCGTCTAGGCATAGTTATGGATCTGATTCTTTCGTATGTTTATAGAATGTTGTATGGAATTTTCCAAGACCGAATTTCTGATCTGATTCAGTGGTTCGACCCATACTCAGGTTTTTCTTTGGCTCGGTTAACATCCTCTTTCGCAATACTAGCAAAATTTCGAACGGGTCCTGGGGTGGCACCAGGGCATACTTATTGATCCGATTCGTATGTTTATAAAATATTTTATGGAAGTCTCCAAGGCCGAATTTCTGATCCGATTTAGTGGTCGACCCATACTCAGTCTTTATCCGACTCGGTGAACATACCCCTTTGGCAATCTAGGCAAAATTTCGAACGGGCCGCGGGGTCGTGTCAGGGAACAATTATTTATCTGATTCTTTCGTAGGGTAATAAAAGATTGTATGGAAGTCTCCAAAACCGAATTTCTGATCCGAATATGTGGTTCGACCCATACTCAGTTCTTTATCCGGCTCGGTGAACATACACCTTTGGCAATACTGCCAAAATTTCGAATGGGCCCCGGGGAGACGTCAGGACATAATTATTGATTCGAATCTTTCGTAGGTTTATAAAATATTTTATGGAAGTCTCCAATACCGAAATTCTGATAAGATTCAGTGGTTCAGCCCATACTCAATTTTTCTCCGGCTCGGTGAACATATCCCTTTGCCTATACTGGCAAAATTTCGAATGGGCCGCGGGGTGGCATTAGGGCACATTATTGATCCGATTTTTTCATATGTTCATAAAATATTGTATGAAAGTCTCCAAGACCGAAGTTCTGATCCGATTCATTGGTTCGACACATACTCAGTTTTTTCTCCGGCTCGGTGAACATACCCCTTTGACAATAGAGGCTAAATTTAGAACGGGCCGCCGGGTGGTGTCAGGGCATAATTATTGATTCGATTATTTCGTAGGGTAATAAAAGAATGTATGGAAGTCTCCAAGACCGAATTTCGGATCCGATTATGTGGTTCGACCCATACTCAGTTTTTTCACCAACTCGGCGAACATACCCCTTTTGCAATACTGGCAAAATTTCGAACGGGCCCCGGGGTGGCGTCACGGCATAGTTATTGATCCGATTCTTTCGTATGTTTTTTAAATGTTTTATGGAAGTCTCCAAGACCGAATTTCTGATCCGATTCAGTGGATCGTCCCATACTCAGTCTTTTCTCCGGCTCGGTGAACATACACCTTTGGCAATACTGGCAAAATTTCGAACGTGTTTCGGGGTGGCTCCAGGGCATAGTTATTGATTCGATTGTATCGTATGTTTATAAAATATTTTATTGAAGTCTCCAAGACCGAATTTCTGATCCGATTATGTGGTTCGACCCATACACAGTTTGTTCTCCGTCTCGGTGAACATACCCCTTTAGCAATACTGGCAAATTTTCGAACGGGTCGCGGGGTCGTGTCAGGGCATAATTATTGATCTGATTCTTTTGTAGGGTAATAAAATATTGTGTGTAAGTCTCCAAGACCGAATTTCTTATCCGATTATGTGGTTCGACCCATACTCAGTTTTTTCTCCGGCTTGGTGAACATACCCGATTGGCAATACTGCCAAAATTACGAACGGGCCCCGAGGAGGCGTCAGGGCATAATCATTGATCCGAATCTTTCCTACGTTTATAAAATATTGTATGGAAGTCTCCAAGACCGAATTTATGATGCGACTTAGTGGTTCGGCCCATACTCAGTTTTTCTCCGGCTCGGTGAACATACCCTTTTTCCCATACTGGCAAAATTTCGAACCGGTCCCGGGGTGGCGCCAAGGCATAATTATTGATCCGATTCTTTCATATGTTTATAAAATATTGTATATAAGTCTCCAAGACCGAAATTCTGATCCGATTCAGTGGTTCGACCCACACTCAGTTTTTTCTCCGGTTCGGTGAACATACCCCTTTGGCAATAATGGCAAAATTTCGAACGTGTCCCGGGGTGGCTCCAGGGCATAATTATTGATCCGATTCATTCGTATGTTTATAAAATATTGTATGGAAGTCTCCAAGGCTGAATTTCAGATCCGATTTAGTGGTTCGACCAATACTCAGTTTTTTCTCCGGCTCGGTGAACATACCTCTTTGGCAATACTGGCAAAATTTCGAACGGTCCCCGGGGTGGCGTTAGGGCATAGTTATTGATCCGATTTTTTCATATGTTTATAAAATGTAGTATTAAATTCTACAAGACCGATTTTCTGATCTGATTCAGTGGTTGGACACATACTCAGTTTTTTCTCCGGATCGGTGAACATACCCCTTTGCCTATACTTCCAAAATTTCGAACCGGCCGCGGGGTTTTGTCAGGGCATAATTATTGATCCGATTATTTCATATGTTTATAAAATATTGTATGGAAGTCTCCAAGACCAAAATTCTGATCCGATTCAGTGGTTCGACCCATACTCAGTTTTTTCTCCGGATCGGTGAACATACCCCTTTGCCAATACTGGCAAAATTTCGAACGGGTCGCGGGGTGGTGTCAGGGCATAATTATTGATCTGATTCTTTCGTAGGGTAATAAATTATTGTATGGAAGTCTCCAAGACCGAATTTCGGATCCGATTATGTGGTTCTAACCATACTCAGTTTTTTCTCCAGCTTGGTGAACATACCCCTTTGGCAATACTAGCAAAATTTCGAACAGGCCCCGGGGTGGCGTCAGGGCATAGTTATTGATCCGGTTCTTTCGTATGTTTATAAAATGTTGTATGGAAGTCTCCAAGACCGAATTTTTGATCCGATTCAGTGGTTCGACCCATACTCAGTTATTTCTCCGGCTCGGTGAACATACCCCTTTGGCAATACTGGAAAAATTTCGAACGTGTCCCGGGGTGGCGCCAGGATATAATTATTGATCCGATTCATTCGTATGTTTATAAAATATTATATGTAAGTCTCCAAAGCCGAATTTCTGATCCGATTTAGTGGTTCGACCAATACTCAGTTTTTTTCTCTGGCTCGGTGAGCATACCCCTTTGGCAATACTGGAAAAATTTCGAACGGGCCCCGTGGTGGCGTCAGGACATAGTTATTGATCCAATTCTTTCATATGTTTATAAAATATTGTATGGAAGTGTCCAAGACCAAAATTATGATCCGATTAGTGGTTCGACCCATACTCAGTTTTTTCTCCGGCTCGGTGAACATACCGCTTTGGCAATAGAGGCAAAATTACGAACGGGCCGCGGGGTGGTGTCAGGGCATAATTATTTATCCGATTATTTCGTAGGGTAATAAAAGATGGTATGGAAGTCTTCAAGACTGAATTTCTGATCCGATTATGTGGTTTGACCCATACTCAGTTTTTTCTCCGGCTCGGTGAACATACCGCTTTGGCAATACTAGCAAAATTTCGAACGGGCCCCGGGGAGGCGTCAGGGCATAATTATTGATCCGATTCTTTCGTATGTTTGTAAAATGTTGTATGGAAGTCACCAAGACCGAATTTCTGATCCGATTCAGTGGTTCGTACCATACTCAGTTTTTTCTCCGACTCGGTAAACAAACCCCTTTGGCAATATTGGCAAAATTTCGAACGTGTCCCGGGGTGGCGCCAAGGCATAATTATTGATCCGATTCATTCGTATGTTTATAAAATATTGTATGGAAGTCTCCGAGGCCGAATTTCTGATCCGATTTAGCGGTTCAACCAATTTTCTCTGGCTCGGTGAGCATACTCCTTTGGCAATACTGGCAAAATTTCGAACGAGCCCAGGGGTGGCGTCAGGGCATAGTTATTGATCCGATTGTATCATATGTTTATAAAATATTGTATGAAAGTCTCCAAGACCGAATTTCTGATCTGATTTAGTGGTTCGGCCCATACTCAGTTTTTTCTCCGGCTCGGTGAACATACCCCTTTGGCAATACTGGCAAAATTTCGAACGTGTCTCGGGGTGGCGCCAGGGTATAATTATTGATCCGATTCATTTGTATGTTTATAAAATATTGTATGGAAATCTCAAGGCCGAATTTCTGATCCGATTTAGTGGTTCGACCAATACTCAGTTTTTTCTCCGGCTCGGTGAGCATACCCCTTTGGCAATACTGGCAAACTTTCGAACGGGCCCCGGGGTTGCGTCAGGGCATAGTTATTGATCTGATTGTATCGTATGTTTATAAAATATTGTATGAAAGTCTCCAAGACCGAATTTCTGATCTGATTCAGCGGTTCGGCCCATACCCAGTTTTTTCTCCGGCTCAGTGAACATACCCATTTGGCAATACTGGCAAAATTTCGAATCGGCCCCGGGGTGGCGTCAGGGCATATTAAATGATCCGATTGTATCGTATGTTTATAAAATATTGTATTGAAGTCTCTAAGACCGAAATTCTGATCAGATTCAGTGGTTCGACCCATACTCAATTTTTTCTCCGGCTCGGAGAACCTACCCCTTTGCCAATACTGGAAAAATTTCGAACGGGCCGCGGGGTGGTGTCAGGGCATAATTATTGATCAGATTATTTCGTAGGGTAATAAAAGATTGTATGGAAGTCACCAAGACCGAATTTCTTATCCAATTATGTGGTTCGACCCATACTCAGTTTTTTCTCCGGCTCGGTGAACACAACCCTTTGGCAATAATGGCAAAATTTCGAACGGGCCCCAGGGTGGCGTCAGGGCATAGTTATTGATCCGATTTTTCGTATGTTTATAAAATGTTGAATGGAAGTATCCATAACCGAATTTCTGATCTGATTCAGTGATTCGACCCATACTCAGTTTTTTCTCCGGCTCGGTGAACGTACCCCTTTGTATATACTGGCAAAATTTTGAACGCGTCCCAAGGTGACGCTAGGGCATAATTATTGATCTGATTCTTTCGTATGTTTATAAAATAATGTATGGAAGTCTCCAAGACCGAATTTCTGATCCGATTAAGTGGTTCTACCCATACTCAGTTTTTTCTCCGAATAGGTGAACTTACCCCTTTGGCAATACTGGCAAAATTTTGAACGTGTCCCGGGGTGGCGCCAGGTTATAATTATTGATCCGATTCATTTGTATGTTTATAAAATATTGTATGGAACTCTCCAAGGCCGAATTTCTGATCCGATTTAGTGGTTCGACCAATACACAGTTTTTTATCCAGCTCGGTGAGCATACCCCTTCGCAATACTGGCAAACTTTCGAACGGGCCCCGGGGTGGCGTCAGGGCATAGTTATTGATCCGATTGTATTGTATGTTTATAAAATATTGTATGAAAGTCTCCAAGAACGAATTTCTGATCTGATTCAGTGGTTCGGCCCATACTCAGTTTTTTCTCTGGCACGGTGAACATTCTCCTTTACCTATACTGCCGAAATTTCGAACGGGCCGCGGGTTGGCGTCAAGGCATAATTATTGATCCGATTCTTTCATATGTTTATAAAATATTGTATGGAAGTCTCCAAGACCAAAATTCTGATCCGATTCAGTGGTTCGGCTCATACTTAGTTTTTTCTCCCGCTCGGTGGACATACCCCTTTGGCAATAGAGGCAAAATTTCGAACGGGCCGCGGGGTGGTGTCAGGGCATAATTATTTATCCGATTATTTCGTACGGTAATAGAAAATGGTATGGAAGTCTTCAAGATCGAATTTCTGATCCGATTCAGTGGTTCGACCTGTACTCAGTTTTTTCTCCGGCTCGGTGAACATACCCCTTTGGCAATATTGGCCAAATTTCGAACGTGTCCCGAGGTGGCGCCAAGGCATAATTATTGATCCGATTCATTCGTATGTTTATAAAATATTGTATGGAAGTCTCCAAGGCTGAATTTCTGATCCGATTTAGTGGTTCAACCAATATTCAGTTTTTTCTCTGACTCGGTGAGCATACCTCTTTGGCAATACGGGCAAAATTTCGAACGGGCCCCGAGGTGGCGTCAGGGCATAGTTATTGATCCGATTGTATCGTATGTTTATTAAATATTGTATGAAAGTCTCCAAGACCGAATTTCTGATCTAATTCAGTGGTTCAGCCCATACCCAGTTTTTTCTCCGGCTCGGTAAACATACCCATTTGTCAATACTGGCAAAATTTCGAATGGGCCCTGGGGTGGCGTCAGGGCATATTAATTGATCCGATTGTATCGTATGTTTATAAAATATTGTATGGAAGTCTCCAAGACCGAAATTCTGATCAGATTCAGTGGTTTGACCCATACTCAATTTTATTCCGGCTCGGTGAACCTCCCCCTTTGCCAATACTGGAAAAATTTCGAACGGGCCGCGGGGTGGTGTCAGGGCATAATTATTGATCGGATTATTTCGTAGGGTAATAAAAGATTGTATGGAAGTCTCCAAGACCGAATTTCTTATCCAATTATGTGGTTCGACCCATACTCAGTTTTTCTCCGGCTCGGTGAACACAACCCTTTTGACAATACAGGCAAAATTTTGAACGGGCCCAGGGTGGCGTCAGGACAAAGTTATTGATCCGATTTTTCGTATGTTTATAAAATGTTGAATGGAAGTCTCCATAACTGAATTTCTGATCTGATACATTGGTTCGACACATACTCAGTTTTTTCTCCGGCTCGGTGAACGTACCCCTTTGGCAACACTGGAAAATTTCGAACGGGTCCCGGGGTAACGCCAGGGCATAATTATTGATCTGATTCTTTCGTATGTTTATAAAATAATGTATGGAAGTCTCCAAGGCCGAATTTCTGATCCGATTTAGTGGTTCGACCAATACTCAGTTTTTTCTCCGGCTCGGTGAGCATACCCCTTTGGCAATACTAGCAAACTTTCGAATGGGCCGCGGGGTCGTGGCAGGGCATAATTATTGATCTGATTCTTTCGTAGGGTAATAAAAGATTGTATGGAAGTCTCCAAGACCGAATTTCTGATTCGATTATGTGGTTCGAACCATACTCAGTTTTTTATTTGGCTCGTTGAACATACTCCTTTGGCAATACTGGCAAAAATTCGAATAAGCCCCGGGGAGGCTTCAGGGCACATTAATTGATCCGATTCTTTCGTACGTTTATAAAATATTGTATGGAAGTTTCCTCCAAGACCAAATTTCTGATCTGATTCCGTGGTTCGGCCCATACTAAGTCTTTTCTTCAGCTCGGTGAACATACCCCTTTGCCTATACTCGCAAAATTTCGAACGGGCTGCGGGGTGGAATTAGGGCATAAATATTGATCCGATTCTTTCATATGATTATAATATATTGTATGGAAGTCTCCAAGGCCGAATTTCTGATCCAATTTAGTGGTTCAACTAATACTCAGTTTTTTCTCTGCTCGGTGAACATACCCCTTTGGCAATACTGAAAAAATTTCGAACAAGCCGCGAAGTGGCGTCAGGGCATAATTATTGATCCGATTCTTTCATATGTTTATAAAATATTGTATGGAAGTCTCCAAGACCAAAATTCTGATCCGATTCAGTGGTTCGACCCATACTCAGTTTTTTCTCCGGCTCGGTGAACATACCCCTTTGGCAATAGAGGCAAAATTTCGAACGGGCCGCGGGGTGGTGTCAGGGCATAATTATTTATCCGATTATTTCGTAGGGTAATAAAAGATGGTATGGAAGTCTTCAAGACCGAATTACTGATCCGATTATGTGGTTTGACCCATACTCAGTTTTTTCTCCGGCTCGGTGAACATACCCCTTTGCAATACTAGAAAAATTTCGAACGGGCCCCGGGGTGGCGTCAGGGCATAGTTATTGATCCGATTCTTTCGGTTGTTTATAAAATGTGGTATGGAAGTCAACAAGACCGAATTTCTGATCCGATTCAGTGGTTCGACCTATACTCAGTTTTTTCTCCGGCTCGGTGAGCATACTCCTTTGGCAATACTGGCAAACTTTCGAATGGGTCGCGGGGTCGTGCCAGGGCATAATTATTGATTTGATTCTTTCGTAGGGTAATAAAAGATTGTATGGAAGTCTCCAAGATCGAATTTCTGATTCGATTATGTGGTTCGACCCATACTCAGTTTTTTCTTCGGCTCAATGAACATACTCCTTTGGCAATACTGGCAAAAATTCGAATGGGCCCCGGGGAGGCGTCAGGGCACATTTATTGATCAGATTCTTTCGTACGTTTATAAAATATTGTATGGAAGTTTCCTCCAAGACCGAATTTCTGATCTGATTCCGTGGTTCGGCCCATACTAAGTCTTTTCTTCAGCTCGGTGAACATACCCCTTTGCCTATACTCGCAAAATTTCGAACGGGCCGCGGCGTGGCATTAGGGTATATTTATTGATCCGATTCTTTCATATGTTTATAAAAATATTGTATGGAAGTCTCTAAGGCCGAATTTCTGATCCAATTTAGTGGTTCAACTAATACTCCGTTTTTTCTTTGGCTCGGTGAGCATACCTCTTTGGCAATACTGACAAATTTCGAAAGGGCCGCGGGGTGGCGTCAAGGCATAATTATTGATCCGATTCTTTCATATATTTATAAAATATTGTATGGAAGTCTCCAAGACCAAAATTCTGATCCGATTCTGTGGTTCGACCCATACTCAGTTTTTTCTCCGGCTCGGTGAACATACCCCTTTGGCAATAGAGGCAAAATTTCGAACGGGCAGCGGGGTGTTGTAAGGGCATAATTATTTATCCGATTATTTCGTAGGGTAATAAAAGATGGTATGGAAGTCTTCAAGACCGAATTACTGATCCGATTATGTGGTTTGACCCATACTCAGTTTTTTCTCCGGCTCGGTGAACATACCCCTTTGCAATACTATCAAAATTTCGAACGGGCCCCGGGGTGGCGTCAGGGCATAGTTATTGATCCGATTCTTTCGGTTGTTTATAAAATGTTGTATGGAAGTCACCAAGACCGAATTTCTGATACGATTCAGTGGTTCGACCTATACTCAGTTTTTTCTCCTGCTCGGTGTACATACCCCTTTGGCAATATTGGCCAAATTTCGAACGTGTCCCGGGGTGGCGCCAAGGCATAATTATTGATCCGATTCATTCGTTTGTTTATAAAATATTGTATGAAAGTCTCCATGGCCGAATTTCTGATCCGATTTAGTGGTTCAACCAATATTTAGTTTTTTCTCTGGCTCGGTGAGCATACCCCTTTGGCAATACTGGCAAAATTTCGAACGGGCCCCGGGGTGGCGTCAGGGCATAGTTATTGATCCGATTGTATCGTATGTTTATAAAATATTGTATGAAAGTCTCCAAGACCGAATTTCTGATCTGATTCAGTGGTTCGGCCCATACCCAGCTTTTTCTCCGGCTCTGAAAAACATACCCATTTGAAAATACTGGCAAAATTTCGAATGGGCCCCGGTGTGGCGTCAGGGCATATTAATTGATCCGATCGTATCGTATGTTTATAAAATATTGTATGGAAGTCTCCAAGACCGAAATTCTGATCAGATTCAGTGGTTCGACCCATACTCAATTTTTTTTCCGGTTCGGTGAACCTCCCCCTTTGCCAATACTGGCAAAATTTCAAACGGGCCGCGAGGTGGTGTCAGGGCATAATTAATGATCGGATTATTTTGTAGGGTAATAAAAGATTGAATGGATGTCTCTAAGACCGAATTTCTTATCCAGTTATGTGATTCGACCCATACTCAGTTTTTATCCGGCTCGGTGAACACAACCCTTTTGGCAATACTGGCAAAATTTCGAACGGGCCCCAGGGTGGCGTCAGGGCATAGTTATTGATCCGATTTTTCGTATTTTTATAAAATGTTGAATGGAAGTCTCCATAACCGAATTTCTGATCCGATTCAGTGGTTAGACCATAACTCAGTTTTTTCTCCGGCTCGGTGAACGTACCCCTTTGGCAATACTGGAAAAATTTCGAATGGGCCCCGGGGTGGCGTCAGGGCATATTAATTGATCCGATCGTATCGTATGTTTATATAATATTGTATGGAAGTCTCCAAGACCGAAATTCTGATCAGATTCAGTGGTTCGACCCATACTCAATTTTTTTTCCGGCTCGTTGAACCTCCCCCTTTGCCAATACTGGCAAAATTTCGAACGGGCCGCGGGGTGGTGTCAGGGCATAATTATTGATCGGATTCTTTCGTAGGGTAATAAAAGATTGTATGGAAGTCTCCAAGACCGAATTTCTGATTCGATTATGTGGTTCAACCCATACTCAGTTTTTTCTTCGGCTCATTGAACATACTCCTTTGGCAATACTGGCAAAAATTCGAATGGGCCCCGGGGAGGCGTCAGGGCACATTTATTGATCCGATTCTTTCGTACGTTTATAAAATATTGTATGGAAGTTTCCTCCAAGACCGAATTTCTGATCTGATTCCGTGGTTCGGCTCACACTCTGTTTTTTCTCGAGCTCGGTGTACATACCCCTTTGCCTATAATGGCAAAATTTCGAACGGGCCGCAGGGTGGCATTAGAGCATAATTATTGATCCGATTCTTTCATATGTTTATAAAATATTGTATAGAAGTCTCCAAGACCGAAATTCTGATCCGATTCAGTGGTTCGACCCATACTCAGTTTTTTCTCCGGTTCGGTGAACATACCCCTTTGACAGTAGTGGCAAAATTTCGAACGTGTCCCGGGGTGGCGCCAGGGCATAATTATTGATCCAATTCATTCGTATGTTTATAAAATATTGTCGGGAAGTCTCCATGGCCGAATTTCTGATCTGATTTAGTGGTTCAACCAATATTCAATATTTTCTCTTGCTCGGTGAACATACCCCTTTGCCTATACTGCCAAAATTTCGAACGGGCCGCGGGGTGGCGTTAGGGCATAATTATTGATCAGATTCTTTCATATGTTTATAAAATATTGTATAGAAGTCTCCAAGACCAAAATTCTGTTCCGATTCAGTGGTTCGACCCATACTCAGTTTTTTCTCCAGCTCGGTGAACATACCCCTTTGGCAATAGAGGCAAAATTTCGAACGGGCCGCAGGGTGGTGTCAGGGCATAATTATTTATCCGATTATTTCGTATATTTATAAATTACTGTATGGAAGTCTCCAAGATCGAATTTCTGATCCGATTTAGTGGTTCAACCCATACTCAGTTTTTTATCCGGCTCGTTGAACATACTCCTTTGACAATATAGGCAAAATTTCGAACGGGCTACGGGTTCGTGTCAAGGCATAATTATTGATCTGATTCTTTCGTAGAGTAATATAAGATTGTATGGAAGTCTCCAAGACCGAATTTCTGATCCGGTTATGTGGTTCGACCCATACTTAGTTTTTTCTCCGGCTCGGTGAACATACCCCTTTGGCAATACTGGCAAAATTTTGAACGAGCCCTAAGGAGGCGTCCAGGCATAATTATTGATCCGATTCTTTCGTACGTTTATAAAATATTGTATGGAAGTTTCCAAGACCGAATTTCTGATCTGATTCCGTGGTTCGGCCCATACTAAGTTTTTTCTTCAGCTCGGTGAACATACCCCTTTGCCTATACTCGAAAAATTTCGAACGGGCCGCGGGGTGGTATTAAGGCGTAATTATTGATCCGATTCTTTCATATGTTTATAAAATATTGTATAGAAGTCTCCAAGACCGAAATTCTGATCCGATTCAGTGGTTCGACCCATACTCAGTTTTTTCTCCGGTTCGGTGAATATACCCCTTTGGCAGTAGTGGCAAAATTACGAGCGTGTCCCGGGGTGGCGCCAGGGCATAATTATTGATCCGATTCATTCGTATGTTTATAAAATATTGTATGGAAGTCTGCAAGGCGGAATTTCTGATCTGATTTAGTGGTTCGACCAATACTCAGTTTTTTCTCCGGCTCGGTGAATATACCCCTTTGGCAATACTGGCAAAATTTCGAACGGGCCCGGGGTGGCGTCAGGGCATAGTTATTGATCCGATTTTGTCATATGTTTATATAATGTTGTATGAAAGTCTCCAAGACCGAATTTCTGATATGATTAAGTGGTTTGACACATACTCAGTTTTTTCTCCGGCTCGGTGAACATACCCCTTTGCCTATACTGCCAAAATTTCGAACGGGCCGCGGGGTGGCGTCAGGGCATAATTATTGATCCGAATATTTCATATGTTTATAAAATATTGTATGGAAGTCTCCAAGACCAAAATTCTGATCCGACTCAGTGGCTCGACCCATACTCAGTTTTTTCTCCGGCTCGGTGAACATACCCCTTTGGCGATAGAGACAAAATTTCGAACAGGCCGCGGGGTGGTGTCAGGGCATAATTATTGATCTGATTCTTTCGTAGGGTAATAAAAGATTGTATGGAAGTCTCCAAGACCGAATTTCTGATCCGATTATGTGGTTCGACCCATACTTGGTTTTTTCTCCGTCCCGGTGAACATAACCCTTTGGCAATACTAGCAAAATTTCGAACGGGCCCCGAGGTGGCTTCAGGGCATAGTTATTGAACCGATTCTTTCGTATGTTTATAAAATGTTGTACGGAAGTCTCCAAGACCGAATTTCTGATCTGATTCAGTGGTTCGACCCATACTCGGTTTTTTCTCCGGCTCGGTGAACATACCCCTTTGACAATACTGGCAAAATTTTGAACGTGTCCCGGGGTGGCGCCAAGGTATAATTATTGATCCGATTCATTTGTATGTTTATAAAATATTGTATAAAAGTCTCCAAGGCTGAATTTTTGATCCGATTTAGTGGTTCGACCAATACTCAGTTTTTTCTCCGGCTCGGTGAGCATACCTCTTTGGCAATACTGGCAAAATTTCGAACGGGCCCCGGGGTGGCGTCAGAGCATAGTTATTGATCCGATTGTATCGTATGTTTATAAAATATTGTATGAAAGTCTCCAAGACCGAAATTCTGATCTGATTCAGTGATTCGGCCCATACTCAGTTTTTTCTCTGGCTCGGTGAACATTCTCCTTTACCTATACTGGCGAAATTTCGAACGGGCCGCGGGGTGGCGTCAGGGCATAAATATTGATCCGATTATTTCATATGTTTATTAAATATTGTATAGAAGTCTTCAAGACCAAAATTCTGATCCGATTCAGTGGTTCGACCAATACTCAGTTTTTTCTCCGGCTCGATGAACATACCCCTTTGGCAATGGAGGCAAAATTTCGAACGGGCCGTGGGGTGGTGTTATGGCATAATTATTTATCCGATTATTTCGTATATTTATAAATTACTGTATGGAAGTCTCCAAGACCGAATTTCTGATCCGATTTAGTGGTTCAACCCATACTCAGTTTTTTCTCCGGTTCGGTAAACATACCCCTTTGCCAATACTGGAAAAATTTCGAACGGGCCGCGGGGTGCCGTTAGGGCATAATTATTGATCCGATTCTTTAGTATGTTTTTTTAAATATTGAATGGAAGTCCCCAATTCCGAATTTTGGAACCGATGTAGTGGTTCGACCCGTACTCAGTTTTTTCTCCGGCTCGGTGAACGTACCCCATTAGCCGCGGGGTGGTGTCAGGGCATAATTATTGATCGTTTGTATCGTATGTTTATAAAATATTTTATGGAAAACTCCAAGGCCGAATTTCTGATCCGGTTCAGTCATTCGACCCACACTTAGTTTTTTCTCCGGCTCGGTGAAAATACCCCTTTGGCAATACTGGCAATATTTCGAACGGGCCACGGGGTGGCGTCAGGGCATAGTTATTAATCCTATTGTATCGTATGTATATAAAATATTGTATGAAAGTCTCCAAGATCGAATTTCTGATCCGATTCAGTGGTTCGACCGATACTCAGTTTTTTCTCCGGCTCGTTGAACATACCCCTTTGGAAATACTGGCAATATTTCGAACGGGCCCCGGGGTGGCGTCTGGCATAGTTATTAATTTGATTGTATCGTATGTTTTTAAAATATTGTATGGAAGTTTCCAAGATCGAATTTCTGATCCGATTCATTGGTTCGACCCGTACTCAGTTTTTTCTCCGGCTCGGTGAACATACCCCTTTGCCAATACTGGCAAAATTTCGAACGGGCCGTGGGGTGGCGTCAGAGCATAGTTATTGATCTGATTTTTTCGTATGTTTATAATATATTATAAGGAAGTCTCCAAGACCGAATTTCTGATCCGATTCTGTGGTTCGACCCATACTCAGTTTTTTCTCCGGCTCGGTGAACATGCCCCTTTGCCAATACTAGCAAAATTTCGAACGTGCCGTGGGGTGGTGTCAGGGCATATTTATCGATCCGATTATTTCATATGTTTATAAAATATTATATGGATGTCTTCAAGACCTAACTTCTGACCCGATTCAGTGGTTTGAACTATACTCATTTTTTTCTATGGCTCGGTGAACATAACTCTTTGCCAATACTGGCAAAATTTCGAACGGGCCGCGGGGTGGCGTCAGGGCATAATTGTTGATCTGATTCTTATGTATGTTTTTTAAATATTGTATGAAGTCTCCAAGACCGAATTTCTGATCCGATTCTGTGGTTCGACCCATACTCAGTTTTTTCTCCGGCTCGGTGAACATACCTCTTTGGCAATACAGGCAAAAATTCGAACGGGTCGCGGGGTGGTGTGAGGACATAATTATTGATCTGATTCTTTCGTTGGGTAGTAAAATATTGTATGGAAGTTTCGAAGACCGAATTTCTGATCCGATTTAGTGTTTCGACTCATAGTCAGTTTTTTCTCCGGCCCGGTGAACCTACCCCTTTGCCAATAATGGCAAATCTTCGAACAGGCCGTGGGGTGGCGTCAGGACATAATTATTGATCTGATTTTTTAGTACGTTTTTAAAATAGTATATGGAAGTCACCAAGACCGAATTTTTGATCCGGTTCAGTGGTTCGACCCATACTCAGTTTTTTATCCGGCTCGGTGAACATACCCCTTTGGCAATACTGGCAAAATTTCGAACGGTCCCCGTGGTGGCGTCTGGGCATATTTATTGATCCGATTGTATCGTATGTTTATAACATATTGTACGAAAGTCTCCAAGACCGAATTTCTGATCCGATACTGTGGTTCGACCCTTACTCAGTTTTTTCTCCGGCTCGGTAAACATGCCCCTTTGCCAATACTGGCAAAATTTCGAACGGGCCGCGAGGTGGCGTCAGGGCATATTTATTGATCCGATTCTTTTGTATGTTTTATAAATATTGTATGGAAGTCCCCAAGAACTAATTTATGATCCGATTTAGTGGTTCGACCAGACTCAGCTTTTTCTCCTGCTCGGTGAACATGCCCCTTTGGCAATGCTGGCAATATTTCGAACGGGCCCCGGGGTGGCATCAGGCATAGTTATTAATCGGATTGTATCGTATGTTTATAAAATATTGTATGGAAGTTTCCAAGATCGAATTTCTGATCCGATTCATTGGTTCGACCCGTACTCAGTTTTTTCTCCGGCTCGGTGAGCATACCCCTTTGCCAATACTGGCAAAATTTCGAACGGGCCGTGGGGTGGCCTCAGGGCATATTTATTGATTGATTTTTTCGTCTGTTTATAAAATATTATATGGAAGTCTCCAAGACCGAATTTCTGATCCGATTCTGTGGTTCGACCCATACTCAGTTTTTTCTCCGGCTCGGTGAACATGCCCCTTTGCCAATACTGGCAAAATTCCGAACGGGCCGTGGGGTGGCGTCAGGGCATATTTATCGATCCGATTATTTCGTATGTTTATAAAATATTATATGGATGTCTTCAAGACCTAACTTCTGACCCGATTCAGTGGTTTGAACTATACTCATTTTTTTCTCCGGCTCGGTGAACATAACTCTTTGCCAATACTGGCAAAATTTCGAACGGGCCGCGGGGTGGCGTCAGGGCATAATTGTTGATCTGATTCTTATGTATGTTTTTTAAATATTGTATGGAAGTCTCCAAGACTGAATTTCTGATCCGATTCTGTGGTTCGACCCATACTCAGTTTTTTCTCCGGCTCGGTGAACATACCTCTTTGGCAATATAGGCAAAATTTCGAACGGGCCGCGGGGTGGTGTCAGGACATAATTATTGATCTGATTCTTTCGTTGGGTAGTAAAATATTGTATGGAAGTTTCGAAGACCGAATTTCTGATCCGATTTAGTGTTTCGACTCATAGTCAATTTTTTCTCCGGCCCGGTGAACCTACCCCATTGCCAATAATGGCAAATCTTTGAACAGGCCGTGGGGTGGCGTCAGGACATAATTATTGATCTGATTTTTTAGTACGTTTTTAAAATAGTGTATGGAAGTCACCAAGACCGAATTTTTGATCCGGTTCAGTGGTTCGACCCATACTCAGTTTTTTATCCGGCTCGGTGAACATACCCCTTTGGCAATACTGGCAAAATTTCGAACGGGCCCCGTGGTGGCGTCTGGGCATATTTATTGATCCGATTGTATCTTATGTTTATAACATATTGTACGAAAGTCTCCAAGACCGAATTTCTGATCCGATACTGTGGTTCGACCCTTACTCAGTTTTTTCTCCGGCTCGGTAAACATGCCCCTTTGCCAATACTGGCAAAATTTCGAACGGGCCGCGGGGTGGCGTCAGGGCATAATTATTGATCCGATTCTTTAGTATGTTTTATAAATTTTGTATGGAAGTCCCCAAGAACTAATTTATGATCCGATTTAGTGGTTCGACCAGACTCAGCTTTTTCTCCAGCTCGGTGAACATGCCCCTTTGGCAATACTGGCAATATTTCGAACGGGCCCCGGGGTGGCATCAGGCATAGTTATTAATCGGATTGTATCGTATGTTTATAAAATATTGTATGGAAGTTTCCAAGATCGAATTTCTGATCCGATTCATTGGTTCGACCCGTACTCAGTTTTTTCTCCGGCTCGGTGAACATACCCCTTTGTCAATACTGGCAAAATTTCGAACGGGCCGTGGGGTGGCGTCAGGGCATATTTATTGATTGATTTTTTCGTATGTTTATAAAATATTATATGGAAGTCTCCAAGACCGAATTTCTGATCCGATTCTGTGGTTCGACCCATACTCAGTTTTTTCTCCGGCTCGGTGAACATGCCCCTTTGCCAAAACTGGCAAAATTCCGAACGGGCCGTGGGGTGGCGTCAGGGCATATTTATCGATCCGATTATTTCGTATGTTTATAAAATATTATATGGATGTCTTCAAGACCTAACTTCTGACCCGATTCAGTGGTTTGAACTATACTCATTTTTTTCTCCGGCTCGGTGAACATAACTCTTTGCCAATACTGGCATAATTTCGAACGGGCCGCGGGGTGGCGTCATGGCATAATTGTTGATCTGATTCTTATGTATGTTTTTTAAATATTGTATGGAAGTCTCCAAGACCGAATTTCTGATCCGATTCTGTGGTTCGACCCATACTCAGTTTTTTCTCCGGCTCGGTGAACATACCTCTTTGGCAATATAAGCAAAATTTCGAACGGGCCGCGGGGTGGTGTCAGGACATAATTATTGATCTGATTCATTCGTAGCTTAGTAAAATATTGTATGGAAGTTTCGAAGACCGAATTTCTGATCCGATTTAGTGTTTCGAGTCATAGTCAGTTTTTTCTCCGTCCCGGTGAACCTACCCCTTTGCCAATAATGGCAAATCTTTGAACAGGCCGTGGGGTGGCGTCAGGACATAATTATTGATCTGATTTTTTAGTACGTTTTTAAAATAGTATATGGAAGTCACTAAGACCGAATTTTTGATCCGGTTCAGTGGTTCGACCCATACTCAGTTTTTTATCCGGCTCGGAGAACATACCCCTTTGGCAATACAGGCAAAATTTCGAACGGGCCCCGTGGTGGCATCTGGGTATATTTATTGATCCGATTGTATCGTATGTTTATAACATATTGTACGAAAGTCTCCAAGACCGAATTTCTGATCCGATACTGTGGTTCGACCCGTACTTAGTTTTTTCTCCGGCTCGGTAAACATCCCCCTTTGCCAATACTGGCAAAATTTCGAACGGGCCGCGGAGTGGCGTCAGGGCATAATTATTGATCCGATTCTTTAGTATGTTTTATAAATATTGTATGGAAGTCCCCAAGAACTAATTTATGATCCGATTTAGTGGTTCGACCAGACTCAGCTTTTTCTCCTGCTCGGTGAACATGCCCCTTTGGCAATACTGGCAATATTTCGAACGGGCCCCGGGGTGGCATCAGGCATAGTTATTAATCGGATTGTATCGTATGTTTATAAAATATTGTATGGAAGTTTCCAAGATCGAATTTCTGATCCGATTCATTGGTTCGACCCGTACTCAGTTTTTTCTCCGGCTCGGTGAACATACCCCTTTGCCAATACTGGCAAAATTTCGAACGGGTCGTGGGGTGGCATCAGGGCATATTTATTGATCTGATTTTTTCGTATGTTTATAAAATATTATATGGAAGTCTCCAAGACCGAATTTCTGATCCGATTCTATGGTTCGACCCATACTCAGTTTTTTCTCTGGCTCGGTGAACATGCCCCTTTGCCAATACTGGCAAAATTCCGAACAGGCCGTGGGGTGGCGTCAGGGCAAATTCATCGATCCGATTATTTCGTATGTTTATAAAATATTATATGGATGTCTTCAAGACCTAACTTCTGACCCGATTCAGTGGTTTGAACTATAATCATTTTTTTCTCCGGCTCGGTGAACATAACTCTTTGCCAATGCTGGCAAAATTTCGAACGGGCCGCGGGGTGGCGTCAGGGCATAATTGTTGATCTGATTCTTATGTATGTTTTTTAAATATTGTATGGAAGTCTCCAAGACCGAATTTCTGATCCGATTCTGTGGTTCGACCCATACTCAGTTTTTTCTCCGGCTCGGTGAACATACCTCTTTGGCAATATAGGAAAAATTTCGAACGGGCCGCGGGGTGGTGTCAGGACATAATTATTGATCTGATTCATTCGTAGGGTAGTAAAATATTGTATGGAAGTTTCGAAGACCGAATTTCTGATCCGATTTAGTGTTTCGAGTCATAGTCAGTTTTTTCTCCAGCCCGGTGAACCTACCCCTTTGCCGATAATGGCAAATCTTTGAACAGGCCGTGGGGTGGCGTCAGGACATAATTATTGATCTGATTTTTTAGTACGTTTTTAAAATAGTTTATGGAAGTCACCAAGACCGAATTTTTGATCCGGTTCAGTGGTTCGACCCATACTCAGTTTTTTATCCGGCTCGGTGAACATACCTCTTTGGCAATACTGGCAAAATTTCGAACGGGCCCCGTGGTGGCGTCTGGG
The DNA here is from genome assembly GCF_021521415.1 of Bidens hawaiensis. NCBI lineage: Eukaryota > Viridiplantae > Streptophyta > Magnoliopsida > Asterales > Asteraceae > Bidens > Bidens hawaiensis. The sequence continues at coordinate 433,491 of NW_027491279.1, forward strand.
CATATTTATTGATCCGATTGTATCGTATGTTTATAACATATTGTACGAAAGTCTCCAAGACCGAATTTCTGATACGATACTGTGGTTCGACCCGTACTCAGTTTTTTCTCCGGCTCGGTAAACATGCCCCTTTGCCAAAACTGGCAAAATTTCGAACGGGCCGCGGGGTGGCATCAGGGCATAATTATTGATCCGATTCTTTAGTATGTTTTATAAATATTGTATGGAAGTCTCCAAGAACTAATTTATGATCCGATTTAGTGGTTCGACCAGACTCAGCTTTTTCTCCTGCTCGGTGAACATGCCCCTTTGGCAATACTGGCAATATTTCGAACGGGCCCCGGGGTGGTATCAGGCATAGTTATTAATCCGATTGTATCGTATGTTTATAAAATATTGTATGGAAGTTTCCAAGATCGAATTTCTGATCCGATTCATTGGTTCGACCCGTACTCAGTTTTTTCTACGGCTCGGTGAACATACCCCTTTGGCAATACTGGCAAAATTTCGAACGGGCCGTGGGGTAGTGTCAGGGCATATTTTCGATCCGATTATTTCGTATGTTTATAAAATATTATATGGATGTCTTCAAGACCTAACTTCTGACCCGATTCAGTGGTTTGAACTATACTCATTTTTTTCTCCGGCTCGGTGAACATAACTCTTTGCCAATATTGGCAAAATTTCGAACGGGCCGCGGGGTGGCGTCAGGGCATAATTGTTGATCTGATTCTTATGTATGTTTTTTAAATATTGTTTGGAAGTCCACAAGACCGAATTTATGATCCGATTTAGTGGTTCGACCAATTCTCAGCTTTTTCTCCGGCTCGGTGAATATTCCCCTATGGCAATGCTGGCAAAATTTTGAACGTGCCCTTGGGTGGCGTCAGAGGATAGTTATTGATCCAATTGTATCGTATGTTTATAAAATATTGTATGGAAGTCTCTAATACCGAAATTCTGATCCGATTATGTGGTTTGACCCATACTCAGTTTTTTCTCCGGCTCGGTGAACATACCCCTTTGGCAATAATGGAAAAATTTCGAATGGGCCCCGGGGTAGCGCCAGGGCATAATTATTGATCTGATTCTTTCGTATGTTTATATTATATTGTATGGAAGTCTCCAAGACCGAATTTCTGATCCGATTCAGTGGTTCGACCCATACTCAGTTTTTTCTCCGGCTCGGTGAACATACCCCTTTGGCAATATAGGCAAAATTTCGAACGGGACGCGGGGTGGTGTTAGGATATAATTATTGATCTGATTTTTTCGTAGGGTAGTAAAATATTATACGGAAGTTTCAAACACCGAATTTCTGATCCGATTTAGTGGTTCGACCCATACTCAGTTTTTTCTCCGGCTCGGTGAACCTACCCCTTTACCAATAATGGTAAATCTTCGAACAGGCCTTGGGGTGGCGTCAGAGCATAATTATTGATCCGATTCTTTAGTATGTTTTTAAAATATTATATGGATGTCACGAAAACCGAATTTTTGATCCGATTCAGTGGTTCGACCCAGACTCAGTTTTTTCTCCGGCTCGGTGAACATACCCCTTTGGCAATACTGGCAAAATTTCGAACGGGCCCCGGGGTGGCGTCAGGGCATAGTTATTGATCCGATTGTTTCGTATGTTTATAAAATATTGTATGGAAGACTACAAAACCGAATTTCTGATCCGATTCAGTGGTTCGACCCATACTCAGTTTTTTCTCCTGCTCGGTGAACATACCCTTTTGGCAATACTGGCAATATTTCGTACGGGCATAGGGTGGCGTCAGGGCATAGTTATTAATCCGATTGTATCGTATGTTTATAAAATATTGTATGGAAGTTTCCAAGAAACGACTTTCTGATCCGATTCAGTGGTTCGATCCATACTCAGTTTTTTCTCCGGCTCGGTGAACATACCCCTTTGCCAATACTGGCAAAATTTTGAACGGGCCGTGGGGTGGCGTCAGGACATATTTATTGATCCGATTGTAACGTATTTTTATAAAATGTTTCATGAAAGTCTCCAAGACCAAATTTATGATCCGATTCAGTGGTTCGACACATACTCAGTTTTGTTTCCGGCTCGGTGAACACACCCCTTTGGCAATACTGGTAAAACTTCGCGCGGGCCGCGGGGTGGCATCAGGGCACAATTATTGATCCGATTCTTTAGTATGTTTTTTTAAATATTGTATGGAAGTCCCAAAGACCTAATTTATGATCCGATTTAGTGGTTCGACCCATACTCAGCTTTTTCTCCGACTCAGTGAACATACCCCTTTGGCAATACTGGCAAAATTTAGAACAGGCCCCGGGGTGGCGTCAGGGCATAGTTATTGATCCGATTTTATCTTATGTTTATAAAATATTGTTTGGTGTTGGTACATGTGTGTCAGTAGTTCATAGTCTAACGATTGTAATCGAGTCTGTAATGTAATTATGTTTTTGATTATGTTTATGTTTTTGTAACAAGCGAAGTTGTCAACAAGTTCGCTCAGGCGAACTTGTTGATCAAGCGAAGTTAAAGACAACTTCGCCTGAGGCGAAGTTGTCGTGTTTATATACTGTTCAGACGTAACAGGTTTAGAGTTGGTTTTTAGGGTTTCGTTTCAGCCGTTCAGTTTGAGTGTTCGTGTTTGCTAGTGTCTGTAATAGTGACCTGGAGTCACGTGTTCGTGTTATCAATATAACGTGTTTCGGTTATTGCTCGTGTGTTTGATTTACATATTCTGCACTCGTATCTAACTACGCAGGGATTCCGCACCTGCGTTGTTAGCGACATCCCGTGTACGATCCGTCCAGGAGCCTACAATTGGTATCAGAGCCATCGGCTCGATTGTGAGGTTCGGGATTTCACGCGGGTGTAGAAAACGTCTCGTTTGACCTATTCGCGGGACGTGTTTTTATTGGGATTGTGTTATACTCGTGTTTGACAGTCATTTTCAAGCCATTACATCGATCGGAAACTGCTAGATTGACGAAATCAGATCTGAACAGTTTCCTTGTTCATCGGGCGAAGTTACAGTTCTTCAGGCGAAGTTGCCGTCACCGGAAGTAGGGTTTCGGCGAAGATATAAGGATTAAGCGAAGTTATCCTCAACTTCGCCTACCCTCATAAGTTCGCCTCAGCGAAGTTATCCTCAACTTCGCTTACCTCCCAAGTTCGCTTACCTCCTAAGTTCGCTCATTCTAAGCGAAGTTATTTTTAACTTCGCCCAGTCAAGCGAATTTAAGATCCAGCGAAGTTAACTTTCAGCGAAGTTATTCTTAACTTCGCCTACTGTGCTGTTTGGAAGATTTTTTTAAAATTTTCGGATTTTCGTGTTTTCGCAAAGATGTCCTCAATTAACATCTCCGATTTGGTCAAGATGGAAGTAGAAGCGGGGTCAGCCACTAAGGCCCCGAGGTTGATGAAAGGAACTGACTTCGTGGCATGGAAGGACAGATTCATCCAATACATTAAATATCAGGATGCAAAAATGTGGGTGTGCATCCAGGATGGATATATCCCTCCAACTATGCAATACGAAGGTCGTGATGTGGTTAAGAAGTATAGCAAAATGGAGGACGAAGAAAAGAAAATGTATGAGGCCGAGAGCAAGGCCCATGCTGCGATAACAATGGCACTTCCTCAAGAGGTTCTCCATACGTTCCGAAAGTACACTTCTGCGAGAGAGCTTTGGGATGCTCTTGAAAATAGATTCGAGGGGAACGTGGGTATCCGTGCATCAAAGATTAAACTTTTGAAGACTCAGTTCTCCGTCTTCAAATTTTTGAAGAACGAATCACTGGATGATATTATCACCAGATACTATCATCTAATGACAGAGCTTAGCAATTATTCGATTGCTTACCGAGAAGAAGAGATCGTTGAAAAGCTTCTCGATGCTCTCCCACCGAAGTGGGAAATGTACACCGTTCTTATGAGGGAAGACAGAGACTTTCCTAATTATGATCTGGAAACGGCAGTAAACAAGCTCAGAACTTATGAGCTTAATATGGTTCGAAAAGAAACACCAACAGATCAGATACAAGACCCTGGTATGTATGGTGCAAAGGTTAACTCAGGCTCAAGTTCGAGGCCTGAATCAGCTGCTTATTACTCAAAAGGGGAGTCAGGTTCTGACTCTTCTCATGAAGGAAACGTTTCTGTAAACTCAAACGGTGATGTCTGTTTCGTTGCTGGAGGATCAAGTACTTCAAAGCCTCAAGCATCCACAAGTGGTTTCTCTGCAAATGCCTCAAGCAATAATTATTCCAAGATGCCTATGAGTGTAAAATCTGCTGAAGAGCAGTTTGCAGTCTATGCATCATTTATTGCTTCCTATGAAAACTACATCCAGGGGAAGATTGTGGACCCTGCGGCTCTAGATGAGGATTACGACCAGATCGATGCTGATGATCTGGAGGAGATGGATTTGCAATGGCAAATGGCAATGATTGTGAGGCGAGTTAAACGGTTTATGAATAAAACTGGGAGAAAGTTTGTTGGTGGTAGGCCTGGATTCGACAAATCTAAGGTAAGGTGCTATAATTGTCAGCATTACGGGCACTTTGCCAAAGAATGCAGAAATGAAAGAGTTGAACGTGGACAAGGTCGGCCTACACAACACTCTGGATTTAACAGAGAGATTAATGCCATGTTGACCAGAGAAGCAGGTGAGTACAACTGGAACCTGCATTCAAATGAATCTGGTGAGCAAGCGAACATGGCTGAGGCTGAAGTTGAAGAATGTGAGAAGGTTGATGGAAAAGAGAAAGCTACTGAAGAAGAAACCGCTTTCATGGCAGATGACAAGGATAATCGCTCCGAGGTACGTAATAAGAATATTTGTACTAATTGTGAGAATTTGTCTGAGCAACTAACAACAATAACTGATCAATATGTTCGTTTAGATGCTGAATTTAAAAATCTTAAAGAAGATCATCATTTTACTAAGGCAAGAGAAAACAGTTTTAAAGTTAAAATAAAAGCATGTGAAAAAGATGTCAAAAGCTTAAAAACTAAACTTGCTGAGAAAATTGAAATAATTGATCTTAGTTATGAAGTTTTAGAAGAAAAAACTAAATTGATTGCTGATCGAGATAAACAGATTGTTGACCACCAGGTGAAGGTGGTGGAACTGAACCGCAAACTTGAGCAGTTCAGGAATTCCTCGGCCATCCTTGATCACCTCGTGAGTGATCAAGGTACCTCTGCAAAGAGGGGAGGAATCGGATATCACGAGGTTCCACCACCCTTTAACCACAACTATACTTATAATCCGAGTGTTCAGAAATCTGTTGATTTCGAGGTTACTCAGACAACTCCCATCAAGGTTACAAATATAGAACCAAGTGTTAGCTGTGGCGAAACGAGTTCGCCTGTTTCAAATGTGAAAGTTTCTGTCTCGAGTCCAGTCTCATCGGAATCGGATAAGTTGTCTGAATCTGGTCAGACAAAAGAGAAGGTAGGGTTACCCACCGGTGGAGATAAAAATAACATTTCTAAAAAGAGTTCTCCACTCAATCCGTACGTCCCACCTTATGTGAGACAAACGGCTGGTAACACTGCCTCTACATCCAAACCAACATCTGACAAGAAAAAGGAGAGTCGGTGTTGCTTTAGATGTAACAAATTAGGACATCTAGTTGCAGATTGCCCTCTGAAGCCGAGATTCAGAGGTGTGAGGCCGAATAAAACTGAGGATAAGCGTCATTTTGTTACTGCTAAAAATGAAAACTTTTCAAAGGGCCAATATGTAACTAATTGAAGTTTTCATAAAAACAAACCTCAGTTTTTCAACCAAACCACAAGATATAACACTTTCAATTCACATAGGTTTGGGAGGCATTACACTCAATCTGCAAGGAGATTTCCTAACAGGACTTACAGAAATTATCCTGATGCTAACTTGAGAAAGCCAGGGTACGGGACGTATCGATCCAAGACCAATTGGTCTTGGGTCCCAAGATTCTAACTCTTTGTTTTATTGTGCAGGAACAGTTGAACAGGGCTGCCAACAATCTTTGGATTGTAGATAGCGGCTGTTCCCGGCACATGACGGGCAACAAACACTTGTTGCAAGACTTAAAACCTGTTCAGGGAGCAAGAGTTAGTTTTGCTGGTGAGAGCGGAGGAAGGATTACAGGTAGAGGAACAGTGTCAAATGGGAGAATGACTCTGGAGAATGTGAATTTTGTGGAGGAATTGAAGCACAATCTGCTGAGTGTGTCGCAGATTTGTGATAAAGATTACACTGTCCATTTCACGAAGAATGAAGCGATAGTATTGAAGCCTGGTTTTCAGATACCAGACGAATGGATAGTTATGAAAGCTCCACGTGAAACGAATACATATGTGATGGACATGAGGTCTACTGAAATGGACACCGGAGAATCTTGTTTAATGACAAAAGCAAGCGAATCAGAATCAGAATTGTGGCACAGGAGAATGGGACATATTCATCTTCGGAAGATGAACTTCATTGTCAAGAATGGGCTTGTGATGGGCGTTCCCTTAAAAAGTTTTAACTTTGAAGACAAATGTATAGCATGCAAGAAGGGAAAGCAACACAAGAAATCCCATCTCACCAAGAAGATTAACTCAATTGCCGGTACTCTAGAACTACTTCAAATGGATCTCTTCGGTCCCGTGAATGTACAAAGTCTAGGAGGTACCTCTTACTGCTTGGTGATCACTGATGACTACTCGCGATATTCGTGGGTATATTTTCTGAAAACGAAAGATGAGACGGCTCAAATGGTGAAGAATCTAATTACAAAAGTTGAGAACGTCATGAGTAAATCAGTTAAATACATCAGAAGTGACAATGGGACAGAGTTCAAGAACTTTGAAATGGAAATCTTCTGTCTTCAGAAAGGAATTGAACATCAATACAGCGCTCCGTATACTCCGCAACAGAATGGAGTGGCTGAAAGGAAGAACCGAACGTTAATTGAAGGAGCCAGAACTATGCTGGCAGACTCGAAGCTTCCTGTGATGTTCTGGGCTGAAGCAGTTGCTACAGCCTGCTATGTTCTGAATAGGGTGTTAACCGTTAAGAAACTTGGAAAAACTTGTTACGAGCTTATGCATGGAAGGAAGCCCAACTTGTGCGGTCTTGAACCATTTGGGTCTCCTTGTTCGATTTTGAAGACTAATTCGAAATTTGGTGAAGTAGCCGATGAAGGAATCCTAGTCGGTTATGTAGTTGGGACTCCCAACAGACGGGTCTTCAATACTTCGACTTGCAAGGTGGAGGTGGTATATAACACCGACATTACTAGTTACCAATCGCCAAAACCAAGCAATGGACCTGCTGAGCTTTTCGACTATGTTAAGCTTTTTAAGTCGTTTAACGTACCTGATTTAGAAATTTCTGAAGAAGACGAAAGAGCTGTGACGAAGATGATACTTGATGAGGAAGAGAATCTATTGCAACGACAGCTTATTGAGAAAAGTCAACCTCCACATCAAACACTTTTGATACCCCTGCTGCCTTACCTGAAGTTGAGTTTATCAATCCATTTCACTCTCAGCCAGAAACAACCATTGATGAGATCTCTTCAAATTTGGAAGATAATTTGCATGTCGGTGCTGTTCCGACCACGAGAATTCACAAAGATCACCCATTGGAGAATATTATAGGTGATGTGTCCTCCAGTGTACAAACCAGAAGTAGCTTGAATGAGCACACCTGTGCTTATACAAGCATAAAAGAAACGGGTATAATGAACGAATGTTTGTACTCCTGCTTTATTAGCCAGATTGAACCGAAAAATTATCAAATGGCTCTTAAGGACAGCTCGTGGGTCGAGACCATGCAAGAAGAGTTGGCTCAATTCGAGAAGATGGAAGTCTGGACTTTGGTTGAAAAACCAAGGAATGTACATGCTATAGGCACAAAATGGGTGTTTAAGTGCAAGAGGGATGAAAAGGGGATTATCATTAGAAACAAGGCAAGGCTGGTTGTTAAAGGTTTTAATCAGCAAGAGGGTATTGATTACAATGAGGTGTTTGCTCCTGTCGCCCGTTTGGAAGCGATTCGATTGTTTTTGGCGTTTGCTGCATTTAAAAAGATGAAGGTATTTCAGTTGGATGTGAAGAGCGCGTTCCTAAATGGGAAAGTTGATGAGGTTGTGTATGTTGAGCAACCTCCGGGTTTTCCTGACCCAGACTTTCCTGATCACGTATACAAGTTGAGCAAGGCGCTATATGGATTACATCAGGCACCTCGTGCCTGGTATTCAACGTTATCAGACTACTTGCTGGAAAACGGTTTTGAAAGGGGATTGATCGACAGTACGTTGTTTGTGAAGAGAGAAGGATGTGACTTCCTGCTGGTTCAAGTCTACGTGGATGATATCATTTTTGCTGCATCAAGAGCATCCATGTGTCAGGATTTTGAGGCTGTCATGAAGAAACGATTCGAGATGAGTGCTATGGGTGAACTAACTTTCTTTCTTGGATTGCAGGTTGATCAGAAGAAGGACGGGATGTTCATTCATCAGACGAAGTACGTTCATGATGTGCTGAAGAGATTCAAGATGGAGGACAGTTCTCCATATGACACTCCAATCTGCGTCAATCACAAATTGGGCGCTGAATCAGATGGTGACGCAGATGTGGACCCAACTCTGTATCGGGCGATAATAGGTTCATTAATGTATTTAACTGCTTCTAGGCCTGATATAATGTTTGCTGTTTGTCTTTGTGCACGTTTTCAGGCAAATCCGAAAGAATCTCATTTGAAAGGTGCAAAGAGGATACTACGGTATCTCAAGGGCAAGCCGAAGCTGGGGTTGTGGTACCCGAAGGGAGGAGACGTTGAACTGGTGGCATATACAGATTCTGATTATGGAGGATGCAATCAGAGTCGGAAGTCGACAACAGGAGGCTGTCAGTTTCTTGGAGGAAGATTAGTTTCCTGGCAGTGCAAGAAACAGACATCAGTTGCAATTTCAACATGCGAAGCTGAATATATGGCAGCATCCAACTGCTGCTCTCAGGTTTTGTGGATTCAGCAACAATTGCGCGACTATGGTCTGAATTTCTTACTCACTCCTATTTTAATTGATAACACTGCCGCCATCTCAGTAATTAACAATCCCGTGAAGCACAGTAAAACTAAGCATATTGACATTCGTCATCACTTCATACGGGATTGTGCTGAGAAGAAACTGATCAAGATCGAAAAGGTTGATACACTGGAAAATTTTGCTGATTTGTTTACAAAAGCGTTTGATAAATCCAGATTTCTAAACCTAATTGAGCTGAACGGGATGATCAATCCCGAGTAACCAAGTCTTTGTGTTTATTAAAAAAAAAAAAAAAAAAAAAAAAACGTCACTATTGCTTAAAATTAGTCGGTTACCTCCGTTTGATGGACATATCCACGGATATGTTTTGGTCCTCGTTTCTACTTAGAAAATGAGGGTCGCCATTAACCAGATGACTGAAAGTGACCGGGGCAGTTATGATGTGTTTTCTTTCTGTCGCTGAAAATTAGTCGGTCATACATAGTTAGAAGGACACATACTGGTATGTGGTCGGTCCAGTTGATCCATTGGATCTTCAGGATTGCCGTTTACCTGAAGACTTTGACTTGATCGGGGTGACTGAAGTCAAAAGTTTTGTTAAAGGGAAATGAAATTACTTTTCAAGTCTATTACTTCGTATGAAGTAAATGTGCTATGTTTAACAGAAAATTGATCTAACCTTGGAAAATGATATATATACTGATTGTGTATGCTTAACTGGTGAAGTTATTAGGCTTAAAAGGCTTTAGGACAATCATTGTATGTCATGGTAACTTTTTATGGTGCGTAAAAATAGATGTGATACAAACTAATTTTACTTGATTTTACGTGGAAACTCCTTAAGAGTTTTGTGTGTCTTCATATATATCTTTTCGAATGATAGGCAGAAAAGCGATTACCCAGTCATACACGAGCCCATATGTGTTCTGATTCCCGTGAAGAAAGCGTTTCAAAACACTGCAGTGATCCAGATTCGGGACTTGCAGTAAAATTCTACTTTGAAGTATATGTTCAAAAAAAAAAAAAAAAAAATTGTTTTTTTTTTTGAGTTATTGTAACATATTAGTGATCATAAATTCAAAACTTCTCTATCTTAGAGCAAGATAAAGAACGGGAAACAGAAGAAGAATACATACAAGATAATCAGACACTATGGGTCGAAGTCAATTCGGGGTGACTTGGGGAAAGCCAAATACGCTTTGAGGATAGATAGGAGGCATCACTATTTCTGAGTTGTTGCCCACTTAAATTTTAAGGATTAATTGAACCTAACTCGTATCACAGAAACGATGAAAACCATCTTAAGTATATTACCTGCTTACAACCTGTCTCTATATGTCATAATACAGCTAAACACGGATCTATGTGACAGTCACGTAGTTAGTATGATTCCTGTTAGGATCTTTTCTAAAAACGTAGTGGTCCCTAACTAGACTGAAATTTGATCCCTTATTTCGTTAAATTTTTATAAGTTTTTCTAGTTTTGTAGTTGTATTATTTTATAACTGGTTACTTAGACTTGATCATATTTGTTTAACTCTTTTTGGAAGCTTCTAATGTTAAGTGCAAGATTCTTCAAACTTAAAGGGTTGATTTTGAAATTACGGGCGAAGTTGTTGAATTCGGCGAAGTTGTGCTTAACTTCGCCTAGGCGAAGTTAATCGTAACTTCGCCTGACCTACACTGACCCTATATAAGGACTTTAAACATGAACAGTATCATTATTTTCAATTTTTCCGGCGAACTTATAATCACAGAACAGTTTATCCGGCGATTTTGTTTCCGTTCCGATTTCGATCTTTGATTCCAGTTTCTATCCTTCATTGACGGTATGTGGTGTCGATAACTTTCCCAAACATACTCGTTCATTATCGTTTTACCCGGTTCGAGACCTAGGGTCGTCGGACCTTCAAAACCTAGTTTTTCAACCTTGTGATACGTCTTCATGGACGAACTTTACGTCTCAAAACCATTAATATATGTTGTTCTTCACTCCTGGATCGTCAAATCGTTGCGAAAACATCGGATCTGGACCCTTTGAATCTGAACAGTCGCCGTTTCAGATTCAGGCGAAGTTAGGGTTTAGGCGAAGTTATCCACAACTTCGCCTTGAACTCAAGTTCGCCTGAAGCGATGTTGTGATAAGGCGAAGTTATCATCAACTTCGCCTATACCAATTCACTTAACAGGTTTTAGACGAACTTACAGATGACGCTAAGTTGTTCCCAACTTCGCCTCACCTTTAAGTTCGCCTATACAGCTTTAATCACAACTTCGCTCGTGGTACAAAGCGAACTTGTGAGTTGCTTAATCGTTCTCTAACTTGTTTTGTTTTGTGCAGATATGGCTGCTGTTGGCGGTGCTGGTGGTGACGACGGTGATGATCAACGACAGTTCTTTCCGGCCCATAACCAGTACATCACGCTAGATCCAGACACAAGATTTGTGGAAGACTACAGGGAGATAATCATGTTTCTCCAGCGCTCAAGGATCTTTCATGCGATCACAAATACCCTGCCCATTTCACTGCCTAACATAGAAGACTTCTGGCAGACGGTATATTATGATTGCAGGCCTGAGCCCCCGGTGATGCGAGCAACCGTAAATGGTCATAATATACAGTTTTCTTCTGAAGATATACGGTTGGCTTTGCAATTTGGAGAAGAAACAAGGGATGACCCAACGGAGTTCGTAGCTCCGTTTCGTGATGGAGCGTACCTGAGGATGGGTTATTCAGGACCGTTGGGGGACACGCAGAGGAGGAAAGGGTTTTTGCTGGATCAGTGGCGCTTCCTGATGCATGTATTGATTGTATGCATGTCTGGGAGGAAGGCAGGAACGGATGGGATGGGCGCGACGATGCAGTCTGCCATGATTGCGCTGACTTACAACAGACGATATTCGTTTAGTCAGCTGATATTTTACGAGATTGATCGTCAGAGGAGGGCGGTGGCGCGCGAGCGATTTATCATGTATCCTCGGTTGTTACAAATGATTCTTAATCATGTCGCTCCGTCGCTACCGCAGGGACGCCCTATTAGATACGTCGAATGCGTGACGAAACGTATCTTTGCTCAGTGCCGCACTTCGAGCACTCGTAGCAAGCCTGAGCTGCGTCCCAGGCATACTCCATTATTCGGGTATCTCATCAACCCGGGGTATGTTCCTGCCGGAGGGGACGAGTTCAGGGACCCACAGCCACATCAGGCGGCAGCACCCCATGCTGTACCAGCTGCGCCTGCTGTATCTACTGTTGTTTCTGCTGCTGTGCCAGCTGCTGTGCCTACTACTGAAGAAGTAGATCTTGATGCTGCTTTTAGCGGCCATGGATTGTTTGATATGGATGTCTCAGGTTCTCAGGTCATGGAGGTTACTAGAGCAGTTACTTCGGTAGCTGACTCCGATCTTGACGAAACTTTTGCTGAAGCGAGACGACTGATGGTGTCTCGGGAGAGAACGACTGGAAAGAGGTCGAGAACTGTTGACGAGGATGATGAGGAAGTTGATGAAGAAGAAGCAGTTCAGCTTGTGCTCAGACGTTCAAGAAGAGAACGGACAGGTATGGGTTCGGGAGCTGGAGAATCTTCAAGGCTAGTACGTTTTGCTCCACCCGCCTTGTCTGGTATGTCTCTTATTCCTACTACAGCACAGGTTACTGCTGTCGAGACGTCGGCCCCAGCAGTTGTGTCTCTACCACCCCAATCGCTTACTCCACCGGTGGTAGTTGCACGATTTGTTGAGTCGACCGTCACTACTACTGCAGGGTTACCAAGTGTACCACCTGCGGTCACTTCTGCTGCTGATGTCCCGCCAACTCCAACGCCTACTTCAGATTCCGAAAGGATTACATCGCTAGAGCGGATTGTTGATGTACAGTCAAAGACCATTGAACGCCTAGTGGAATCCAATCGACTACAAGCAGCCCTCCTGGTTGAACACGGAAAAGTGATAGATGCCTTCAAGGCATTCTTGGCATCTCAGGGGGAGAAGACTTGTAGGGGAGATGAGTTGAGGAAAAAACGGAGAGAAGATCAAGACGATGATCCCAATGCACCGGAAGGTGCAGGTGGTGAGCTGCCAAGAACCTCTCAGGCTCTTGGGGCTTCCACAGCTGAGGGGGAGTCTACAAGTGCAGCCGGTGACGACGTTGTAGATGCTGATGTTGAAGATGTTATAGATGCGTTGAAAGAGTTGGATGAGGATGATGATGAGTTTATGAATGAAGATGATGTGCTGCCGGTTGATGAGATCGAGAGGATCGGAGAGCAGATTACTGTTGAAAGCGTGTTAGAGGAAGGGGAGATTGATGATGACTCCGTGGAACACGAGATTCCGGAGGTTGAGAGACCAGAGTTGGATGATGAGAGCGTGGTGGAAGATACTGAATGGGAGGAACAACCGAATTGGAAGGAGGGTTGTGCTCACTGGTTCATAAAGACGAAGAAGCCGGCGATCCCTAAAATGTTCAAAAAGAGTTACAATATTAAGGGATACGCAGAAGCAAAGAAAGGTATTATCTGCTGGTTATATGACGAGCAGCTGCGGCTCTTCGTGATCAAAAGATACGATGGAATTCAGTACTTCAGGAGAACGTTGAGATCTTTAAACACACTGCCTGAATGTGAGGTAAAAGATTTAGCCAGATTGGGATTGATAAACCGAAGTGAAGACAACATGGCTAGAATCATCGGGAAGATCGTGTGGAAGGAGTGCGTTAAAGAGAAAAAGTTTGAGCTACTGAAACCACAAAAGGGGAAACTTGTCGAAGACAAGGATAGAGGTCTGAGAGTTGATGGAAAACCTTGGATGGTTATGAAATATAAACCGATCCGGTGCCTTAAAGAAGTACCGATGAAGCTCATGCCCAAGGACGTACTCAAAGACCTAAAATGGTGGTTCGTGGATTGTGAGACAGCGGAGGCGGTTATGGAAGATGAGGATGAACAAGAAGTGCTTAGGGTTTACGACCCGATGCATCATGTTAATCTATCGCAGGCTGATCTGAAGGTGCTCAACGAGAAGAAGATCTTCTACATTCCTGCTTGGAAGGATCAAGCTAGGAAATATCAACGGGTGGTGTCGGTGTGTGTTAGAGAGGGAGCGCACGCGTAGAGATGCAAGATTACAAGACTAAAGATTTGAAGATCAAGATATGAAGCTACTGCCAAGGGGGAGTCTGTTGGTACATGTGTGTCAGTAGTTCATAGTCTAACGATTGTAATCGAGTCTGTAATGTAATTATGTTTTTGATTATGTTTATGTTTTTGTAACAAGCGAAGTTGTCAACAAGTTCGCTCAGGCGAACTTGTTGATCAAGCGAAGTTAAAGACAACTTCGCCTGAGGCGAAGTTGTCGTGTTTATATACTGTTCAGACGTAACAGGTTTAGAGTTGGTTTTTAGGGTTTCGTTTCAGCCGTTCAGTTTGAGTGTTCGTGTTTGCTAGTGTCTGTAATAGTGACCTGGAGTCACGTGTTCGTGTTATCAATATAACGTGTTTCGGTTATTGCTCGTGTGTTTGATTTACATATTCTGCACTCGTATATAACTACGCAGGGATTCCGCACCTGCGTTGTTAGCGACATCCCGTGTACGATCCGTCCAGGAGCCTACATTTGGAAAACCACAAGACCGAATTTCTGATCCGATTCAGTGGTTCGACCCATACTCAGTTTTTTCTTAGGCTCGGTTAACATACCCTTTTGGCAATACTGGCAATATTTCGAACGGGCCCCAGGGTGGCGTCAAGGCATAGTTATTAATCCGATTGTATCGTATGTTTATAAAATATTGTATGGAAGTTTCCAAAAACGAATTTCTGATATGATTCATCGGTTCGACCCATACTCAGTTTTTTCTCCGGCTCGGTGAACATACCCCTTTGCCAATACTGGCAAAATTTCGAACGGGCCGTGGGGTGGCGTCAGGGCATATTTATTGATCCGATTGTAACGTAAGTTTATAAAATATTGTCTGAAAGTCTCCAAGACCAAATTTCTGATCCGATTCAGTGGTTCGACCCATACTTAGTTTTTTCTCCGGCTCGGTAAACATACCCTTTTGGCAATATAGGCAAAATTTTGAACGTGCCGTGGGGTGACGTCAGGACATAATTATTGATCCGATTATTTCGTATGTTTATAAAATATTGAATGGAAGTCTCAAAGACCGAATTTCTGATCTGATACAGTGGTTCGACCCATACTCAGTTTTTTTTCCGGCTCGGTGAACATACCCTTTGGCAATACGGGCAAAACTTCGAGCGGGCCGCGGGGTGGCATCTGGGCATAATTATTGATCCGATTCTTTAGTATGTTTTTTTAAATATTGTATGGAAGTCCCCAAGACCTAATTTATGATCCGATTTAGTGGTTCAACCTATACTCAATTTTTTCTCCGGCTCAGTGAACATACCTCTTTGGCAATACAGGCAAAATTTAGAACAGGCCCCGGGGTGGCGTCAGGGCATAGTTATTGATCCGATTTTATCGTATGTATATAAAATATTGAATGGAAGATTCCAAGACCGAATTTCTGATCCGATTCATTGGTTCGACCCATACTCAGTTTTTTCTCCGGCTTGGTGAACATCCCTCTTTGGCAATACTGGCAATATTTCGAACGGGCCCCGTGGTGACGTCAGGGCATAGTTATTGATCCGATTGTATCGTATGTTTATAAAATATTGTATGAAAGTCTCCAAGACCGAATTTCTGATCCGATTCTGGGGTTCGACCCATTGTCAGTTTTTTCTCGGGCTCGGTGAACCTTTGGCAATACTGGAAAAAATTCGAATGGGCCGCGGGGTGGCGTCAGAGCATAATTATTGATCCGATTCTTTTGTATGTTTTTAAAATATTATATGGAAGTCTCCAATACCGAATTTCTAATCCAATTCATTGGTTCGACCCATACTCAGTTTTTTCTCCGGCTCGGTGAACATCCCCCTTTGGAAATACTGGCAAAATTTCGAATGGGCCCCGGGGTGGCATCAGGGCATAATTTTTAATCCGATTCTTTTGTAGGGTTATAAAGTATTTTATGAAAGTCTCTAAGACCGAATTTCTAATCCGATTCAGTGGTTCGACCCATACTCAGTTTTTTCCCCTGCTTGGTGAACTTACCCTTTTGGCAATATAGGCAAAATTTTGAACGAGCCCCAAGGTGGCGTCAGGGCATAGTTATTGATCCGATCGTATCGTATGTGTATAAAATATTGTATGAAAGTCTCCAATACCGAATTTCTGATCCGATTAAGTTGTTCGACCGTTACTCAGTTTTTTCTCCGGCTCGGTGAACATACCCCTTTGGCAATACAGGCAAAATTTCGAACGGGCTCCGGGGTGGCGTCTTGACATAATTAATAATCCTATTCTTTCGTAGGGTCATAAAGTATTGTATGAAAGTCTCCAAGGCCGAATTTCTGATCCGATTAAGTGGTTCAACACATACTCAGTTTTTTCTCCGGGTCGGTGAACATACCCCTTTGGCAATACTGGCAAAATTTCGAATGAGCCGCGAGGTGGCGTCAGGGCATAATTATTGATCCGGTTGTATCGTATGTTTATAAAGTATTGTAAGAAAGTCTCCAGGACAGAATTTCTGATCCGATTCTGTGGTTCGACCCGTACTCAGTTTTTCCTCGGGCTCGGTGAACATACCCCTTTGGCAATACTGGCAAAAATTCGAACGGGCCGCGAGGTGGCGTCAGGGCATAATTATTGATCCGATTCTTTAGTATGTTTTTAAAATATTATATGGAAGTCTCCAATACCGAATTTCTGATCCAATTCATTGGTTTGAACCATAGTCAGTTTTTTCTCCGGCTCGTTTAACATAACCTTTTGGCAATACTGGCAAAATTTCGAACGGGCCGCGAGGTGGCGTCAAGGCATAATTATTGATTCGATTATTTAGTATGATTTTAAAATATTATATGGAAGTCTCCAATACTGAATTTCTGATCCGATTCAGTGGTTCGACCCATACTCAGTTTTTTCTCCGGCTCGGTAAACATACTCCTTTGGCAATACTGGTAAAATTTTGAACGGTCCCCGGGGTGGCGTCAAGGCATAATTATTAATACGATTTTTTCGTGGGGTCATAAAGTATTGTATGGCAGTCTTCAAGACCGAATTTCTGATCCGATTAAGTTGTTCAACCCTTACTCAGTTTTTTCTCCGGCTCAGTGTACATACCACTTTGGCAATACAGGCAAAATTTCGAACGGGCCCCGAGGTGGCGTCAGGACATAATTATTAATCCTATTATTTCGTAGGGTCATAAAGGATTGTATGAAAGTCTCCAAGACCGAATTTCTGATCGGATTCAGTGGTTCAACACATACTAAGTTTTTTCTCCTGCTCGGTGAACATACCCCTTTGTTAGTACAGGCAAAATTTCGAACGGGCCCCGGGGTGGTGTCGGGGCATAATTATTAATCCGATTCTTTCGTATGTTTATAAAATATTGTATGGATTTCTCAAAGACCGAATTTCATATCCGATTCGGTGGTTCGACCCATACTCAGTTTTTTCTCCGGCTCGGTGAACGTACCCCTTTGGCAATACTGGCAAAATTTCGAATGAGCCGCGGGGTGGCGTCAGGGCATAATTATTGATCTGATTCTTTCGTAGGGTTATATAATATTGTATGGAAGTCCCCAAGACCGAAATTCAGAGCCGATTCATCGGTTCGACCCATACTTAGTTTTTTCTCCGGCTCGGTGAATATACCCCTTTGGCAATACTGGCAAAATTTTGAACGGGCCCCGGGGTGGCGTCAAGGCATAGTTATTAATACGATTTTTTCGTGGGGTCATAAAATATTATATGTAAGTCTCGAAGACCGAATTTCTGATCCGATTCAGTGGTTCGACACATACTCAGTTTTTTCTCCGGCTCGGTGAATATACCCCTTTGGCAAATACAGGCAAAATTTCGAACGGGCCCCGGGGTGGTGTCAGGGCATAATTATTGATCCGATTCTTTCGTATGTTTATAAAATATTGTATGGAAGTCTCAAAGACCGAATTTCAGATCCGATTCGGTGGTTCGACCCAAACTCAGTTTTTTCTCCGGCTCGGTGAACATACCCCTTTGGCAATACTGTAAAATTTCGATTGAGTGGCGTGATGGCATAATTATTTATACGATTCTTTCGTAGGGTTATAAAATATTGTATGGAAGTCTCCAAGACCGATTTCTGATCCAATTCAGTGGTTCGACTCATGCTCAGTTTTTTCTCCGGCTCGATGAACATACCCCTTTGGAATACTGGCAAAATTTCTAATGAACTGCGGGGTGGCGTCAGTGCATAATTATTGATCTGATTCTTTCGTAGGGTTATAAAATATTGTATGGAAGTCTCCAAGACCGATTTTTTGATACGATTCATCGGTTCGACCCATACTCAGTTTTTTCTCCGGCTCGGTGAACATACCCCTTTGCCAATACTGGCAAAATTTCGAACGGGCCGTGGGGTGGCGTCAGGGCATATTTATTGATCCGATTGTAACGTAAGTTTATAAAATATTATCTGAAAGTCTCCAAGACCAAATTTCTGATCCGATTCAGTGGTTCGACCCATACTTAGTTTTTTCTCCGGCTCGTTAAACATACCCTTTTGGCAATAGTGGCAAAATTTTGAACGGGCCGTGGGGTGGCGTCAGGACATAATTATTGATCCGATTATTTCGTATGTTTATAAAATATTGTATGGAAGTCTCCAAGTCCGAATTTCTGATCCGATACAGTGGTTCGACCCATACTCAGTTTTTTTTCCGGCTCGGTGAACATACCCCTTTGGCAATAATGGCAAAACTTCGAGCGGGCCGCGGGGTGGCATCAGGGCATAATTATTGATCCGATTCTTTAGTATGTTTTTTTAAATATTGTATGGAAGTCCCCAAGACATAATTTATGATCCGATTTAATGGTTCGACCCATACTCAGCTTTTTCTCCGGCTCAGTGAACATACCTCTTTGGCAATACAGGCAAAATTTAGAACAGGCCCCGGGGCGGCGTCAGGGCATAGTTATTGATCCGATTTTATCGTATGTATATAAAATATTGTATGTAAGACTCCAAGACCGAATTTCTGATCCGATTCATTGGTTCGACCCATACTCTGTTTTTTCTCCGGCTCGGTGAACATACCCCTTTGGCAATACTGGAAATATTTCGAACGGGCCCCGGGGTGGCGTCAGGGCATAGTTATTGATCCGATTGTATCGTATGTTTATAAAATATTGTATGGAAGTTTCCAAGATCGAATTTCTGATCCGATTCAATGGTTTGATCCATACTCTGTTTTTTCTCGGGCTCGGTGAACATACACCTTTGGCAATACTGGCAAAAATTCGAACAGGCTGTGGGGTGGCATCAGGGCATATTTATTGATCCGATTTTTTCTAATGTTTATAAAATATTATATGGAAGTCTCCAAGACCGAATTTCTGATCCGATTAAGTGGTTTGAACCATACTCAGTTTTTTCTCCGGCTCGGTAAACATACCCCTTTGCCAATACTGGCAAAATTTCGAACGGGTCGCGGGGTGGCGTCAGGGCATAATTGTTGATCCCATTCTTTAGTATGTTTTTTTAATATTGTTTGAAAGTCCCCAAGACCGAATTTATAATCCGATTTAGTGGTTCGATCCATTCTCAGCTTTTTCTCCAGCTCGGTGAACATACCCCTATGGCAATGCCGGCAAAATTTCGAACGGGCCCCAGGGTGGCGTCAGGGCATAGTTATTGATCCGATTGTATCGTATGTTTATAAAATATTGAATAAAAGTCTCCAAGACCGAATTTATGATCCGATTATGGGGTTCGACCCATAGTCAGTTTTTTCTCGGGCTCGGTGAACATACCCCTTTGGCAATACAGGCAAAAATTCGAATGGGCCGCGGGATGGCGTCAGGGCATAATTGTTGATCGCATTCTTTAGTATGTTTTTTTAATATTGTATGGAAGTCCCTAAGACCGAATTTATCATCCGATTTAGTGGTTCGACCCATTCTCAGCTTTTTCTCCAGCTCGGTGTACATACCCTTATGGCAATGCCGGCAAAATTTCGAACGGGCCCCGGGGTGGCGTCAGGGCATAGTTATTGATCCGATTGTATCTTATGTTTATAAAATATTGTATGAAAGTCTCCAAGACCGAATTTCTGATCCGATTCTGGGGTTCGACCCATAGTCAGTTTTTTCTCGGGCTCGGTGAACATACCCATTTGGCAATACTGGCAAAAATTCGAATGGGCCGCGGGGTGGCGTCAAGGTATAATTATTGATCTGATTCTTTAGTATGTTTTTAAAATATTATATGGAAGTCTCTAATACCGAATTTCTGATCCGATTCATTGGTTCGACCCATACTCAGTTTTTTCTCGTGCTCGTTTAACATAACCCTTTGGCAATACTGGCAAAATTTCGAAAGGGCCGCGAGATGGCGTCAAGGCATAAATATTGATCCGATTCTTTAGTATGTTTTTAAAAAATTATACGGAAGTCTCCAATACTGAATTTCTGATCCGATTCAGTGGATCGACCCATACTCAGTGTTTTCTCCGGCTCGGGGAACATACCCCTTTGGCAATACTGGCAAAATTTTGAACGGTCCCCGGGGTGGCGTCAAGGCATAATTATTAATACGATTTTTTCGTGGGGTCATAAAGTATTGTATGGCAGTCTTAAAGACCGAATTTCTGATCCGATTAAGTTGTTCGACCCTTACTCAGTTTTTTCTCCGGCTCGGTGAACATACCAATTTTGGCAATACGGGAAAAATTTCGAACGGGCGCCGAGGTGGCGTCAGGACATAATTATTAATCCTATTATTTCGTAGGGTCATAAAGTATTGTATGAAAGTCTCCAAGACCAAATTTCTAATCCGATTCAGTGGTTTAACACATACTAAGTTTTTTCTCCGGCTCGGTGAACATATCCCTTTGTCAATACAGGCAAAATTTCGAACTGGCCCCGGGGTGGTGTCGGGGCATAATTATTGATCCGATTCTTTCGTATGTTTATAAAATATTGTATGGAATTCTCAAAGACCGAATTTCATATCCGATTCGGTGGTTCGACCCATACTCAGTTTTTTCTCCGGCTCGGTGAACATACCCCTTTGGAAATACTGGCAAAATTTCGAATGGGCCCCGGGGTGGCATCAGGGCATAATTTTTAATCCGATTCTTTCGTAGGGTTATAAAGTATTGTATGAAAGTCTCAAAGACCGAATTTCTGATCCGATTCAGTGGTTCGACCCACATACAGTTTTTTCTCCTGCTTGGTGATCATACCCCGTTGGCAATATAGGAAAAATCTTAAACGAGACCTAGGGTGGCGTCAGGGCATAGTTATTGATCCGATTGTATCGTATGTGTATAAAATATTGGATGGAAGTCTCCAATACCGAATTTCTGATCCGATTAAGTGGTTCAACCCATACTTATTTTTTCTCGGGCTCGGTGAACATACCCCTTTGGCAATACTGGCAAAATTTTTCAACGGGCCCAGGGTTGGCGTCAAGGCATAATTATTAATACGATTTTTTCGTGGTGTCATAAAAAATTGTATGGAAGTCTCCAAGACCGAATTTCTGTTCCGATTAAGTTGTTCGACCCTTACTCAGTTTTTTCTCCGGCTCGGTGAACATACCCCTTTGGCAATACAGGCAAAATTTCGAATGGGCCCCGGGGTGGCGTCAGGACATAATTATTAATCCTATTCTTTCGTAGGGTCAAAAAGTATTGTACGAAAGTCTCCAAGACCGAATTTTTGATCCGATTCAGTGGTTTAACACATACTCAGTTTTTTCTCCGGCTCTGTGAACATACCCCTTTGGCAATACAGGAAAAAATTTCGAACGGACCCCAGGGTGGCGTCAGGGCATAATTATTAAAACGATTCTTTCGTGAGGTCATAAAATATTGAATGGAAGTCTCCAAGACCGAATTTTTGATCCGATTAAGTTGTTCGACCCTTACTCAGTTTTTTCTCCGGGTCGGTGAACATACCCCTTTGGCAATACTGGCAAAATTTCGAATGAGCCGCGGGGTGGCGTCAGGGCATAATTATTGATCCGATTGTATCGTATGTTTATAAAATATTGTAAGAAAGTCTCCAAAACAGAATTTCTGATCCGATTATGTGGTTCGACCCATACTCAGTTTTTTCTCGGGCTCGGTGAACATACCCATTTGGCAATACTGGCAAAAATTCGAACGGGCCGCGGGGTGGCGTCAAGGCATAGTTATTGATCTGATTCTTTAGTAAGTTTTTAAAATATTATATGGAAGTCTCCAATACCGAATTTCTGATCCGATTCTTTGGTTCGACCCATACTCAGTTTTTTCTCGTGCTCGTTTAACATAACCTTTTGGCAATACTGGCAAAATTTCGAACGGGCCGCGAGATGGCGTCAAGGCATAAATATTGATCCGATTCTTTAGTATGTTTTTAAAAAATTATACGGAAGTCTCCAATACAGAATTTTTGATCCGATTCAGTGGATCGACCAATACTCAGTGTTTTCTCCGGCTCGGGGAACATACCCCTTTGGCAATACTGGCAAAATTTTGAACGGTCCCCGGGGTGGCGTCAAGGCATAATTATTAATACGATTTTTTCGTGGGGTCATAAAGTATTGTATGGCAGTCTTAAAGACCGAATTTCTGATCCGATTAAGTTGTTCGACCCTTACTCAGTTTTTTCTCCGGCTCGGTGAACATACCAATTTTGGCAATACGGGCAAAATTTCGAACGGGCGCCGAGGTGGCGTCAGGACATAATTATTAATCCTATTATTTCGTAGGGTCATAAAGTATTGTATGAAAGTCTCCAAGACCAAATTTCTAATCCGATTCAGTGGTTCAACACATACTAAGTTTTTTCTCCGGCTCGGTGAACATACCCCTTTGTCAATACAGGCAAAATTTCGAACTAGCCCCGGGGTGGTGTCGGGGCATAATTATTGATCCGATTCTTTCGTATGTTTATAAAATATTGTATGGAATTCTCAAAGACCGAATTTCATATCCGATTCGGTGGTTCGACCCATACTCAGTTTTTTCTCCGGCTCGGTGAACATACCCCTTTGGAAATACTGGCAAAATTTCGAATGGGCCCCGGGGTGGCATCAGGGCATAATTTTTAATCCAATTCTTTCGTAGGGTCATAAAGTATTGTATGAAAGTCTCAAAGACCGAATTTCTGATCCGATTCAGTGGTTCGACCCACATACAGTTTTTTCTCCTGCTTGGTGAACATACCCCGTTGGCAATATAGGAAAAATCTTGAACGAGACCTAGGGTGGCGTCAGGGCATAGTTATTGATCCGATTGTATCGTATGTGTATAAAATATTGTATGAAAGTCTCCAATACCGTATTTCTGATCCGATTAAGTGGTTCAACCCATACTTATTTTTTCTCGGGCTCGGTGAACATACCCCTTTGGCAATACTGGCAAAATTTTGAACGGGCCCCGGGTTGGCGTCAAGGCATAATTATTAATACGATTTTTTCGTGGTGTCATAAAAAAATGTATGGAAGTCTCCAAGACCGAATTTCTGTTCCGATTAAGTTGTTCGACCCTTACTCAGTTTTTTCTCCGGCTCGGTGAACATACCCCTTTGGCAATACAGGCAAAATTTCGAACGGGCCCCGAGGTGGCGTCAGGACATAATTATTAATCCTATTCTTTCGTAGGGTCATAAAGTATTGTATGAAAGTCTCCAAGACCGAATTTCTGATCCGATTCAGTGGTTCAACACATACTCAGTTTTTTCTCCGGCTCTGTGAACATACCCCTTTGGCAATACAGGCAAAATTTCGAACGCGCCCTAGGGTGGCGTCAGGGCTTAATTATTAATACGATTCTTTCGTGGGGTCATAAAATATTGGATTGAAGTCTCCAAGACCGAATTTTTGATCCGATTAAGTTGTTCGACCCTTACTCAGTTTTTTCTCCGGGTCGGTGAACATACCCCTTTGGCAATACTGGCAAAATTTCGAATGAGCCGCGGCGTGGCGTTAGGGCATAATTATTGATCCGATTGTATCGTATGTTTATAAAATATTTTAAGAAAGTCTCCAAAACATAATTTCTGATCCGATTATGTGGTTCGACCCATACTCAGTTTTTTCTCGGGCTCAGTGAACATACCCCTTTGGCAATACTGGCAAAAATTCGAACGGGTCGCGGGGTGGCGTCAAGGCATAGTTATTGATCCGATTCTTTAGTATGTTTTTTAAATATTATATGGAAGTCTCCAATACCGAATTTCTGATCCGATTCATTGGTTCGAACCATACTCAGTTTTTTCTCCGGCTCGTTCAACATAACCCCTTGGCAATACTGGCAAATTTTCGAACGGGCCGCGAGGTGGCGTCAAGGCATAATTATTGATTCGATTATTTAGTATGTTTTCAAAATAATATGTGGACGTCTCCAATACCGAATTTCTGATCCGATTCAGTGGTTCGACCCATACTCAGTTTTTTCTCCGACTCGGTGAACATACCACTTTGGCAATACAGGCAAAATTTCGAACGGGCTCCGTGGTGGCGTCAGGACATAATTATTAATCCTATTATTTCGTAGGGTCATAAAGTATTGTATGAAAGTCTCCAAGACCGAATTTCTGATTCGATTCAGTGGTTCAACACATACAAAGTTTTTTCTTCGGCTCGGTGAACATACCCCTTTGTTAATACAGGCAAAATTTCGAACGGGCCCCGGGGTGGTGTCGGGGCATAATTATTGATCCAATTCTTTCGTATGTTTATAAAATATTGTTTGGAATTCTCAAAGACCGAATTTCATATCGATTCGGTGGTTCGACCCATACTCAGTTTTTTCTCCGGCTAGGTGAATGTACCCCTTTGGCAATACTGGCAAAATTTTGAACGGGCCCCGGGGTGGCGTCAAGGCATAGTTATTAATACGATTTTTTCGTGGGGTCATAAAATATTATATGGAAGTCTCCAAGACCGAATTTCTGATCCGATTTAGTTGTTCGACCCTTACTCAGTTTTTTCTCCGGCTCGATAAACATACCTCTTTGGCAATGCCGGCAAAATTTAGAACGGGCCCCGGGGTGGCGTCATGACATAATTATTAATCCTATTCTTTCGTAGGGTCATAAAGTATTGTATTAAAGTCTCGAAGACCGAATTTCTGATCCGATTCAGTGGTTCGACACATACTAAGTTTTTTCTCCGGCTCGGTGAACATACCCCATTGTCAATACAGGCAAAATTTCGAACGGGCGTCGGGTGGTGTCGGGGCATAATTATTGATCCGATTCTTTCGTATGTTTATAAAATATAGTATGAAAGTCTCAAAGACCGAATTTCAGATCTGATTCGGTGGTTCGACCCAAACCCAGTTTTTTCTCCGGCTCGGTGAACATACCCCTTTGTCAATACTGGAAAAATTTCTATTGAGCCGCGGGGTGGCGTCAGGGCATAATTATTGATCCGATTCTTTCGTAGGGTTATAAAATATTGTATGGAAGTCTCCAAGACCGAAATTCTGATCTGATTCAGTGGTTCGACCCATACTCAGTTTTTTTTCCGGCTCGGTGAACATACCCCTTTGGCTATAATGGCAAAACTTCGAGCGGTCCGCGGAGTGGCATCAGGGCATAATTATTAATCCGATTCTTTAGTATGTTTTTTTAAATATTGTATGGAAGTCCCCAAGACCTAATTTATGATCCGATTTAGTGGTTCGACCCATACTCAGCTTTTTCTCCGGCTCAGTGAACATACCTCTTTTGGAATAATGGCAAAATTTAGAACAGGCCCCGGGGCGGCGTCAGGGCATAGTTATTGATCCGATTTTATCGTATGTATATAAAATATTGTATATAAGACTCCAAGACAGAATTTCTGATCCGATTTATTGGTTCGACCCATACTCCGTTTTTTTACCGGCTCGGTAAACATACCCCTTTGGCAATGCTGGCAATATTTCGAACGGCCCCGGGGTGGCGTCAGGGCATTGTTTTTGATCCGATTGTATCGTATGTTTATAAAATATTGTATGGAAGTTTCCAAGATCGAATTTCTGATCCGATTCAGTGGTTTGATCCATACTCAGTTTTTTCTCGGGCTCGGTGAACATATACCTTGGGCAATACAGGCAAAAATTCGAACAGGCCGTGGGGTGGCGTCAGGGCATATTTATTGATCCGATTTTTTCTTATGTTTATAAAATATTATATGGAAGTCTCGAAGACCGAATTTCTGATCCGATTCATTGGTTCGACCCATACCCATTTTTTTCTCCGGCTCGGTGAACATACCCCTTTGCCAATACTGGCAAAATTTCGAACGGGTCGCGGGGTGGCGTCAGGGCATAATTGTTGATCCCATTCTTTAGTATGTTTTTTAATATTGTTTGGAAGTCCCCAAGACCGAATTTATAATCCTATTTAGTGGTTCGGTCCATTCTCAGCTTTTTCTCCTGCTCGGTGAACATACCCCAATGGCAATGCCGGGAAAATTTCGAACGGGCCCCGGGGTGGCGTCAGGGCATAGTTATTGATCCGATTGTATCGTATGTTTATAAAATATTGTATGAAAGTCTCCAAAACCGAATTTCTGATCCGATTCTGGGGTTCGACCAATAGTCAGTTTTTTCTCGGGCTCGGTGAACATATCCATTTGGCAATACTGGCAAAAATTCGAAAGGGCCGCGGGGTGGCGTCAGGGCATAATTATTGATCTGATTCAATAGTATGTTTTTAAAATATTATATGGAAGTCTCCAATACCGAATTTCTGATCCGATTCATTGGTTCGACCCGTACTCAGTTTTTTTCTCCAGCTCGTTTAACATAACCCTTTGGCAATACTGGCAAAATTTCGAACGGGCCGCGAGATGGCGTCAAGGCATTAATATTGATCCGATTCTTTAGTATGTTTTTAAAAAATTATACGGAAGTCTCCAATACTGAATTTCTGATCCGATTCAGTGGTTCGACCCATACTCAGTGTTTTCTCCGGCTCGGTGAACATACCCCTTTGGCAATACTAGCAAAATTTTGAACGGTCCCCGGGGTGGTATCAAGGCATAATTATTAATACGATTATTTCGTGGGGTCATAAAGTATTGTATGCAATCTTAATGACCGAATTTCTGATCCGATTTTGTTGTTCGACCCT
The DNA here is from genome assembly GCF_021521415.1 of Bidens hawaiensis. NCBI lineage: Eukaryota > Viridiplantae > Streptophyta > Magnoliopsida > Asterales > Asteraceae > Bidens > Bidens hawaiensis. Next base: position 460,686 of record NW_027491279.1, read on the forward strand.
TACTCAGTTTTTTCTCCGGCTCGGTGAACATACCACTTTGGCAATACGGATAAAAATTTCGAACGGGCCTCGAGGTGGCGTCAGGACATATTTATTAATCCTATTATTTCGTAGGGTCATAAAGTATTGTATGAAAGCCTCCAAGACCGAATTTCTGATCCGATTCAGTGGTTTAACACATACTAAGTCTTTTCTCCGGCTCGGTGAACATACCCCTTTGTAAATACAGGCAAAATTTCGAACGGGCCCCGGGGTGGTGTCGGCGCATAATTATTGATCCGATTCTTTCGTATGTTTATAAAATATTGTATGGAATTCTCAAAGACCGAATTTCATATCCGATTCGGTGGATCGACCCATACTCAGTTTTTTCTCCGACTCGGTGAACATACCACTTTGGCAATACAGGCAAAATTTCGAACGGGCCCCGAGGTGGCGTCAGGACATAATTATTAATCCTATTATTTCGTAGGGTCATAAAGTATTGTATGAAAGTCTCCAAGACCGAATTTCTGATCCGATTCAGTGGTTCAACACATACTAAGTTTTTTCTCCGGCTCGGTGAACATACCCCTTTGTCAATACAGGCAAAATTTCGAACGGGCCCCGGGGTGGTGTCGGGGCATAATCATTGATCCAATTCTTTCGTATGTTTATAAATATTGTATGGAATTCTCAAAGACCGAATTTCATATCCGATTCGGTGGTTCGACCCATACTCAGTTTTTTCCCCGGCTCGGTGAACGTACCCCTTTGGCAATACTGGCAAAATTTCGAATGAGCCGCGGGGCGGCGTCAGGGCATAATTATTGATCCGATTCTTTCATAGGGTTATAAAATATTGTATGGAAGTCTCCAAGACCGAAATTCTGATCCGATTCAGTGGTTCGACCCATACTCAGTTTTTTCTCCGGCTCGGTGAATGTACCCCTTTGGCAACACTGGCAAAATTTTGAACGGGCCCCGGGGTGGCGTCAAGGCATAGTTATTAATACGATTTTTTCGTGGGGTCATAAAATATTATATGGAAGTCTCCAAGACCGAATTTCTGATCCGATTTAGTTGTTCGACCCTTACTCAGTTTTTTCTCCGGCTCGGTAAACATACCCCTTTGCCAATACCGGCAAAATTTCGAACGGGCCCCGTGGTGGCGTCATGACATAATTATTAATCCTATTCTTTCGTAGGGTCATAAAGTATTGTATTAAAGTCTCGAAGACCGAATTTCTGATCCGATTCAGTGGTTCGACACATACTAAGTTTTTTCTCCGGCTCGGTGAACATACCCTTTTGTCAATACAGGCAAAATTTCGAACGGGCGTCGGGGTGGTGTCGGGGCATAATTATTGATCCGATTCTTTCGTATGTTTATAAAATATTGTATGGAAGTCTCAAAGACCGAATTTCAGATCCGATTCGGTGGTTCGACCCAAACTCAGTTTTTTTCCGGCTCGGTGAACATACCCCTTTGTCAATATGGAAAAATTTCGATTGAGCCGCGGGGTGGCGTCAGGGCATAATTACTGATCCGATTCTTTCGTAGGGTTATAAAATATTGTATGGAAGTCTCCAAGACCGAAATTCTGATCCGGTTCAGTGGTTCGACCCATACTCAGTTTTTTTTCCGGCTCGGTGAACATACCCATTTGGCTATAATGGCAAAACTTCGAGCGGTCCGCGGAGTGGCATCAGGGCATAATTATTAATCCGGGCATAATTATTAATCCGATTCTTTAGTATGTTTTTTTAAATATTGTATGGAAGTCCCCAAGACCTAATTTATGATCCAATTTAGTGGTTCGACCCATACTCAGCTTTTTCTCCGGCTCAGTGAACATACCTCTTTGCCAATACTGGCAAAATTTAGAACAGGCCACGGGGCGGCGTCAGGGCATAGTTATTGATCCGATTTTATCGTATATATATAAAATATTGTATGTAAGACTCCAAGACCGAATTTCTGATCCGATTTATTGGTTCGACCCATACTCCGTTTTTTCACCGGCTCGGAAAACATACCCCTTTGGCAATGCTGGCAATATTTCGAACGGCCCCGGGGTGGCTTCAGGGCATTGTTTTTGATCCGATTGTATCGTATGTTTATAAAATATTGTATGGAAGTTTCCAAGATCGAATTTCTGATCCGATTCAGTGGTTTGATCCATACTCAGTTTTTTCTCGGGCTCGGTGAACATACACCTTTGGCAATACAGGCAAAAATTCGAACAGGCCGTGGGGTGGCGTCAGGGCATATTTATTGATCTGATTTTTTCTTATGTTTATAAAATATTATATGGAAGTCTCGAAGACCGAATTTCTGATCCGATTCATTGGTTCGACCCATACCCATTTTTTTCTCCGGCTCGGTAAACATACCCCTTTGCCAATACTGGCAAAATTTCGAACGGGTCGCGGGGTGGCGTCAGGGCATAATTGTTGATCCCATTCTTTAGTATGTTTTTTAATATTGTTTGGAAGTCCCCAAGACCGAATTTATAATCCTATTTAGTGGTTCGGTCCATTCTCAGCTTTTTCTCCTGCTCGGTGAACATACCCCTATGGCAATGCCGGCAAAATTTCGAACGGGCCCCGGGGTGGCGTCAGGGCATAGTTATTGATCCGATTGTATCGTATGTTTATAAAATATTGTATGAAAGTCTCTAAGACCGAATTTCTGATCTGATTCTGGGTTTCGACCAATAGTCAGTTTTTTCTCGGGCTCGGTGAACATATCCATTTGGCAATACTGGCAAAAATTCGAATGGGCCGCGGGGTGGCGTCAGGGCATAATTATTGATCTGATTCTATAGTATGTTTTTTAAATATTATATGGAAGTCTCCAATACCGAATTTCTGATCCGATTCATTGTTTCGAACCATACTCAGTTTTTTTCTCCAGCTCGTTTAACATAACCCTTTGGCAATACTGGCAAAATTTCGAACGGGCCGCGAGATGGCGTCAAGGCATTAATATTGATCCGATTCTTTAGTATGTTTTTAAAAAATTATACGGAAGTCTCCAATACTGAATTTATGATCCGATTCAGTGGTTCGACCCATACTCAGTGTTTTCTCCGGCTCGGTGAACATACCCCTTTGGCAATACTAGCAAAATTTTGAACGGTCCCCGGGATGGTGTCAAGGCATAATTATTAATACGATTATTTCGTGGGGTCATAAAGTATTGTATGCAGTCTTAAAGACCGAATTTCTGATCCGATTTAGTTGTTCGACCCTTACTCAGTTTTTTCTCCGGCTCGGTGAACATACCACTTTGGCAATACGGATAAAAATTTCGAACGGGCCTCGAGGTGGCGTCAGGACATAATTATTAATCCTATTATTTGTAGGGTCATAAAGTATTGTATGAAAGTCTCCAAGACCGAATTTCTGATCCGATTCAGTGGTTTAACACATACTAAGTCTTTTCTACGGCTCGGTGAACATACCCCTTTGTAAATACAGGCAAAATTTCGAACGGGCCCCGGGGTGGTGTCGGCGCATAATTATTGATCCGATTCTTTCGTATGTTTATAAAATATTGTATGGAATTCTCAAAGACCGAATTTCATATCCGATTCGGTGGATCGACCCATACTCAGTTTTTTCTCCGACTCGGTGAACATACCACTTTGGCAATACAGGCAAAATTTCGAACGGGCCCCGAGGTGGCGTCAGGACATAATTATTAATCCTATTATTTCGTAGGGTCATAAAGTATTGTATGAAAGTCTCCAAGACCGAATTTCTGATCCGATTCAGTGGTTCAACACATACTAAGTTTTTTCTCCGGCTCGGTGAACATACCCCTTTGTCAATACAGGCAAAATTTCGAACGGGCCCCGGGGTGGTGTCGGGGCATAATTATTGATCCAATTCTTTCGTATGTTTATAAATATTGTATGGAATTCTCAAAGACCGAATTTCATATCCGATTCGGTGGTTCGACCCATACTTAGTTTTTTCTCCGGCTCGGTGAACGTACCCCTTTGGCAATACTGGCAAAATTTCGAATGAGCCGCGGGGCGGCGTCAGGGCATAATTATTGATCCGATTCTTTCATAGGGTTATAAAATATTGTATGGAAGTCTCCAAGACCGAAATTCTGATCCGATTCAGTGGTTCGACCCATACTCAGTTTTTTCTCCGGCTCGGTGAATGTACCCCTTTGGCAATACTGGCAAAATTTTGAACGGGCCCCGGGGTGGCGTCAAGGCATAGTTATTAATACGATTTTTTCGTGGGGTCATAAAATATTATATGGAAGTCTCCAAGACCGAATTTCTGATCCGATTTAGTTGTTCGACCCTTACTCAGTTTTTTCTCCGGCTCGGTAAACATACCCCTTTGCCAATACCGGCAAAATTTCGAACGGGCCCCGTGGTGGCGTCATGACATAATTATTAATCCTATTCTTTCGTAGGGTCATAAAGTATTGTATTAAAGTCTCGAAGACCGAATTTCTGATCCGATTCAGTGGATCGACACATACTAAGTTTTTTCTCCGGCTCGGTGAACATACCCCTTTGTCAATACAGGCAAAATTTCGAACGGGCGTCGGGGTGGTGTCGGGGCATAATTATTGATCCGGTTCTTTCGTATGTTTATAAAATATTGTATGGAGGTCTCAAAGACCGAATTTCAAATCCGATTCGGTGGTTCGACCCAAACTCAGTTTTTTCTCTGGCTCGGTGAACATACCCCTTTGTCAATACTGGAAAAATTTCGATTGAGCCGCGGGGTAGCGTCAGGGCATAATTATTGATCCGATTCTTTCGTAGGGTTATAAAATATTGTATGGAAGTCTCCAAGACCGAAATTATGATCCGATTCAGTGGTTCGACCCATACTCAGTTTTTTTTCCGGCTCGGTGAACATACCCCTTTGGCTATAATGGCAAAACTTCAAGCGGTCCGCAGAGTGGCATCAGGGCATAATTATTAATCCGGGCATAATTATTAATCCGATTCTTTAGTATGTTTTTTTAAATATTGTATGGAAGTCCCCAAGACCTAATTTATGATCCGATTTAGTGGTTCGACCCATACTCAGCTTTTTCTCCCGCTCAGTGAACATACCTCTTTGCCAATAATGGCAAAATTTAGAACAGGCCCCGGGGCGGCGTCAGGGCATAGTTATTGATCCGATTTTATCGTATGTATATAAAATATTGTATGTAAGACTCCAAGACCGAATTTCTGATCCGATTTATTGGTTCGACCCATACTCCGTTTTTTCACCGGCTCGGAAAACATACCCCTTTGGCAATGCTGGCAATATTTCGAACGGCCCCGGGGTGGCGTCAGGGCATTGTTTTTGATCCGATTGTATCGTATGTTTATAAAATATTGTATGGAAGTTTCCAAGATCGAATTTCTGATCCGATTCAGTGGTTTGATCCATACTCAGTTTTTTCTCGGGCTCGGTGAACATACACCTTTGGCAATACAGGCAAAAATTCGAACAGGCCGTGGGGTGGCGTCAGGGTATATTTATTGATCCGATTTTTTCTTATGTTTATAAAATATTATATGGAAGTCTCGAAGACCGAATTTCTGATCCGATTCATTGGTTCGACCCATACCCATTTTTTTCTCCGGCTCGGTGAACATACCCCTTTGCCAATACTGGCAAAATTTCGAACGGGTCGCGGGGTGGCGTCAGGGCATAATTGTTGATCCCATTCTTTAGTATGTTTTTTAATATTGTTTGGAAGTCCCCAAGACCGAATTTATAATCCTATTTAGTGGTTCGGTCCATTCTCAGCTTTTTCTCCTGCTTGGTGAACATACCCCTATGGCAATGCCGACAAAACTTCGAACGGGCCCCGGGGTGGTGTCAGGGCATTGTTATTGATCCGATTGTATCGTATGTTTATAAAATATTGTATGAAAGTCTCCAAGACCGAATTTCTGATCCGATTCTGGGGTTCGACCCATAGTCAGTTTTTTCTCGGGCTCGGTGAACATACCCATTGGGCAATACTGGCAAAAATTCGAATGGGCCGCGGGGTGGCGTCAGGGCATAATTATTGATCTGATTCTATAGTATGTTTTTAAAATATTATATGGAAGTCTTCAATACCGAATTTCTGATCCGATTCATTGATTCGACCCATACTCAGTTTTTTTCTCCAGCTCGTTTAACATAACCCTTTGGCAATACTGGCAAAATTTCGAACGGGCCGCGAGATGGCGTCAAGGCATTAATATTGATCCGATTCTTTAGTATGTTTTTAAAAAATTATACGGAAATCTCCAATACTGAATTTCTGATCCGATTCAGTGGTTCGACCCATACTCAGTGTTTTCTCCGGCTCGGTGAACATACCCCTTTGGCAATACTAGCAAAATTTTGAACGGTCCCCGGGGTGGTGTCAAGGCATAATTATTAATACGATTATTTCGTGGGGTCATATAGTATTGTATGCAGTCTTAAAGACCGAATTTCTGATCCGATTTAGTTGTTCGACCCTTACTCAGTTTTTTCTCCGGCTCGGTGAACATACTACTTTGGCAATACGGATAAAAATTTCGAACGGGCCTCGAGGTGGCGTCAGGACATAATTATTAATCCTATTATTTCGTAGGGTCATAAAGTATTGTATGAAAGTCTCCAAGACCGAATTTCTGATCCGATTCAGTGGTTTAACACATACTAAGTCTTTTCTCCGGCTCGGTGAACATACCCCTTTGTAAATACAGGCAAAATTTCGAACGGGCCCCGGGGTGGTGTCGGCGCATAATTATTGATCCGATTCTTTCGTATGTTTATAAAATATTGTATGGAATTCTCAAAGACCGAATTTAATATCCGATTCGGTGGATCGACCCATACTCAGTTTTTTCTCCGACTCGGTGAACATACCACTTTGGCAATACAGGCAAAATTTCGAACGGGCCCCGAGGTGGCGTCAGGACATAATTATTAATCCTATTATTTCGTAGGGTCATAAAGTATTGTATGAAAGTCTCCAAGACCGAATTTCTGATCCGATTCAGTGGTTCAACACATACTAAGTTTTTTCTCCGGCTCGGTGAACATACCCCTTTGTCAATACAGGCAAAATTTGGAACGGGCCCCGGGGTGGTGTCGGGGCATAATTATTGATCCAATTCTTTCGTATGTTTATAAATATTGTATGGAATTCTCAAAGACCGAATTTCATATCCGATTCGGAGGTTCGACCCATACTCAGTTTTTTCTCCGGCTCGGTGAACGTACCCCTTTGGCAATACTGGCAAAATTTCGAATGAGCCGCGGGGCGGCGTCAGGGCATAATTATTGATCCGATTCTTTCATAGGGTTATAAAATATTGTATGGAAGTCTCCAAGACCGAAATTCTGATCCGATTCAGTGGTTCGACCCATACTCAGTTTTTTCTCCGGCTCGGTGAATGTACCCCTTTGGCAATACTGGCAAAATTTTGAACGGGCCCCGGGGTGGCGTCAAGGCATAGTTATTAATACGATTTTTTCGTGGGGTCATAAAATATTATATGGATGTCTCCAAGACCGAATTTCTGATCCGATTTAGTTGTTCGACCCTTACTCAGTTTTTTCTCCGGCTCGGTAAACATACCCCTTTGCCAATACCGGCAAAATTTCGAACGGGCCCCGTGGTGGCGTCATGACATAATTATTAATCCTATTCTTTCGTAGGGTCATAAAGTATTGTATTAAAGTCTCGAAGACCGAATTTCTGATCCGATTCAGTGGTTCGACACATACTAAGTTTTTTCTCCGGCTCGGTGAACATACCCCTTTGTCAATACAGGCAAAATTTCGAAAGGGCGTCGGGGTGGTGTCGCGGCATAATTATTGATCCGATTCTTTCGTATGTTTATAAAATATTGTATGAGAGTCTCAAAGACCGAATTTCAGATCCGATTCGGTGGTTCGACCCAAACTCAGTTTTTTCTCCGGCTCGGTGAACATACCCCTTTGTCAATACTGGAAAAATTTCGATTGAGCCGCGGGGTGGCGTCAGGGCATAATTAATGATCCGATTCTTTCGTAGGGTTATAAAATATTGTATGGAAGTCTCCAAGACCGAAATTCTGATCCGATTCAGTGGTTCGACCCATACTCAGTTTTTTTTCCGGCTCGGTGAACGTACCCCTTTGGCTATAATGGCAAAACTTCGAGCGGTCCGCGGAGTGGCATCAGGGCATAATTATTAATCCGGGCATAATTATTAATCCGATTCTTTAGTATGTTTTTTTAAATATTGTATGGAAGTCCTCAAGACCTAATTTATGATCCGATTTAGTGGTTCGACCCATACTCAGCTTTTTCTCCGGCTCAGTGAACATACCTCTTTGGCAATACTGGCAAAATTTAGAACAGGCCCCGGGGCGGCGTCAGGGCATAGTTATTGATCCGATTTTATCGTATGTATATAAAATATTGTATGTAAGACTCCAAGACCGAATTTCTGATCCGATTTATTGGTTCGACCCATACTCCGTTTTTTCACCGGCTCGGTAAACATACCCCTTTGGCAATGCTGGCAATATTTCGAACGGCCCCGGGGTGGCTTCAGGGCATTGTTTTTGATCCGATTGTATCGTATGTTTATAAAATATTGTATGGAAGTTTCCAAGATCGAATTTCTGATCCGATTCAGTGGTTTGATCCATACTCAGTTTTTTCTCGGGTTCGGTGAAATTACACCTTTGGCAATACTGGCAAAAATTTGAACAGGCCGTGGGGTGGCGTCAGGGCATATTTGTTGATCCGATTTTTTCTTATGTTTATAAAATATTATATGGAAGTCTCGAAGACCGAATTTCTGATCCTATTCATTGGTTCGACCCATACCCATTTTTTTCTCCGGTTCGGTGAACATACCCCTTTGGCAATACTGGCAAAATTTCGAACGGGTCGCGGGGTGGCGTCAGGGCATAATTGTTGATCCCATTCTTTAATATGTTTTTTAATATTGTTTGGAAGTCCCCAAGACCGAATTTATAATCCTATTTAGTGGTTCGGTCCATTCTCAGCTTTTTCTCCTGCTTGGTGAACATACCCCTATGGCAATGCCGGAAATATTTCGAACGGGCCCCGGGGTGGCGTCAGGGCATAGTTATTGATCCGATTGTATCGTATGTTTATAAAATATTGTATGAAAATCTCCAAGACCGAATTTCTGATCCGATTCTGGGGTTCGACCCACAGTCAGTTTTTTCTCGGGCTCGGTGAACATATCCATTTGGCAATACCGGCAAAAATTCGAATGTGCCGCGGGGTGGCGTCAGGGCATAATTATTGATCTGATTCTATAGTATGTTTTTAAAATATTATATGGAGGTCTCCAATACCGAATTTCTGATCCGATTCATTGGTTCGACCCATACTCAGTTTTTTCTCCGGTTCGTTTAACATAACCCTTTGGCAATACTGGCAAATTTTTGAACGGGCCGCGAGATGGCGTCAAGGCGTAATTATTGATTCGATTATTTAGTATGTTTTTAAAATATTATGTGGAAGTCTCCAATACCGAATTTCTGATCCGATTCAGTGGTTCGACCCATACTCAGTTTTTTCTCCGGCTCGGTGAACATACCCCTTTGGCAATACTGGCAAAATTTTGAACGGTCCCCGGGGTGGCGTCAAGGCATTATTATTAATACGATTTTTTCGTGGGGTCAGAAAGTATTGTATGCAGTCTTAAAGACCGAATTTCTGATCTGATTTAGTTGTTCGACCCTTACTCAGTTTTTTCTCCGGCTCGGTAAACATACCACTTTGGCAATACGGGCAAAATTTCGAACGGGCCTCGAGGTGGCGTCAGGACATAATTATTAATCCTATTATTTCGTAGGGTCATAAAGTATTGTATGAAAGTCTCCAAGACCGAATTTCTGATCCGATTCAGTGGTTTAACACATACTAAGTCTTTTCTCCGGCTCGGTAAACATACCCCTTTGTAAATACAGGCAAAATTTCGAACGGGCCCCGGGGTGGTGTCGGCACATAATTATTGATCCGATTCTTTCGTATGTTTATAAAATATTGTATGGAATTCTCAAAGACCGAATTTCATATCCGATTCGGTGGATCGACCCATACTCAGTTTTTTCTCCAGCTCGGTGAACATACCCCTTTGGAAATACTGGCAAAATTTCGAATGGGCCCCGAGGTGGCATCAGGGCATAATTTTTAATCCGATTCTTTCGTAGGGTTATAAAGTATTGTATGAAAGTCACCAAGACCGAATTTCTGATCCGATTCAGTGGTTCGACCCACATTCAGTTTTTTCTCCTGCTTGGTGAACATACCCCATTGGCAATATAGGAAAAATTTTGAACGAGTCCTATGGTGGCGTCAGGGCATAGTTATTGATCCGATTGTATCGTATGTGTATAAAATTTTGTATGGATGTCTCCAATACCGAATTTCTGATCTGATTCAGTGGTTCAACCCATACTTAGTTTTTCTCGGGCTCGGTGAACATACCCCTTTGGCAATACTGGCAAAATTTTGAACGGTCCCCGGGTTGGCGTCAAGGCATAATTATTAATACGATTTTTTCGTGGTGTCATAAAAAATTGTATGGAAGTCTACAAGACCGAATTTCTGATCCGATTAAGTTGTTCGACCCTTACTCAGTTTTTTCTCCGGCTCGGTGAACATAACCTTTTGGCAATACAGGCAAAATTTCGAACGGGCCCCGAGGTGGCGTCAGGACATAATTATTAATCCTATTATTTCGTAGGGTCATAAAGTATTGTATGAAAGTCTCCAAGACCGAATTTCTGATTCGATTCAGTGGTTCAACACATACTCAGTTTTTTCTCTGGCTCGGTGAACATACCCCGTTGGCAATACAGGCAAAATTTCGAACGGGCCCCAGGGTGGCGTCAGAGCATAATTATTAATACGATTCTTTCGTGGGGTCATAAAATATTGCATGGAAGTCTCCAAGACCGAATTTTTAATCCGATTAAGTTGTTCGACCCTTACTCAGTTTTTTCTCCGGGTCGGTGAACATACCCCTTTGGCAATACTGGCAAAATTTCGAATGAGCCGCGGGGTGGCGTCAGGGCATAGTTATTGATCCGATTGTATCGTATGTTTATAAAATATTGTAAGAAAGTCTCCAAGACAGAATTTCTGATCCGATTATGTGGTTCGACCCATACTTAGTTTTTTCTCGGGCTCGGTGAACATACCCCATTGGCAATACTGGCAAAAATTCGAACGGGCCGCGGGGTGGCGTCAGGGCATAGTTTTTGATCCGATTCTTTAGTATGTTTTTTAAATATTTTATGGAAGTCTCCAATACCGAATTTCTGATTCGATTCATTGGTTCGAACCATACTCAGTTTTTTCTCCGGTTCGTTTAACATAACCCTTTGGCAATACTGGCAAATTTTTGAACGGGCCGCGAGGTGGCGTCAAGGCGTAATTATTGATTCGATTATTTAGTATGTTTTTAAAATATTATGTGGAAGTCTCCAATACCGAATTTCTGATCCGATTCAGTGGTTCGACCCATACTCAGTTTTTTCTCCGGCTCGGTGAACATACCCCTTTGGCAATACTGGCAAAATTTTGAACGGTCCCCGGGGTGGTGTCAAGGCATTATTATTAATACGATTTTTTCGTGGGGTCAGAAAGTATTGTATGGCAGTCTTCAAGACCAAATTTCTGATCCGATTAAGTTGTTCGACCCTTACTCAGTTTTTTCTCCGGCTCGGTGAACATACCACTTTGGGCAATACAGGCAAAATTTCGAACGGGCCCCGAGGTGGCGTCAGGACATAATTATTAATTCTATTATTCCGTAGGGTCATAAAGTATTGTATGAAAGTCTCCAAGACCGAATTTCTAATCCGATTCAGTGGTTCAAAACATACTAAGTTTTTTCTCCGGCTCGGTGAACATACCCCTTTGGAAATACTGGCAAAATTTCGAATGGGCCCCGGGGTGGCATCAGGGCATAATTTTTAATCCGATTCTTTCATAGGGTCATAAAGTATTGTATGAAAGTCTCCAAGACCGAATTTCTGATCCGATTCAGTGGTTCGACCCACATTCAGTTTTTTCTCCTGCTTGGTGAACATACCCTTTTTGCAAGATAGGAAAAATTTTGAACGAGACCTAAGGTGGCGTCAGGGCATAGTTATTGATCCGATTGTATCGTATGTGTATAAAATATTGTATGGAAGTCTCCAATACCGAATTTCTGATCCGATTCAGTGGTTCAACCCATACTTAGTTTTTCTCGGGCTCGGTGAACATACCCCTTTTGCATTACTGGCAAAATTTTGAACGGGCCCCGGGTTGGCGTCAAGGCATAATTATTAATACGATTTTTTCGTGGTGTCATTAAAAATTGTATGGAAGTCTCCTAGACCGAATTTCTGATCCGATTAAGTTGTTCGACCCTTACTCAGTTTTTTCTCCGGCTCGGTGAACATACCCCATTGGCAATACAGGCAAAATTACGAACGGGCCCCGGGGTGGCGTCAGGACATAATTATTAATCCTATTCTTGCGTAGGGTCATAAAGTATTGTATGAAAGTCTCCAAGACCGAATTTCTGATCCGATTCAGTGATTCAACACATACTCAGTTTTTTCTCTGGCTCGGTGAACATACTCATTTGGCAATACAGGCAAAATTTTGAACGGCCCCAGGGTTGCGTCAAGGCATAATTATTAATACGATTCTTTCGTGGGGTCATAAAATATTGGATGGAGGTCTCCAAGACCGAATTTTTCTCTGATTAAGTTGTTCGACCCTTAGTCAGTTTTTTCTCCGGGTCGGTGAACATACCCCTTTGGCAATACTGGAAAAATTTCGAATGAGCCGCGGGGTGGCGTCAGGGCATAATTATTGATCCGATTGTATCGTATGTTTATAAAATATTGTTAGAAAGTCTCCAAGACAGAATTTCTGATCCGATTATGTGGTTCGACACATACTCTGTTTTTTCTCCGGCTCGGTGAACATACCCCTTTGGCAATACTGGCAAAAATTCGAACGGGCCGCGGGTTGGCGTCAGGGCATAGTTATTGATCCGATTCTTTAGTATGTTTTTTAAATATTATATGGAAGTCTCCAATACCGAATTTCTGATCCGATTCATTGGTTCGAACCATACTCAGTTTTTTCTACGGCTCGATTAACATAAGCCTTTGGCAATACTGGCAAATTTTCGAACGGGCCGCGAGGTGGCGTCAAGGCATAATTATTGATTCGATTATTTAGTATGTTTTTAAAATATTATGTGGAAGTCTCCAATACCGAATTTCTGTTCCGATTCAGTGGTTCGACCCATACTCAGCTTTTTCTCCGGCTCGGTGAACATACCCCTTTGGCAATACTCGCAAAATTTTGAACGGTCCCCGGGGTGGCGTCAAGGCATAATTATAAATACGATTTTTTCGTGGGGTCATAAAGTATTGTATGGCAGTCTTTAAGACCGAATTTCTGATCTGATTAAGTTGTTCGACCCTTACTCAGTTTTTTCTCCGGCTCGGTGAACATACCACTTTGGCAATACAGGCAAAATTTCGAACGGGCCACGAGGTGGCGTCAGGACATAATTATTAATCCTATTATTTCGTAGGGTCATAAAGTATTGTATGAAAGTCTCCAAGACCGAATTTCTGATCCGATTCAAAGGTTCAACACATACTATGTATTTTCTCCGGCTCGGTGAACATACCCCTTTGTCAATACAGGCAAAATTTCGAACGGGCGTCGGGGTGGTGTCGGGGCATAATTATTGAAACGATTCTTTCGTATGTTTATAAAATATTGTATGGAATTCTCAAAGACCGAATTTCATATCCGATTCGGTGGTTCGACCCATACTCAGCTTTTTCTCCGGCTCGGTGAACGTACCCCTTTGGCAATACTGGAAAATTTTCAAATGAGCCGCAGGGTGGCGTCAGGGCATAATTATTGATCCGATTATTTCGTAGGGTTATAAAATATTGTATGGAAGTCTCCAAGATCGAAATTCTGATCCGATTCAGTGGTTCGACCCATACTCTGTTTTTTCTCCGGCTCGGTGAATGTACCCCTTTGGCAATACTGGCAAAATTTTGAACGGGCCCCGGGGTGGCGTCAAGGCATAGTTATTAATACGATTTTTTTGTGGGGTCATAAAATATTATATGGAAGTCTTCAAGACCGAATTTCTGATCCGATTAAGTTCTTCGACCCTTACTCAGTTATTTCTCCGGCTCGGTGAACATACCCCTTTGGCAATACCGGCAAAATTTCGAACGGGCCCCGGGGTGGCGTCATGACATAATTATTAATACTATTCTTTCGTAGGGTCATAAAGTATTGTATAAAAGTCTCGAAGACCGAATTTCTGATCCGATTCAGTGGTTCGACACATACTCAGTTTTTTCTCCGGCTCGGTGAACATACCCCTTTGGCAAATACAGGCAAAATTTCGAACGGGCCCCGGGGTGTTGTCAGGGCATAATTATTGATCCGATTCTTTCGTATGTTTATAAAATATTGTATGGAAGTCTCAAAGACCGAATTTCAGATCCGATTCGGTGGTTCGACCCAAACTCAGTTTTTTCTCCGGCTCGGTGAACATACCCCTTTGGCAAATACAGGCAAAATTTCGAACGGGCCCCGGGGTGGTGTATTGGCATAATTATTGATCCGATTCTTTCGTACGTTTATAAAATATTGTATGGAAGTCTCAAAGACCGAATTTCAGATCCGATTCGGTGGTTCGACCCAAACTCAGTTTTTTCTCTGGCTCGGTGAACATACCCCTTTGGCAATGCTGGAAAATTTTCGAATGAGCCGCGGGGTGGCGTCATGGCATAATTATTGATACGATTCTTTCGTAGGGTTATAAAATATTGTATGGAAGTCTCCAAGACCGAAATTCTGATCCAATTCAGTGGTTCGACTCACACTCAGTTTTTTCTCCGGCTCGATGAACATACCCCTTTGGCAATACCTGCAAAATTTCTAATGAGCTAAGGGGTGGCGTCAGGGCATAATTATTGATCTGATTCTTTCGTAGGGTTATAAAATATTCTATGGAAAGTCTCCAAGACCGAATTTCTGATCCGATTCATTGGTTCGACCCATACTCAGTTTTTTCTCCGGCTCGTTTAACATAACCCTTCGGCAATACTGCAAAATTTCGAACGGGCCGCGAGATGGCGTCAAGGCATAAATATTGATCCGATTCTTTAGTATGTTTTTAAAAAATTATACGGAAGTCTCCAATACCGAATTTATGATCCGATTCAGTGGTTCGACGCATACTCAGTTTTTTCTCCGGCTCGGTGAACATACCCCTTTGGAAATACTGGCAAAATTTCGGATGGCCCCGGGGTGGCATCAGGGCATAATTTTTAATCCGATTCTTTCGTAGGGTCATAAATTATTGTATGAAAGTCTCCAAGACCGAATATCTGATCCGATTCAGTGGTTCGACCCACATTCAGTTTTTTCTCCTAGTTGGTGAACATATCCCTTTGGCAATACGGGCAAAATTTGGAACGAGCCCCAGGGTGGCGTCAGGGCATAGTTATTGATCCGATTGTATCGTATGTGTATAAAATATTGTATGGAAGTCTCCAATACCGAATTTCTGATCCGATTCAGTGGTTCAACCCATACACAGTTTTTCTCGGGCTCGGTAAACATACCCTTTTGGCAATACTGGCAAAATTTTGAACGGGCCCCGGGGTGGCGTTAAGGCATAATTATTAATACGATTTTTTCGTGGTGTCATAAAAAATAGTATGGAAGTCTCCAAGACCGAATTTCTGATCTGATTAAGTTGTTCGACCCTTACTCAGTTTTTTCTCCGGCTCGGTGAACCTACCCCTTTGGCAATACAGGCAAAATTTCGAACGGGCCCCGAGGTGGCGTCAGGACATAATTATTAATCCTATTCTTTCGTAGGGTCATAAAGTATTGTATGAAAGTCTTCAAGACCGAATTTCTGATCCGATTCAGTGGTTCAACACATACTCAGTTTTTTATCCGGCTCGGTGAACATACCCTTATGGCAATTCAGGCAAAATTTCGAACAGGCCCTAGGGTGGCGTCAGGGCATAATTATTAATACGATTCTTTCGTGGGGTCATAAAATATTGTATGGAAGTCTCAAAGACCGAATTTTTTTTCCGATTAAGTTGTTGACCGTTACTCAGTTTTTTCTCCGGGTCGGTGAACATACCCATTTGGCAATACTTGCAAAATTTTGAATGAGCCGCGGGGTGGCGTCAGGGCATAATTATTGATCCGATTGTATCGTATGTTTATAAAATATTGTAAGAAAGTCTCCAAGACAGAATTTCTGATCCGATTCTGTGGTTCGACCCATACTCAGTTTTTTCTCGGGCTCGGTGAACATACCCCTTTGGCAATACAGGCAAAAATTCGAACGGGCCGCGGGGTGGCGTTAGGAGATAATTATTGATCCGATTTTTTCGTATGTTTTTAAAATATTATATGGAAGTCTCCAATACCGAATTTCTGATCCGATTCATTGGTTCGAACCATACTCAGTTTTTTCTCCGGCTCGTTAAACATAACCCTTTGGCAATACTGGCAAAATTTTGAACGGTCCCCGGGGTGGCGTCAAGGCATAGTTATTAACACGATATTTTCGTGGGGTCATAAAATATTATATGGAAGTCTCCAAGACTGAATTTCTGATCCGATTAAGTTGTTCGACCCTTAATCAGTTTTTTCTCCGGCTCGGTGAACATACCTCTTTGGCAATACCGGCAAAATTTCGAACGGGCCCCGGGGTGGCGTCATGACATAATTATTAATTCTATTCTTTCGTAGGGTCATAAAGTATTGTATGAAAGTCTCCAAGACCGAATTTTAGATCCGATTAAGTGGTTCGACACATACTCAGTTTTTTCTCCGGCTCGGTGAACATACCCCTTTGGAAATACAGGCAAAATTTCGAACGGGCCCCGGGGTGGTGTCAGGGCATAATTATTGATCTGATTCTTTAAGGGGTCATAAAATATTGTATGGAAGTCTCCAAGACCGAATTTTGGATACGATTAAGTTGTTCGACCCTTACTCAGTTTTTTCTCCGGGTCGGTGAACATACCTCATTGGCAATACTGGAAAAATTTCGAATGAGCCGCTGGGTGGCGTCAGGGCATAATTATTGATCCGATTGTATCGTATGTTTATAAAATATTGTATGAAAGACTCCAAGACAGAATTTCTGATCCGATTCTGTGGTTCGACCCATACTCAGTTTTTTCTCGGGCTTGGTGAACATACCCCTTTGGCAATACTTGCAAAAATTTGAACGGGCCGCGGGATGGCGTCAGGGTATAATTATTGATCCGATTCTTTAGTATGTTTTTAAAATATTATATGGAAGTCTCCAATACCGAATTTCTGATCCGATTCATTGGTTCGAACCATACTCCGTTTTTTCTTCGGCTCGTTTAACATAACCCTTTGGCAATACTCGCAAAATTTCGAACGGGCCGCGAGGTGGCGTCAACGCATAATTATTGATTTGATTATTTAGTATGTTTTTAAAATATTATATGGATGTCTCCAATACCGAATTTATGATCCGATTCAGTGGTTCGACCCACACTCAGTTTTTTTCCGGCTCGGTGAACATATCCTTTTGGCAATACTTGCAAAATTTTGAACGGGCCTCGGAGTGGGGTCAGGGCATAATTATTGATCCGATTAACTCGTATGTTTATAAAATATTGTATGGAAGTCTCAAAGACCGAATTTCTAATCCGATTCGGTGGTTCGACCCATACTCAGTTTTTTCTCCGGCTCGGTGAACTTACCCCTTTGGTAATACTGGCAAAATTTCGAATGGGCCCCGAGGTGGCATCACGGCATAATTTTTAATCCGATTCTATCGTAGGGTCATAAAATATTGAATGGAAGTCTCTAAGACCGGAATTCTGATCCGATTCAGTGGTTCTACCCATACTAAGTTTTTTCTACTGCTTGGTGAACATACCCTTTTGGCAATACAGACAAAATTTCGAACGAGCCCCAGGGTGGCGTCAGGGCATAGCTATTGATCCGATTGTATCATTTGTGTATAAAATATTGTATGGAAGTCTCCAATACCGAATTTCTGATCCGATTTAGTGGTTCGACCCATACTCAGTTTTTCCTCCGGCTAGGTGAACATACCCCTTTGGAAATACTGGCAAAATTTCGAACGGGCCCCGGGGTGGCATCAGGGCATAATTTGTAATCCTATTCTTTCAAGGGGTCATAAAATATTGTATGGAAGTCTCAAAGACTGATTTTTTGATCCGATTTAGTGGTTCGACCCATACTCAGTTTTTTCTCCGGCTCGGTGAACATACCCTTTTGGCAATACTAGCAAAATTTTGGACGGGCCCCGGGGTGGCGTCAAGGCATAATTATTAATACGATTTTTTCGTGGGGTCATAAAATATTGTATGGAAGTCTCCAAGACCGAATTTTGGATTCGATTAAGTTGTTCGACCCTTACTCAGTTTTTTCTCCGAGTCGGTGAACATACCCCATTGGCAATACTGGCAAAATTTCGAATGAGTCGCGGGGTGGCGTCAGGGCATAATTATTTATCCGATTGTATCGTATGTTTATAAAATATTGTATGAAAGTCTCCAAGACAGAATTTTTGATCCGATTCTGTGGTTCGACCCATACTCAGTTTTTTCTCGGGCTTGGTGAACATACCCCTTTGGCAATACTTGTAAAAATTTGAACGGGCCGCGAGATGGCGTTAGGGCATAATTATTGATCCGATTCTTTAGTATGTTTTTAAAATATTATATGGAAGTCTCCAATACCGAATTTCTGATCCGATTCATTGGTTCGAACCATACTCCGTTTTTTCTTCGGCTCGTTTAACATAACCCTTTGGCAATACTGGCAAAATTTCGAACGGGCCGCGAGATAGCTTCAAGGCATAATTATTGATTCGATTATTTAGTATGTTTTTAAAATATTATATGGATGTCTCCAATACCGAATTTATGATCCGATTCAGTGGTTCGACCCATACTCATTGTTTCCTCCGGCTCAATGAACATACTCCTTTGGCAATACTTGCAAAATTTCGAACGAGCCCCGGCGTCGGGTCATGGCTTAATTATTGATCCGATTGTATCGTATGTTTATAAATATTTTATGAAAGTCTTAAATACCGAATTTCTGATCCGATTTAGTGGTTCTACCCATACTTAGTTTTTCCTCCGGCTAGGTGAACATACCCCTTTGGCAATACTAGCAAAATTTTGAACGGGCCCTGGGGTGGCGTCAAGGCATAATTATTAATACGATTTTTTCGTGGGGTTATAAAATATTGTATGGAAGTCTCCAAGACCGAATTTTGGATTCGTTTAACTCGTTCGACCCTTACTCAGTTTTTTCTCCGGGTCGGTGAACATACCCCTTTGGCAATACTGGCAAAATTTCTAATGAGCCGCGGGGTGGCCTCAGGGCTTAATTATTGATCCGATTGTATCGTATGTTTATTAAATATTGTATGGAAGTCTCCAAGACAGAATTTCTGATCCGATTCTGTGGTTCGACCCATACTCAGTTTTTTCTCGGGCTTGGTGAACATACCCCTTTGGCAATAAAGGCAAAATTTTGAACGGGCCGCGGGATGGCGTCAGGGCATAATTATTGATCCGATTCTTTAGAATGTTTTTAAAATATTAAATGGAAGTCTACAATAACGAATTTCTGATCCGATTCATTGGTTCGAACCATACTCCGTTTTTTTTTCGGCTCGTTTAACATAACTCTTTGGCAATACTCACAAAATTTCGAACGGGCCGCGAGGTGGCGTCAAGGCATAATTATTGATTCGATTATTTAGTATGTTTTTAAAATATTATATGGATATCTCCAATATCGAATTTCTGATCCGATTCAGTGGTTCGACCCATACTCAGTTTTTTTTCGGCTCGGTGAACATACCCCTTTGGCAATACTTGCAAAATTTCGAACGGGCCCCGGGGTGGGGTCAGGGCATAATTATTGATCTGATTCTTTCGTATGTTTATAAAATATTGTACGGAAGTCTCAAAGACCCAATTTCTAATGCGATTCGGTGGTTCGACCCACACTCAGTTTTTTCTCCGGCTCGGTGAACATACCCCTTTGGTAATACTGGCATAATTTCGAATGGGCCCCGGGGTGGCATAAGGGCATAATTTTTTATCCGATACTTTCGTAGGGTCATAAAATATTGAATGGAAGTCTCTAAGACCTAAATTCTGATCCGATTCAGTGGTTCGACCCATACTCAGTTTTTTCTACTGCTTGGTAAACATACCCTTTTGGCAATACAGACAAAATTTCAACGAGCCCTAGGGTGGCGTCAGGGCATAGTTATTGATCCGATTGTATCATATGTGTATAAAATATTGTATGGAAGTCTCCAATACCGAATTTCTGATCCGATTTAGTGGTTAGACCCATACTCAGTATTTCCTCCGGCTAGGTGAACATACCCCTTTGGAAATACTGGCAAAGTTTTAAACGGGCCCCGGGGAGGCATCAGGGCATAATTTGTAATCCTATTCGTTCAGGGGGTCATAAAATATTGTATGGAAGTCTCCAAGACCGATTTTTTGATCCGATTCAGTGGTTCGACCCATACTCAGTTTTTTCTCCGTCTCGGTGAACATACCCTTTTGGCAATACTAGCAAAATTTTGAACGGGCCCCGGGGTAGCGTCAAGGCATAATTATTAATACGATTTTTTCGTGGGGTCATAAAATATTGTATGGAAGTCTCCAAGACCGAATTTTGGATTCGATTAAGTTGTTCGACCCTTACTCAGTTTTTTCTCCGGGTCGGTGAACATACCCCTTTGGTAATACTGGCAAAATTTCGAATGGGCCCCGGGGTGGCATAAGGGCATAATTTTTTATCCGATACTTTCGTAGGGTCATAAAATATTGAATGGAAGTCTCTAAGACCTAAATTCTGATCCGATTCAGTGGTTCGACCCATACTTAGTTTTTTCTACTGCTTGGTAAACA
Source organism: Bidens hawaiensis (assembly GCF_021521415.1). Classification (NCBI taxonomy): domain Eukaryota; kingdom Viridiplantae; phylum Streptophyta; class Magnoliopsida; order Asterales; family Asteraceae; genus Bidens; species Bidens hawaiensis. The sequence continues at coordinate 481,697 of NW_027491279.1, forward strand.
TACCCTTTTGGCAATACAGACAAAATTTCAACGAGCCCTAGGGTGGCGTCAGGGCATAGTTATTGATCCGATTGTATCATATGTGTATAAAATATTGTATGGAAGTCTCCAATACCGAATTTCTGATCCGATTTAGTGGTTAGACCCATACTCAGTATTTCCTCCGGCTAGGTGAACATACCCCTTTGGAAATACTGGCAAAGTTTTGAACGGGCCCCGGGGAGGCATCAGGGCATAATTTGTAATCCTATTCGTTCAGGGGGTCATAAAATATTGTATGGAAGTCTCCAAGACCGATTTTTTGATCCGATTCAGTGGTTCGACCCATACTCAGTTTTTTCTCCGTCTCGGTGAACATACCGTTTTGGCAATACTAGCAAAATTTTGAACGGGCCCCGGGGTAGCGTCAAGGCATAATTATTAATACGATTTTTTCGTGGGGTCATAAAATATTGTATGGAAGTCTCCAAGACCGAATTTTGGATTCGATTAAGTTGTTCGACCCTTACTCAGTTTTTTCTCCGGGTCGGTGAACATACCCCTTTGGTAATACTGGCAAAATTTCGAATGGGCCCCGGGGTGGCATCAGGGCATAATTTTTAATCCAATTCTTTCGTAGGGTCATAAAATATTGAATGTAAGTCTCTAAGACCGAAATTCTAATCCGATTCAGTGGTTCGACCCATACTCAGTTTTTTCTACTGCTTAGTGAACATACCCTTTTGGCAATACAGACATAATTTCGAACGAGCCCCAGGGTGGCGTCAGGGCATAGTTATTGATCCGATTGTATCATATGTGTATAAAATATTGTATGGAAGTCTCCAATACCGAATTTCTGATCCGATTCAGTGGTTCAACCCATACTCAGTTTTTTCTCTGGCTCGGTGAACATACCCATTTGGCAATACAGGCAAAATTTTGAACGGCCCCAGGGTTGCGTCAAGGCATAATTATTAATACGATTCTTTCGTGGGGTCATAAAATATTGGATGGAGGTCTCCAAGACCGAATTTTTGATCTGATTAAGTTGTTCGACCCTTACTCAGTTTTTTCTCCGGGTCGGTGAACATACCCCTTTGGCAATACTGGAAAAATTTCGAATGAGCCGCGGGGTGGCGTCAGGGCATAATTATTGATCCGATTGTATCGTATGTTTATAAAATATTGTTAGAAAGTCTCCAAGACAGAATTTCTGATCCTATTATGTGGTTCGACACATACTCAGTTTTTTCTCCGGCTCGGTGAACATACCCCTTTGGCAATACTGGCAAAAATTCGAACGGGCCGCGGGTTGGCGTCAGGGCATAGTTATTGATCCGATTCTTTAGTATGTTTTTTAAATATTATATGGAAGTTTCCAATACCGAATTTCTGATCCGATTCATTGGTTCGAACCATACTCAGTTTTTTCTACGGCTCGATTAACATAAGCCTTTGGCAATACTGGCAAATTTTCGAACGGGCCGCGAGGTGGCGTCAAGGCATAATTATTGATTCGATTATTTAGTATGTTTTTAAAATATTATGTGGAAGTCTCCAATACCGAATTTCTGTTCCGATTCAGTGGTTCGACCCATACTCAGCTTTTTCTCCGGCTCGGTGAACATACCCCTTTGGCAATACTCGCAAAATTTTGAACGGTCCCCGGGGTGGCGTCAAGGCATAATTATTAATACGATTTTTTCGTGGGGTCATAAAGTATTGTATGGCAGTCTTTAAGACCGAATTTCTGATCTGATTAAGTTGTTCGACCCTTACTCAGTTTTTTCTCCGGCTCGGTGAACATACCACTTTGGCAATACAGGCAAAATTTCGAACGGGCCACGAGGTGGCGTCAGGACATAATTATTAATCCTATTATTTCGTAGGGTCATAAAGTATTGTATGAAAGTCTCCAAGACCGAATTTCTGATCCGATTCAAAGGTTCAACACATACTAAGTATTTTCTCCGGCTCGGTGAACATACCCCTTTGTCAATACAGGCAAAATTTCGAACGGGCGTCGGGGTGGTGTCGGGGCATAATTATTGAAACGATTCTTTCGTATGTTTATAAAATATTGTATGGAATTCTCAAAGACCGAATTTCATATCCGATTCGGTGGTTCGACCCATACTCAGCTTTTTCTCCGGCTCGGTGAACGTACCCCTTTGGCAATACTGGAAAAATTTCAAATGAGCCGCAGGGTGGCGTCAGGGCATAATTATTGATCCGATTATTTCGTAGGGTTATAAAATATTGTATGGAAGTCTCCAAGATCGAAATTCTGATCCGATTCAGTGGTTCGACCCATACTCTGTTTTTTCTCCGGCTCGGTGAATGTACCCCTTTGGCAATACTGGCAAAATTTTGAACGGGCCCCGGGGTGGCGTCAAGGCATAGTTATTAATACGATTTTTTTGTGGGGTCATAAAATATTATATGGAAGTCTTCAAGACCGAATTTCTGATCCGATTAAGTTGTTCGACCCTTACTCAGTTATTTCTCCGGCTCGGTGAACATACCCCTTTGGCAATACCGGCAAAATTTCGAACGGGCCCCGGGGTGGCGTCATGACATAATTATTAATCCTATTCTTTCGTAGGGTCATAAAGTATTGTATAAAAGTCTCGAAGACCGAATTTCTGATCCGATTCAGTGGTTCGACACATACTCAGTTTTTTCTCCGGCTCGGTGAACATACCCCTTTGGCAAATACAGGCAAAATTTCGAACGGGCCCCGGGGTGTTGTCAGGGCATAATTATTGATCCGATTCTTTCGTATGTTTATAAAATATTGTATGGAAGTCTCAAAGACCGAATTTCAGATCCGATTCGGTGGTTCGACCCAAACTCAGTTTTTTCTCCGGCTCGGTGAACATACCCCTTTGGCAAATACAGGCAAAATTTCGAACGGGCCCCGAGGTGGTGTATTGGCATAATTATTGATCCGATTCTTTCGTACGTTTATAAAATATTGTATGGAAGTCTCAAAGACCGAATTTCAGATCCGATTCGGTGGTTCGACCCAAACTCAGTTTTTTCTCTGGCTCGGTGAACATACCCCTTTGGCAATACTGGAAAATTTTCGAATGAGCCGCGGGGTGGCGTCATGGCATAATTATTGATACGATTCTTTCGTAGGGTTATAAAATATTGTATGGAAGTCTCCAAGACCGAAATTCTGATCCAATTCAGTGGTTCGACTCACACTCAGTTTTTTCTCCGGCTCGATGAACATACCCCTTTGGCAATACTTGCAAAATTTCTAATGAGCTAAGGGGTGGCGTCAGGGCATAATTATTGATCTGATTCTTTCGTAGGGTTATAAAATATTCTATGGAAAGTCTCCAAGACCGAATTTCCGATCCGATTCATTGGTTCGACCCATACTCAGTTTTTTCTCCGGCTCGTTTAACATAACCCTTCGGCAATACTGCAAAATTTCGAACGGGCCGCGAGATGGCGTCAAGGCATAAATATTGATCCGATTCTTTAGTATGTTTTTAAAAAATTATACGGAAGTCTCCAATACCGAATTTATGATCCGATTCAGTGGTTCGACGCATACTCAGTTTTTTCTCCGGCTCGGTGAACATACCCCTTTGGAAATACTGGCAAAATTTCGGATGGCCCCGGGGTGGCATCAGGGCATAATTTTTAATCCGATTCTTTCGTAGGGTCATAAATTATTGTATGAAAGTCTCCAAGACCGAATTTCTGATCCGATTCAGTGGTTCGACCCACATTCAGTTTTTTCTCCTAGTTGGTGAACATATCCCTTTGGCAATACGGGCAAAATTTGGAACGAGCCCCAGGGTGGCGTCAGGGCATAGTTATTGATCCGATTGTATCGTATGTGTATAAAATATTGTATGGAAGTCTCCAATACCGAATTTCTGATCCGATTCAGTGGTTCAACCCATACACAGTTTTTCTCGGGCTCGGTAAACATACCCTTTTGGCAATACTGGCAAAATTTTGAACGGGCCCCGGGGTGGCGTTAAGGCATAATTATTAATACGATTTTTTCGTGGTGTCATAAAAAATAGTATGGAAGTCTCCAAGACCGAATTTCTGATCTGATTAAGTTGTTCGACCCTTACTCAGTTTTTTCTCCGGCTCGGTGAACCTACCCCTTTGGCAATACAGGCAAAATTTCGAACGGGCCCCGAGGTGGCGTCAGGACATAATTATTAATCCTATTCTTTCGTAGGGTCATAAAGTATTGTATGAAAGTCTCCAAGACCGAATTTCTGATCCGATTCAGTGGTTCAACACATACTCTGTTTTTTATCCGGCTCGGTGAACATACCCTTATGGCAATTCAGGCAAAATTTCGAACAGGCCCCAAGGTGGCGTCAGGGCATAATTATTAATACGATTCTTTCGTGGGGTCATAAAATATTGTATGGAAGTCTCAAAGACCGAATTTTTTTTCCGATTAAGTTGTTCGACCGTTACTCAGTTTTTTCTCCGGGTCGGTGAACATACCCATTTGGCAATACTTGCAAAATTTTGAATGAGCCGCGGGGTGGCGTCAGGGCATAATTATTGATCCGATTGTATCGTATGTTTATAAAATATTTTAAGAAAGTCTCCAAGACAGAATTTCTGATCCGATTCTGTGGTTCGACCCATACTCAGTTTTTTCTCGGGCTCGGTGAACATACCCCTTTGGCAATACAGGCAAAAATTCGAACGGGCCGCGGGGTGGCGTCAGGAGATAATTATTGATCCGATTTTTTCGTATGTTTTTAAAATATTATATGGAAGTCTCCAATACCGAATTTCTGATCCGATTCATTGGTTCGAACCATACTCAGTTTTTTCTCCGGCTCGTTAAACATAACCCTTTGGCAATACTGGCAAAATTTTGAACGGTCCCCGGGGTGGCGTCAAGGCATAGTTATTAACACGATATTTTCGTGGGGTCATAAAATATTATATGGAAGTCTCCAAGACTGAATTTCTGATCCGATTAAGTTGTTCGACCCTTAATCAGTTTTTTCTCCGGCTCGGTGAACATACCTCTTTGGCAATACCGGCAAAATTTCGAACGGGCCCCGGGGTGGCGTCATGACATAATTATTAATTCTATTCTTTCGTAGGGTCATAAAGTATTGTATGAAAGTCTCCAAGACCGAATTTTAGATCCGATTAAGTGGTTCGACACATACTCAGTTTTTTCTCCGGCTCGGTGAACATACCCCTTTGGAAATACAGGCAAAATTTCGAACGGGCCCCGGGGTGGTGTCAGGGCATAATTATTGATCTGATTCTTTAAGGGGTCATAAAATATTGTATGGAAGTCTCCAAGACCGAATTTTGGATTCGATTAAGTTGTTCGACCCTTACTCAGTTTTTTATCCGGGTCGGTGAACATACCTCATTGGCAATACCGGAAAAATTTCGAATGAGCCGCTGGGTGGCGTCAGGGCATAATTATTGATCCGATTGTATCGTATGTTTATAAAATATTGTATGAAAGACTCCAAGACAGAATTTCTGATCCGATTCTGTGGTTCGACCCATACTCAGTTTTTTCTCGGGCTTGGTGAACATACCCCTTTGGCAATACTTGCAAAAATTTGAACGGGCCGCGGGATGGCGTCAGGGTATAATTATTGATCCGATTCTTTAGTATGTTTTTAAAATATTATATGGAAGTCTCCAATACCGAATTTCTGATCCGATTCATTGGTTCGAACCATACTCCGTTTTTTCTTCGGCTCGTTTAACATAACCCTTTGGCAATACTCGCAAAATTTCGAACGGGCCGCGAGGTGGCGTCAACGCATAATTATTGATTTGATTATTTAGTATGTTTTTAAAATATTATATGGATGTCTCCAATACCGAATTTATGATCCGATTCAGTGGTTCGACCCATACTCAGTTTTTTTCCGGCTCGGTGAACATATCCTTTTGGCAATACTTGCAAAATTTTGAACGGGCCCCGGAGTGGGGTCAGGGCATAATTATTGATCCGATTAACTCGTATGTTTATAAAATATTGTATGGAAGTCTCAAAGACCGAATTTCTAATCCGATTCGGTGGTTCGACCCATACTCAGTTTTTTCTCCGGCTCGGTGAACATACCCCTATGGTAATACTGGCAAAATTTCGAATGGGCCCCGAGGTGGCATCACGGCATAATTTTTAATCCGATTCTATCGTAGGGTCATAAAATATTGAATGGAAGTCTCTAAGACCGGAATTCTGATCCGATTCAGTGGTTCTACCCATACTAAGTTTTTTCTACTGCTTGGTGAACAACATACCCTTTTGGCAATACAGACAAAATTTCGAACGAGCCCCAGGGTGGCGTCAGGGCATAGCTATTGATCCGATTGTATCATTTGTGTATAAAATATTGTATGGAAGTCTCCAATACCGAATTTCTGATCCGATTTAGTGGTTCGACCCATACTCAGTTTTTCCTCCGGCTAGGTGAACATACCCCTTTGGAAATACTGGCAAAATTTCGAACGGGCCCCGGGGTGGCATCAGGGCATAATTTGTAATCCTATTCTTTCAAGGGGTCATAAAATATTGTATGGAAGTCTCAAAGACTGATTTTTTGATCCGATTTAGTGGTTCGACCCATACTCAGTTTTTTCTCCGGCTCGGTGAACATACCCTTTTGGCAATACTAGCAAAATTTTGAACGGGCCCCGGGGTGGCGTCAAGGCATAATTATTAATACGATTTTTTCGTGGGGTCATAAAATATTGTATGGAAGTCTCCAAGACCGAATTTTGGATTCGATTAAGTTGTTCGACCCTTACTCAGTTTTTTCTCCGAGTCGGTGAACATACCCCATTGGCAATACTGGCAAAATTTCGAATGAGTCGCGGGGTGGCGTCAGGGCATAATTATTTATCCGATTGTATCGTATGTTTATAAAATATTGTATGAAAGTCTCCAAGACAGAATTTTTGATCCGATTCTGTGGTTCGACCCATACTCAGTTTTTTCTCGGGCTTGGTGAACATACCCCTTTGGCAATACTTGTAAAAATTTGAACGGGCAGCGAGATGGCGTTAGGGCATAATTATTGATCCGATTCTTTAGTATGTTTTTAAAATATTATATGGAAGTCTCCAATACCGAATTTCTGATCCGATTCATTGGTTCGAACCATACTCCGTTTTTTCTTCGGCTCGTTTAACATAACCCTTTGGCAATACTGGCAAAATTTCGAACGGGCCGCGAGATAGCTTCAAGGCATAATTATTGATTCGATTATTTAGTATGTTTTTAAAATATTATATGGATGTCTCCAATACCGAATTTATGATCCGATTCAGTGGTTCGACCCATACTCATTGTTTCCTCCGGCTCAATGAACATACTCCTTTGGCAATACTTGCAAAATTTCGAACGAGCCCCGGCGTGGGGTCATGGCTTAATTATTGATCCGATTGTATCGTATGTTTATAAAATATTTTATGAAAGTCTTAAATACCGAATTTCTGATCCGATTTAGTGGTTCTACCCATACTTAGTTTTTCCTCCGGCTAGGTGAACATACCCCTTTGGCAATACTAGCAAAATTTTGAACGGGCCCTGGGGTGGCGTCAAGGCATAATTATTAATACGATTTTTTCGTGGGGTTATAAAATATTGTATGGAAGTCTCCAAGACCGAATTTTGGATTCGTTTAACTCGTTCGACCCTTACTCAGTTTTTTCTCCGGGTCGGTGAACATACCCCTTTGGCAATACTGGCAAAATTTCGAATGAGCCGCGGGGTGGCGTCAGGGCTTAATTATTCATCCGATTGTATCGTATGTTTATTAAATATTGTATGGAAGTCTCCAAGACAGAATTTCTGATCCGATTCTGTGGTTCGACCCATACTCAGTTTTTTCTCGGGCTTGGTGAACATACCCCTTTGGCAATAAAGGCAAAATTTTGAACGGGCCGCGGGATGGCGTCAGGGCATAATTATTGATCCGATTCTTTAGAATGTTTTTAAAATATTAAATGGAAGTCTACAATACCGAATTTCTGATCCGATTCATTGGTTCGAACCATACTCCGTTTTTTCTTCGGCTCGTTTAACATAACTCTTTGGCAATACTCACAAAATTTCGAACGGGCCGCGAGGTGGCGTCAAGGCATAATTATTGATTCGATTATTTAGTATGTTTTTAAAATATTATATGGATATCTCCAATATCGAATTTCTGATCCGATTCAGTGGTTCGACCCATACTCAGTTTTTTTCCGGCTCGGTGAACATACCCCTTTGGCAATACTTGCAAAATTTCGAACGGGCCCCGGGGTGGGGTCAGGGCATAATTATTGATCTGATTCTTTCGTATGTTTATAAAATATTGTACGGAAGTCTCAAAGACCCAATTTCTAATGCGATTCGGTGGTTCGACCCACACTCAGTTTTTTCTCCGGCTCGGTGAACATACCCCTTTGGTAATACTGGCATAATTTCGAATGGGCCCCGGGGTGGCATAAGGGCATAATTTTTTATCCGATACTTTCGTAGGGTCATAAAATATTGAATGGAAGTCTCTAAGACCTAAATTCTGATCCGATTCAGTGGTTCGACCCATACTCAGTTTTTTCTACTGCTTGGTAAACATACCCTTTTGGCAATACAGACAAAATTTCAACGAGCCCTAGGGTGGCGTCAGGGCATAGTTATTGATCCGATTGTATCATATGTGTATAAAATATTGTATGGAAGTCTCCAATACCGAATTTCTGATCCGATTTAGTGGTTAGACCCATACTCAGTATTTCCTCCGGCTAGGTGAACATACCCCTTTGGAAATACTGGCAAAGTTTTGAACGGGCCCCGGGGAGGCATCAGGGCATAATTTGTAATCCTATTCGTTTAGGGGGTCATAAAATATTGTATGGAAGTCTCCAAGACCGATTTTTTGATCCGATTCAGTGGTTCGACCCATACTCAGTTTTTTCTCCGTCTCGGTGAACATACCCCTTTGGCAATACTAGCAAAATTTTGAACGGGCCCCGGGGGTAGCGTCAAGGCATAATTATTAATACGATTTTTTCGTGGGGTCATAAAATATTGTATGGAAGTCTCCAAGACCGAATTTTGGATTCGATTAAGTTGTTCGACCCTTACTCAGTTTTTTCTCCGGGTCGGTGAACATACCCCTTTGGTAATACTGGCAAAATTTCGAATGGGCCCCGGGGTGGCATCAGGGCATAATTTTTAATCCGATTCTTTCGTAGGGTCATAAAATATTGAATGTAAGTCTCTAAGACCGAAATTCTAATCCGATTCAGTGGTTCGACCCATACTCAGTTTTTTCTACTGCTTAGTGAACATACCCTTTTGGCAATACAGACATAATTTCGAACGAGCCCAGGGTGGCGTCAGGGCATAGTTATTGATCCGATTGTATCATATGTGTATAAAATATTGTATGGAAGTCTCCAATACCGAATTTCTGATCCGATTCAGTGGTTCAACCCATACTCAGTTTTTTCTCCGGCTCGGTGAACATACCACTTTGGCAATACTTTCAAAATTTTGAACGGGCCCCGGGGTGGTGTCAAGGCATAATTATTAATACGATTTTTTCGTGGGGTCATAAAATATTGTATGGAATTCTCCAAGAGTGAATTTATGATCCGATTTAGTTGTTCGACTCTTACTCAGTTTTTTATCCGGCTCGGTGAACATACCCCTTTGGCAATAAAGACAAAATTTCGAACGGGCCCTGGGGTGGCGTCAGGACATAATTATTAATCCTATTCTTTCGTAGGGTTATAAAGTATTGTATGAAAGTCTCCAAGACCGAATTTCTGATCTGATTCAGTGGTTCGACACACACTCAGTTTTTCTCCGGCTCGGTGAACATACCTCTTTGGCAATACAGGCAAAATTTTGCATGTGCCCTGGTGTGGCGTCAGGGCATAATTATTAATCCGATTCTTTCGTTGGGTCATAAAGTATTGTATGGTAGTCTCCAAGACCGAATTTCTGAACCGATTCAGTGGTTCGACCCATACTCAGTTTTTTCTCCGGCTCGGTGAACGTACCCTTTTGGCAATACATGCAAAATTTCGAAAGAGCCCCGGGGTGGCGTCAGGGCATAAATATTGATCCGATTATTTCGTATGTTTATAAAATATTGTATGGATGTCTCCAACACCGAATTTCTGATTCGATTCAGTGGTTCGACCCATACACGTTTTTCTCCGGCTCGGTGAACGTATCTCTTTGGCAATACAGGCAAATTTTCAAACGAGCCCCGGGGTGGCGTCAAGGCATAAATATTGATCCAATTCTTTCGTATATTTATAAAATATTGTATGGAAGTCTCCAAAACCGAATTTCTGATCCGATTCTGTGGTTCGACCCATACTCAGTTTTTTCTCCGGTTCGTTGAACCCTTGGGCAATGCAGGCAAATTTTCGAACGGGACCCGGGGTGGGGTCAGGGCATAAATATTGATCCGATTCTTTCGTATGTTTATAAAATATTGTATGGAAGTCTCAAAGACCGAATTTCAAATCCGATTCGGTGGTTCGACCCATACTCAGTTTTTTCTCCGGCTCTGTGAACATACCCATTTGATAATACTGGCAAAAATTCGAATGAGCCGCGAGGTGACGTCAGGCATAATTATTGATACGGTTCTTTCGTAGGGTTATAAAATATTGAATGGAAGTCTCTAAGACCGAAATTTTGATCCGATTCAGTGGTTCGACCATACTCAGTTTTTTCTACTGCTTGGTGAACATACCCCTTTGGCAATACAGACAAAATTTCGAACGAGCCCCAGGGTGGCGTCAGGGCATAGTTATTGATCAGATTGTATCGTATGTGTATAAAATATTGTATGGAAGTCTGCAATACCGAATTTCTGATCCGATTCAGTGGTTCAACCCATATTCAGTTTTTTCTCCGGCTCGGTGAACATACCCCTTTGGCAATACTAGCAAAATTTTGAACGGGCCCCGGGGTGGAGTCAAGGCATAATTATTAATACGATTTTTTCGTGGGGTCATAAAATATTGTATGGAAGTCTCCAAGACCGAATATTAGATCCGATTAAGTTGTTCGACCCTTACTCAGTTTTTTATCCGGCTCGGTGAACATACCCCTTTGGCAATAAAGGCAAAATTTGGAACGGGCCCCGGGGTAGCGTCAGGACATAATTATTAATCATATTCTTTCGTAGGGTCATTAAGTATTGTATGGAAGTTTCCAAGAACGAATTTCTAATCCGATTCAGTGGTTCGACCCATACTTAGTTTTTTCTCCGGCTCGGTAACATACCCCTTTGGCAATACAGGCAAAATTTCGAACGGGCCCCGGGGTGGTGTCAGGGCATAATTTTTGATCCGATTCTTTCGTATGTTTATAAAATATTGAATGAAAGTCTCCAAGACCGAATTTCTGATCCAATTCAGTGGTTCGACCCATACTCAGTTTTTTCTTCGTCTTGGTGAACTTACCCCTTTGGCAATATATGCAAAATTTCTAACGAGCCCCGGGGTGGCGTCAGGCCATAGTTATTGATTAGATTGTATCGTATGTTTATAAAATATTGTATGGAAGTTTCAAGACCGAATTTCTGATCCGATTCAGTGGTTCGACCCATACTAAGTTTTTTCTCCGGCTCGGGGAACATAATCCTTTGGCAATACAGGCAAAATTTCGAACGAGCCCCATGGTGGCGTCCTGGCATAAATATTGATCCGATTCATTCGTATGTTTATAAAATATTGTATGGAAGTTTCCAAGACCAAATTTCTGATCCAATTCATTGGTTCGACTCATACTCAGTTTTTTCTCCGTCCCGGTTAACATACCCCTTTCGCAATACAGGCAAATTTTCAAACGAGCCCCGGGGTGGCGTCAGGGCATCAATATTGATCTGATTCTTTCGTATATTTATAAAATATTGTATTGAAGTCTCCAAGACCAAATTTCTGATCCGATTCTGTGGTTCGACCCATACTAAGTTTTTCTCCAGCTCGGTGAATGTACCCCTTTGGCAATACAGGCAATTTTTCGAACGAGCCCCGGGGTGGCGTCAAGGCATAAATATTGATCCGATTCTTTCGTATGTTAACAAAATATTTTATGGAAGTCTCCAAGACCGAATTTCTGATCCGATTCAGTGGTTCGACCCATACTCAGGATTTTCTCCGGCTCGGTGAATGTACCCCTTTGGCAATACAAGCAAATTTTCGAACAAGTCCCGGGGTGGCGTCAAGGCATAAATATTGATCCGATTCTTTCGTATGTTTATAAAATAATGTATGAAAATCTCCAAGACCGAATTTCTGATCCAATTCGACCCATACACAGTTTTTCTGCGTCTCGGTGAACTTACCCCTTTGCCAATATATGCAAAATTTCTAACGGGCCCCGGGGTGGCATCAGGGCATAGTTATTTTTCCGATTGTATCGTATGTTTATAAAATATTGTATGGAAGTTTCCAAGACCGAATTACTAATCCGATTCAATGGTTCGACCCATACTTAGTTTTTTCTCCGGCTCGGTGAACTTACCCCTTTGGCAATACAGGCAAAATTTTCGAACGAGCCCCGGGGTGGCGTCAAGGCATAAATATTGATCCAATTCTTTCGTATGTTTATAAAATATTGTATGGAAGTCTCCAAGACCGAATTTCTGATCCGATTCTGTGGTTCAACCCATACTCAGTTTTTTCTCCGGCTCGGTGAACATACCACTTTGGCAATACTTTCAAAATTTTGAACGGGCCCCGGGGTGGTGTCAAGGCATAATTATTAATACGATTTTTTCGTGGGGTCATAAAATATTGTATGGAATTCTCCAAGAGTGAATTTATGATCCGATTTAGTTGTTCGACTCTTACTCAGTTTTTTATCCGGCTCGGTGAACATACCCCTTTGGCAATAAAGACAACATTTCGAACGGGCCCTGGGGTGGCGTCAGGACATAATTATTAATCCTATTCTTTCGTAGGGTTATAAAGTATTGTATGAAAGTCTCCAAGACCGAATTTCTGATCTGATTCAGTGGTTCGACACACATTCAGTTTTTCTCCGGCTCGGTGAACATACCTCTTTGGCAATACAGGCAAAATTTTGCATGTGCCCTGGTGTGGCGTCAGGGCATAATTATTAATCCGATTCTTTCGTTGGGTCATAAAGTATTGTATGGTAGTCTCCAAGACCGAATTTCTGAACCGATTCAGTGGTTCGACCCATACTCAGTTTTTTCTCCGGCTCGGTGAACGTACCCTTTTGGCAATACATGCAAAATTTCGAAAGAGCCCCGGGGTGGCGTCAGGGCATAAATATTGATCCGATTATTTCGTATGTTTATAAAATATTGTATGGATGTCTCCAACACCGAATTTCTGATTCGATTCAGTGGTTCGACCCATACACGTTTTTCTCCGGCTCGGTGAACGTATCTCTTTGGCAATACAGGCAAATTTTCAAACGAGCCCCGGGGTGGCGTCAAGGCATAAATATTGATCCAATTCTTTCGTATATTTATAAAATATTGTATGGAAGTCTCCAAAACCGAATTTCTGATCCGATTCTGTGGTTCGACCCATACTCAGTTTTTTCTCCGGTTCGTTGAACCCTTGGGCAATGCAGGCAAATTTTCGAACGGGACCCGGGGTGGGGTCAGGGCATAAATATTGATCCGATTCTTTCGTATGTTTATAAAATATTGTATGGAAGTCTCAAAGACCGAATTTCAAATCCGATTCGGTGGTTCGACCCATACTCAGTTTTTTCTCCGGCTCTGTGAACATACCCATTTGATAATACTGGCAAAAATTCGAATGAGCCGCGAGGTGACGTCAGGCATAATTATTGATACGGTTCTTTCGTAGGGTTATAAAATATTGAATGGAAGTCTCTAAGACCGAAATTTTGATCCGATTCAGTGGTTCGACCATACTCAGTTTTTTCTACTGCTTGGTGAACATACCCCTTTGGCAATACAGACAAAATTTCGAACGAGCCCCAGGGTGGCGTCAGGGCATAGTTATTGATCAGATTGTATCGTATGTGTATAAAATATTGTATGGAAGTCTGCAATACCGAATTTCTGATCCGATTCAGTGGTTCAACCCATATTCAGTTTTTTCTCCGGCTCGGTGAACATACCCCTTTGGCAATACTAGCAAAATTTTGAACGGGCCCCGGGGTGGAGTCAAGGCATAATTATTAATACGATTTTTTCGTGGGGTCATAAAATATTGTATGGAAGTCTCCAAGACCGAATATTAGATCCGATTAAGTTGTTCGACCCTTACTCAGTTTTTTATCCGGCTCGGTGAACATACCCCTTTGGCAATAAAGGCAAAATTTGGAACGGGCCCCGGGGGTAGCGTCAGGACATAATTATTAATCATATTCTTTCGTAGGGTCATTAAGTATTGTATGGAAGTTTCCAAGAACGAATTTCTAATCCGATTCAGTGGTTCGACCCATACTTAGTTTTTTCTCCGGCTCGGTAACATACCCCTTTGGCAATACAGGCAAAATTTCGAACGGGCCCCGGGGTGGTGTCAGGGCATAATTTTTGATCCGATTCTTTCGTATGTTTATAAAATATTGAATGAAAGTCTCCAAGACCGAATTTCTGATCCAATTCAGTGGTTCGACCCATACTCAGTTTTTTCTTCGTCTTGGTGAACTTACCCCTTTGGCAATATATGCAAAATTTCTAACGAGCCCCGGGGTGGCGTCAGGCCATAGTTATTGATTAGATTGTATCGTATGTTTATAAAATATTGTATGGAAGTTTCAAGACCGAATTTCTGATCCGATTCAGTGGTTCGACCCATACTAAGTTTTTTCTCCGGCTCGGGGAACATAATCCTTTGGCAATACAGGCAAAATTTCGAACGAGCCCCATGGTGGCGTCCTGGCATAAATATTGATCCGATTCATTCGTATGTTTATAAAATATTGTATGGAAGTTTCCAAGACCAAATTTCTGATCCAATTCATTGGTTCGACTCATACTCAGTTTTTTCTCCGTCCCGGTTAACATACCCCTTTCGCAATACAGGCAAATTTTCAAACGAGCCCCGGGGTGGCGTCAGGGCATCAATATTGATCTGATTCTTTCGTATATTTATAAAATATTGTATTGAAGTCTCCAAGACCAAATTTCTGATCCGATTCTGTGGTTCGACCCATACTAAGTTTTTCTCCAGCTCGGTGAATGTACCCCTTTGGCAATACAGGCAATTTTTCGAACGAGCCCCGGGGTGGCGTCAAGGCATAAATATTGATCCGATTCTTTCGTATGTTAACAAAATATTTTATGGAAGTCTCCAAGACCGAATTTCTGATCCGATTCAGTGGTTCGACCCATACTCAGGATTTTCTCCGGCTCGGTGAATGTACCCCTTTGGCAATACAAGCAAATTTTCGAACAAGTCCCGGGGTGGCGTCAAGGCATAAATATTGATCCGATTCTTTCGTATGTTTATAAAATAATGTATGAAAATCTCCAAGACCGAATTTCTGATCCAATTCGACCCATACACAGTTTTTCTGCGTCTCGGTGAACTTACCCCTTTGCCAATATATGCAAAATTTCTAACGGGCCCCGGGGTGGCATCAGGGCATAGTTATTTTTCCGATTGTATCGTATGTTTATAAAATATTGTATGGAAGTTTCCAAGACCGAATTACTAATCCGATTCAATGGTTCGACCCATACTTAGTTTTTTCTCCGGCTCGGTGAACTTACCCCTTTGGCAATACAGGCAAAATTTTCGAACGAGCCCCGGGGTGGCGTCAAGGCATAAATATTGATCCAATTCTTTCGTATGTTTATAAAATATTGTATGGAAGTCTCCAAGACCGAATTTCTGATCCGATTCTGTGGTTCAACCCATACTCAGTTTTTTCTCCGGCTCGGTGTACGTACCCCTTGGGCAATGCAGGCAAATTTTCTAACGAGCCCCGGGGTGGCGTCAAGGCATAAATATTGATCTGATTCTTTCGTATGTTTATATATTATTGTATGGAGGTCTCCAAGACCGAATTTATGATTCGATTCAGTGGTTCGGCCCATACTCAGTTTTTTCTCCGGCTCGGTGAACATACCCTTTCGGGAATACCGGCAAAATTTCGAACGGACCCCGGGGTGGCGTCAGGGCATAACTATTTATACGGTTATTTCGTGGGGTCATAAAGTATTGTATGAGAGATTCCAAAGACCGAATTTCTGATCCGATCAATTGGTTCGACCCATACTCAGTTTTTTCTCCGGCTCGGTGAACGTTCCCCTTTGGCAATATAGGCAGAATTTCGAACGGGCCCCGGGGTGGTGTCACGGCATAATTATTGATCCGATTCTGTCGTATGTTTATAAAATATTGTATGGAAGTCTCCAAGACGAATTTATGGTCCGATTCAGTGGTTCGACCCATACTCAGTTTTTTATCCGGCTCGGTGAACATACCCATTTGGCGTTACTGGCAAATTTTCGAATGGGCCCCGATGTGGCGTCAGGGCATAATTATTGACCCGATTCTTTCGTATGTTTATAAAATATTGTATGAAAGTCTCTTAGACGAATTTCTGATCAGATTCAGTGGTTCGACCCATACTCAGTTTTTTCTCCGGCTCGGTGAACATAATCCTTTGGCAATACAGGCAAAACTTCGAACGATCCCCGGGGTGGCGTCAGGGCATAAATATTGATCCGATTCATTCATATGTTTATAAAATATTGTATGGAAGTCTCCAAGACCGAATTTCTGATCCGATTCGACCCATACTCTGTTTTTTCTCCGTCTCGGTGAACTTACCCCTTTGGCAATATATGCAAAATTTCTAACGGGCCCCGGGGTGGCGTCAGGGCATAGTTATTGTTCCGATTGTATCGTATGTTTATAAAATATTGTATGGAGGTTTCCAAGACCGAATTTCTAATCCTATTCAGTGGTTCGACCCATACTTAGTTTTTTCTCCGGCTCGGTGAACATAACCTTTTGGCAACACAGGCAAAACTTCGAACGAGCCCCGGGGTGGCGTCAGGGCATAAATATTATTCGATTCTTTCGTATGTTTATAAAATATTGTATGGAAGTCTTCAAGACCGAATTTCTGATCTGATTCAGTGGTTCGACCCATACTCATTTTTTTCTCCAGCTCGGTGAACATACCCCTTTGACAATACAGGCAAATTTTCGAACGAGCCCCGGGGTGGCGTCAGGGCATAAATATTGATCCGATTCTTTCGTATGTTTATAAAATATTGTATGGAATTCTCTAAGACCGAATTTCTGATCCGATTCAGTGGTTCGACCCATACTTAGTTTTTTCTCCGGCTCGGTGAACATACCCCTTTGGCAATAATGGCAAAATTTCAAACGGACCCCGGGATGGCGTCTGGGCATAATTATTGATACGGTTCTTTCTTGGGGTCATAAAGTATTGTATGAGAGATTCCAAAGACCGAATTTCTGATCCGATTAATTGTTTCGACCCATACTCAGTTTTTTCTCCGGCTCGGTGAAATACCCCTTTGGGAATACAGGCAGAATTTCGAACTGGCCCCAGGGTGGTGTCAGGGCATAATTATTGATCCGATTCTTTCGTATGTTAATAAAATATTGTATGGAAGTCTCCAAGACGAATTTATGATCCGATTCAGTGGTTCAACCCATACTCAGTTTTTTCTCTGGCTCGGTGAACATACCCCATTGGCAATACTGGCAAAATTTCGAACGGGCCCCGGTGTGGCGTCAGGGCATAATTATTGATCCGATTCTTTCGTATGTTTATAAAATATTGTATGAAAGTCTCTCAGACGAATTTCTTAACCAATTCAGTGGTTCGACCCTTACTCAGTTTTTTCTCCGGCTCGGTGAACTTGCCCCTTTGGCAATACTTGCAAAATTTCCAACGGGCCCCGGGGTGGCGTTAGGTTATAATTATTGATCCGATTGTATCGTATGTTTAATAAATAATATATGAAAGTCTCTTAGACGAATTTCTGATCCAATACAGTGGTTCGACCCATACTCAGTTTTTTCTCCGGCTCGGTGAACATGCCCCTTTGCAAATACTTGCAAAATTTCGAACGGGCCCCGGGATGGCGTTAGGGTATAATTATTGATCCGATTGTATCGTATGTTTATAAAATAATGTATAAAGGTCTCCAAGACCGAATTTTTGATCCAATTCGACCCATACTCAGTTTTTCTCCGTCTCGGTGAACTTACCCCTTTGGCAATATAAGCAAAATTTTTATCGGGCCCGGGGTGGCGTCAGGGAATAGTTATTGTTCCGATTGTACCGTATGTTTATAAAATATTGTATGGAAGTTTCCAAGACCAAATTTCTAATCCTATTCAGTGGTTTGACCCATACTTAGTTTTTTCTCCGGCTCGGTGAACATAACCTTTTGGCAACACAGGCAAAATTTCGAACGAGCCCCGGGGTAGCGTAAGGGCATAAATATTGATCCGATTCTTTCGTATGATTATAAAATATTGTATCGAATTTTTCAAGACCGAATTTCTGATCCGATTCAGTGGTTCGACCCATACTCAATTTTTCTCCGGCTCGGTAAACATACCCCTTTAGCAATACTGGCAAAAATTCGAACGGGCCCCGGTGTGGCGTCAGGGCATAATTATTGATCCGATTCTTTCGTATGTTTATAAAATATTGTATGAAAGTCTCTTAGACGAATTTCTGATCCAATTCAGTGGTTCGACCCTTAGTCAGTTTTTTCTCTGGCTCGGTGAACATACCCCATTGGCAATACAGGCAAAATTTCGAACGGGCCCCGGTGTGGCGTCAGGGCATAATTATTGATCCGATTCTATCGTATGTTTATAAAATATTGTATGAAAGTCTCTTAGACGAATTTCTGATCCAATTCAGTGGTTCGACCCATACACAGTTTTTTCTCCGGCTCGGTGAACATGCCCCTTTGGCAATACTTGCACAATTTGGAACGGGCCAAGGGGTGTCGTTAGGGTATAATTATTGTTCGATTGTATCGTATGTTTATAAAATGATGTATGAAAGTCTCCAAGACCGAATTTCTGACCCAATTCGACCCATACTCAGTTTTTTCTCCGTCTCGGTGAACTTACCCCTTTGGCAATATATGCAAAATTTCTAACGGGCCCCGGGGTGGCGTCAGGGCATGGTTATTGTTCCGATTGTATCGTATGTTTATTAAATATTGTATGGAAGTTTCCAAGACCGAATTTCTAATCCGATACAGTGGTTCGACCCATACTTAGTTTTTTCTCCGGCTCGGTGAACATAACCTTTTGGCAACATAGGCAAAATTTCGAACGAGCCCTGAGGTGGCGTCAGGGCATAAATATTGATCCGATTCTTTCGTATGATTATAAAATATTGTATGGAAGTCTTCAAGACCGAATTTCTGATCCGATTCAGTGGTTCGACCCATACTAATTTTTTTCTCCGGCTCGGTGAACATACCCCTTTGACAATACAGGCAAATTTTCGAACGAGCCACGGGGTGGCGTCAGGGCATAAATATTGATCCGATTCTATCGTATGTTTATAAAATATTGTATGGAAGTCTCTAAGACCGAATTTCTGATCCGATTCAGTGGTTCGACCCATACTTAGTTTTTTCTCCGGCTCGTTGAACATACCCCTTTGGCAATACTGGCAAAATTTCGAACGGACCTCGGGATGGCGTCAGGGCATAATTATTGATACGGTTCTTTCTTGGGGTCATAAAGTATTGTATGAGAGATTCCAAAGACCGAATTTCTGATCCGATTAATTGGTTCGACCCATACTTAGTTTTTTCTCTGGCTCGGTGAACATACCTCTTTGGCAATACAGGCAGAATTTCGAACGGGCCCCGGGGTGGTGTCAGGGCATAATTATTGATCCGATTCTTTCGTATGTTTATAAAATATTGTATGGAAGTCTCCAAGACGAATTTATGATCCGATTCAGTGGTTCGACCCATACTCAGTTTTTTCTCCGGCTCGGTGAACATACCCCTTTGGAAATACTGGCAAAATTTCGAACGGGCCCCGGTGTGGCGTCATGGCAAAATTATTTATCCGATTCTTTCGTATGTTTATAAAATATTGTATGAAAGTCTCTTAGACGAATTTCTGAACCAATTCAGTGGTTCGACCCTTACTCAGTTTTTTCTCCGACTCGGTGAACATGCCCCTTTGGCAATACATGCAAAATTTCGAACGGGCCCCGGGGTGGCGTTAGGGTATAATTATTGATCCGATTGTATCGTATGTTTATAAAATAATGTATGAAAGTCTCTTAGACGAATTTCTGATCCAATTCAGTGGTTCGACCCAAACTCAGTTTTTTCTCCAGCTCGGTGAACATGCCCCTTTGGAAATACTTGCAAAATTTCGAACGGGCCCCGGGGTGGCGTTAGGGTATAATTATTGATCCGATTGTATCGTATGTTTATAAAATAATGTATGAATGTCTCCAAGACCGAATTTCTGATCCAATTCGACCCATACTCAGTTTTTTCTCCGTCTCGGTGAACTTACCCCTTTGGCAATATAAGCAAAATTTTTATCGGGCCCGGGGTGGCGTCAGGGCATTGTTATTGTTCCGATTGTATCGTATGTTTATAAAATATTGTATGGAAGTTTCCAAGACCGAATTTCTAATCCGATTCAGTGGTTCGACCCACACTTAGTTTTTTCTCCGGCTCTGTGAACATAACCTTCGGCAACACAGGCAAAATTTCGAACGAGCCCCGGGGTGGCGTCAGGGCATAAATAATGATCCGATTCTTTCGTATGATTATAAAATATTGTATGGAAGTCTTCAAGACCGAATTTCTGATCCGATTCAGTTGTTCGACCCATAATCATTTTTTTCTCCGGCTCGGTGAACATACCCCTTTGACAATACAGGCAAATTTTTGAACGAGCCCCGGGGTGGCGTCAGGGCATAAATATTGATCCGATTCTATCGTATGTTTATAAAATATTGTATGGAAGTCTCCAAGACCGAATTTCTGATCCGATTCAGTGGTTCGACCCATACTTAGTTTTTTCTCCGGCTCGGTGAACATACCCCTTTGGCAAGACTGGCAAAATTTCGAACGGACCTCGGGGTGGCGTCAGGGCATAATTATTGATACGGTTCTTTCATGGGGTCATAAAGTATTGTATGAGAGATTCCAAAGACCGAATTTCTGATCCGATTAATTGGTTCGACCCATACTCAGTTTTTTCTCCGGCTCGGTGAACATACCCCTTTGGTAATACAGGCAGAATTTCGAACGGGCCCCGGGGTGGTGTCAGGGCATAATTATTGATCCGATTCTCTCGTATGTTTATAAAATATTGCATGGAAGTCTCCAAGACGAATTTATGATCCGATTCAGTGGTTCGACCCATACTCAGTTTTTTCTCCGGCTTGGTGAACATACCCCTTTGGCAATACTGGCAAAATTTCGAACGGGCCCCGGTGTGGCGTCAGGGCATAATTATTGATCCGATTCTTTCGTATGTTTATAAAATATTGTATGAAAGTTTCTTAGACGAATTTCTGATCCAATTCAGAGGTTCGACCCTTACTCAGTTTTTTCCCTGGCTCGGTGAACATACCCCTTTGGCAATACAGGCAAAATTTTGAACGGGCCCCGGTGTGGTGTCAGGGCATAGTTATTGATCCGATTCTTTCGTATGTTTATAAGATATTGTATGAAAGTCTCTTAGACCAATTTCTGATCCAATTCAGTGGTTCGACCCATACTCAGTTTTTTCTCCGGCTAGGTAAACATGCCCCTTTGGCAATACTAACAAAATTTCGAACCGGCCCCTGGGTGGCGTTAGGGTATACTTATTGATCCGATTGTACCGTATGTTTATAAAATAATGTATGAAAGTCTCCAAGACCGAATTTTTGATCCAATTCGACCCATACTAAGTTTTTTCTCCGTCTCGGTGAACTTAACCCTTCGGAAATATATGCAAAATTTCTAACGGGCCCCGGGGTGGCGTCAGGGCATAGTTATTGTTCCGATTGTATCGTATGTTTAGAAAATATTGTATGGAAGTTTCCAAGACCGAATTTCTAATCCGATTCAGTGGTTCGACCCATACTTAGTTTTTTTCTCCGGCTCGGTGAAAATAACCCTTTGGCAACACAGGCAAAATTTCGAACGAGCCCCGGTGTGGCGTCAGGGCATAAATATTGATCCGATTCTTTCGTATGTTTATAAAATATTGTATGGAAGTTTGCAAGACCGAATTTCTGATCCGATTCAGTGGTTCGAACCATACTCAGTTTTTTCTCCGGCTTGGTGAACATACCCCTTTGGCAATACTTGCAAAATTTCGAACGGACCCCGCGGTGGCGTCAGGGCATAATTATTGATCCGATTCTTTCTTATGTTTATAAAATATTGTATGAAAGTCTCTTTGACGAATTTCTGATCCAATTCAGTGGTTCGACCCATACTCAGTTTTTTCTCCGGCTCGGTGAACATGCCCCTTTGGCAATACTTGCAAAATTTCGAACTGGCCCCGGGGTGTCGTTAGGGTATAATTATTGATCCGATTGTATCGTATGTTTATAAAATGATGTATGAAAGTCTCCAAGACCGAATTTCTGATCCAATTCGACCCATACTCAGTTTTTTCTCCGTCTCGGTGAACTTACCCCTTTGGCAATATATGTAAAATTTCTAACGGGCCCCGGGGTGGCTTCAGGGCATGGTTATTGTTCCGATTGTATCGTATGTTTATAAAATAATGAATGAAAGTCTCCAAGACCTAATTTCTGATCCAATTCGACCCATACTAAGTTTTTTCTCCGTCTCGGTGAACTTACCCCTTTGGCAATATAGGCAAAATTTCTAACGGGCCCCGGGGTGGCGTCAGGGCATAGTTATTGTTCCGATTGTATCGTATGTTTATAAAATATTGTATGGAAGTTTCTAAGACCGAATTTCTAATCCGATTCAGTGTCTCGACCCATACTTAGTTTTTTCTCCGGCTCGGTGAACATAACCTTTTGGCAACACAGGCAAAATTTCGAACGAGCCCCGGGGTGGCGTCAGGGCATAAATATTGATCCGATTCTTTCGTATGTTTATAAAATATTGTATGGAAGTCTTCAAGACCGAATTTCTGATCCGATTCAGTGGTTCGACCCATACTCATTTTTTTCTTCGGCTCGGTGAACATACCCCTTTGACAATACAGGCAAATTTTCGAACGAGCCCCGGGTTGGCGTCAGGGCATAAATATTGATCCGATTCTATCGTATGTTTATAAAATATTGTATGGAAGTCTCCAAGACCGAATTTCTGATCCGATTCAGTTGTTCGACCCATACTTAGTTTTTTCTCCGGCTCGGTGAACATACCCCTTTGGCAATACTGGCAAAATTTCGAACGGACCCCGGGGTGGCGTCAGGGCATAATTATTGATACGGTTCTTTCTTGGGGTCATAAAGTATTGTATGAGAGATTCCAAACACCGAATTTCTGATCCGATTAATTGGTTCGACCCATACTCAGTTTTTTCTCCGGTGTAACATCCTAAAATTTATAATGTTGAATAAAGAAAGTTATGTTAGTGATTTCGCGTTTTTAATTATTAATATCGAGTAGGAGCGGGTCATGGACTTGGATTAATTGAGATAGGATAAATGAGAATGGGATTTCAGGGATATAAATACCCCCAAAATCCCAAAATATCTCATTTCTCACCAAACTCCACACACACTCCTCAAAACACACACATACTAACTGATCAAGATTCGAAGCCAAAACCCGAGATTTTGTTGATAGATCTGAGTTGGTAAGGTAAGAACAATCCAACAAAGCTATTATTACTGTAAATGGTTAGGATTGGATGGGTTAACCGGACCCGAAACCCAAAACTGCCCAAATCAGACCCCTAAAACGTCGACTTTAGGCCGATTTGATGGTTGGGATTTGTAGGCGCCGATCATACGATTCCGTGGGTACCAAAATCGAGTTATTTGGCTAAGAAACGAAGGAGTTATGGGCAAACAGATTTGCAGCGCGATAACTTCGCCTGCAAGATTAAGTTCGCCTGATGAACTTCGCCTTCAAGCGTAACTTCGCCTTCAAGCGTAACTTCGCCTAAGGATAACTTCGCCTACGGCCAAGTTCGCCTAAGGATAACTTCGCCTACGGCCAAATTCGCCTAAGGTATAACTTCGCCTGAAGCCAAGTTCGCCTAAGGTTTAACTTCGCCTGAAGCCAAGTTCGCCTAAGGTTTAACTTCGCCTGAAGCCAAGTTCGCCTAAGGTTTAACTTCGCCTGAAGCCAAGTTCGCCTAAGGTCTAACTTCGCCTGAAGCCAAGTTCGCCTAAGGTTTAACTTCGCCTGAAGTGAAGTTCGTTTATAAAATAAATTAAAAACCTAATGGAAAATGTGTTAAGGCAGTTATCGAAAATAAAATTTTTCCAAGCTGACCTGTTATAAATATGGCAAGTATGATATGTATGTTTATGTGTATGAACGTAATAAAGTTAATAAAAGAAGGAAATGACGGTTGTATGGTTGTATGGTTACGAAAAGGGTACCGAGCCCTAATAATACTCGAGGTATGATGTATGGTTGTATGGTAACGAAGAGGGAATCGAACCCTACTAATATTCGAAAACAAGGGACCAGACCCTTATAATATCTGTAATGTTAGGGACCAGACCCTTATAATATCTGTGATGTTAGGGACCAGACCCTTATAATATCTGTGATGTTAGGGACCAGACCCTTACAATATCTGTGAGGATAGGGACCAGACCCTTATAATATCTGTGATGTTAGGGACCAGACCCTTATAATATCTGTGAGGTTATAGGGCGAAAGGCTCTTAAAAACGTATGATTATGAATGTAAAGAAAGTATGTAAGTAAGAAAGAAAGTATGTAAGTAAGAATGAAGGTATGAGTACTTATGTGTGTATGAAAGAAAGTTATGAGGTTAAGTACGTATGTATGTAATAATGTATTGTATGGTATTGTATGATTAACTAGAACTCACTCAGCGTAGCTGACTTTTAGTATGAACGCAGGTGAGTAGGATGAGACAGCTGGCTTGAGTGGAGGACACATGGCAGAAGACTAAAGCCTGGCATCTGAAGATCTGATATGTTTTATAAGTTATGTTTTGATTTTGAAAGACAAGAGGAATGTTTTAAGACATGATTATGAATTGATATGTAATGTTTTATGAAAGTTTTATATTCCGCGTAAAGATTTAATTAACTCTGATATTTAGAACTGTGTTTATGAGTAAATCCAACACGAAAGTAGGGTTACCGGTGACGGGGCCTTACAAGTTGGTATCAGAGCAAAGTTCGAGAGATTTAAGCATCCTACATGCTTAGACTCGAACAGAGAATGGGATTTAAGTAAGAAAGGAAAGAAGATGCCCGTTCAAGAATGCCATGTGTCGCTCAAGCAAGATCAGTAAAGGTGAAAGGTATGACTAAATGATATATGTTAATGAGAAAGAAATTATATGAGAATGGTACGGATAGGAATAATTGATTGTTTGAATTGACTAACTGCTTAAGTAGAACTAGCACAAATAGACTCATAAAAGGAAGTGTATAGGACACGGAAAGTAAAATGATCAGCTAATCACAACTGGCCACTGTTATTACCTGTTAGCCTTACCATCCTTGTACTAAACGGTTCCTTGAGTGACGATGTTTGTGTTTTCCCCTTTAGAATACTAATGGCCGGAGCTGGAGAATTTGTTGAAACTGGGGGTCGCACTGGACGTCGTGGCAGGCCTCGTCTTGTCCGGCAACCTTCGGTAGAAGAAGCTTCCCACACCGAAGATGAAGGAAGCGCAGCTGGAGGAGACCAGAACAACAACGAAGAAGTTCAACTTAGCCCCGCAGTTCAAGCAGGCATCGTTCAGGCTGTAGTTGCTGCTGTGAAGAACCTGAATCCCGAAGGATCTGCTGGAAGCCGTGAGCGAACTGCTGAAGGGGCGGGTGGTGATGGTAGAAAGGATGGGGAAGGTGAAAGAGGGGCCTCGAGTGGGGATAAGTCTGTGAAAGTCGATGATAGGAGAGGAGGACAAGGTGGGTGCAGCTATAAGTCCTTCAAAGGTTGTGACCCGCCTAAGCTGACTGGTTTAGGAGACGCAATCGCTACTCTCCAGTGGATAACCGCTATGGACAAGGTTATCCGCATTAGCGAATGCCGTCCCGACCAAGCTGTGGGTTATGCTACTCAGTCATTCGTAGATGAGGCTATGTATTGGTGGGAAAGTGTGGAGCAGAGAAAGACTAAGGATGAGATCAGAGCGATGAGGTGGGAAGATTTGAAAGAGTTGGTAATGAAGAAGTTCTGTGCAGATGCCGAGGTTGAAAGAACGGAGATGAAGTTCCAGAATTTAAAAGCCGGTATGATGACGCATCGTGAGTATACCACGGAGTTCAACCGACTATCTAGGTTGGTGCCTGACATGGTTGACACTGAGGTCAAGAGAATCAAATGTTATGTGAGGGGGTTGCCACAAAAGGTCCGCATGTTAGTCAGGGCGATTCAACCTGCTACTTTTGATTCGGCTGTTGGACTCGCGGAAATGGTCTATGCTGACGTGGCCGCGGATGATAGGGTGGAAAGGGACGAAGAGAAAGAGAAGAAAGGGGTCACTCCTGCTAAACGACCCAGTACTCAGTTATGGAGCTCCAAGGATAAGAAACAGAAAGTGTGGGAGAAGAGATCGTGTAAGACCTACGGAAAGAGGCATGGTGGTGAGTGCAAGTGGGGTAAAAGCTCTAATGTTTGTCTCAAATGTGGAAAGGCTCATGGTGGAGAATGCAGAATGGGGTCGAATGCCTGTTATAAGTGCGGGAAGGTAGGGCATTATGCCAATGAGTGCAGTGCGAAGCCAGCATGTTACAAATGTGGCAAGACAGGCCATATGTCAAGGGAGTGCACTGAAGGTGTAGCTGGAGGTAGTGGAAAGAAGGATGCCTATCAAGCTAGGCCCAGAACTAGAGCCTACATGCTGACCCAGGAACAAGCCAGGCAGATTCCGGATGTCGTCACAGGTACGTTTCTAGTGAACGATGTTTCCGCTTCTGTATTATTTGATTCTGGTGCGAATAGAAGTTTTGTAGCTACGACGTTTAGTAAACTAGCTAAAATGAAAGGCTGCCGAGTGTCTGAAACTTTTGTAGTAGAAACCGCAAGTGACACTTCGGTGAAAATAACAAAAATGGTTAAGAATTGTAAGATAGAGTTAGAGGGACATGAGTTCCCTGTTACTTTGTATGTTATGGCCTTAGGAGGGTTCGATGTAGTCTTGGGTATGGATTGGTTGTCTGAGTTTGAGGCTCAGATAGTATGTAAAAGTAAGATGATAAGGTTAAAGTCATTGGATGGTAGTGCGGTGACGGTTTATGGTGATAAGGAGAGTTATGGGCTTAATGTCATTTCGATGATAAAAGCCGAGGGTTTGTTAAGGCGAGGGTGCGGTGCCTACCTGGCGTATGTTGTCAACGCTACGGCCGAGACGAAAGAAATGAAGAATGTTCCTATTTTGCGCGACTACCTAGAAGTATTCCCTGAGGATCTTCCGGGGTTGCCACCTGAGCGAGAGATAGAATTTCAGATAGATCTAGTACCAGGAGCCCAGCCCGTCGCGAAAGCGCCTTACCGTCTAGCACCGTCCGAGATGAAGGAATTGATGTCCCAACTGCAAGAACTCCTCGACAAGGGTTTTATCAGACCGAGTGTTTCTCCGTGGGGCGCACCGGTTTTGTTTGTGAAAAAGAAGGATGGAAGTATGAGAATGTGCATAGACTATCGTGAGTTGAATAAGCTTACGGTAAAGAATAGATATCCTTTGCCAAGGATTGATGATCTGTTTGACCAACTGCAAGGTGCAAGTTGGTTCTCACGAATAGATCTCAGATCAGGCTACCATCAGCTGAAGGTGAAAGAGGTAGACATCCCTAAGACAGCGTTCCGAACGCGGTATGGACACTACGAGTTCCTCGTAATGTCATTCGGTCTAACAAATGCTCCTGCAGCATTTATGGACATGATGAATAGGGTGTGTCGGCCGATGTTGGATAAGTCGGTTATCGTCTTCATTGACGATATATTGATTTATTCAAAGAACGAATCTGAACATACTGAGCATCTGAGAGAGGTACTGGAGACTCTGAAGAAAGAGAAGCTGTATGCCAAGTTTTCGAAGTGCGCGTTCTGGTTAAGGGAAGTGCAATTTTTAGGTCACGTGATTAATCCGGAGGGGATAACCGTGGACCCGGCTAAGATTGAAGCGATAAGGAATTGGAAGACTCCGCAGAATCCGACTGATATACGAAGCTTCCTAGGGTTAGCTGGCTATTATAGGAGATTCATCGAAGGTTTCTCCAAGATAGCCGCACCGCTGACCGGTATGACCCGAAAGTCGATAGTATTCAGTTGGGGAAAATTTCAAGAAGAAGCCTTTGAAAAATTAAAGAGAAGACTCACGCAAGCTCCAATCCTTACTTTACCCGATGGTGATGAGGATTTTGTTGTTTGTGCTGATGCCTCGCATCAAGGGTTAGGTTGCGTGTTGATGCAACGAGGGAAGGTGATAGCCTACGCGTCTAGACAGTTGAAGGTCCATGAGAGTACTTATACGACGCATGATTTGGAGTTAGCAGCTGTAGTGCATGCTCTTAAGATATGGAGGCATTATCTGTACGGAACTAAGTGTACTATCTATACCGATCATAAGAGTTTAAAGTACTTCTTCGAGCAGAAAGAACTGAACATGAGACAGAGAAGATGGTTAGAATTGATAAAGGATTAAGTATTACCCCGGTAAAGCTAACGTGGTCGCTGATGCGTTAAGTCGTAAGAATGAGGAAGTCCTTGCAACCGTGAAGTCATACAAGTTGATCATGAACTCAAGTCTTTTTGAAGAAATCATCAAAGTGCAGTCTGAAGTGTTAGTAGACGAAGGGTTAGTAAAGAAAGAAAGGATTTATGGCCAGCAAGATGAGTTGATGGAAAACACTCATGGAGTTAAAACTAGATTTGACCGTATGTGGATTCCACGCCATGGTGATCTTAGAAGTCGAATCTTAGATGAAGCTCATAAGTCAAGGTACTCAATCCATCCTGGAGCTACAAAGATGTACCAAGACTTGAAAAGGGATTACTGGTGGCCTGGAATGAAGAATGATGTAGTAGATTATGTCGGTAAGTGCTTAACTTGCTTACAAGTCAAAGCCGAACATCAGAAGCCTTATGGGAAGATGCAACCGCTAGAGATACCTGAGTGGAAATGGGAACACATCACCATGGATTTCATAACTAAGCTACCTCGTACAGCTAAGCAACATGATACCATCTGGGTGATTGTGGACCGTTTGAACAAGAGTGCTCACTTTCTACCCATACGAGAGGCCATCTCGTCAGAAACGTTAGCAAGCTTGTTCATTAAAAGAAATTGTAACCAAGCATGGAGTACCGTTATCGATCGTGTCTGATAGAGATACACGGTTTACTTCAAGATTCTGGAAGAAATTCCATGAAGCTATGGGGACGAGGTTGAACATCAGTACGGCGTACCATCCTCAAACCGATGGACAGTCCAAAAGGACGATCCAAACCCTTGAGGATATGCTACGTGCTTGTGTTTTAGATTTTGGTGGAAGTTGGGATGATCATCTGCATCTGGCAGAGTTCTCCTATAACAACAGTTACCATTCGAGCATTGGTATGCCACCGTTTGAGATGCTTTACGGTCGACGATGTAGAACCCCGGTGTGTTGGGGTGAGATTGGTCAGAAGGAAATGGGAAGCCTAGAAGTGGTTCAAGAAACGTCTTCAAAGTTCGATCAGATCAAAGCAAGAATGAAAGCCGCTCAAGACAGACAAAAGTCTTATGCAGATAAGCGGCGACGACCAATTGAGTTTAACGTGGGCGACTATGTGATGCTTAAGGTCTCGCCTTGGAAAGGAATTATCCGTTTTAGAAAGAGAGGGAAGCTAAGTCCGAGGTACATTGGACCATTTAAAATTTTGTATCGTGCGGGGGAAGTAGCTTATAAGCTGGATTTACCCGATGAGTTAGAAGGAATTCATTCAACCTTCCATGTTTCTCATCTGAGGAAGTGTCTAGCTGATGACACGTCTCACGTGCCATTAATGGACATTGAGGTTGATGAACAATTGAACTACATCGAGCAACCGATAAAGATCGTTGATCGCAAGGAGAAGCAGCTTCGTCACAAGATTATACCCTTGGTAAAAGTGATATGGAAACACCGCAAGGGATCAGATGCTACTTGGGAAGCCGAGGATGAGATGCGCAAGTTTTACCCTAGTTTGTTTATGTAATAGTTAGGTTTCGGGGACGAAACCTCCTTAAGGGGGGAAGACTTGTAACATCCTAAAATTTATAATGTTGAATAAAGAAAGTTATGTTAGTGATTTCGCGTTTTTAATTATTAATATCGAGTAGGAGCGGGTCATGGACTTGGATTAATTGAGATAGGATAAATGAGAATGGGATTTCAGGGATATAAATACCCCCAAAATCCCAAAATATCTCATTTCTCACCAAACTCCACACACACTCCTCAAAACACACACATACTAACCGATCAAGATTCGAAGCCAAAACCCGAGATTTTGTTGATAGATCTGAGTTGGTAAGGTAAGAACAATCCAACAAAGCTATTATTACTGTAAATGGTTAGGATTGGATGGGTTAACCGGACCCGAAACCCAAAACTGCCCAAATCGGACCCCTAAAACGTCGAATTTAGGCCGATTTGATGGTCGGGATTTGTAGGCGCCGATCATACGATTCCGTGGGTACCAAAATCGAGTTATTTGGCTAAGAAACGAAGGAGTTATGGGCAAACAGATCTGCAGCGCGATAACTTCGCCTGCAAGATTAAGTTCGCCTGATGAACTTCGCCTTCAAGCGTAACTTCGCCTAAGGATAACTTCGCCTACGGCCAAGTTCGCCTAAGGATAACTTCGCCTACGGCCAATTTCGCCTAAGGTATAACTTCGCCTGAAGCCAAGTTCGCCTAAGGTTTAACTTCGCCTGAAGCCAAGTTCGCCTAAGGTTTAACTTCGCCTGAAGCCAAGTTCGCCTAAGGTTTAACTTCGCCTGAAGCCAAGTTCGCCTAAGGTCTAACTTCGCCTGAAGCCAAGTTCGCCTAAGGTCTAACTTCGCCTGAAGCCAAGTTCGCCTAAGGTTTAACTTCGCCTGAAGTGAAGTTCGTTTATAAAATAAATTAAAAACCTAATGGAAAATGTGTTAAGGCAGTTATCGAAAATAAAA
Organism: Bidens hawaiensis; assembly: GCF_021521415.1. Taxonomy (NCBI): domain Eukaryota; kingdom Viridiplantae; phylum Streptophyta; class Magnoliopsida; order Asterales; family Asteraceae; genus Bidens; species Bidens hawaiensis. The sequence goes on from NW_027491279.1 coordinate 512,968, forward strand.
TTTTTCCAAGCTGACCTGTTATAAATATGGCAAGTATGATATGTATGTTTATGTGTATGAACGTAATAAAGTTAATAAAAGAAGGAAATGACGGTTGTATGGTTGTATGGTTACGAAAAGGGTACCGAGCCCTAATAATACTCGAGGTATGATGTATGGTTGTATGGTAACGAAGAGGGAATCGAACCCTACTAATATTCGAAAACAAGGGACCAGACCCTTATAATATCTGTGATGTTAGGGACCAGACCCTTATAATATCTGTGATGTTAGGGACCAGACCCTTATAATATCTGTGATGTTAGGGACCAGACCCTTACAATATCTGTGAGGATAGGGACCAGACCCTTATAATATCTGTGATGTTAGGGACCAGACCCTTATAATATCTGTGAGGTTATAGGGCGAAAGGCTCTTAAAAACGTATGATTATGAATGTAAAGAAAGTATGTAAGTAAGAAAGAAAGTATGTAAGTAAGAATGAAGGTATGAGTACTTATGTGTGTATGAAAGAAAGTTATGAGGTTAAGTACGTATGTATGTAATAAGGTATTGTATGGTATTGTATGATTAACTAGAACTCACTCAGCGTAGCTGACTTTTAGTATGCACGCAGGTGAGTAGGATGAGACAGCTGGCTTGAGTGGAGGACACATGGCAGAAGACTAAAGCCTGGCATCTGAAGATCTGATATGTTTTATAAGTTATGTTTTGATTTTGAAAGACAAGAGGAATGTTTTAAGACATGATTATGAATTGATATGTAATGTTTTATGAAAGTTTTATATTCCGCGTAAAGATTTAATTAACTCTGATATTTAGAACTGTGTTTATGAGTAAATCCAACCGAATTTCTGATCCGATTAATTGGTTCGACCCATACTCAGTTTTTTCTCCGGCTCGGTGAACATACCCCCTTGGCAATACAGGCAGAATTCGAACGGGCCCCGGGGTGGTGTCAGGGCATAATTATTGATCCGATTCTTTCGTATGTTTATAAAATATTGTATGGAAGTCTCCAAGACGAATTTATGATCCGATTCAGTGGTTCGGCCCATACTTAGTTTTTTCTCCGGCTCGGTGAACATACTCCTTTGGCATTACTGGCAAAATTTCGAACGGGCCCCGGTGTGGCGTCAGGGCATAATTATTGATCCGATTCTTTCGTATGTTTATAAAATATTGTATGGAAGTCTCCAAGACGAATTTATGATCCGATTCTGTGGTTCGACCCATAATCAGTTTTTTCTCCGGCTCGGTGAACATACCCCTTTGGCAATACAAGCAAAATTTCGAACGGGCCCGGTTTGGTGTCAGGGCATAGTTATTGATTCGATTCTTTCGTATGTTTATAAAATAATGTATGAAAATCTCATAGACGAATTTCTGATCCAATTCAGTGGTTCGACCCATACTCAGTTTTTTCTCCGGCTCGGTGAACATGCCCCTTTGGCAATACTTACAAATTTCGAACGGGCCCCTGGGTGGCGTTAGGGTATAATTATTGATCCGATTGTACCGTATGTTTATAAAATAATGTATAAGTCTCCAAGACCGAATTTCTGATCCAATTCGACCCATACTCAGTTTTTACTCCGTCTCGGTGAACTTACCCCTTTGGCAATATATGCAAAATTTCTAACGGACCCCGGGGTGGCGTCAGGGCATAGTTATTGTTCCGATTGTATCGTATGTTTATAAAATATTGTATGGAAGTTTCCAAGACCGAATTTCTAATCTGATTCAGTGGTTCGACCCATACTTAGTTTTTTTCTCCGGCTCGGTGAACATAACCCTTTGGCAACATATGCAAAATTTCGAACGAGCCCCGGGGTGGCGTCAGGGCATAAATATTGATCCGATTCTTTCGTATGTTTATAAAATATTGTATGAAAGTTTGCAAGACCGAATATCTGATCCGATTTAGTGGTTCGACCCATACTCAGTTTTTTCTCCGGCTCGGTGAACATACCCCATTGGCAATACTGGCAAAATTTCGAACGGACCCCGGGGTGGCGTCAGGGCATAATTATTGGTTTGATTATTTCGTATGTTTATAAAATATTGTATGAAAGTCTCTTAGACGAATTTCTGATCCAATTCAGTGGTTCGACCCTTACTCAGTTTTTCCTCCGGCTCGATGAACATACCCCTTTGGCAATACAGGCAAAATTTCGAACGGGCCCCGGTGTGGCGTCAGGGCATAATTATTGATCCGATTCTATCGTATGTTTATAAAATATTGTATGAAAGTCTCTTTGATGAATTTCTGATCCAATTCAGTGGTTCGACCCATACTCAGTTTTTTCTCCGGCTCGGTGAACATGCCCCTTTGGCAATACTTGCAAAATTTCGAAGGGGCCCCGGGGTGGCGTTAGGGTATAATTATTGATCCGATTGTATCGTATGTTTATAAAATAATGTATGAAAGTCTCCAAGACCTAATTTCTGATCCAATTCGACCCATACTAAGTTTTTTCTCCGTCTCGGTGAACTTACCCCTTTGGCAATATATGAAAATTTTCTAACGGGCCCCGGGGTGGCGTCAGGGCATAGTTATTGTTCCGATTGTATCGTATGTTTATAAAATATTGTATGGAAGTTTCGAAGACCGAATTTCTAATCCGATTCAGTGTTTCGACCCATACTTAGTTTTTTCTCCGGCTCGGTGAACAGATCCTTTCGGCAACACATGCAAAATTTCGAACGAGCCCCGGGGTAGCGTCAGGGCATAAATATTGATCCGATTCTTTCGTATGTTTATAAAATATTGTATGGAAGTCTTCAAGACCGAATTTCTGATCCGATTCAGTGGTTAGACCCATACTCATTTTTTTCTCCGGCTCGGTGAACATACCCCTTTGACAATACAGGCAAATTTTCGAACGAGCCCCAGGGTAGCGTTAGGGCATAAATATTGACCCGATTGTATCGTATGTTTATAAAATATTGAATGGAAGTCTCCAAGACCGAATTTCTGATCCGATTCAGTGGTTCGACCCATACTTATTTTTTCTCCGGCTCGATGAACATACCCCTTTGGCAATACTGGCAAAATTTCGAACGGACCCCGGGGTGGCGTCAGGGCATAATTATTGATACGGTTCTTTCTTGGGGTCATAAAGTATTGTATGAGAGATTCCAAACACCGAATTTCTGATCCAATTAATTGGTTCGACCCATACTCAGTTTTTTCTCCGGCTCGGTGAACATACCCCCTTGGCAATACAGGCAGAATTCGAACGGGCCCCGGGGTGGTGTCAGGGCATAATTATTGATCCGATTCTTTCGTATGTTTATAAAATATTGTATGGAAGTCTCCAAGACGAATTTATGATCCGATTCAGTGGTTCGGCCCATACTTAGTTTTTTCTCCGGCTCGGTGAACATACTCCTTTGGCATTACTGGCAAAATTTCGAACGGGCCCCAGTGTGGCGTCAGGGCATAATTATTGATCCGATTCTTTCGTATATTTATAAAATACTGTATGAAAGTCTCTTAGACGAGTTTCTGATCCAATTCAGTGGTTCGACCCTTACTCAGTTTTTTCTCTGGCTCGGTGAACATACCCCTTTGGCAATACAGGCAAAATTTCGAACGGGCCCCGGTGTGGTGTCAGGGCATAGTTATCGATCCGATTCTTTCGTATGTTTATAAAATATTGTTTGAAAGTCTCTTAGACGAATTTCTGATCCAATTCAGTGGTTCGACCCATACTCAGTTTTTTCTCCGGCTCGGTGAACATACCCCCTTGGCAATACAGGCAGAATTCGAACGGGCCCCGGGGTGGTGTCAGGGCATAATTATTGATCCGATTCTTTCGTATGTTTATAAAATATTGTATGGAAGTCTCCAAGACGAATTTATGATCCGATTCAGTGGTTCGGCCCATACTTAGTTTTTTCTCCGGCTCGGTGAACATACTCCTTTGGCATTACTGGCAAAATTTCGAACGGGCCCCAGTGTGGCGTCAGGGCATAATTATTGATCCGATTCTTTCGTATATTTATAAAATACTGTATGAAAGTCTCTTAGACGAGTTTCTGATCCAATTCAGTGGTTCGACCCTTACTCAGTTTTTTCTCTGGCTCGGTGAACATACCCCTTTGGCAATACAGGCAAAATTTCGAACGGGCCCCGGTGTGGTGTCAGGGCATAGTTATCGATCCGATTCTTTCGTATGTTTATAAAATATTGTTTGAAAGTCTCTTAGACGAATTTCTGATCCAATTCAGTGGTTCGACCCATACTCAGTTTTTTCTCCGGCTCGGTGAACATACCCCCTTGGCAATACAGGCAGAATTCGAACGGGCCCCGGGGTGGTGTCAGGGCATAATTATTGATCCGATTCTTTCGTATGTTTATAAAATATTGTATGGAAGTCTCCAAGACGAATTTATGATCCGATTCAGTGGTTCGGCCCATACTTAGTTTTTTCTCCGGCTCGGTGAACATACTCCTTTGGCATTACTGGCAAAATTTCGAACGGGCCCCAGTGTGGCGTCAGGGCATAATTATTGATCCGATTCTTTCGTATATTTATAAAATACTGTATGAAAGTCTCTTAGACGAGTTTCTGATCCAATTCAGTGGTTCGACCCTTACTCAGTTTTTTCTCTGGCTCGGTGAACATACCCCCTTTGGCATTACTGGCAAAATTTCGAACGGGCCCCGGGGTGGCGTCAGGGCATAATTATTGATCCGATTCTATCGTATGTTTATAAAATATTGTATGAAAGTCTCTTTGATGAATTTCTGATCCAATTCAGTGGTTCGACCCATACTCAGTTTTTTCTCCGGCTCGGTGAACATGCCCTTTTGGCAATACTTGCAAAATTTCGAACGGGCCCCGGGGTGGCGTTAGGGTATAATTATTGATCCGATTGTATCGTATGTTTATAAAATAATGTAAGAAGGTCTCCAAGACCTAATTTCTGATCCAATTCGACCCATACTAAGTTTTTTCTCCGTCTCGGTGAACTTACCCCTTTGGCAATATATGAAAATTTTCTAACGGGCCCCGGGGTGGCGTCAGGGCATAGTTATTGTTCCGATTGTATCGTATGTTTATAAAATATTGTATGGAAATTTCGAATACCGAATTTCAAATCCGATTCAGTGTTTCGACCCATACTTAGTTTTTTCTCCGGCTCGGTGAACAGATCCTTTCGGCAACACATGCAAAATTTCGAACGAGCCCCGGGGTGGCGTCAGGGCATAAATATTGATCCGATTCTTTCGTATGTATATAAAATATTGTATGGAAGTCTTCAAGACCGAATTTCTGATCCGATTCAGTGGTTCGACCCATATTCATTTTTTTCTCCGGCTCGGTGAACATACCCCTTTGACAATACAGGCAAATTTTCGAACGAGCCCCAGGGTGGCGTTAGGGCATAAATATTGATCCGATTGTATCGTATGTTTATAAAATATTTAATGTAAGTCTCCAAGACCGAATTTCTGATCCGATTCAGTGGTTCGACCCATACTTATTTTTTCTCCGGCTCGATGAACATACCCCTTTGGCAATACTGGCAAAATTTCGAACGGACCCCGGGGTGGCGTCAGGGCATAATTATTGATACGGTTCTTTCTTGGGGTCATAAAGTATTGTATGAGAGATTCCAAAGACCGAATTTCTGATCCGATTAATTGGTTCGACCCATACTCAGTTTTTTCTCCGGCTCGGTGAACATACCTCCTTGGCTTTACAGGCAGAATTTCGAACGGGCCCCGGGGTGGTGTCAGGGCATAATTATTGATCCGATTCTTTCGTATGTTTATAAAATATTGTATGGAAGTCTCCAAGACGAATTTATGATCCGATTCAGTGGTTCGGCCCATACTTAGTTTTTTCTCCGGCTCGGTGAACATACTCCTTTGGCATTACTGGCAAAATTTCGAACGGGCCCCGGTGTGGCGTCAGGGCATAATTATTGATCCGATTCTTTCGTATGTTTATAAAATACTGTATGAAAGTCTCTTAGACGAATTTCTGATCCAATTCAGTGGTTCGACCCTTACTCAGTTTTTTCTCTGGCTCGGTGAACATACCCCTTTGGCAATACTTACAATATTTCGAACGGGCCCCAAGGTGGCGTTAGGGTATAATTATTAATCCGATTGTATCGTATGTTTATAAAATAATGTATGAAAGTCTCCAAGACCGAATTTCTGATCCAACTCGACCCATACTCAGTTTTGTCTCCGTCTCGGTGAACTTACCCCTTTGGCAATATATGCAAAACCTCTAACGGGCCCCGGGGTGGCATCAGGGCATAGTTATTGTTCCGATTGTATCGTATGTTTATAAAATATTGTATGGAAATTTCCAAAACCGAATTTCTAATCCGATTCAGTGGTTCGACCCATACTCAGTTTTTTCTCCGGCTCGGTGAACATGCCCCTTTGGCAATACTTACAATATTTCGAACGGGCCCCAAGGTGGCGTTAGGGTATAATTATTAATCCGATTGTATCGTATGTTTATAAAATAATGTATGAAAGTCTCCAAGACCGAATTTCTGATCCAACTCGACCCATACTCAGTTTTGTCTCCGTCTCGGTGAACTTACCCCTTTGGCAATATATGCAAAACCTCTAACGGGCCCCGGGGTGGCGTCAGGGCATAGTTATTGTTCCGATTGTATCGTATGTTTATAAAATATTGTATGGAAATTTCCAAAACCGAATTTCTAATCCGATTCAGTGGTTCGACCCATACTCAGTTTTTTCTCCGGCTCGGTGAACATAACCCTTTGGCAATACAGGAAAATTTTCGAACGGGCCCCAAGGTGGCGTTAGGGTATAATTATTAATCCGATTGTATCGTATGTTTATAAAATAATGTATGAAAGTCTCCAAGACCGAATTTCTGATCCAACTCGACCCATACTCAGTTTTGTCTCCGTCTCGGTGAACTTACCCCTTTGGCAATATATGCAAAACCTCTAACGTGCCCCGGGGTGGCGTCAGGGCATAGTTATTGTTCCGATTGTATCGTATGTTTATAAAATATTGTATGGAAGTTTCCATGACCGAATTTCTGATCCGATTCAGTGGTTCGACCCATACTAAGTTTTTTCTCCGGTTCGGTGAACATAACCCTTTGGCAATACTGGCAAAATTTCGAACGAGCCCCGGGGTGGCGTCAGGGCATAAATATTGATCCGATTCATTCGTATGATTATAAAATATTGTATGGAAGTCTTCAAGACCGAATTTCTGATCCGATTCAGTGGTTCGACCCATACTCAATTTTTTCTCCGGCTCGGTGAACATACCCCTTTGGCAATACAGGCAAATTTTCGAACGAGCCTCGGGGTGGCGTCAGGGCATAAATATTGATCCGATTCTTTCGTATGTTTATAAAATATTTAATGGAAGTCTCCAAGACCGAATTTCTGATCTGATTCAGTGGTTCGACCCATACTTATTTTTTCTCCGGCTCGATGAACATACCCCTTTGGCAATACTGGCAAAATTTCGAACGGACCCCGGGGTGGCGTCAGGGCATAATTATTGATACGGTTCTTTCTTGGGGTCATAAAGTATTGTATGAGAGATTCCAAAGACCGAATTTCTGATCCGATTAATTGGTTCGACCCATACTCAGGTTTTTCTCCTGCTCGGTGAACATACCTCCTTGGCTATACAGGCAGAATTTCGAACGGGCCCCGGGGTGGTGTCAGGGCATAATTATTGATCCGATTCTTTCGTATGTTTATAAAATATTGTATGGAAGTCTCCAAGACGAATTTATGATACGATTCAGTGGTTCGGCCCATACTTAGTTTTTTCTCCGGCTCGGTGAACATACTCCTTTGGCATTACTGGCAAAATTTCGAACGGGCCCCGGTGTGGCGTCAGGGCATAATTATTGATCCGATTCTTTCGTATGTTTATAAAATACTGTATGAAAGTCACTTAGACGAATTTCTGATCCAATTCAGTGGTTCGACCCTTACTCAGTTTTTTCTCTGGCTCGGTGAACATACCCCTTTGGCAATACAGGCAAAATTTCGAACGGGCCCCGGTGTGGTGTCAGGGCATAGTTATCGATCCGATTCTTTCGTATGTTTATAAAATATTGTATGAAAGTCTCTTAGACGAATTTCTGATCCAATTCAGTGGTTCGACCCATACTCAGTTTTTTCTCCGGCTCGGTGAACATGCCCCTTTGGCAATACTTACAATATTTCGAACGGGCCCCAAGGTGGCGTTAGGGTATAATTATTAATCCGATTGTATCGTATGTTTATAAAATAATGTATGAAAGTCTCCAAGACCGAATTTCTGATCCAACTCGACCCATACTCAGTTTTGTCTCCGTCTCGGTGAACTTACCCCTTTGGCAATATATGCAAAACCTCTAACGTGCCCCGGGGTGGCGTCAGGGCATAGTTATTGTTCCGATTGTATCGTATGTTTATAAAATATTGTATGGAAGTTTCCATGACCGAATTTCTGATCCGATTCAGTGGTTCGACCCATACTAAGTTTTTTCTCCGGTTCGGTGAACATAACCCTTTGGCAATACTGGCAAAATTTCGAACGAGCCCCGGGGTGGCGTCAGGGCATAAATATTGATCCGATTCATTCGTATGATTATAAAATATTGTATGGAAGTCTCCAAGACCGAATTTCTGATCCGATTCAGTGGTTCGACCCATACTCAATTTTTTCTCCGGCTTTGTGAACATACCCCTTTGGCAATACAGGCAAATTTTCGAACGAGCCTCGGGGTGGCGTCAGGGCATAAATATTGATCCGATTCTTTCGTATGTTTATAAAATATTGTATAGAAATCTCCAAGACCGATTATCTGATCCGATTCAGTGGTTCGACCCATACTCAGTTTTTCTCCGGCTCGGTGAATGTACCCCTTTGGCAATACAAGCAAATTTTCGAACGAGTCATGGGGTGACGTCAAGGCATAAATATTGATCCGATTCTGTCGTAAGTTAATAAAATATTGTATGGAAGTCTCCACGTCCGAATTTTCTCCGGCTCGGTGAACATACCCCTTTGGCAATACTGGCAAAATTTTGAAAGTACCCCGGGGTGGCGTCAGGGCATAATTATTGTTACGGTTCTTTCGCGGTGTCATAAAATATTGTATGGAAGTCTCCAAGACCGAATTTCTGATCCGATTCAGTTGTTCGACCCTTACTCAGTTTTTTTTCCGTCTCGGTGAACATACCCCTTTGGCAATATAGGCAAAATTTCGAACGGGCCCCGGTGTGGCGTCAGGGCATAATTATAGATCCGATTCTTTCGTATGTTTGTAAAATATTGTATGAAAGTCTCTTAGACGAATTTCTGTTCCAATTCAGTGGTTCGACCCTTACTCAGTTTTTTCTCCGGCTCGGTGAACATACCCCTTTGGCAATACAGGCAAAATTTCGAACGGGCCCCGGTGTGGTGTCAGGGCATAATTATTGATTCGATTCTTTCGTATGTTTATAAAATATTGTATGGAAGTTTGCAAGACCGAATTTCTGATCCGATTCAGTGGTTCGACCCATACTCAGTTTTTTCTCCGGCTCGGTGAACATACCCCTTTGGCAATACTGGCAAAATTTCGAACGGACCCCGGGGTGGCGTCAGGGCATAATTTTTGATCCGATTCTTACGTATGTTTTTGAAATATTGTATGAAAGTCTCTTAGACGAATTTCTGTTCCAATTCAGTGGTTCGACCCTTATTCAGTTTTTTCTCCGGCTCGGTGAACATACCCCTATGGCAATACAGGCAAAATTTCGAACGGGCCCCGGTGTGGTGTCAACGCATGGCAAAATTTCGAACGGGCCCCGGTGTGGCGTCAGGACATAATTATTGATCCGATTCTTTCGTATGTTTATAAAATATTGTATGAAAGTCTCTTATAAGAATTTCGGATCCAATTCAGTGGTTCGAGCCTTACTCAGTTTTCTCTCCGGCTCGGTGAACATACCCCTTTGGCAATACAAGCAAAATTTCGAACAGGCCCCGGTGTGGAGTCAGGGCATAATTATTGATCCGATTATATCGTATGTTTATAAAATATTGTAAGAAAGTCTCTTAGACGAATTTCTGATCCAATTCAGTGGTTCGACCCATACTCAGTTTTTTCTCCGGCTAGGTGAACATGCCATTTTGGCAATACTTGCAAAATTTCGAACGGGCCCCGGGGTGGCGTTAAGTTATAATTTTTGATCCGATTGCATCGTATGTTTATAAAATAATTTATGAAAGTCTCCAAGACCGAATTTCTGATCCAATTCGACCTATACTCAGTTTTTTCTCCGTCTCGGTGAACTTACCACTTTGGCAATATATGCAAAATTTCTAACGGGCCCCGGGGTGGCGTCAGGGCAAAGTTATTGTTCCGATTGTATCGTATGTTTATAAAATATTGTATGTAAGTTTCCAAGACCGAATTTCTAATCCGATTCAGTGGTTCGACCCATATTTAGTTTTTTCTCCGGCTCGGTGAACATAACCTTTTGGCAACACAAGCAAAATTTCGAACGAGCCCCGGGGTGGCATCAGGGCATAAATATTGATCCGATTCTTTCGTATGTTTATAAAATTTTGTATGGAAGTCTTCAAGACCGAATTTATGATCCAATTCAGTGGTTCGACCCTTACTCAGTTTTTCTCCTGCTCGGTGAATGTACCCCTTTGGTAATACAAGCAAATTTTCGAACGAGCCACGGGGTGACGTCAAGGCATAAATATTGATCCGATTCTTTCGTAAGTTAATAAAATATTGTATGGAAGTCTCCAAGGACGAATTTTCTCCGGCTCGGTGAACATACTCCTTTGGCAATACTGGCAAAATTTCGAAAGTACCCCTGGGTGGCGTCAGGGCATAATTATTGATACGGTTCTTTCGCGGTGTCATAAAATATTGTATGGAAGTCTCCAAGACCGAAATTCTGATCCGATTCAGTTGTTCGACCCTTACTCAGTTTTTTTTCCGGCTCGGTGAACATACCCCTTTGGCAATACAGGCAAAATTTCGAACGGGCCCCGGTGTGGCGTCAGGGCATAATTATAGATCCGATTCTTTCGTATGTTTATAAAATATTGTATGGAAGTCTCTTTGACGAATTTCTGTTCCAATTCAGTGGTTCGACCCTTACACAGTTTTTTCTACGGCTCGGTGAACTTACCCCTTTGGCAATATATGCAAAATTTCTAACGGGCCGGGGTTGGCGTCAGGGCATAGTTATTGTTCCGAATGTATCGTATGTTTATAAAATATTGTATGAAAGTTTCCAAGACCGAATTTCTAATCCGATTCAGTGGTTCGACCCATACTTAGTTTTTTCTCCTGCTCGGTGAACATAACCCTTTGGCAACACAGGCAAAATTTCGAACGAGCCCCGGGGTGGCGTCAGGGCATAGTTATTGTTCCGATTGTATCGTATGTTTATAAAATATTGTATGGAAGTCTCCAAGACTGAATTTCTAATCCGATTCAGTGGTTCGACCCATACTTAGTTTTTTCTCCGGCTCGGTGAACATACCCCTTTGACAATACAGGCAAATTTTTGAACGAGCCCCGGGGTGTCGTCAGGGCATAAATATTGATCCGATTCTATCGTATGTTTATAAAATATTGTATGGAAGTCTCCAAGACCGAATTTCTGATCCGATTCAGTGGTTCGACCCATACTTAGTTTTTTCTCCGGCTCGGTGAACATACCCCTTTGGCAATACTGGCAAAATTTCGAACGGACCTCGGGGTGGCGTCAGGGCATAATTATTGATACGGTTCGTTTTTGGGGTCATAAAGTATTGTATGAGAGATTCCAAAGACCGAATTTCTGATCCGATTAATTGGTTCAACCCATACTCAGTTTTTTCTCCGGCTCGGTGAACATACCCCTTTGGTAATACAAGCAGAATTTCGAACGGGCCCCGGGGTGGTGTCAGGGCATAATTATTGATCCGATTCTTTCGTATGTTTATAAAATATTGCTTGGAAGTCTCCAAGACGAATTTATGATCCGATTCAGTGGTTCGACCCATACTCAGTTTTTTCTCCGGCTTGGTGAACATACCCCTTTGGCAATACTATCAAAATTTCGAACGGGCCCCGGTGTGGCGTCAGGGCATACTTATTGATCCGATTCTTTCGTATGTTTATAAAATATTGTATGAAAGTTTCTTAGACGAATTTCTGATCCATTTCAGAGGTTGGACCCTTACTCAGTTTTTTCTCTGGCTCGGTGAACATACTTGTAGGTTCCTGGACGGATCGTACACGGGATATCGCTATCTACGCAGGTGCGGAATCCCTGCGTGGGTAGATACGAGCGTAGAATACGTAAAACACGAACACACGATACAAACGAAACCACGTTATATTATAACTCGAACCACGTCTATTACAGACACTTGACACGTGAAATGATCACAACTATCACGAACTCTGAAACGAACTATCAAAAAACCGAACTCTAAACAGTAACCCGTAGGTTACTTAAATACACGACAACTTCGCCTCAGGCGAAGTTGTCAATAACTTCGCTCGTTGAACAAGTTCGCCTAGGCGAACTTGTCAACAATTTCGCTTGGTTAACAAGTTCGCCTAAGCGAACTTGTCAACAACTTCGCTGTTACACAAACAATTACATAAACTTACAGACTCGATTACAGACTTTATACATATGAACTACTGACATCTATGCACCAACAGACTCCCCCTTGGCAGTAGCTTCATATCTTGATCTTTCAGCTCTTGTCTTGTAATCCTGTATCTTCATGCGTGCACTCCTTCTCTAACACACACCGTGACTACTCGCTGATATTTCCTTGCTTCATCCTTCCAAGCAGGAATATAGAATATCTTCTTTTCGTTCAACACTTGCAAATCAGCTTTCGATAAGTTAACAAGATGCATCGGGTCATACACCCTCAGCACTTCTTGTTCATCTTCGTCTTCCATCACGGCTTCAGCAGTCTGGCAATCAACGTACCACCATTTTAGATTCTTCAACACATCTTGAGGCATATTCTTCATTGGAACCTCCTTGATGCATCGGATCGGCTTGTACTTCATCACCATCCATGGCTTGCCATCTGCTCTCAATCCCCTCTCTGTATCCTCCACGAGCTTTCCCTTCTGTGGCTTTAATAGTTCAAACTTCTTTTCTTTTAAGCCTTCTTTCCACACAATCTTCTCAATCATTCTTGCCATATTGTTGTCACTTCTGTTTATCAGGCCCAACCTGCCCAAATCTTTCACCTCGCATTCCGGCAACATGTTGAAAGATCTCAACATTCTCTTGAAGTATTGAATGCCATCATAACGTTTTACCACAAATAACTTGATCTGTTCATCATAAATCCAACAGATGATTCCCTTCTTCGCCTCAGCATAGCCTTTAATGTTATAGCTCTTCTTGAACATGGCTGGAACTGCAGGCTTCTTGGTCTTGATAAACCAATGAGCACAGCCTTCCTTCCACCTAGGCTGCTCCTCCCACTCAGTAGTCTCATCCATCTCAGCCCTCACATCGGCTTTCTCAACCTTAGGGATCTCGTGTTCGACATTTTCTTCAACAATCTCTCCTTCCTCTATCACATTCTCAACCACAATTTCTGCACCAATCTTTTCAATCTCACTGATTGGCAGAACATCTTCATCAAATAACACATCGTCGCTGAACATGTCATCATCAAGTTCCTTCAGCGCATCTATCACGTCATCCTCCACCATCACTACATCATCACCACCAGCCGCTTCGGTAGACTCCCCCTCAGCTGTGGAAGCCCCAAGAGCTTGAGAGGTTCTTGGCAGCTCACCACCTGTACCTTCCGGTGCATTGGGATCATCGTCTCGGTCTTCTCGACACTTGGTCCTCAACTCATCACCTCTACAGCTCATCTCCCCCTGAGATGCCAAGAACACCTTCAAGGCATCTATTATTTTCCCGTGCTCAGCCAGGAGGGATGCCTGCAGTTGATTTGCTTCCACTAGGCTTTGAATAGTCTTTGACTGCTCAGCTACAATCCGCTCTAGTGAAGCTATCCGTTCCGAGTCAGAATAGGGCGTGTCCGCAGGTGGTACCGTACCCGATACTCCTGCAGTAGTGGTGACCGTAGACTCAACAAATCGTGCTACTACCACCGATGGAGTAAGCGTTGGAGGTGGTAGAGACACAATTGCTGGAGCCGACGTCTGGACGGCCGTGACCGATGGAGTGTCAGCCGACGATGTAGCCACTACGGGAACAACCGTAGCGCTTGTACTCGATACCTGCACAGAGGTAGGAACAAGGGACATACCAGACAAGGCAGGTGGAGCAAAACGTGCAAACCTTGAAGTCTCTCCGGCTCCTACACCCATACCTGTCGTTTCCCTTCGTGAGCGCTTTCTCACCAGCTGCACAGCTTCTTCTTCATCATCTTCCTCATCGTCGTCGTCAACAATTCTCTTCTGCTTACCCACCGTTCTCTCATGCCTCACCATCATCCGTCTGGCCTCTTCCATCACATCATCAAAATTAGCTTGGGGACCCGAGACTTGAATATTCTCATGTGGATCAAATCGGTCCATATCAAACAACCCTTGCCCGCCGAACATGGCGTCAAGATCAATCTCAGAAGCTGGCACAGCAGTAGATACAGCAGGCGCAGCTGATACAGCCTGGGGTGCTGCCGCCTGTTGTGGTCTTGGGTCTCTGAACTCGTCCCCCGCCGCAGGCACATACTCCGGGTTTATAAGATACCCAAAGAGCGGAGTATGCCTGGGACGCAGCCCAGGCTTGCTTCGTGCGCTGGAAGTGCGAAACTGTGCAAAGATACGTTTTGTCACACTTTCAACGTATCGTATAGGGCGTCGTTGAGGCAGCGTCGGAGCCACATGATTGAAAATCATCTGTAGAAATCGAGGATACATCGTAAACCGCTCACGCGCCACAGCCCTTCGTTGCCTGTCGATCTCGTAAAAGATCATCTGGCTGAACGAATATCTTTTATTGTAAGTCAATGCAGTCATAGCAGACTGCATTGTCGCACCCATTCCATAAGTGCCTGCCTTCTGTCCTGACATACATACGATCATGACGTGCATAAGGAAGCGCCACTGATCTAAGAGGAACCCCTTCCTCCGTTGAGTGTCTCCTAAGAGACCCGAATATCCCATCCTGAGGAACGCCCCATCACGGAATGGCGCAACAAACTCCGTTGGGTCATCCCTCGTTTCTTCACCAAACTGCAACGCCACCCGTATATGTTCAGAAGAAAACTGAACGACTTGACCGTTAACGGTGGCTCGCATAACCGGGGGCTCAACCCGGCAATCATACTCTACCGTCTGCCAAAAGTCTTCAATGTTAGGTAGCGAAATGGGCAGGGTAGTCGTTATTGCATGATAAATCCTTGAGCGCAGGAGAAAAGTAATTATCTCCCTATAATCCTCCACGCCCTTTGCATCTGGGTCAAGTGTTATAAACTGGTTATGGGCTGGAAAGAATTGTCTTTGATCATCACCGTCATCACCATAGTCGCGCAATTGTTGCTGAATCCACAAAACCTGAGAACAGCAATTGGATGCTGCCATATATTCAGCTTCGCACGTTGAGATTGCGACTGACGTCTGTTTCTTGCACTGCCATGAAACTAATCTTCCACCGAGAAACTGACATCCTCCTGTTGTCGACTTCCGACTCTGATTGCACCCTCCATAATCAGAATCCGTATAAGCAACCAGTTCCACGTCTCCTCCCTTCGGGTACCACAACCCTAGCTTCGGCTTGCCTTTGAGGTACCGCAAAATCCTCTTCACACCCTTCATGTGAGATTCCTTTGGGTTTGCCTGAAAACGAGCACAAAGACAAACAGCAAACATTATATCAGGCCTAGAAGCAGTTAAATACATCAAAGAACCTATTATAGCCCGATACTGAGTTGGGTCCACATCTGCGTCACCGTCTATTTCAGCTCCCAACTTGTGGTTGACGCAAATTGGAGTGTCAAATGGAGAAGAGTCCTCCATCTTGAAGCGCTTGAGGACATCATGAACATATTTTGTTTGATGAATGAACATCCCATCCTTCTTTTGATCAACCTGCAATCCTAAAAAGAACGTTAGTTCACCCATAGCACTCATCTCGAATCTTTTCTTCATAACGGCCTCAAAATCCTGACACATGGAGACACTTGATGCAGCAAATTTGATGTCATCCACGTAGACTTGAACTAGCAGGAAGTCACTTCCTTCTCTCTTCACAAACAAAGTACTGTCAATCAAACCCCTTTCAAAACCATTTTCTAGCAAGTAGTCCGATAACGTTGAATACCAGGCACGAGGTGCCTGATGTAATCCATACAGCGCCTTGCTCAACTTGTATACGTGATCAGGAAAGTCTGGGTCAGGAAAACCCGGAGGTTGCTCAACATACACAACCTCATCAACTTTCCCATTGAGGAACGCACTCTTCACGTCCAACTGAAACACTTTCATCTTCTTAGAAGCAGCAAACGTCAAAAACAATCTAATCGCTTCCAACCTGGCCACCGGAGCGAACACTTCATTATAGTCTATCCCCTCTTGCTGATTAAATCCTTTAACGACCAGCCTCACCTTGTTTCTTATAATAATTCCCTTTTCATCTCTCTTGCACTTAAACACCCATTTTGTGCCTATCGCATGCACATTCCTTGGTTTTTCAACCAAAGTCCAAACTTCCATCTTCTTAAATTGAGCCAACTCTTCTTGCATGGCCTCGACCCACGAGCTGTCCTTAAGAGCCATTTGATAATTTTTCGGTTCAATCTGGCTAATAAAGCATGAGTACAAACATTCGTTCATTATACCCGTTTCTTTAATACTTGTATAAACACAGGTGTGCTCATTCAATCTACCTCTGGTTTGTACACCGGAGGACACATCACCTATAACATTTTCCAAAGGGTGATCTATGTGAATTCTCGTGGTCGGCACAGCACCGACATGCAAATTATCTTCTAAATTAGTAGAGAGCTCATCAATGGTTGTTTCTGGCTAAGAGTGAAAAGGATTGATAAACTCATCTTCAGGAGAGACAGCAGGGGAACCAATAGAATTTGATGAGGAAGGTTGACAATCATCAAATAGTTGTCTATGTGCCAAATTTTCCTCCTCATCTAGAAACATCTTCGTAGCAACACGTTCTTCTTCTTCTGTACGAACCAAATCAGGTATGTTAAAAGACTTGAAGAGCCTATCATTGTCGAAAATCCCAGGAGGTCCGATGCTCGGTCTTGGCGATCTGTAACTCGTAATGTCGGTGTTACATACCACTTCAACCTTGCCGTTCGTTGTATTAAAGACACGCCTGTTGGGAGTCCCAACTTCATAGCCGACTAAGATTCCTTCATCGGCTGCTTCACCAAACTTTGAATGTGCCTTTAAAATTGAACACGGGGACCCGAAAGCTTCAAGTCCACACAAATTGGGCTTTCTTCCATGCATCAGCTCGTAGCATGTTTTATTAAGTCTTTTTACCGTTAACACTCTATTCAGGACATAGCAAGCTGTAGAAACAGCTTCAGCCCAGAACACCACCGGAAGCTTCGAATCAGCCAGCATTGTTCTGGCTCCTTCAATTAAAGTTCTATTCTTCCTTTCAGCCACTCCATTCTGTTGCGGAGTATACGGAGCGCTGAATTGGTGTTCAATCCCTCTTGACAGACAGAAGATCTCCATTTCAAAATTTTTAAACTCAGAACCATTGTCACTTCTGATGAACTTCACTCGTTTATCCATAATGTTCTCAACTTTGGTAATCAGATTCTTCACCAGTTGAGCCGTTTCGTCCTTTGATTTCAGGAAGTATACCCACGAGTATCGTGAGTAGTCATCAGTAATCACCAAGCAATAAGTTGTACCACCTAGACTTCTTACATTTACAGGACCGAAGAGATCTATGTGAAGCAGCTCTAGTGTACTAGCAATTGAGTTTACTTTCTTGGTGAGATGGGACTTCTTGTGCTGCTTTCCCTTTTTGCACGCAAGACATTTGTCTTCAAAATTGAAACTTTTTAAGGGAACACCCAACACAAGCCCATGTCTGACAATATGGTTCATCTTCCGAAGATGAATGTGCCCCATTCTCCTGTGCCACAGTTCAGATTCTGATTCGCTTGCTTTCGTCAAAAGGCACGATTCTTCCGTTGACATTTCAGTTGAACTTAGATCCATCATATACGTATTTCGATCACGTGGAGCCTTCATTACTATCCACTCCTCTGGTATTTGAAAACCAGCCTTCAACACAATAGCATCAGTCTTCGTGAAGTGTACGGTATAATCTTTATCACAAATCTGCGACACACTCAGCAGATTGTGCTTAAGTTCTTCAACAAAATTCACATTTTCTAACGTCATTTTCCCGTTAGTTACCGTACCCCTTCCAGTTATTCTGCCACCACTCTCACCGGCAAAACTGACTCTTGCTCCCTGAACAGGTTTTAAATCTTGTAACAAATTCTTGTTACCAGTCATGTGCCGGGAACAGCCGCTGTCCACAACCCAAAGATTATTGGAAGCCCTGTTCAACTGTTCCTGCACAAACAAAAGAGATTATTAAAATTTGGGGACCCAAGACCTCTTGGTCTTGGGTCGACTAACCTTCTTATCAGAACTCACACACCTTGACTGACCATAGTTAGCATTAGGAAAATTTTCACGAGTCCTAACAGAATACCTCCTTGGAGACTTATAGTGAGGCCAACCAAACTGACGAACATTAAGAGAATTAAAAGAATTATAGCAGTTGGTTTGGTTATTAGTAGTGTGAAAACGAGATGTGTTTCTTTGAAAACCGGTATTATATCTCAAATTTGAATGGTTTTCATTTTTAACATTTAAACGATTACTAAAAACCTTAGTCTCAGTTTTCGAGGGCCTCACCTCTCTGAAACGTTGCTTCAGAGGGCAATCAGCAACAAGGTGCCCTGTTTGATTACATCTAAAACAACATCTATATTCAGCTTTCTTTTCAGCAGATGTTTTAGATGTGGAGGCAGTATTACCACCCGTACGTCTCACATAAGGTGGGACATATGGGTTGAGTGGAGTACTCTTTTCAGTCGATTTAACCTTTTCTCCACTAGTGGGTAATACTTCCTTCTCTTTT
The DNA here is from genome assembly GCF_021521415.1 of Bidens hawaiensis. NCBI lineage: Eukaryota > Viridiplantae > Streptophyta > Magnoliopsida > Asterales > Asteraceae > Bidens > Bidens hawaiensis. The sequence continues at coordinate 532,090 of NW_027491279.1, forward strand.
GTCTTACCCGACTCGGATGACTTATCCGAATCAGATGAGACTGGACTTGAAATTTTAATTTTTGAGACAGGCGAACTTGTTTCGCCTTTACTAACTTCCGGTAGTTTACCAGTTTCCTTAGCAGTACCTGTCTGATCAGCTACAAAATTAACAGATTCATGAACACTAGGATTGAAAGTATAATTATGGTTATATGGTGGTGGAACCTCATGGTAACCAATTCCTCCCCTCTTGGGTGAGGAACCGTGATCACTGACGAGGTGATCAAGAATAGCAGAGGAATTCCGGAATTGCTCCAGTTTCCTATTTAGTTCCACCACTTTTACCTGGTGATCAGCAATCTGCTTTTCTTTCTCAGCAATTAACTTGGTTTTCTCTTCTAAAACCTCGTAGCTTAGATCGATCACATCAATTTTTTCAGCTAATTTTGTTTTTAAACTTTTAACGTCCTTTTCACACGCTTTAATTTTTATTCTATAATTATTTTCTCTTGTCTTTGTAAAATGATGATCTTCTTTCAAGGTTTTAAATTCGGCATCCAATTTAACATACTGATCAGTAATTGTTGCAAGCTGTTCAGACAAGTTCTCACACTTAGTACAGATAGGTTTAGTACATACCTCGGTGTTCTGATCATCAGCCATGAAGGCTTTTTCATTTTCAGCAGCTTTCACACATTCTTCAGCTGCAACCTTCGCCATGTGAGCTTGCTCAAAGAGTTCTCCAGAGAACATATTCCAGTTGTATTCACCAGCATCAGACATCATGGCTCTATTCCCATTGTTATTTCCACTTTGCTGTGTAGTCCTCCCCTGACTACGTTCTACCCGTGCATTAGTGCACTCTTTTGCAAAGTGTCCATTCTATTGGCAATTGTAACACCTCACCCTTGACTTGTCAAATCCTGGCTTTCCACCTACGAACTTTCTGCCAGTCTTCATCATGAAACGCTTCACTCTTCTGACTATCATCGCCATCTGCCACTGCAGATCCATCTCCTCCAGATCATCAGGATCGATCTGGTCATAGTCTTCTTCCAAAACAGCAGGGTCCACAATCTTCCCTTGTATGTAGTTCTCGTAAGAAGCAATAAAAGATGCATAGACTGCAAACTGCTCTTCAGCAGATTTGACACTCATTGGCATCTTAGTGTAGTTATTGGTTGAAGCACTGGGAGAGAAACTACTTGTGGATGCTTGAGGTTTCGAAGCACTTGATCCTCCAGCAACAAAGCAAACATCACCGTTCATGTTTACTGACACATTTCCTTCATGAGAAGAGTTAGAACCAGACTCTCCTTTGGAGTAGTAAGCAGCAGATTCAGACTTCGAACTTGAGCCTGAGTTAACTTTGGCACCATACATACCAGGGTCTTGAATCTGATCTGTTGGTGTCTCTTTACGAACCATATTAAGCTCAAAGGTTCTGAGCTTGTTTACTGCTGTCTCCAAATCATAATTAGGAAAGTCTCTGTCTTCCCTCATTAGAACAGTGTACATTTCCCACTTCGGTGGGAGAGCATCGAGAAGCTTCTCAACTATTTCCTCTTCTCTGTAAGCAATCGAATAGTTGTTCAGCTCTGTCATTAGATGATAATATCGGGTGATAATATCATCGAGTGATTCGTTCTTCAAATGCTTGAATACAGAGAACTGGGTCTTTAACAGCTTAATCTTCGAGGCACGAATACCCACGTTCCCTTCGAATCTATTCTCAAGAGCATCCCAAAGCTCTCGTGCAGAAGTGTACTTCCTGAATGTATGGAGAACCTCTTGAGGAAGAGCCATAGTAATTGCAGCATGGGCCTTGCTCTCAGCCTCATACATTTTCTTCTCTTCTTCCTCCATCTTGCTGTACTTCTTAACCACATCACGACCTTCGTACTCCATTGTCGGTGGGATATATCCATCCTGGATGCACACCCACATCTTTGCATCCTGGTATTTAATATACTGAATGAATCTATCCTTCCACGCCACAAAGTCAGTTCCTTTCATCAACCTTGGGGCCTTAGTAGCCGACCCCGCTTCTACTTCCATTTTGACTAATTCAGAGATGTTAATTGGCGACATCTTCGCGAAAACAAGAAAACCCGAAAAAAAAAAAATCTTCCAAACAGTACTATAGGCGAAGTTAAGGCTAACTTCGCTTAAGTGTTAACTTCGCTGGAAAATTCTTAAATTCGCGTGACTTGGCGAAGTTGAGAATAACTTCGCTTAAGGTAAGCGAACTTAGGAGGTAAGCGAAGTTGAGGATAACTTCGCTTAGGCGAACTTATGAGGTAGGCGAAGTTGAGGATAACTTCGCTTAGCCTTATATCTTCGCCGAAACCCTACTTCCAGTGACGGCAACTTCGCCTGAAGAACAGTAACTTCGCCCGAAGAACACTGAAAATATTCAGATCTGTTTTCGACGATTTAGCAGTTTCCGGTCAGTGTAACGGCTTGAATATGACTGTATAAGGTGAGTATAACACAATCCCAACGAAAACGTGTCCCGCGAATAGGTCAAACGAGACGTTTTCTACACCCGCGTGAAATCCCGAACCTCACAATCGAGCCTAAGCTTTGATACCAATTGTAGGTTCCTGGACGGATCGTACACGGGATATCGCTATCTACGCAGGTGCGGAATCCCTGCGTGGGTAGATACGAGCGTAGAATACGTAAAACACGAACACACGATACAAACGAAACCACGTTATATTATAACTCGAACCACGTCTATTACAGACACTTGACACGTGAAATGATCACAACTATCACGAACTCTGAAACGAACTATCAAAAAACCGAACTCTAAACAGTAACCCGTAGGTTACTTAAATACACGACAACTTCGCCTCAGGCGAAGTTGTCAATAACTTCGCTCGTTGAACAAGTTCGCCTAGGCGAACTTGTCAACAACTTCGCTTGGTTAACAAGTTCGCCTAAGCGAACTTGTCAACAACTTCGCTGTTACACAAACAATTACATAAACAATATTACAGACTCGATTACAGACTTTATACATATGAACTACTGACATCTATGCACCAACAATACTCCTTTGGCAATACAGGCAAAATTTTGAACGGGCCCCGGTGTGGTGTCAGGGCATAGTTATTGATCCGATTCTTTCGTATGTTTATAAAATATTGTATGAAAGTCTCTTAGACGAATTTCTGATCCAATTCAGTGGTTCGACCCATACTCAGTTTTTTCTCCGTCTCGGTGAACTTACCCCTTTGGCAATATATGCAAAATTTCTAACGGGCCCCGCGGTGGCTTCAGGGCATGGTTATTGTTCCGATTGTATCGTATGTTTATAAAATAATAAATGAAAGTCTCCAAGACCTAATTTCTGATCCAATTCGACCCATACTAAGTTTTTTCTCCGTCTCGGTGAACTTACCCCTTTGGCAATATAGGCAAAATTTCTAACGGGCCCCGGGATGGCGTCAGGGCATAGTTATTGTTCCGATTGTATCGTATGTTTATAAAATATTGTATGGAAGTTTCTACGACCGAATTTCTAATCCGATTCAGTGTTTCGACCCATACTTAGTTTTTTCTCCGGCTCGGTGAACATAACCTTTTGGCAACACAGGCAAAATTTCGAACGAGCCCCGGGGTGGCGTCAGGGCATAAATATTGATCCGATTCTTTCGTATGTTTATAAAATATTGTATGGAAGTCTTCAAGACCGAATTTCTGATCCGATTCAGTGGTTCGACCCATACTCATTTTTTTCTTCGGCTCGGTGAACATACCCCTTTGACAATACAGGCAAATTTTTGAACGAGCCCCGAGGTGGCGTCAGGGCATAAATATTGATCCGATTCTATCGTATGTTTATAAAATATTGTATGGAAGTCTCCAAGACCGAATTTCTGATCCGATTCAGTGGTTCGACCCATACTCAGTTTTTTCTCCAGCTCGGTTAACATACCCCTTTGGCAATACTAGCAAAATTTCGAACGGACCCCGGGGTGGCGTTAGGGCATAATTTTTGATCCGATTCTTACGTATGTTTATGAAATATTGTATGAAAGTCTCTTAGACGAATTTCTGTTCCAATTCAGTGGTTCGACCCTTATTCAGTTTTTTCTCCGGCTCGGTGAACATACCCCTTTGGCAATACAGGCAAAATTTCGAACGGGCCCCGGTGTGGCGTCAACGCATGGCAAAATTTCGAACGGGCCCCGGTGTGGCGTCAGGGCATAATTATTGATCCGATTCTTTCGTATGTTTATAAAATATTGTATGAAAGTCTCTTAGAAGAATTTCGGATCCAATTCAGTGGTTCGAGCCTTACTCAGTTTTCTCTCCGGCTCGGTGAACATACCCCTTTGGCAATACAGGCAAAATTCGAACAGGCCCCGGTGTGGCGTCAGGGCATAATTATTGATCAGATTATATCGTATGTTTATAAAATATTGTATGAAAGTCTCTTAGACGAATTTCTGATCCAATTCAGTGGTTCGACCCATACTCAGTTTTTTCTTCGGCTCGGTGAACATGCCCTTTTGGCAATACTTGCAAAATTTCGAACGGGCCCCGGGGTGGCGTTAAGTTATAATTTTTGATCCGATTGCATCGTATGTTTATAAAATAATGTATGAAAGTCTCCAAGACCGAATTTCTGATCCAATTCGACCCATACTCAGTTTTTTCTCCGTCTCGGTGAATTTACCCCTTTGGTAATATATACAAAATTTCTAACGGGCCCCGGGGTGGCGTCAGGGCAAAGTTATTGTTCCGATTGTATCGTATGTTTATAAAATATTGTATGTAAGTTTCCAAGACCGAATTTCTAATCCGATTCAGTGGTTCGACCCATATTTAGTTTTTTTCTCCGGCTCGGTGAACATAACCTTTTGGCAACACAGGCAAAATTTCGAACGAGCCCCGGGGTGGCGTCAGGGCATAAATATTGATCCGATTCTTTCGTATGTTTATAAAATATTGTATGGAAGTCTTCAAGACCGAATTTATGATCCAATTCAGTGGTTCGACCCTTACTCAGTTTTTCTCCTGCTCGGTGAATGTACCCCTTTTGCAATACAAGCAAATTTTCGAACGAGCCACGGGGTGACGTCAAGGCATAAATATTGATCCGATTCTTTCGTAAGTTAATAAAATATTGTATGGAAATCTCCAAGGACGAATTTTCTCCGGCTCGGTGAACATACCCCTTTGGCAATACTGGCAAAATTTCGAAAGTACCCCTGGGTAGCGTCAGGGCATAATTATTGATACGGTTCTTTCGCGGTGTCATAAAATATTGTATGGAAGTCTCCAAGACTGAAATTCTGATCCGATTCAGTTGTTCGACCCTTACTCAGTTTTTTTTCCGGCTCGGTGAACATACCCCTTTGGCAATACAGGCAAAATTTCGAACGGGCCCCGGTGTGGCGTCAGGGCATAATTATAGATCCGATTCTTTCGTATGTTTATAAAATATTGTATGGAAGTCTCTTTGACGAATTTCTGTTCCAATTCAGTGGTTCGACCCTTACTCAATTTTTTCTCCGGCTCGGTGAACTTACCCATTTGGCAATATATGCAAAATTTCTAACGGGCCGGGGGTGGCGTCTGGGCATAGTTATTGTTCCGATTTTATCGTATGTTTATAAAATATTGTATGGAAGTTTCCAAGACCGAATTTCTAATCCGATTCAGTGGTTCGACCCATACTTAGTTTTTTCTCCTGCTCGGTGAACATAACCCTTTGGCAACACAGGCAAAATTTCGAACGAGCCCCGGGGTGGCGTCAGGGCATAGTTATTGTTCCGATTGTATCGTACGTTTATAAAATATTGTATGGAAGTTTCAAGACCGAATTTCTAATCCGATTCAGTGGTTCGACCCATACATAGTTTTTTTTCCGGCTCGGTGAACATACCCCTTTGGCAATACTGGCAAAATTTCGAACGGACCCCGGGGTGGCGTCAGGGCATAATTATTGATATGGTTCTTTCTTGGGGTCACAAAGTATTGTATGAGAGATTCCAAAGACCAAATTTCTTATCCGATTAATTGGTTCGACCCATACTCAGTTTTTTCTCCGGCTTGGTGAACATACCCCTTTGGCAATACAGGCAGAATTTCGAACGGGCCCCGGGGTGGTGTCAGGGCATAATTATTGATCCGATTCTTTCGTATGTTTATAAAATATTGTATGGAAGTCTTCAAGACGAATTTATGATCCGATTCAGTGGTTCAACCCATACTCAGTTTTTTATCCGGCTTGGTGAACATACCCCTTTGGCAATACAGGCAAAATTTCGAACGGGTCCCGGTGTGGTGTCAGGGCATAGTTATTGATCCGATTCTTTCGTATGTTTATAAAATATTGCATGAAAGTCTTCGACAAATTTCTGATCCAATTCAGTGGTTCGACCCATACTCAGTTTTACTCCTTCCACGGGGTGACGTCAAGGCATAAATATTGATCCGATTCTTTCGTAAGTTAATAAAATATTGTATGGAAGTCTCCAAGGCCGAATTTTCTCCTGCTCGGTGAACATACCCCTTTGGCAATACTGGCAAAATTTCGAAAGTACCCCTGGGTGGCGTCAGGGCATAATTATTGATTCGGTTCTTTCACGGTGTCATAAAATATTGTATGGAAGTCTCCAAGACCGAATTTCTGATCCGATTCAGTTGTTCGACCCTTACTCAGGTTTTTTTCCGGCTCGGTGAACATACCCCTTTGGCAATACAGGCAAAATTTCGAACGGGCCCCGGTGTGGCGTCAGGGCATAATTATAGATCCGATTCTTTCGTATGTTTATAAAATATTGTATGGAAGTCTCTTTGACGAATTTCTGTTCCAATTCAGTGGTTCGACCCTTACTCAGTTTTTTCTCCGTCTCGGTGAACTTACCCCTTTGGCAATACATGCAAAATTTATAACGGGCCGGGGGTGGCGTCAGGGCATAGTTATTGTTCCGATTGTATCGTATGTTTATAAAATATTGTATGGAAGTTTCCAAGACCGAATTTCTAATCCGATTCAATGGTTCGACCCATACTTAGCTTTTTCTCCGGCTCGGTGAACATAACCCTTTGGCAACATAGGCAAAATTTCGAACGAGCCTCGGGGTGGCGTCTGGGCATACTTATTGTTCCGATTGTATAGTATGTTTATAAAATATTGTATGGAAGTTTCCAAGACCGAATTTCTAATCCGATTCAGTGGTTCGACCCATATTTTGTTTTTTCTCCGGCTCGGTGAACCTAACCTTTTGGCAACACAGGCAAAATTTCGAACGAGCCCCGGGGTGGCGTCAGGGCATAAATATTGATCCGATTCTTTCGTATGTTTATAAAATATTGTATGGAAGTATTCAAGACCGAATTTCTGATCCAATTCAGTGGTTCGACCCTTACTCAGTTTTTATCCTGCTCGGTGAAAGTACCCTTTGGCAATACAAGCAAATTTCGAACGAGCCACGGGGTGACGTCAAGGCAAAAATATTGATCCGATTCTTTCGTAAGTTAATAAAATATTGTATGGAAGTCTCCAAGTCCGAATTTTCTCCGGCTCGGTGAACATACCCCTTTGGCAATACTGGCAAATTTTCGAAAGTACCCCTGGGTAGCGTCAGGGCATAATTATTGATACGGTTCTTTCGCGGTGTCATAAAATATTGTATGGAAGTCTCAAAGACCGAATTTCTGATCCGATTCAGTTGTTCGACCCTTACTCAGTTTTTTTTCCGGCTCGGTGAACATACCCCTTTGGCAATACAGGCAAAATTTCGAACGGGCCCCGGTGTGGCGTCGGGGCATAATTATAGATCCGATTCTTTTGTATGTTTTTAAACTATTGTATGGAAGTCTCTTAGACGAATTTCTGTTCCAATTCAGTGGTTCGACCCTTACTCAGTTTTTTCTCCGGCTCGGTGAACTTACCCCTTTGGCAATATATGCAAAATTTCTAACGGGCCGGGGGTGGCGTCAGGGCATAGTTATTGTTCCGATTGTATCGTATGTTTATAAAATATTGTATGGAAGTTTCCAAGACCGAATTTATAATCCGATTCAGTGGTTCGACCCATACTTAGTTTTTTCTCCGGCTCGGTGAACATAACCCTTTGGCAACACCGGCAAAATTTCGAACGAGCCCCGGGGTGGCGTCAGGGCATAGTTATTGTTCCGATTGTATCGTATGTTTATAAAATATTGTATGGAAGTTTCCAAGACCGAATTTCTAATCCGATTCAGTGGTTTGACCCATACTTCGTTTTTTCTCCGGCTCAGTGAACATAACCCTTTGGCAACACAGGCAAAATTTCGAACGAGCCCCGGGGTGGCGTCAGGGCATAAATATTGATCCGATTCTTTCGCGGTGTCATAAAATATTGTATGGAAGTCTCCAAAACCGAATTTCTGATCCGATTCAGTTGTTCGACCCTTACTCAGTTTTTTTTCCGGCTCGGTGAACATACCTCTTTGACAATACAGGCAAATTTTCGAACGAGCCCCGGGGTGGCGTCAGGGCATAAATATTGATCTGATTCTTTCGTATGTAATAAAATATTGTATGGAAGTCTCCAAGACCGAATTTCTGATCCGATTCAATTGTTCGATCCATACTCAGTTTTTTCTCCGGCTCGGTGAACATACCCCTATGGCAATACTGGCAAAATTTCGAACGGACCCCGGGGTGGCGTCAGGGCATAATTATTGATACGGTTCTTTCATGGGGTCATAAAGTATTGTATGAGAGATTCCAAAGACCGAATTTCTGATCCGATTCATTGGTTTGACTCATACTCAGTTTTTTATCCGGCTCGGTGAACATGCCCCTTTGGCAATACAAGCAAAATTTCGAACGGGCCCCGGGGTGGTGTCAGGGCATAGTTATTGATCCGATTGTATCGTATGTTTATAAAATATTGTATGGAAGTTTCCATGACCGAATTTCTGATCCGAGACAGTGGTTCGACCCATACTAAGTTTTTTCTCCGGCACGGTGAACATAATCCTTTGGCAATACAGGCAAAATTTCGAACGAGCCCCGGGGTGGTGTCAGGGATTAAATATTGATCCGATTCATTCGTATGTTTGTAAAATATTGTATGGAAGTTCCCAAGATCGTATTTCTGATCCGACTCAGTGGTTCGACCCATACTAAGTTTTTTCTCCGGCTCGGTGAATATGCCCCTTTGGCAATACAAGCAAAATTTCGAACGGGCCCCGGGGTGGTATCAGGGCATAGTTATTGATCCGATTGTATCGTATGTTTATAAAATATTGTATGGAAGTTTCCATGACCGAATTTCTGATCCGAGACAGTGGTTCGACCCATACTAAGTTTTTTCTCCGGCTCGGTGAACATAATCCTTTGGCAATACAGGCATAATTTCGAACAAGCCCAGGGGTGGCGTCAGGGCATAAATATTGTTCCGATTCTTTCGTATGTTTATAAAATATTGTATGGAAATCTCCAAAACCAAATTTGTGATCCGATTCAGTGGTTCGACCCATACTCAGTTTTTTCTCCGGATCGGTGAACGTACCCCTTGGGCAATGCAGGCAAATTTTCGAACGAGCCCCGGGGTGGCATCAAGGCATAAATATTGATCTGATTCTTTCGTATGTTTATAAAATATTGTATGGAATTCTCCAAGACCGAATTTATGATTCGATTCAGTGGTTCGACCCATACTCAGTTTTTTCTCCGGCTCGGTGAACATACCTCTTTGGCAATACTGACAAAATTTCGAACGTACCCAGGGGTGGCGTTATGGCATAATTATTGTTACGGTTCTTTCGCGGTGTCATAAAATATTGTATGGAAGCTCCAAGACCGAATTTCTGATTCGATTCAGTTGTTCAACCCTTACTCAGTTTTTTCTCCGGCTCGGTGAACATACCCCTTTTGCAATACAGGCAAAACTTCGAACGGGCCCCGGTGTGGCGTCAGGGCATAATTATTAATCCGATTCTTTCGTTGGGTCGTAAAGTATTGTATGAGAGATTCCAAAGACCGAATTTCTGATCTGATTCATTGGTTCAACCCATACTCAGTTTTTTCTCCGGCTCGGTGAACATACCCCTTTGGTAATACAGACAAAATTTCGAACGGGCCCCGGGGTGGCGTCAGGGCATAAATATTGTTCCGATTCTTTCATATGTTTATAAAATATTGTTTGGAAGTCTCCAAGACCGAATTTCTGATCCGATTCCTTGGTTCGACCCATACTCAGTTTTTTCTCCGGCTCGGTGAATACACCCCTTTGGTAATACAGACAAAATTTCGAACGGGCCCCGTGGTGGCGTCAGGGTATAATTATTAATCCGATTGTATCGTATATTTATAAAATAATGTATGAAAGACTCTAAGACGAATTTCTGATCCGATTCAGTGGTTCGACCCATACTCAGTTTTTTCTCCGGCTCGGTGAACATACCCCTTTGGCAATACTTGCAAAATTTCGAACGTGCCCCGAAGTGGCGTCAGGGTATAATTATTGATCCGATTGTATCATATGTTTATAAAATATTGTATGAAAGTCTCCAAGACCGAATTTCTGATCCAATTCAGTGGTTCGACCCGTACTTAGTTTTTTCTCTGGCTCGGTGAACATACTCCTTTGGCAATACAGGCAAAATTTCGAACGGGCCCTGGGGTGGTGTCAGAGCATAATTATTGTTCCGATTCTTTCGTAAGTTTATAAAATATTGTATGGAAGTCTCCAAGACGAATTTATGATCCGATTCAGTGGTTCGAGCCATACTCAGTTTTTTCTCCGGCTCGGTGAACATACCCCTTTGGCAATACAGGCAAATTTTCGAATAGCCCCGGAGTGGCGTCGGGGCATAAATATTGATCTGATTCTTTCGTATGTTTATAAAATATTGTATGGAAGTCTCCAAGACCGAATTTCTAATCCGATTCAGTGGTTCGACCAATACTCAGTTTTTTCTCCGGCTCGGTGAACGCACCCCTAGGGCAATGCAGGCAAATTTTCGAACGAGCCCCGGGGTGGCGTCAAGGCATAAATATTGATCTGATTCTTTCGTATGTTTTTAAAATATTGTATGGAGGTCTACAAGACCGAATTTATGATCCGATTCAGTGGTTCGATCCATACACAGTTTTTTCTCCGGCTCGGTGAACATACCCCTTTGGCAAAACTTGCAAAATTTCGAACGGGCCCCGAGGTGGCGGCAGGGCATAGTTGTTGATCCGATTGTATCGTATGTTTATAAAATATTGTATGGAAGTTTCCAAGACCGAAATTCTGATACGATTCAGCGGTTCGACCCATACTAAGTTTTTTCTCCGGCTCGGTGAACATAATCCTTTGGCAAAACAGGAGAAATTTCGAACGAGCCCCGGGGTGGCGTCAGGGCATAGTTATTGATCCGATTGTATCGTATTTTTATAAAATATTGTATGGAAGTTTCTAAGACTGAATTTTTGATCCGATTCAGTGGTTCGACCCATACTAAGTTTTTTCTCCGGCTCTATGAACATAATCCTTTGGTAATAAAGCCAAAATTTTGAACGAGCCCCGGGGTGGCGGCAGGGCATAAATATTGTTCCGATTCTTTCGTATGTTTATAAAATATTGTATGGAAGTTTCCAAGACCGAATTTCTGATCAGATTCAGGGATTCGACCCATACTCAGCTTTTTCTCCGGGTCGGTGAACGTACCCCTTGGGCAATGCAGGCAAATTTTCGAACGGGCCTCGTGGTGGTGTCAGGGCATAATTATTGATTCGATTCTTTCGTATGTTTATAAAATATTGTATGAAAGTCTCTAAGACGAATTTCTGATCCAATTCAGTGGTTCGACCCATACTCAGTTTTTTCTCCGGCTCGGTGAACATACCCCTTTGGCAATACTTTCAAAATTTCGAACAGGACCCGGGGTGGCGTCAGGGTTTAATTATTGATCCGATTCTTTTGTATGTTTATAAAATATTGTATGAAAGTCTCTAAGACGAATTTCTGATCCAATTCAGTGGTTCGACCCATACTCAATTTTTTCTCCGGCTCGGTGAACATACCCCTTTGGCAATACTTGCAAAATTTCGAACGGGACCCGGGGTGGCGTCAGGGTATAATTATTGATCCGATTGTATCGTATGTTTATAAAACAATGTACGAAAGTCTCCAAGATCGAATTTCTGATCAAATTCGACCCATACTCAGTTTTTTCTCCGTCTCGGTGAACTTACCCTTTTGGCAATATATGCAATATTTTTAACGGGTCCGAGGTGGCGACAGGGTATAGTTATTGTTTTGATTGTATCGTATGTTTATAAAATATTGTATGGAAATTTCCAAAACCGAATTTCTAATCCGATTCAGTGGTTCGACCCATACTCAGTTTTTTCTCCGGCTCGGTGAACATAACCCTTTGGCAATACAGGAAAATTTTCGAACAAGCGCTGGGGTGGCTACAGGGCATAAATATTAATCCGATTCATTCGTATATTTCTAAAATATTATATGGAAGTCTCCAAGACCGAATTTCTGATCCGATTCAGTGGTTCGACACACACTCTGTTTTTTCTCCGGCTCGGTGAACATAATCCTTTGGCAATAAAGGCAAAATTTCGAACGAGCCCCGGGGTGGCGTCAGGGCATAAATATTGTTCCGATTCTTTCGTATGTTTATAAAATATTGTATGGAAGTCTCCAAGACCGAATTTCTGATCCGATTCAGTGGTTCGACCCATACTCAGTTTTTTCTCCGGCTCGGTGAACATAATCCTTTGGCAAAACAGGAGAAATTTCGAACGAGCCCCGGGGTGGCGTCAGGGCATAGTTATTGATCCGATTGTATCGTATTTTTATAAAATATTGTATGGAAGTTTCTAAGACTGAATTTTTGATCCGATTCAGTGGTTCGACCCATACTAAGTTTTTTCTCCGGCTCTATGAACATAATCCTTTGGTAATAAAGGAAAAATTTTGAACGAGCCCCGGGGTGGCGGCAGGGCATAAATATTGTTCCGATTCTTTCGTATGTTAATAAAATATTGTATGGAAGTTTCCAAGACCGAATTTCTGATCAGATTCAGGGATTCGACCCATACTCAGCTTTTTCTCCGGGTCGGTGAACGTACCCCTTGGGCAATGCAGGCAAATTTTCGAACGGGCCTCGTGGTGGTGTCAGGGCATAATTATTGATTCGATTCTTTCGTATGTTTATAAAATATTGTATGAAAGTCTCTAAGACGAATTTCTGATCCTATTCAGTGGTTCGACCCATACTCAGTATTTTCTCCGGCTCGGTGAACATACCCCTTTGGCAATACTTTCAAAATTTCGAACGGGACCCGGGGTGGCGTCAGGGTTTAATTATTGATCCGATTCTTTTGTATGTTTATAAAATATTGTATGAAAGTCTCTAAGACGAATTTCTGATCCAATTCAGTGGTTCGACCCATACTCAATTTTTTCTCCGGCTCGGTGAACATACCCCTTTGGCAATACTTGCAAAATTTCGAACGGGACCCGGGGTGGCGTCAGGGTATAATTATTGATCCGATTGTATCGTATGTTTATAAAACAATGTACGAAAGTCTCCAAGATCGAATTTCTGATCAAATTCGACCCATACTCAGTTTTTTCTCCGTCTCGGTGAACTTACCCGTTTGGCAATATATGCAATATTTTTAACGGGTCCGAGGTGGCGACAGGGCATAAATATTGTTCCGATTGTATCGTATGTTTATAAAATATTGTATGGAAATTTCCAAAACCGAATTTCTAATCCGATTCAGTGGTTCGACCCATACTCAGTTTTTTCTCCGGCTCGGTGAACATAACCCTTTGGCAATACAGGAAAATTTTCGAACAAGCGCTGGGGTGGCTACAGGGCATAAATATTAATCCGATTCATTCGTATATTTCTAAAATATTATATGGAAGTCTCCAAGACCGAATTTCTGATCCGATTCAGTGGTTCGACACACACTCTGTTTTTTCTCCGGCTCGGTGAACATAATCCTTTGGCAATAAAGGCAAAATTTCGAACGAGCCCCGGGGTGGCGTCAGGGCATAAATATTGTTCCGATTCTTTCGTATGTTTATAAAATATTGTATGGAAGTCTCCAAGACCGAATTTCTGATCCGATTCAGTGGTTCGACCCATACTCAGTTTTTTCTCCGGCTCGGTGTACATAATCCTTTGGCAAAACAGGAGAAATTTCGAACGAGCCCCGGGGTGGCGTCAGGGCATAGTTATTGATCCGATTGTATCGTATTTTTATAAAATATTGTATGGAAGTTTCTAAGACTGAATTTTTGATCCGATTCAGTGGTTCGACCCATACTAAGTTTTTTCTCCGGCTCTATGAACATAATCCTTTGGTAATAAAGGAAAAATTTTGAACGAGCCCCGGGGTGGCGGCAGGGCATAAATATTGTTCCGATTCTTTCGTATGTTAATAAAATATTGTATGGAAGTTTCCAAGACCGAATTTCTGATCAGATTCAGGGATTCGACCCATACTCAGCTTTTTCTCCGGGTCGGTGAACGTACCCCTTGGGCAATGCAGGCAAATTTTCGAACGGGCCTCGTGGTGGTGTCAGGGCATAATTATTGATTCGATTCTTTCGTATGTTTATAAAATATTGTATGAAAGTCTCTAAGACGAATTTCTGATCCTATTCAGTGGTTCGACCCATACTCAGTATTTTCTCCGGCTCGGTGAACATACCCCTTTGGCAATACTTTCAAAATTTCGAACGGGACCAGGGGTGGTGTCAGGGTTTAATTATTGATCCGATTCTTTTGTATGTTTATAAAATATTGTATGAAAGTCTCTAAGACGAATTTCTGATCCAATTCAGTGGTTCGACCCATACTCAATTTTTTCTCCGGCTCGGTGAACATACCCCTTTGGCAATACTTGCAAAATTTCGAACGGGACCCGGGGTGGCGTCAGGGAATAATTATTGATCCGATTGTATCGTATTTTTATAAAACAATGTACGAAAGTCTCCAAGAACGAATTTCTGATCAAATTCGACCCATACTCAGTTTTTTCTCCGTCTCGGTGAACTTACCCCTTGGCAATATATGCAAAATTTTTAACGGGCCCCGAGGTGGCGTCAGGGCATAGTTATTGTTTTGATTGTATCGTATGTTTATAAAATATTGTATGGAAATTTCCAAAACCGAATTTCTAATCCGATTCAGTGGTTCGACCCATACTCAGTTTTTTCTCCGGCTCGGTGAACATAACCCTTTGGCAATACAGGAAAATTTTCGAACAAGCGCTGGGGTGGCTACAGGGCATAAATATTAATCCGATTCATTCGTATATTTCTAAAATATTATATGGAAGTCTCCAAGACCGAATTTCTGATCCGATTCAGTGGTTCGACACGCACTCTGTTTTTTCTCCGGCTCGGTGAACATAATCCTTTGGCAATAAAGGCAAAATTTCGAACGAGCCCCGGGGTGGCGTCAGGGCATAAATATTGTTCCGATTCTTTCGTATGTTTATAAAATATTGTATGGAAGTCTCTAAGACCGAATTTCTGATCCGATTCAGTGGTTCGACCCATACTCAGTTTTTTCTCCGGCTCGGTGAACATAATCCTTTGGCAAAACAGGAGAAATTTCGAACGAGCCCCGGGGTGGCGTCAGGGCATAGTTATTGATCCGATTGTATCGTATTTTTATAAAATATTGTATGGAAGTTTCTAAGACTGAATTTTTGATCCGATTCAGTGGTTCGACCCATACTAAGTTTTTTCTCCGGCTCTATGAACATAATCCTTTGGTAATAAAGGCAAAATTTTGAACGAGCCCCGGGGTGGCGGCAGGGCATAAATATTGTTCCGATTCTTTCGTATGTTTATAAAATATTGTATGGAAGTTTCCAAGACCGAATTTCTGATCAGATTCAGGGATTCGACCCATACTCAGCTTTTTCTCCGGGTCGGTGAACGTACCCCTTGGGCAATGCAGGCAAATTTTCGAACGGGCCTCGTGGTGGTGTCAGGGCATAATTATTGATTCGATTCTTTCGTATGTTTATAAAATATTGTATGAAAGTCTCTAAGACGAATTTCTGATCCAATTCAGTGGTTCGACCCATACTCAGTATTTTCTCCGGCTCGGTGAACATACCCCTTTGGCAATACTTTCAAAATTTCGAACGGGACCAGGGGTGGTGTCAGGGTTTAATTATTGATCCGATTCTTTTGTATGTTTATAAAATATTGTATGAAAGTCTCTAAGACGAATTTCTGATCCAATTCAGTGGTTCGACCCATACTCAATTTTTTCTCCGGCTCGGTGAACATACCCCTTTGGCAATACTTGCAAAATTTCGAACGGGACCCGGGGTGGCGTCAGGGAATAATTATTGATCCGATTGTATCGTATATTTATAAAACAATGTACGAAAGTCTCCAAGAACGAATTTCTGATCAAATTCGACCCATACTCAGTTTTTTCTCCGTCTCGGTGAACTTACCCCTTGGCAATATATGCAAAATTTTTAACGGGCCCCGAGGTGGCGTCAGGGCATAGTTATTGTTTTGATTGTATCGTATGTTTATAAAATATTGTATGGAAATTTCCAAAACCGAATTTCTAATCCGATTCAGTGGTTCGACCCATACTCAGTTTTTTCTCCGGCTCGGTGAACATAACCCTTTGGCAATACAGGAAAATTTTCGAACAAGCGCTGGGGTGGCTACAGGGCATAAATATTAATCCGATTCATTCGTATATTTCTAAAATATTATATGGAAGTCTCCAAGACCGAATTTCTGATCCGATTCAGTGGTTCGACACGCACTCTGTTTTTTCTCCGGCTCGGTGAACATAATCCTTTGGCAATAAAGGCAAAATTTCGAACGAGCCCCGGGGTGGCGTCAGGGCATAAATATTGTTCCGATTCTTTCGTATGTTTATAAAATATTGTATGGAAGTCTCCAAGACCGAATTTCTGATCCGATTCAGTGGTTCGACCCATACTCAGTTTTTTCTCCGGCTCGGTGAACATAATCCTTTGGCAAAACAGGAGAAATTTCGAACGAGCCCCGGGGTGGCGTCAGGGCATAGTTATTGATCCGATTGTATCGTATTTTTATAAAATATTGTATGGAAGTTTCTAAGACTGAATTTTTGATCCGATTCAGTGGTTCGACCCATACTAAGTTTTTTCTCCGGCTCTATGAACATAATCCTTTGGTAATAAAGGCAAAATTTTGAACGAGCCCCGGGGTGGCGGCAGGGCATAAATATTGTTCCGATTCTTTCGTATGTTTATAAAATATTGTATGGAAGTTTCCAAGACCGAATTTCTGATCAGATTCAGGGATTCGACCCATACTCAGCTTTTTCTCCGGGTCGGTGAACGTACCCCTTGGGCAATGCAGGCAAATTTTCGAACGGGCCTCGTGGTGGTGTCAGGGCATAATTATTGATTCGATTCTTTCGTATGTTTATAAAATATTGTATGAAAGTCTCTAAGACGAATTTCTGATCCAATTCAGTGGTTCGACCCATACTCAGTATTTTCTCCGGCTCGGTGAACATACCCCTTTGGCAATACTTTCAAAATTTCGAACGGGGCCCGGGGTGGCGTCAGGGTTTAATTATTGATCCGATTCTTTTGTATGTTTATAAAATATTGTATGAAAGTCTGTAAGACGAATTTCTGATCCAATTCAGTGGTTCGACCCATACTCAATTTTTTCTCCGGCTCGGTGAACATACCCCTTTGGCAATACTTGCAAAATTTCGAACGGGACCCGGGGTGGCGTCAGGGTATAATTATTGATCCGATTGTATCGTATGTTTATAAAACAATGTACGAAAGTCTCCAAGATCGAATTTCTGATCAAATTCGACCCATACTCAGTTTTTTCTCCGTCTCGGTGAACTTACCCCTTTGGCAATATATGCAATATTTTTAACGGGTCCGAGGTGGCGACAGGGTATAGTTATTGTTTTGATTGTATCGTATGTTTATAAAATATTGTATGGAAATTTCCAAAACCGAATTTCTAATCCGATTCAGTGGTTCGACCCATACTCAGTTTTTTCTCCGGCTCGGTGAACATAACCCTTTGGCAATACAGGAAAATTTTCGAACAAGCGCTGGGGTGGCTACAGGGCATAAATATTAATCCGATTCATTCTTATATTTCTAAAATATTATATGGAAGTCTCCAAGACCGAATTTCTGATCCGATTCAGTGGTTCGACACGCACTCTGTTTTTTCTCCGGCTCGGTGAACATAATCCTTTGGCAATAAAGGCAAAATTTCGAACGAGCCCCGGGGTGGCGTCAGGGCATAAATATTGTTCCGATTCTTTCGTATGTTTATAAAATATTGTATGGAAGTCTCCAAGACCGAATTTCTGATCCGATTCAGTGGTTCGACCCATACTCAGTTTTTTCTCCGGCTCGGTGAACGTACCCCTTGGGCAATGCAGGCAAATTTTCGAACGAGCCCCGGGGTGGCGTCAAGGCTTAAATATTGATCTGATTCTTTCGTATGTTTATAAAATATTGTATGGAGGTCTCCAAGACCGAATTTCTGATTCGATTCAGTGGTTCGACCCATACTCTCCGGCTCGGTGAACATACCCCTTTGGCAATACATGCAAAATTTCGAACGGGACCCGGGGTTGAAGTCAAGGTATAATTATTGATCCGATTCCTTCGTATGTTTATAAAATATTGTATGAAAGTCTCTAAGACGAATTTCTGATCCAATTCAGTGGTTCGACCCATACTCAGTTTTTTCTCCGGCTCGGTGAACATACCCCTTTGGCAATACTTGCAAAATTTCGAACGGGAGCAGGGGTGGCGTCAGGGTATAATTATTGATCCGATTGTATCGTATGTTTATAAAACAATGTATGAAAGTCTCCAAGATCGAATTTCTGATCCAATTCGACCCATACTCAGTTTTTTCTCCGTCTCGGTGAACTTACCGCTTTGGCAATATATGCAAAATTTAAAAGGGGCCCCGAGGTGGCGTCAGGGCATAGTTATTGTTTTGATTGTTTCCTATGTTAATAAAATATTGTATGGAAGTTTCCAAGACCGAATTTCTTATCTGATTCAGTGGTTCGACCCATACTTAGTTTTTTCTCAGGCTCGGTGAACATAACCCTTTGGCAATACAGGCAAAATTTCGAACGAGCCCCTGGGTGGCTTCAGGGCATAAATATTAATCCGATTCATTCGTATGTTTATAAAATATTATATGGAAGTCTCCAAGACCGAATTTCTGATCCGATTCAGTGGTTCGACCCATACTCAGTTTTTTCTCCGGCTCGGTGAACATACCCCTTTGGCAATACAGGCAAATTTTCGAACGAGCCCCGGAGTGGCGTCGGGGCATAAATATTGATCTGATTCTTTCGTATGTTTATAAAATATTGTATGGAAGTCTCCAAGACCGAATTTCTGATCCGATTCAGTGGTTCGACCCATACTCAGTTTTTTCTCCGGCTCGGTGAACGTACCCCTTGGGCAATGCAGGCAAATTTTCGAACGAGCCCCGGGGTGGCGTCAAGGCATAAATATTGATCTGATTCATTCGTATGTTTATAAAATATTGTATGGAGGTCTCCAAGACCGAATTTCTGATTTGATTCAGTGGTTCGACCCATACTCAGTTTTTCTCCGGCTCGGTGAACATACCCCTTTGGAAAACGTGCAAAATTTCGAACGGGCCCCGAGGTGGCGGCAGGGCATAGTTGTTGATCCGATTCATTCGTATGTTCATAAAATATTGTATGGAAGTCTCCAAAACCGAATTTCTGATCCGATTCAGTGGTTCGGCCCATACCCAGTTTTTTCTCCGGCTCGGTGAACATAATCCTTTGGCAATAAAGGCAAAATTTTGAACGAGCCCCGGGGTGGCGTCAGGGCATAAATATTGTTCCGATTCTTTCGTATGTTTATAAAATATTGTATGGAAGTCTCCAAGACCGAATTTCTGATCCGATTCAGTGGTTCGACCCATACTCAGTTTTTTCTCCGGCTTGGTGAACGTACCCCTTGGGTAATGCAGTCAAATTTTCGAACTAGCCCCGGGGGGGCGTCAAGGCATAAATATTGATCTGATTCTTTTGTATGTTTATAAAATATTGTATGGAGGTCTCCAAGACCGAATTTCTGATTCGATTCAGTGGTTCGACCCATAGTCAGTTTTTTCTCCGGCTCGGTGAACATACCTCTTTGGCAATACTTGCAAAATTTCGAACGGGACCAGGGGTGGTGTCAGGGTTTAATTATTGATCCGATTCTTTTGTATGTTTATAAAATATTGTATGAAAGTCTATAAGACGAATTTCTGATCCAATTCAGTGGTTCGACCCATACTCAATTTTTTCTCCGGCTCGGTGAACATACCCCTTTGGCAATACTTGCAAAATTTCGAACGGGACCCGGGGTGGCGTCAGGGAATAATTATTGATCCGATTGTATCGTATATTTATAAAACAATGTACGAAAGTCTCCAAGAACGAATTTCTGATCAAATTCGACCCATACTCAGTTTTTTCTCCGTCTCGGTGAACTTACCCCTTGGCAATATATGCAAAATTTTTAACGGGCCCCGAGGTGGCGTCAGGGCATAGTTATTGTTTTGATTGTATCGTATGTTTATAAAATATTGTATGGAAATTTCCAAAACCGAATTTCTAATCCGATTCAGTGGTTCGACCCATACTCAGTTTTTTCTCCGGCTCGGTGAACATAACCCTTTGGCAATACAGGAAAATTTTCGAACAAGCGCTGGGGTGGCTACAGGGCATAAATATTAATCCGATTCATTCGTATATTTCTAAAATATTATATGGAAGTCTCCAAGACCGAATTTCTGATCCGATTCAGTGGTTCGACACACACTCTGTTTTTTCTCCGGCTCGGTGAACATAATCCTTTGGCAATAAAGGCAAAATTTCGAACGAGCCCCGGGGTGGCGTCAGGGCATAAATATTGTTCCGATTCTTTCGTATGTTTATAAAATATTGTATGGAAGTCTCCAAGACCGAATTTCTGATCCGATTTAGTGGTTCGACCCATACTCAGTTTTTTCTCCGGCTCGGTGAACATAATCCTTTGGCAAAACAGGAGAAATTTCGAACGAGCCCCGGGTGGCGTCAGGGCATAGTTATTGATCAGATTGTATCGTATTTTTATAAAATATTGTATGGAAGTTTCTAAGACTGAATTTTTGATCCGATTCAGTGGTTCGACCCATACTAAGTTTTTTCTCCGGCTCTATGAACATAATCCTTTGGTAATAAAGGCAAAATTTTGAACGAGCCCCGGGGTGGCGGCAGGGCATAAATATTGTTCCGATTCTTTCGTATGTTTATAAAATATTGTATGGAAGTTTCCAAGACCGAATTTCTGATCAGATTCTGGGATTCGACCCATACTCAGCTTTTTCTCCGGGTCGGTGAACGTACCCCTTGGGCAATGCAGGCAAATTTTCGAACGGGCCTCGTGGTGGTGTCAGGGCATAATTATTGATTCGATTCTTTCGTATGTTTATAAAATATTGTATGAAAGTCTCTAAGACGAATTTCTGATCCAATTCAGTGGTTCGACCCATACTCAGTATTTTCTCCGGCTCGGTGAACATACCCCTTTGGCAATACTTTCAAAATTTCGAACGGGACCCGGGGTGGCGTCAGGGTTTAATTATTGATCCGATTCTTTTGTATGTTTATAAAATATTGTATGAAAGTCTCTAAGACGAATTTCTGATCCAATTCAGTGGTTCGACCCATACTCAATTTTTTCTCCGGCTCGGTGAACATACCCCTTTGGCAATACTTGCAAAATTTCGAACGGGACCCGGGGTGGCGTCAGGGTATAATTATTGATCCGATTGTATCGTATGTTTATAAAACAATGTACGAAAGTCTCCAAGATCGAATTTCTGATCAAATTCGACCCATACTCAGTTTTTTCTCCGTCTCGGTGAACTTACCCCTTTGGCAATATATGCAATATTTTTAACGGGTCCGAGGTGGCGACAGGGTATAGTTATTGTTTTGATTGTATCGTATGTTTATAAAATATTGTATGGAAATTTCCAAAACCGAATTTCTAATCCGATTCAGTGGTTCGACCCATACTCAGTTTTTTCTCCGGCTCGGTGAACATAACCCTTTGGCAATACAGGAAAATTTTCGAACAAGCGCTGGGGTGGCTACAGGGCATAAATATTAATCCGATTCATTCTTATATTTCTAAAATATTATATGGAAGTCTCCAAGACCGAATTTCTGATCCGATTCAGTGGTTCGACACGCACTCTGTTTTTTCTCCGGCTCGGTGAACATAATCCTTTGGCAATAAAGGCAAAATTTCGAACGAGCCCCGGGGTGGCGTCAGGGCATAAATATTGTTCCGATTCTTTCGTATGTTTATAAAATATTGTATGGAAGTCTCCAAGACCGAATTTCTGATCCGATTCAGTGGTTCGACCCATACTCAGTTTTTTCTCCGGCTCGGTGAACGTACCCCTTGGGCAATGCAGGCAAATTTTCGAACGAGCCCCGGGGTGGCGTCAAGGCTTAAATATTGATCTGATTCTTTCGTATGTTTATAAAATATTGTATGGAGGTCTCCAAGACCGAATTTCTGATTCGATTCAGTGGTTCGACCCATACTCTCCGGCTCGGTGAACATACCCCTTTGGCAATACATGCAAAATTTCGAACGGGACCCGGGGTTGAAGTCAAGGTATAATTATTGATCCGATTCCTTCGTATGTTTATAAAATATTGTATGAAAGTCTCTAAGACGAATTTCTGATCCAATTCAGTGGTTCGACCCATACTCAGTTTTTTCTCCGGCTCGGTGAACATACCCCTTTGGCAATACTTGCAAAATTTCGAACGGGAGCAGGGGTGGCGTCAGGGTATAATTATTGATCCGATTGTATCGTATGTTTATAAAACAATGTATGAAAGTCTCCAAGATCGAATTTCTGATCCAATTCGACCCATACTCAGTTTTTTCTCCGTCTCGGTGAACTTACCGCTTTGGCAATATATGCAAAATTTAAAAGGGGCCCCGAGGTGGCGTCAGGGCATAGTTATTGTTTTGATTGTTTCCTATGTTAATAAAATATTGTATGGAAGTTTCCAAGACCGAATTTCTTATCTTATTCAGTGGTTCGACCCATACTTAGTTTTTTCTCCGGCTCGGTGAACATAACCCTTTGGCAATACAGGCAAAATTTCGAACGAGCCCCTGGGTGGCTTCAGGGCATAAATATTAATCCGATTCATTCGTATGTTTATAAAATATTATATGGAAGTCTCCAAGACCGAATTTCTGATCCGATTCAGTGGTTCGACCCATACTCAGTTTTTTCTCCGGCTCGGTGAACATAATCCTTTGGCAAAACAGGAGAAATTTCGAACGAGCCCCGGGGTGGCGTCAGGGCATAGTTATTGATCCGATTGTATCGTATTTTTATAAAATATTGTATGGAAGTTTCTAAGACTGAATTTTTGATCCGATTCAGTGGTTCGACCCATACTAAGTTTTTTCTCCGGCTCTATGAACATAATCCTTTGGTAATAAAGGCAAAATTTTGAACGAGCCCCGGGGTGGCGGCAGGGCATAAATATTGTTCCGATTCTTTCGTATGTTTATAAAATATTGTATGGAAGTTTCCAAGACCGAATTTCTGATCAGATTCAGGGATTCGACCCATACTCAGCTTTTTCTCCGGGTCGGTGAACGTACCCCTTGGGCAATGCAGGCAAATTTTCGAACGGGCCTCGTGGTGGTGTCAGGGCATAATTATTGATTCGATTCTTTCGTATGTTTATAAAATATTGTATGAAAGTCTCTAAGACGAATTTCTGATCCAATTCAGTGGTTCGACCCATACTCAGTATTTTCTCCGGCTCGGTGAACATACCCCTTTGGCAATACTTTCAAAATTTCGAACGGGACCCGGGGTGGCGTCAGGGTTTAATTATTGATCCGATTCTTTTGTATGTTTATAAAATATTGTATGAAAGTCTCTAAGACGAATTTCTGATCCAATTCAGTGGTTCGACCCATACTCAATTTTTTCTCCGGCTCGGTGAACATACCCCTTTGGCAATACTTGCAAAATTTCGAACGGGACCCGGGGTGGCGTCAGGGTATAATTATTGATCCGATTGTATCGTATGTTTATAAAACAATGTACGAAAGTCTCCAAGATCGAATTTCTGATCAAATTCGACCCATACTCAGTTTTTTCTCCGTCTCGGTGAACTTACCCCTTTGGCAATATATGCAATATTTTTAACGGGTCCGAGGTGGCGACAGGGTATAGTTATTGTTTTGATTGTATCGTATGTTTATAAAATATTGTATGGAAATTTCCAAAACCGAATTTCTAATCCGATTCAGTGGTTCGACCCATACTCAGTTTTTTCTCCGGCTCGGTGAACATAACCCTTTGGCAATACAGGAAAATTTTCGAACAAGCGCTGGGGTGGCTACAGGGCATAAATATTAATCCGATTCATTCGTATATTTCTAAAATATTATATGGAAGTCTCCAAGACCGAATTTCTGATCCGATTCAGTGGTTCGACACGCACTCTGTTTTTTCTCCGGCTCGGTGAACATAATCCTTTGGCAATAAAGGCAAAATTTCGAACGAGCCCCGGGGTGGCGTCAGGGCATAAATATTGTTCCGATTCTTTCGTATGTTTATAAAATATTGTATGGAAGTCTCCAAGACCGAATTTCTGATCCGATTCAGTGGTTCGACCCATACTCAGTTTTTTCTCCGGCTCGGTGAACGTACCCCTTGGGCAATGCAGGCAAATTTTCGAACGAGCCCCGGGGTGGCGTCAAGGCATAAATATTGATCTGATTCTTTCGTATGTTTATAAAATATTGTATGGAGGTCTCCAAGACCGAATTTCTGATTCGATTCAGTGGTTCGACCCATACTCTCCGGCTCGGTGAACATACCCCTTTGGCAATACATGCAAAATTTCGAACGGGACCCGGGGTTGAAGTCAAGGTATAATTATTGATCCGATTCCTTCGTATGTTTATAAAATATTGTATGAAAGTCTCTAAGACGAATTTCTGATCCAATTCAGTGGTTCGACCCATACTCAGTTTTTTCTCCGGCTCGGTGAACATACCCCTTTGGCAATACTTGCAAAATTTCGAACGGGAGCAGGGGTGGCGTCAGGGTATAATTATTGATCCGATTGTATCGTATGTTTATAAAACAATGTATGAAAGTCTCCAAGATCGAATTTCTGATCCAATTCGACCCATACTCAGTTTTTTCTCCGTCTCGGTGAACTTACCGCTTTGGCAATATATGCAAAATTTAAAAGGGGCCCCGAGGTGGCGTCAGGGCATAGTTATTGTTTTGATTGTTTCCTATGTTAATAAAATATTGTATGGAAGTTTCCAAGACCGAATTTCTTATCTTATTCAGTGGTTCGACCCATACTTAGTTTTTTCTCCGGCTCGGTGAACATAACCCTTTGGCAATACAGGCAAAATTTCGAACGAGCCCCTGGGTGGCTTCAGGGCATAAATATTAATCCGATTCATTCGTATGTTTATAAAATATTATATGGAAGTCTCCAAGACCGAATTTCTGATCCGATTCAGTGGTTCGACCCATACTCAGTTTTTTCTCCGGCTCGGTGAACATACCCCTTTGGCAATACAGGCAAATTTTCGAACGAGCCCCGGAGTGGCGTCGGGGCATAAATATTGATCTGATTCTTTCGTATGTTTATAAAATATTGTATGGAAGTCTCCAAGACCGAATTTCTGATCCGATTCAGTGGTTCGACCCATACTCAGTTTTTTCTCCGGCTCGGTGAACGTACCCCTTGGGCAATGCAGGCAAATTTTCGAACGAGCCCCGGGGTGGCGTCAAGGCATAAATATTGATCTGATTCATTCGTATGTTTATAAAATATTGTATGGAGGTCTCCAAGACCGAATTTCTGATTTGATTCAGTGGTTCGACCCATACTCAGTTTTTCTCCGGCTCGGTGAACATACCCCTTTGGAAAACTTGCAAAATTTCGAACGGGCCCCGAGGTGGCGGCAGGGCATAGTTGTTGATCCGATTCATTCGTATGTTCATAAAATATTGTATGGAAGTCTCCAAAACCGAATTTCTGATCCGATTCAGTGGTTCGGCCCATACCCAGTTTTTTCTCCGGCTCGGTGAACATAATCCTTTGGCAATAAAGGCAAAATTTTGAACGAGCCCCGGGGTGGCGTCAGGGCATAAATATTGTTCCGATTCTTTCGTATGTTTATAAAATATTGTATGGAAGTCTCCAAGACCGAATTTCTGATCCGATTCAGTGGTTCGACCCATACTCAGTTTTTTCTCCGGCTTGGTGAACGTACCCCTTGGGTAATGCAGTCAAATTTTCGAACTAGCCCCGGGGGGGCGTCAAGGCATAAATATTGATCTGATTCTTTTGTATGTTTATAAAATATTGTATGGAGGTCTCCAAGACCGAATTTCTGATTCGATTCAGTGGTTCGACCCATAGTCAGTTTTTTCTCCGGCTCGGTGAACATACCTCTTTGGCAATACTTGCAAAATTTCGAACGGGACCAGGGGTGGTGTCAGGGTTTAATTATTGATCCGATTCTTTTGTATGTTTATAAAATATTGTATGAAAGTCTATAAGACGAATTTCTGATCCAATTCAGTGGTTCGACCCATACTCAATTTTTTCTCCGGCTCGGTGAACATACCCCTATGGCAATACTTGCAAAATTTCGAACGGGACCCGGGGTGGCGTCAGGGAATAATTATTGATCCGATTGTATCGTATATTTATAAAACAATGTACGAAAGTCTCCAAGAACGAATTTCTGATCAAATTCGACCCATACTCAGTTTTTTCTCCGTCTCGGTGAACTTACCCCTTGGCAATATATGCAAAATTTTTAACGGGCCCCGAGGTGGCGTCAGGGCATAGTTATTGTTTTGATTGTATCGTATGTTTATAAAATATTGTATGGAAATTTCCAAAACCGAATTTCTAATCCGATTCAGTGGTTCGACCCATACTCAGTTTTTTCTCCGGCTCGGTGAACATAACCCTTTGGCAATACAGGAAAATTTTCGAACAAGCGCTGGGGTGGCTACAGGGCATAAATATTAATCCGATTCATTCGTATATTTCTAAAATATTATATGGAAGTCTCCAAGACCGAATTTCTGATCCGATTCAGTGGTTCGACACACACTCTGTTTTTTCTCCGGCTCGGTGAACATAATCCTTTGGCAATAAAGGCAAAATTTCGAACGAGCCCCGGGGTGGCGTCAGGGCATAAATATTGTTCCGATTCTTTCGTATGTTTATAAAATATTGTATGGAAGTCTCCAAGACCGAATTTCTGATCCGATTCAGTGGTTCGACCCATACTCAGTTTTTTCTCCGGCTCGGTGAACATAATCCTTTGGCAAAACAGGAGAAATTTCGAACGAGCCCCGGGGTGGCGTCAGGGCATAGTTATTGATCCGATTGTATCGTATTTTTATAAAATATTGTATGGAAGTTTCTAAGACTGAATTTTTGATCCGATTCAGTGGTTCGACCCATACTAAGTTTTTTCTCCGGCTCTATGAACATAATCCTTTGGTAATAAAGGCAAAATTTTGAACGAGCCCCGGGGTGGCGGCAGGGCATAAATATTGTTCCGATTCTTTCGTATGTTTATAAAATATTGTATGGAAGTTTCCAAGACCGAATTTCTGATCAGATTCAGGGATTCGACCCATACTCAGCTTTTTCTCCGGGTCGGTGAACGTACCCCTTGGGCAATGCAGGCAAATTTTCGAACGGGCCTCGTGGTGGTGTCAGGGCATAATTATTGATTCGATTCTTTCGTATGTTTATAAAATATTGTATGAAAGTCTCTAAGACGAATTTCTGATCCAATTCAGTGGTTCGACCCATACTCAGTATTTTCTCCGGCTCGGTGAACATACCCCTTTGGCAATACTTTCAAAATTTCGAACGGGACCCGGGGTGGCGTCAGGGTTTAATTATTGATCCGATTCTTTTGTATGTTTATAAAATATTGTATGAAAGTCTCTAAGACGAATTTCTGATCCAATTCAGTGGTTCGACCCATACTCAATTTTTTCTCCGGCTCGGTGAACATACCCCTTTGGCAATACTTGCAAAATTTCGAACGGGACCCGGGGTGGCGTCAGGGTATAATTATTGATCCGATTGTATCGTATGTTTATAAAACAATGTACGAAAGTCTCCAAGATCGAATTTCTGATCAAATTCGACCCATACTCAGTTTTTTCTCCGTCTCGGTGAACTTACCCCTTTGGCAATATATGCAATATTTTTAACGGGTCCGAGGTGGCGACAGGGTATAGTTATTGTTTTGATTGTATCGTATGTTTATAAAATATTGTATGGAAATTTCCAAAACCGAATTTCTAATCCGATTCAGTGGTTCGACCCATACTCAGTTTTTTCTCCGGCTCGGTGAACATAACCCTTTGGCAATACAGGAAAATTTTCGAACAAGCGCTGGGGTGGCTACAGGGCATAAATATTAATCCGATTCATTCGTATATTTCTAAAATATTATATGGAAGTCTCCAAGACTGAATTTCTGATCCGATTCAGTGGTTCGACACGCACTCTGTTTTTTCTCCGGCTCGGTGAACTTAATCCTTTGGCAATAAAGGCAAAATTTCGAACGAGCCCCGGGGTGGCGTCAGGGCATAAATATTGTTCCGATTCTTTCGTATGTTTATAAAATATTGTATGGAAGTCTCCAAGACCGAATTTCTGATCCGATTCAGTGGTTCGACCCATACTCAGTTTTTTCTCCGGCTCGGTGAACGTACCCCTTGGGCAATGCAGGCAAATTTTCGAACGAGCCCCGGGGTGGCGTCAAGGCATAAATATTGATCTGATTCTTTCGTATGTTTATAAAATATTGTATGGAGGTCTCCAAGACCGAATTTCTGATTCGATTCAGTGGTTCGACCCATACTCTCCGGCTCGGTGAACATACCCCTTTGGCAATACATGCAAAATTTCGAATGGGACCCGGGGTTGAAGTCAAGGTATAATTATTGATCCGATTCCTTCGTATGTTTATAAAATATTGTATGAAAGTCTCTGAGACGAATTTCTGATCCAATTCAGTGGTTCGACCCATACTCAGTTTTTTCTCCGGCTCGGTGAACATACCCCTTTGGCAATACTTGCAAAATTTCGAACGAGCCCTGAGGTGGCGGCAGGGCATAGTTGTTGATCCGATTCATTCGTATGTTTATAAAATATTGTATGGAAGTCTCCAAGACCGAATTTTTAATCCGATTCAGTGGTTCGACCCATACTTAGTTCTTTCTCCGGCACGGTGAACATAACCCTTTGGCAATACAGGCAAAGTTTCGAACGAGCCCCGGGGTGGCTTCAGGGCATAAATATTAATCCGATCCATTCGTATGTTTATAAAATATAGTATGGAGGTCTCCAAGACCAAATTTCTGATTTGATTCAGTGGTTCGACCCATACTCAGTTTTTTCTCCGGCTCGGTGAACATACCCCTTTGGCAATACTTGCAAAATTTCGAACGAGCCCTGAGGTGGCGGCAGGGCATAGTTGTTGATCCGATTCATTCGTATGTTTATAAAATATTGTATGGAAGTCTCCAAGACCGAATTTTTAATCCGATTCAGTGGTTCGACCCATACTTAGTTCTTTCTCCGGCACGGTGAACATAACCCTTTGGCAATACAGGCAAAGTTTCGAACGAGCCCCGGGGTGGCTTCAGGGCATAAATATTAATCCGATCCATTCGTATGTTTATAAAATATAGTATGGAGGTCTCCAAGACCAAATTTCTGATTTGATTCAGTGGTTCGACCCATACTCAGTTTTTTCTCCGGCTCGGTGAACATACCCCTTTGGCAATACTTGCAAAATTTCGAACGGGCCCTGAGGTGGCGGCAGGGCATAGTTGTTGATCCGATTCATTCGTATGTTTATAAAATATTGTATGGAAGTCTCCAAGACCGAATTTCTGATCCGATTCAGTGGTTCGACCCATACTTAGTTTTTTCTCCGGCTCGGTGAACGTACCCCTTGGGAAATGCAGGCAAAATTTCGAACGAGCCCCGGGGTGGCGTCAAGGCATAAATATTGATCCGATTCATTCGTATGTTTATAAAATACTATATGGAAGTCTCCAAGACCGAATTTCCGATCCGATTCAGTGGTTCGACCCATACTCAGTTTTTTCTCCGGCTTGGTGAACTTACCCCTTTGGCAATATTGCAAAATTTCGAACGGGACCCGGGGTGGAGTCAGGGTATAATTATTGATCCGATTCTTTCGTATGTTTATAAAATATTGTATGAAAGTCTCTAAGACGAATTTCTGATCCAATTCAGTGGTTCGACCCATACTCAGTTTTTTCTCCGGCTCGGTGAACATACCCCTTTGGCAATACTTGCAAAATTTCGAACGGGTCCCGTGGTGGCGTCCGGGTAAAATTATTGATCCGATTGTATCGTATGTTTATAAAACAATGTATGAAAGTCTCCAAGATCGAATTTCTGATCAAATTCGACCCATACTCAGTTTTTTCTCCGTCTCGATGAACTTACCCCTTTGGCAATATATGCAAAATTTTTAACGGGCCTCAAGGTGGCGTCAGGGCATAGTTATTGATTTGATTGTATCGTATGTTTATAAAATATTGTATGGAAGTTTCCAAGACCGAATTTCTAATCCAATTCAGTGGTTCGACCCATACTTAGTTTTTTCTCCGGCTCGGTGAACATAACCCCTTGGCAATACAGGCAAAGTTTCGAACGAGCCCCTGGGTGGCTTCAGGGCATAAATATTAATCCGATTCATTCGTATGTTTATAAAATATTATATGGAAGTCTTCAAGACCGAATTTCTGATCCGATTCAGTGGTTCGACACATACTCCGTTTTTTCTCCGGCTCGGTGAACATAATCCTTTGGCAATAAAGGCAAAATTTCGAACGAGCCCCGGGGTGGCGTTAGGGCATAAATATTGTTCCGATTCTTTCGTATGTTTATAAAATATTGTATGGAAGTCTCCAAGACCGAATTTCTGATCCGATTCAGTGGTTCGACCCATACTCAGTTTTTTCTCCGGCTCGGTGAACGTACCCCTTGGGCAATGCAGGCAAATTTTCGAACGAGCCCCGGGGTAGCGTCAAGGCATATATATTGATCTGATTCTTTCGTATGTTTATAAAATATTGTTTGGAGGTTTCCAAGACCGAATTTCTGATTCGATTCAGTGGTTCGACCCATACTCAGTTTTTTTTCCAGCTCGGTGAACATACCCCTTTGGCAATACTTGCAAAATTTCGAACGGGACCCGGGGTGGAGTCAAGGTATAATTATTGATCCGATTCTTTCGTATGTTTATAAAATATTGTATGAAAGTCTCTAAGACGAATTTCTGATCCAATTCAGTGGTTCGACCCATACTCAGTTTTTTCTCCGGCTCGGTGAACATACCCCTTTGGCAATACTTGCAAAATTTCGAACGGGACCCGAGGTGGCGTCAGGGTATAATTATTGATCCGATTGTATCGTATGTTGATAAAACAATGTATGAAAGTCTCCAAGATCGAATTTCTTATCCGATTCAGTGGTTCGACCCATACTCAGTTTTTTCTCCGGCTCGGTGAACATACCCCTTTGGCAATACTTGCAAAATTTCGAACGGGCCCTGAGGTGGCGGCAGGGCATAGTTGTTGATCCGATTGTATCGTATGTTTATAAAATATTGTATGGAAGTTTCCAAGACCGAAATTCTGATACGATTCAGTGGTTCGACCCATACTAAGTTTTTTCTCCTGCTCGGTGAACATAATCCTTTGGCAATACAGGCGAAATTTCGAACGAGCCCCGGGGTGGTGTCAGGGCTTAATTATTGATCCGATTCTTTCGTATGTTTATAAAATATTGTATCGAAGTCTCCAAGACAAATTTATGATCCGATTCAGTGGTTCGACCCATACTCAGTTTTTTCTCCGGCTCGGAGAACATACCCCTTTGGCAATACATTCAAATTTTCGAAAGGGCCCCGAGGTGGCGTCAGGGCATAGTTATTGATCCGATTGTATCGTATTTTTATAAAATATTGTATGGAAGTTTCCAAGACCGAATTTCTAATCCGATTCAGTGGTTCGACCCATACTTAGTTTTTTCTCCGGCTCGGTGAACATACACTTTTGGCAATACTTGCAAAATTTCGAACGGGACCCGGGGTGGCGTCAGGTTTAATTATTGATCCGATTCTTTCGTATGTTTATAAAATATTGTATGAAAGTCTCTAAGACAAATTTCTGATCCAATTCAGTGGTTCGACGCATACTCAGTTTTTTCTCCGGCTCGGTGAACATACCCTTTTGGCAATACTTGCAAAATTTCGAACGGGACACGGGGTGGCGTCAGGTTTAATTATTGATCCGATTCTTTCGTATGTTTATATAATATTGTATGAAAGTCTCTAAGACGAATTTCTGATCCAATTCAGTGGTTTGACCCATACTCAGTTTTTTCTCCGGCTCGATGAACATACCCCTTTGGCAATACTTGCAAAATTTCGAACGGGACCCGGGGTGGCGTCAGGGTATAATTATTGATCCGATTGTATCGTATGTTTATAAAACAATGTCTGAAAGTCTCCAAGTTCGAATTTCTGATCAAATTCGACCCATACTCAGTTATTTCTCCGTCTCGGTGAACTTACCCCTTTGGCAATAGATGCAAAATTTTTAACGGGCCCCGAGGTGGCGTCAGGGTATAATTATTGATCCGATTGTATCGTATGTTGATAAAACAATGTATGAAAGTCTCCAAGATCGAATTTCTTATCCGATTCAGTGGTTCGACCCATACTCAGTTTTTTCTCCGGCTCGGTGAACATACCCCTTTGGCAATACTTGCAAAATTTCGAACGGGCCCTGAGGTGGCGGCAGGGCATAGTTGTTGATCCGATTGTATCGTATGTTTATAAAATATTGTATGGAAGTTTCCAAGACCGAAATTCTGATACGATTCAGTGGTTCGACCCATACTAAGTTTTTTCTCCTGCTCGGTGAACATAATCCTTTGGCAATACAGGCGAAATTTCGAACGAGCCCCGGGGTGGTGTCAGGGCTTAATTATTGATCCGATTCTTTCGTATGTTTATAAAATATTGTATCGAAGTCTCCAAGACAAATTTATGATCCGATTCTGTGGTTCGACCCATATTCAGTTTTTTCTCCGGCTCGGAGAACATACCCCATTGGCAAAACTTTCAAAATTTCGAAAGGGCCCCGAGGTGGCGTCAGGGCATAGTTATTGATCTGATTGTATCGTATTTTTATAAAATATTGTATGGAAGTTTCCAAGACCGAATTTCTAATCCGATTCAGTGGTTCGACCCATACTTAGTTTTTTCTCCGGCTCGGTGAACATACACTTTTGGCAATACTTGCAAAATTTCGAACGGGACCCGGGGTGGCGTCAGGTTTAATTATTGATCCGATTCTTTCGTATGTTTATAAAATATTGTATGAAAGTCACTTAGACGAATTTCTGATCCAATTCAGTGGTTCGACCCATACTCAGTTTTTTCTCCGGCTCGGTGAACATACCCTTTTGGCAATACTTGCAAAATTTCGAACGGGACCCGGGGTGGCGTCAGGTTTAATTATTGATCCGATTCTTTCGTATGTTTATATAATATTGTATGAAAGTCTCTAAGACGAATTTCTGTTCCAATTCAGTGGTTCGACCCATACTCAGTTTTTTCTCCGGCTCGGTGAACATACCCCTTTGGCAATACTTGCAAAATTTCGAACGGGAGGGGTGGCGTCAGCGTATAATTATTGATCCGATTGTATCGTATGTTTATAAAACAATGTATGAAAGTCTCCAAGTTCGAATTTCTGATCAAATTCGACCCATACTCAGTTTTTTCTCCGTCTCGGTGAACTTACCCCTTTGGCAATATATGCAAAATTTTTAACGGGCCCCGAGGTGGCGTCAGGGCATAGTTATTGTTTTGATTGTATCGTATGTTAATAAAATATTGTATGGAAGTTTCCAAGACCGAATTTCTAATCCGATTCAGTGGTTCGACCCATACTTAGTTTTTTCTCCGGCTCGGTGAACATAACCCTTTGACAATACAGGAAAAGTTTCGAACGAGCCCCGGGGTGGCTTCAGGGCATAAATATTAATCCGATTCATATGTATGTTTATAAAATATTATATGGAAGTCTCCAAGACCGAATTTCTGATCCGATTCAGTGGTTCGACCCATACTCAGTTTTTTCTCCGGCTCGGTGAACATACCCCTTTGGCAATACAGGCAAATTTTCGAACGAGCCCCGGAGTGGTGTCGGGGCATAAATATTGATTTTATTCTTTCGTATGTTTATAAAATATTGTATGGAAGTCTCCTTATCCGATTCAGTGGTTCGACCCATACTCTGTTTTTTCTCCGGCTCGGTGAACGTACCCCTTGGGCAATGCAGGCAAATTTTCGAACGAGCCCCGGGGTGGAGTCAAGGCATAAACATTGATCTGATTCTTTCGTATGTTTATAAAATATTGTATGGGGGTCTCCAAGACCGAATTTCTTATTCGATTCAGTGGTTCGACCCATACTCAGCTTTTTCTCCGTCTCGATGAACTTACCCCTTTGGCAATACTTGAAAATTTTCGAACGGGCCCCGAGGTGGCGGCAGGGCTTAGTTGTTGATCCGATTGTATCGTATGTTTATAAAATATTGTATGGAAGTTTCCAAGACCGAAATTCTGATACGATTCAGTGGTTCGACCCATACTAAGTTTTTTCTCCGGCACGGTGAACATAATCCTTTGGCAATACAGGCGAAATTTCGAACGAGACCCGGGGTGGTGTCAGGGCTTAATTATTGATCCGATTCTTTCGTATGTTTATAAAATATTGTATCGAAGTCTCCAAGACAAATTTATGATCCTATTCAGTAGTTCGACCCATAATCAGTTTTTTCTTAGGCTCGGAGAACATACCCCTTTGGCAATACTTTCAAAATTTCGAACGGGCCCCGAGGTGGCGTCAGGGCATAGTTATTGATTCGATTGTATCGTATTTTTATAAAATATTGTATGGAAGTTTCCAAGACTGAATTTCTGATCCGATTCAGTGGTTCGACCCATACTAAGTTTTTTCTCCGGCTCGGTGAACATAATCCTTTGGCAATAAAGGCAAAATTTCGAACGAGCCTCGGGGTGGCGTCAGGGCATAAATATTGTTCCGATTCTTTCGTATGTTTATAAAATATTGTTTGGAAGTCTCAAAGACCGAATTTCTGATCCGATTCAGTGGTTCGACCCATACTCAGTTTTTTCTCCGGATCGGTGAACGTACCCCTTTGACAATACACGCAAAACTTCGAACGGGCCCCGGTGTGGAGTCAGGGCATAATTATTAATCCGATTCTTTCGTTGGGTCATAAAGTATTGTATGAGAGGTTCCAAAGACTGAATTTCTGATCCGATTCAGTGGTTCGACCCATACTCAGTTGTTTCTCCGGCTCGGTAAACATACCCCTTTGGCAATACTTGCAAAATTTCGAACGGGACCCGGGGTGGCGTCAGGGTATAATTATTGATCCGATTGTATCGTACGTTTATAAAACAATGTATGAAAGTCTCCAAGATCGAATTTCTAATCAAATTCGACCCATACTTAGTTTTTTCTCCGTCTCGGTGAACTTACCCCTTTGGCAATATATACAAAATTTCTAACGGCCACGAGGTGGCGTCAGGCCATAGTTATTGTTTTGATTGTATCGTATGTTTATAAAATATTGTATGGAAGTTTCCAAGACCGAATTTCTAATCCGATTCAGTGATTCGACCCATACTTAGTTTTTTCTCCGGCTCGGTGAACATAACCCTTTGGCAATACAGGCGAAGTTTCGAACGAGCCCCGGGGTGGCTTCAGTGCATAAATATTAATCCGATTCATTCGTATGTTTATAAAATATTATATGGAAGTCTCCAAGACCGAATTTCTGATCCGATTCAGTGGTTCGACCCATACTCAGTTTTTTCTCCGGCTCGGTGAACATACCCCTTTGGCAATACAGGCAAATTTTCGAACGAGCCCCGGAGTGGCTTCAGGGCATAAATATTAATCCGATTCATTCGTATGTTTATAAAATATTTTATGGAAGTCTCCAAGACCGAATTTCTGATCCGATTCAGTGGTTCGACACATACTCAGTTTTTTCTCCGGCTCGGTGAACATAATCCTTTGGCAATAAAGGCAAAATTTCAAACGAGCCCCGGGGTGGCGTCAGGGCATAAATATTGTTCCGATTCTTTCGTATGTTTATAAAATATTGTATGGAAGTCTCCAAGACCGAATTTCTGATCCGATTCAGTGGTTCGACCCATACTCAGTTTTTTCTCCGGCTCGGTGAACATACCCCTTTGACAATACTTGCAAAATTTCGAACGGGACCCGGGGTGGCGTCAGGGTTTAATTATTGATCCGATTCTTTCGTATGTTTATAAAATATTGTATGAAAGTCTCTAAGACGAATTTCTGATCCAATTCAGTGGTTCGACCCATACTCAGTTTTTTCTCCGGCTCGGTGAACATACCCCTTTGGCAATACTTGCAAAATTTCGAACAGGACCCGGGGTGGCGTCAGGGCATAAATATTGTTCCGATTCTTTCGTATGTTTATAAAATATTGTTTGGAAGTCTCCAAGACCGAATTTCTGATCCGATTCAGTGGTTCGACCCATACTCAGTTTTTTCTCCTGATCGGTGAACGTACCCCTTTGACAATACAGGCAAATTTTCGAACGGGCCCCGGTGTGGCGTTAGGCATAATTATTAATCCGATTCTTTCGTTGGGTCATAAAGTATTCTATGAGAAATTCCAAAGACCGAATTTCTGATCCGATTCAGTGGTTCGACCCATACTCAGTTGTTTCTCCGACTCGGTGAACATACCCCTTTGACAATACTAGCAAAATTTCGAACGGGACCCGGGGTGGCGTCAGGGTATAATTATTGATCCGATTGTATCGTATGTTTATAAAACAATGTATTAAAGTCTCCAAGATCGAATTTCTGATAAAATTCGAACCACACTCAGTTTTTTCTCCGTCTCGGTGAACTTACTCCTTTTGCAATATATGCAATATTTTTAACGGCCCCCGAGGTGGCGTCAGGGCATAGTTATTGTTTTGATTGTATCGTATGTTTATAAAATATTGTATGGAAGTTTCCAAGACCGAATTTCTAATCCGATTCAGTGATTCGACCCATAATTAGTTTTTTCTCCGGCTCGGTGAACATAACCCTTTAGCAATACAGGCAAAATTTCGAACGAGCCCCGGGGTGGCTTCAGGGCATAAATATTAATCCGATTCATTGGTATGTTTATAAAATATTATATGGAAGTCTCCAAGACCGAATTTCTGATCCGATTCAGTGGTTAGACCCATGCTCAGTTTTTTCTCCGGCTTGGTGAACATACCCCTTTGGCAATACAGGAAAATTTTCGAACGAGCCCCGGAGTGGTGTCGGGGCATAAATATTGATCTGATTCTTTCGTATGTTTATAAAATATTGTATGGAAGTCTCCAAGACCGAATTTCTGATCCGATTCAGTGGTTCGACCCATACTCAGTTTTTTCTCCGGCTCGGTGAACGTACCCCTTGGGCAATGCAGGCAAATTTTCGAACGAGCCCCGGGGTGGCGTCAAGGCATAAATATTGATCTGATTCATTCGTATGTTTATAAAATATTGTATGGAGGTCTCCAAGACCGAATTTCTGATTCGATTCAGTGGTTCGACCCATACTCAGTTTTTCTTCGGCTCGGTGGACATACCCCTTTGGAAATACTTGCAAAATTTCGAACGGGCCCCGAGGTGGCGGCAGGGCATAGTTGTTGATCCGATTGTATCGTATGTTTATAAAATATTGTATGGAAGTTTCCAAGACCTAAATTCTGATACGATTCTGTGGTTCGACCCATACTAAGTTTTTTCTCCGGCTCGGTGAACATAATCCTTTGGCAATACAGGCGAAATTTCGAACGAGCCCCGGGGTGGTGTCAGGGTTTAATTATTGATCTGATTCTTTCCTA
The DNA here is from genome assembly GCF_021521415.1 of Bidens hawaiensis. NCBI lineage: Eukaryota > Viridiplantae > Streptophyta > Magnoliopsida > Asterales > Asteraceae > Bidens > Bidens hawaiensis. Next base: position 570,251 of record NW_027491279.1, read on the forward strand.
TGTTTATAAAATATTGTATCGAAGTCTCCAAGACAAATTTATGATCCGATTTAGTGGTTCGACCCATACTCAGTTTTTTCTTCGGCTCGGAGAACATACCCCTTTGGCAATACTTTCAAAATTTCGAACGGGCCCCGAGGTGGCGTCAGGGCATAGTTATTGATCCGATTGTATCGTATTTTTATAAAATATTGTATGGAAGTTTCCAAGACTGAATTTCTGATCCGATTCAGTGGTTCGACCCATACTCAGTTTTTTCTCCGGATCGGTGAACGTACCCCTTTGACAATAAAGGCAAAACTTCGAACCGGCCCCGGTGTGGCGTCAGGGCATAATTATTAATCCGATTCTTTCGTTAGGTCATAAAGTATTGTATGAGAGATTCCAAAGACCGAATTTCTGATCCGATTCAGTGGTTCGACCCATACTCAGTTGTTTCTCCGGCTCGGTGAACATACCCCTTTGGCAATACTTGCAAAATTTCGAACGGGACCCGGGGTGGCGTCAAGGTATAATTATTGATCCGATTGTATCGTATGTTTATAAAACAATGTATTAAAGTCTCCAAGATCGAATTTCTGATGAAATTCGACCCATACTCAGTTTTTTCCCTGTCTCGGTGAACATACCCCTTTGAAAATATATGCTAAATTTCTAACGGCCACGAGGTGGCGTCAGGGCATAGTTATTGTTTTGATTGTATCGTATGTTTATAAAATATTGTATGGAAGTTTCCAAGACCGAATTTCTAATCCGATTCAGTGGTTCGACCCATACTTAGTTTTTTCTCCGGGTCGGTGAACATAACCCTTTGGCAATACAGGCAAAGTTTCGAACGAGCCCCGGGTGGCTTCAGGGCATAAATATTAATCCGATTCATTCGTATGTTTATAAAATATTATATAGAAGTCTCCAAGACCGAATTTCTGATCCGATTCAGTGGTTCGACCCATACTAACTTTTTTCTCCGGCTCGGTGAACATAATCCTTTGGCAATACAGGAAAAATCTCGAAAGAGCCCCGGGGTGGCGTCAGGGCATAAATATTGATCCGATTCATTCGTATATAAAATATTGTATGGAAGTCTCCAAGACCGAATTTCTGATCCGATTCAGTGGTTCGACCCATACTCAGTTCTTTCTCCGGCTCGGTGAACATGCCCCTTTGGCAATACTGGCAAAATTTCCAACGAGACCCGGGGTGGAGTCAGGGTATAATTATTGATCCGATTCTTTCGTATGTTTATAAAATATTGTATGGAAGTTTCCAAGACTGAATTTTGATCCGATTCAATGGTTCGACCCATACTAAGTTTTTTCTCCGGCTCGATGAACATAATCCTTTGGCAATAAAGGCAAAATTTCGAACGAGCCCCGTGGTGGCGTCTGGGCATAAATATTGTTCCGATTCTTTCGTATGTTTATAAAATATTGTATGGAAGTCTCCAAGACCGAATTTCTTATCCTATTCAGTGGTTCGACCCATACTCTGTTTTTTCTCCGGCTCGGTGAACGTACCCCTTGGGCAATGCAGGCAAATTTTTGAACGAGCCTCGGGGTGGCGTCAAGGCATAAATATTGATCTGATTCTTTCGTATGTTTATAAATTATTGTATGGAGGTCTCCAAGACCGAATTTCTGATTCGATTCAGTGGTTCGACCCATACAAAGTTTTTTCTCCGGCTCGGTGAACATACCCCTTTGGCAATACTTGCTAAATTTCGAACGGGCCCCGAGGTGGCGGCAGGGCATAGTTGTTGATCCGATTGTATCGTATGTTTATAAAATATTGTATGGAAGTTTCCAATACCGAAATTCTGATACGATTCAGTGGTTCGACCCATACTAAGTTTTTTCTCCGGCTCGGTGAACATAATCCTTCGGCAATACAGGCAAAATTTCGAACGAGCCCCGGGGTGGTGTCAGGGCTTAATTATTGATCCGATTCTTTCGTATGTTTATAAAATAGTGTATCGAAGTCTCCAAGACAAATTTATATTCGATTCAGTGGTTCGACCAATACTCAGTTTTTTCTCCGGCTCGGAGAACATACCCCTTTGGCAATACTTTCAAAATTTCGAACGGGCCCCGAGGTGGCGTCAGGGCATAGTTATTGATCCGATTGTATCGTATTTTTATAAAATATTGTATGGAAGTTTCCAAGACTGAATTTCTGATCCGATTCAGTGGTTCGACCCATACTAAGTTTTTTCTCCGGCTCGGTGAACATAATCCTTTGGGAATAAAGGCAAAATTTCGAACGAGCCCCGGGGTGGCGTTAAGGCATAAATATTGTTCCGATTCTTTCGTATGTTTATAAAATATTTTATGGAAGTCTCCAAGACCGAATTTCTCATCCGATTCAGTGGTTAGACCCATGCTCAGTTTTTTCTCCGGCTCGGTGAACATACCCCTTTGGCAATACAGGAAAATTTTCGAACGAGCCCCGGTGTGGTGTCGGGGCATAAATATTGATCTGATTCTTTCGTATGTTTATAAAATATTGTATGGAAGTCTCCAAGACCGAATTTCTGATCCGATTCAGTGGTTCGACCCATACTCAGTTTTTTCTCCGGCTCGGTGAACGTACCCCTTGGGCAATGCAGGCAAATTTTCGAACGAGCCCCGGGGTGGCGTCAAGGCATAAATATTGATCTGATTCATTCGTATGTTTATAAAATATTGTATGGAGGTCTCCAAGACCGAATTTCTGATTCGATTCAGTGGTTCGACCCATACTCAGTTTTTCTCCGGCTCGGTGAACATACCCCTTTGGCAATACTTGCAAAATTTCGAACGGGCCCCGAGGTGGCGGCAGGGCATAGTTGTTGATCCGATTGTATCGTATGTTTATAAAATATTGTATGGAAGTTTCCAAGACCTAAATTCTGATACGATTCAGTGGTTCGACCCATACTAAGTTTTTTCTCCGGCTCGGTGAACATAATCCTTTGGCAATACAGGCGAAATTTCGAACGAGCCCCGGGGTGGTGTCAGGGTTTAATTATTGATCTGATTCTTTCGTATGTTTATAAAATATTGTATCGAAGTCTCCAAGACAAATTTATGATCCGATTCAGTGGTTCGACCCATACTCAGTTTTTTCTTCGGCTCGGAGAACATACCCCTTTGGCAATACTTTCAAAATTTCGAACGGGCCCCGAGGTGGCGTCAGGGCATAGTTATTGATCCGATTGTATCGTATTTTTATAAAATATTGTATGGAAGTTTCCAAGACTGAATTTCTGATCCGATTCAGTGGTTCGACCCATACTCAGTTTTTTCTCCGGATCGGTGAACGTACCCCTTTGACAATAAAGGCAAAACTTCGAACCGGCCCCGGTGTGGCGTCAGGGCATAATTATTAATCCGATTCTTTCGTTAGGTCATAAAGTATTGTATGAGAGATTCCAAAGACCGAATTTCTGATCCGATTCAGTGGTTCGACCCATACTCAGTTGTTTCTCCGGCTCGGTGAACATACCCCTTTGGCAATACTTGCAAAATTTCGAACGGGACCCGGGGTGGCATCAAGGTATAATTATTGATCCGATTGTATCGTATGTTTATAAAACAATGTATTAAAGTCACCAAGATCGAATTTCTGATGAAATTCGACCCATACTCAGTTTTTTCTCTGTCTCGGTGAACATACCCCTTTGGCAATATATGCTAAATTTCTAACGGCCACGAGGTGGCGTCAGGGCATAGTAATTGTTTTGATTGTATCGTATGTTTATAAAATATTGTATGGAAGTTTCCAAGACCGAATTTCTAATCCGATTCAGTGGTTCGACCCATATTTAGTTTTTTCTCCGGGTCGGTGAACATAACCCTTTGGAAATACAGGCAAAGTTTCGAACGAGCCCCGGGTGGCTTCAGGGCATAAATATTAATCCGATTCATTCGTATGTTTATAAAATATTATATAGAAGTCTCCAAGACCGAATTTCTGATCCGATTCAGTGGTTCGACCCATACTAACTTTTTTCTCCGGCTCGGTGAACATAATCCTTTGGCAATACAGGAAAAATCTCGAAAGAGCCCCGGGGTGGCGTCAGGGCATAAATATTGATCCGATTCATTCGTATATAAAATATTGTATGGAAGTCTCCAAGACCGAATTTCTGATCCGATTCAGTGGTTCGACCCATACTCAGTTCTTTCTCCGGCTCGGTGAACATACCCCTTTGGCAATACTGGCAAAATTTCCAACGGGACCCGGGGTGGAGTCAGGGTATAATTATTGATCCGATTCTTTCGTACGTTTATAAAATATTGTATGGAAGTTTCCAAGACTGAATTTTGATCCGATTCAATGGTTCGACCCATACTAAGTTTTTTCTCCGGCTCGATGAACATAATCCTTTTGCAATAAAGGCAAAATTTCAAACGAGCCCCGTGGTGGCGTCTGGGCATAAATATTGTTCCGATTCTTTCGTATGTTTATAAAATATTGTATGGAAGTCTCCAAGACCGAATTTCTTATCCGATTCAGTGGTTCGACCCATACTCTGTTTTTTCTCCGGCTCGGTGAACGTACCCCTTGGGCAATGCAGGCAAATTTTCGAACTAGCCTCGGGGTGGCGTCAAGGCATAAATATTGATCTGATTCTTTCGTATGTTTATAAATTATTGTATGGAGGTCTCCAAGACCGAATTTCTGATTCGATTCAGTGGTTCGACCCATACAAAGTTTTTTCTCCGGCTCGGTGAACATACCCCTTTGGCAATACTTGCTAAATTTCGAACGGGCCCCGAGGTGGCGGCAGGGCATAGTTGTTGATCCGATTGTATCGTATGTTTATAAAATATTGTATGGAAGTTTCCAATACCGAAATTCTGATACGATTCAGTGGTTCGACCCATACTAAGTTTTTTCTCCGGCTCGGTGAACATAATCCTTCGGCAATACAGGCAAAATTTCGAACGAGCCTCGGGGTGGTGTCAGGGCTTAATTATTGATCCGATTCTTTCGTATGTTTATAAAATAGTGTATCGAAGTCTCCAAGACAAATTTATATTCGATTCAGTGGTTCGACCAATACTCAGTTTTTTCTCCGGCTCGGAGAACATACCCCTTTGGCAATACTTTCAAAATTTCGAACGGGCCCCGAGGTGGCGACAGGGCATAGTTATTGATCCGATTGTATCGTATTTTTATAAAATATTGTATGGAAATTTCCAAGACTGAATTTCTGATCCGATTCAGTGGTTCGACCCATACTAAGTTTTTTCTCCGGCTCGGTGAACATAATCCTTTGGGAATAAAGGCAAAATTTCGAACGAGCCCCGGGGTGGCGTTAAGGCATAAATATTGTTCCGATTCTTTCGTATGTTTATAAAATATTTTATGGAAGTCTCCAAGACCGAATTTCTCATCCGATTCAGTGGTTCGACCCATACTCAGTTTTTTCTCCGGATCGGTGAACGTACCCCTTTGACAATACAGGAAAAACTTCGAACGGGCCCCGGTGTGGCGTCAGGGCATAATTATTAATCTGATTCTTTCGTTGGGTCATAAAGTATTGTATGAGAGATTCCAAAGACCGAAATTCTGATCCGATTTATTTGTTCTACCCATACTCAATTTTTTTTCCGGCTCGGTGAACACACCCCTTTGTTAATATAGACAAAATTTCGAACGGGCCCCGGGGTGGCGTCAGGGTATAATTATTGATCCGATTGTATCGTATGTTTATAAAATATTGTATGAAAGTCTCTAAGGCGAATTTCTGATCCGATTCAGTGGTTCGATCCATACTCAGTTGTTTCTCCGGCTCGGTGAACATACCCCTTTGGCAATACTTGCAAAATTTCGAACGTGACCCGGGGTGGCGTCTGGGTATAATTATTGATCCGATTGTATCGTATGTTTATAAAACAATGTATGAAAGTCTCCAAGATCGAATTTCTGATCAAATTCGACCCATACTCAGTTTTTTCTCCGTCTTGGTTAACTTACCCCTTTGGCAATATATGCAAAATTTCTAACGGGCCCCGAGGTGGCGTCAGGGCATAGTTATTGTTTTGATTGTATCGTATGTTTATAAAATATTGTAAGGAAGTTTCCAAGACCGAATTTCTAATCCGATTCAGTAGTTCGACCCACACTTAGTTTTTTCTCCTGCTCGGTGAACATAACCCTTTGGCAATACAGGCAAAATTTCGAACGAGCCCCGGGGTGGCTTCAGGGCATAAATATTAATCCGATTCATTCGTATGTTTATAAAATATTATATAGAAGTCTCCAAGACCGAATTTCTGATCCGATTCAGTGGTTCGACCCATACTAAGTTTTTTCTCCGGCTCGGTGAACATAATTCTTTGGCAATACAGGCAAAGTTTCGAACAAGCCCCGGGGTGGCTTCAGGGCATAAATATTAATCCGATTCATTCGTATGTTTATAAAATATTATTTGGAAGTCTCCAAGACCGAATTTCTGATCCGATTCAGTGGTTCGACACATACTCAGTTTTTTCTCCTGCTCGGTGAACATATCCTTTGGCAATAAAGGCAAAATTTTGAACGAGCCCCGGGGTGGCGTCAGGGCTTAAATATTGTTCCGATTCTTTCGTATGTTTATAAAATATTGTATGGAAGTCTCCAAGACCGAATTTCTGATCCGATTCAGTGGTTCGACCCATACTCAGTTTTTTCTCCGGCTCGGTGAACATACCCCTTTGGCAATTAAGGAAAATTTTCGAACGAGCCCCGGAGTGGCGTCGGGACATAAATATTGATCCAATTCTTTCGTATGTTTATAAAATATTGTATGGAAGTCTCCAAGAACGAATTTCTGATCCGATTCAGTGGTTCGACCCATACTCAGTTGTAAGGCCCCGAACCCGGTAGCCCTACTTTCGCGTCGGATTTACTCATAAGCACAGGTCTTATAAATCAGAGTTCATTAAAACTTTCGCGGAATATAAAAACTTTCTTAAAACATTTCATATCAAAACACGTCTTGTCTTAAAACATCATTTTGCCTTTCAAAATAAACGAAACATTAAACTTAAACATCTTGAGTCTTCCGATGCCAGCCTCTTATTCAGTGCCACATGTCTCCTCGAGCGAGCTGCCTCATCCTACTCACCTGCGTGCATACTAAAAGTCAGCTACGCTGAGTGAGTTCTAGTTAATCACATAGTCCTACAATACCTTCTTACATTTCATACTTAACCTCTTAACTTTCTTTCATACACACATAATTGCATATACTTTCATTCTTACCTTCATACTTTCTTTACATATATAATCATACGTTTTAAGGAGCCTTTCGCCCTATAAACTCACAGATATTATAAGGGCCTGGTCCCTAACATCACAGATATTATAAGGGTCTGGTCCCTAACATATATTAGAAGGGTTCGGTTCCCTAGTTCTCGAATATTAGTAGGGTTCGATTCCCTCTTCGTTACCATACAACCATACATCATACCTCTAGTATTATTAGGGCCCGATACCCTCTTCGTAACCATACAACCATCCTTTCCTTCTTTTATTATCTTTATCACATTCATACACATAAGCATACATATCATACTTACCTTATACTTAGCGTTACAACCTGACAGTACGTGCAATATCCGAAGATCGTTCACGTACCGTCAAGCCATCATTCATACATATCACATTATTCACATAAGGCATACACTTATCTCTTAGGATAAGCGTATTAACAAACATATCGAGTATGCACACAGCCCCGAAAACATAACACATAAATGGGGCTAGAAACTCACCTGAACACGGTTACGTTCACCGTTAATCGTAATCCTTTTACTCAGTTGTGCACGGCTGACTGTATAACAAGTATACATATCAATTAACTATCACTACTTATATCATCTTTCTAATCTTAATTACTACCCACAACGAACGGGGGTCCAGGGCAGTCATCAGGCGAACTTAGCTTTAGGCGAAGTTAAACCTTAGGCGAACTTAGCTTTGCAGGCGAAGTTGTCATCAGGCGAACTTAGCTTTAGGCGAAGTTAAACCTTAGGCGAACTTAGCTTTAGGAGAAGTTAAACCTTAGGCGAACTTAGCTTTGCAGGCGAAGTTGTCATCAGGCGAACTTAGCTTTAGGCGAAGTTAAACCTTAGGCGAACTTAGCTTTAGGCGAAGTTAAACCTTAGGCGAACTTAGCTTTAGGCGAAGTTAAACCTTAGGCAAACTTAGCTTTAGGCGAAGTTGTCATCAGGGGAACTTAGCTTTGCAGGCGAAGTTCATCAGGCGAATTTAGCTTGCAGGCGAAGTTGTCGGCTGCAGCTACTGTTCGTCCTTAATCATCTTCGTTTCTTAACCAAATTACTCGATTTAGGTATCCACGGAATCGTCTGACCAGCGCATACAAACCCCAACCATCAAATCGGCCTAACATCGATGTTTAAGGGGTGCGATATAGGCATATAGGTTACGGGTTCTTTTATCAATCGATTAACCCATCAAATCTTAACCATTTTCAGTAAATTTAGCTTTGTATAGAAATTTCGGGATGTTACATCAGTTCTTTCTCCGGCTCGGTGAACATACCCCTTTGGCAATACTGGCAAAATTTCGAACGGGACCCGGGGTGGAATCAGGGTATAATTATTGATCCGATTCTTTCGTATGTTTATAAAATATTGTATGAAAGTCTCTAAGACGAATTTCTGATCCAATTCAGTGGTTCGACCCATACTCAGTTTTTTCTCCGGCTCGGTGAACATACCCCTTTGGCAATACTGGCAAAATTTCGAACGGGACCCGGGGTGGCGTCAGGGTATAATTATTGATCCGATTCTATCGTATGTTTATAAAACAATGTATGAAAGTCTCCAAGATCGAATTTCTGATCCAACTTGACCCATACTCAGTTTTTTCTCAGTCTCTGTGAACTTACCCCTTTGGCAATATATGAAAATTTTCTAACGGGCCCCGAGGTGGCGTCAGGGCATAGTTATTGTTTTGATTGTATCGTATGTTTATAAAAGATTGTATGGAAGTTTCCAAGACCGAATTTCTTATCTGATTCAGTGGTTCGACCCATACTTAGTTTTTTCTCCGGCTCGGTGAACATAACCCTTTGGCAATACAGGCAAAATTTCGAACGAGCCCCGGTGTGGCTTCAGGGCTTAAATATTAATCCGATTCATTCGTATGTTTATAAAATATTATATGTAAATCTCCAAGACCGAATTTCTGATCTGATTCAGAGGTTCGACCCATACTCAGTTTTTTCTCCAGCTCGGTGAACATACCCCTTTGGCAATACAGGCAAATTTTCGAACGAGCCCCGGAATGGAGTCGGGGCATAAATATTGATCTGATTCTTTCGTATGTTTATAAAATATTGTATGGAAATCTCCAAGACCGAATTTCTGATCCGATTCAGTGGTTCGACCCATACTCAGTTTTTTCTCTGGCTCGGTGAACGTACCCCTTGGGCAATGCAGGCAAATTTTCGAACGAGCCCCGGGGTGGCGTCAGGGCATAGTTGTTGATCCGATTGTATCGTATGTTTATAAAATATTGTATGGAAGTTTCCAAGACCGAATTTCTGATACGATTCAGTGGTTCATCCCATACTAAGTTTTTTCTCCGGCTCGATGAACATAATCCTTTGGCAATACAGGCAAAATTTCGAACGAGCCCCGGGGTGGCGTCAGGGCATAAATATTGTTGCGATTCTTTCGTATGTTTATAAAATATTGTATGGAAGTTTCCAAGACCGAATTTCTGATCCGATTCAGTGGTTCGACCCATACTCAGTTTTTTCTCTGGCTCAGTGATCATACCCCTTTGGCAATACTGGCAAAATTTCGAACTGACCCCGGGGTGGCGTTAGGGCATAATTATTGTTACGGTTCTTTCGTGGTGTCACAAAATATTGTATGGAAGACTCCAAGACTGAATTTCTGATCCGATTCAGTTGTTCCACCCTTACTCAGTTTTTTCTCCGGCTCGGTGAACATACCCCTTTGGCAATACAGGCAAAACTTCGAACGAGCCCCTGTTTGGCGTCAGGGCATAATTATTAATCCGATTCTTTCGTTGGGTCATAAAGTATTGTATGAGAGATTCCAAAGATCGAATTTCTGATCCGATTCATTTGTTCGATCCATACTCAGTTTTTTCTCCGTCTCGGTGAACATACCCCTTTGGTAATACAGGCAAAATTTCGAACGGGCCCCGGGGTGGCGTCAGGGTATAATTATTTATCCGATTGTATCGTAAGTTTATAAAATGTTGTATGAAAGTGTCCAAGACGAATTTCTGATCCGATTCAGTGATTCGACCCATAAACAGTTTTTTCTCCGGCTCGGTGAACATACCCCTTTGGCAATACTTGCAAAATTTCGAACGTGCCCCGGGGTGGCGTTAGGGCATAATTATTAATCCGATTGTATCGTATGTTTATAAAATATTGTATGAAAGTCTCCAAAACCGAATTTCTGATCCAATTCAGTGGTTCGACCCATACTCAGTTTTTTCTCTGGATCGGTGAACATACCCCATTGGCAATACAGGCAAAATTTCGAACGGGCCCAGGTGTGGTGTCAGGGCATAATTATTGATTCGATTCTTTCTTATGTTTATTAAATACTGTATGAAAGTCTACAAGACGAATTTATGATCCGATTCAGTGGTTCGACCCATACTCAGTTTTTTCTCCGGCTCGGTGAACATACCCATAGGGCAATGCAGGCGAAATTTTCGAACGAGCCCCGGGGTGGGGTCAAGGCATAAATATTGATCTGATTGTATCGTATGTTTATAAAATATTGAATGAAAGTCTACAAGACCGAATTACTGATCCGATTCAGTGGTTCGACCCATACTCAATTGTTTCTCCGTCTCGGTGAACTTACCCCATTGGCAATACTTGCAAAATTTCGAACGGGCCCCGGGGTGGCGTCAGGGCATAGTTGTTGATCCGATTGTATCGTATGTTTATAAAATAATGTATGAAGTTTCCAAGACCGAATTTCTGATCCGATTCAGTGGTTCGACCCGTACTCAGTTTTTTCTCCGGCTCGGTGAACATACCCCTTTGGCAATACTTGCAAAATTCGAACGGGACCCGGGGAGGCGTCAGGGTATAATTATTGATCCGATTGTATCGTATGTTTATAAAATAATGTCTGAAAGTCTCCAAGACCGAATTTTTAATCCAATTCGACTCGTACTCAGTTTTTTCTCCGTCTCGGTGAACTTACCCTTTTGGCAATATATGCAAAATTTCTAACGGGCCCCGGGGTGGCGTCAGGGCATAGTTATTGATCCGATTGTATCGTATGTTTATAAAATATTGTATGAAAGTTTCCAATACCGAATTTTTAATCCTATTCAGTGGTTCAACCATACTTAGTTTTTTCTCCGGCTCGGTGAACATAACCCTTTGGCAATCCAGGCAAAATTTCGAAAGAGCCCAGGGTGGCATCAGGGCATAAATATTGATCCGATTCATTCGTATGTTTATAAAATATTGTATGGAAGCCTCGAAGACCGAATTTCTGATCCGATTCAATGGTTCGACCCATACTCAGTTTTTTCTCCGACTCGGTGAACATACCCCTTTGGCAATACAGGCAAATTTTCGAACGAGCCCGGAGTGGCGTCGGGGCATAAATATTGATCCGATTCTTTCGTATGTTTATAAAATATTGTATGGAATTCTCAGAGAACGAATTTCTTATCCGATTCAGTGGTTAGACCCATACTCAGTTCTTTCTCCGGCTCGGCGAGCGTACCCCTTGGGCAATGCAGGTAAATTATCGAATGAGCCCCGGGGTGGCATCAAGGCATAAATATTGATCTGTTTCTTTCGTATGTTTATAAATTATTGTATGGAGGTCTCCAAGACCGAATTTCTGATTCGATTCAGTGGTTCGACCTATACTCAGTTTTTTCTCCGGCTCGGTGAACATACCCCTTGGCAATACTGACAAAATTTCTAATGGACCCCGGGGTGGCGTCAGGGCATAATTATTGATACGTTTCTTTCGTGGGGTCATAAAATATTGTATGGAAGACTCCAGGACCGAATTTCTGATCCGATTCAGTGGTTCGACCCATACTCAGTTTTTTCTCCGGTTCGGTGAACATACCTCTTTGGCAATACTTGTAAAATTTCGAACGTGCCCCGGGGTGGCGTCAGGGCATAATATTAATCCGATTGTATCGTATGTTTATAAAATATTGTATGAAAGTCTCCAAGACCGAATTTCTGATCCAATTCAGTGGTTCGACCCATACTCAGTTTTTTCTCCGGCTCGGTGAACATACCCCTTTGGCAATACAGGCAAAATTTCGAACGGGCCACGGGGTGGTGTCAGGGCATAACTATTGATTCGATTCTTTCGTATGTTTATAAAATACTGTATAAAAGTCTACAAGACGAATTTATGATCCGATTCAGTGGTTCGACCCATACTCAGTTTTTTCTCCGGCTCGGTGAACATACCCATTGGGCAATGCAGGAAAATTTTCGAACGAGCCCCGGGGTGGGGTCAAGGCATAAATATTGATCTGATTGTATCGTATGTTTATAAAATATTGTATGAAAGTCTACAAGACCGAATTACTGATCCAATTCAGTGGTTCGAACCATACTCAGTTGTTTCTTCGTCTCGGTGAACTTACCCCTTTGGCAATACTTGCAAAATTTCGAACGGGCCCCGGGGTGGCGTCAGGGCATAGTTGTTGATCCGATTGTATCGTATGTTTATAAAATAATGTATGGAAGTTTCCAAGACCGAATTTCTGATCCGATTCAGTGGTTCGACACGTACTCAGTTTTTTCTCCGGCTCGGTGAACATACCCTTTTGGCAATACAGGCAAATTTTCGAACGAGCCCCGGAGTGGCGTCGAGGCATAAATATTGATCCGATTCTTTCGTATGTTAATAAAATATTGTATGGAAGTCTCCAAGAACGAATTTCTGATCCGATTCAGTGGTTCGACCCATACTCAGTTCTTTCTCCGGCTCGGTGAGCGTACCCCTTGGGCAATGCAGGTAAATTTTCGAACGAGCCACGGGGTGGCGTCAGGGGATAAATATTGATCTGTTTCTTTCGTATGTTTATAAAATTTTGTATGGAGGTCTCCAAGACCGAATTTCTGATTCGATTCAGTGGTTCGACCCATACTCAGTTTTTTCTCCGGCTCGGTGAACATACCCCTTTGGCAATACAGGCAAAATTTCGAACGGGCCCCGGGGTGGTGTCAGGGCATAATAATTGATTCGATTCTTTCGTATGTTTATAAAATACTGTATGAAAGTGTACAAGACGAATTTATGATCCGATTCAGTGGTTCGACCCATACTCAGTTTTTTCTCCTGCTCGATGAACATACCCATTGGGCAATGCAGGAAAATTTTCGAACGAGCCCCGGGGTGGGGTCAAGGCATAAATATTGATCTGATTGTATCGTATGTTTATAAAATATTGTATGAAAGTCTACAAGACCGAATTATTGATCCAATTCAGTGGTTCGACCCATACTCAGTTGTTTCTCCATCTCGGTGAACTTACCCCTTTGGCAATACTTGCAAAATTTCGAACGGGCCCCGGGGTGGCGTCAGAGCATAGTTGTTGATCCGATTGTATCGTATGTTTATAAAATAATGTATGGAAGTTTCCAATACCGAATTTCTGATCCGATTCAGTGGTTCGACCCGTACTCAGTTTTTTCTCCGGCTCGGTGAACATACCCCTTTGGCAATACTTGCAAAATTTCGAACGGGACCTGGGGTGGTGTCAGGGTATAATTATTTATCCGATTTATAGTATGTTTATTAAATAATGTCTGAAAGTCTTCAAGACCGAATTTTTAATCCAATTCGACCCATACTCAGTTTTTTCTCCGTCTCGGTGAACTTACCCTTTTCGCAATATATGCAAAATTTCTAACGGGCCCCGGGGTGGAAAATTTTCGTGGGGTCATAAAATATTGTATGGAAGACTCCAAGACGAATATATGATCCGATTCAGTGGTTCGACCCAAACTCAGTTTTTTCTCCGGCTCGGTGAACAAACCCCTTTGGCAATACTGGCACAACTTCGAACGGGCCCCAGTGTGGCGTCAGGGCATAGTTATTAATCCGATTCTTTCGTTGGGTCATAAAGTATTGTATGAGAGATTCCAAAGACCAAATTTCTGATCCGATTCATTGGTTCGACCCATACTCAGTTTTTTTCTCTGGCTCGGTGAACATACCCCTTTGGTAATACAGACAAAATTTCGAACGGGCCTCGGGGTGGTGTCAGAGCATAATTATTGATCCGATTCTTTCGTATGTTTATAAAATATTGTATGTAAGTCTCCAAGACCTAATTTCTGATTAGATTCAGTTGTTCGACCCATACTCAGTTTTTTCTCCATCTCGGTGAACTTACCCCTTTGGCAATATATGCAAAATTTCTAACGGGCCCCGGGGCGGCGTCAGGGCATAGTTATTGTTCCGAATGTATCGTATGTTTATAACATATTGTATGGAAGTTTCCAAGACCGAATTTCTAATCCGATTCATTGGTTCGACCCATACTTAGTTTTTTCTAAGGCTCGGTGAACATAACTCTATGGCAATACAGGCAAAATTTCGAACGAGCCCCGGGGTGGCGTCAGGGCATAAATATTGATCCGATTCATTCGTATGTTTATAAAATATTGTATGGAAGTCTCCAAGACCGAATTTCTGATCCGATTCAGTGGTTCGACCCATACTCAGTTTTTTCTCCAGCTCGGTGAACATACCCCTTTGGCAATACAGGCAAATTTTCGAACTAGCCCCGTAGTGGTGTCGGGGCATAAATATTGATCCGATTCTTTCGTATGTCTATAATATATTGTTTGGAAGTCCTCAAGACCGAATTTCTGATCCAATTCAGTGGTTCGACCCATACTCAGTTTTTTCTCTGGCTCGGTGAACTTACACCTTTGGTTATAAAGGCAAATTTTCGAACGAGCCCCAGGGTGGCGTCAAGGCATAAATATTGATCTGATTCTTTCGTATGTTTATAAAATATTGTATGGAGGTCTCCAAGACCGAATTTCTGATTCGATTCAGTGGTTCGACCCATACTCAGTTCTTTCTCCGTCTCGGTGAACTTACCTCTTTGGCAATATATGCAAAATTTCTAACGGGCCCCGGGTGGCGTCAGGGCATAGTTATTGATTCGATTGTATCGTATGTTTATAAAATATTGTATGGAAGTTTCCAAGACCGAATTTCTGATCCGATTAAGTGGTTCGACCCATACTAAGTTTTTTCTCCGGCTCGGTGAACATAATCCTTTGGCAATACAGGCAAAATTTCGAACGAGCCCCGGGGTGACGTCAGGGCATAAATATTGATCTGATTCATTCGTATGTTTATAAAATATTGTATGGAAGTCTCCAAGACCGAATTTCTGATCCGATTCAGTGGTTCGACGCATACTCAGTTTTTTCTTCGGCTCGATGAACATAACCCTTTGGCAATACAGGCAAATTTTCGAACGAGCCCCGGGGTGGCGTCAGGGCATATATATTGATCTGATTCTTTCGTATGTTTATGAAATATTGTATGGAAATCTCCAACACGAATTTCTGATCCGATTCAATGGTTCGACCCATAATCAACTTTTTCTCCGGCTCGGTGAACATACCACTTTGGCAATACTTGCAAAATTTCGAACGGGCCCCGGGGGTGGCCTCAGGGTATAATTATTGATCCGATTGTATCGTATGTTTATAAAATATTGTATGAAAGTCACCAAGACCGAATTTCTGATCCAATTCAGTGGTTCGACCCATACTCAGTTTTTTCTCCGGCTCGGTGAACATAACCCTTTGGCAATACAGGCAAATTTTCGAACGAGCCCCGGGGTGGCGTCAGGGCATATATATTGATCTGATTCTTTCGTATGTTTATGAAATATTGTATGGAAATCTCCAACACGAATTTCTGATCCGATTCAATGGTTCGACCCATAATCAACTTTTTCTCCGGCTCGGTGAACATACCACTTTGGCAATACTTGCAAAATTTCGAACGGGCCCCGGGGGTGGCCTCAGGGTATAATTATTGATCTGATTGTATCGTATGTTTATAAAATATTGTATGAAAGTCACCAAGACCGAATTTCTGATCCAATTCAGTGGTTCGACCCATACTCAGTTTTTTCTCCGGCTCGGTGAACATAACCCTTTGGCAATACAGGCAAAATTTCGAACGAGCCCCGGGGTGGCGTCATGGCATAAATATTGATCCGATTCATTCGTATGTTTATAAAATATTGTACGGAAGTCTCCAAGACCGAATTTCTGATCCTATTCAGTGGTTCGACCCATTCTCAGTTTTTTCTCCAGCTCGGTGAACATACCCCTTTGGCAATACAGGAAAATTTTTGAACGAGCCCCGGGGTGGCGTCACGGCATAAAAATTGATCCGATTCTTTCGTATGTTTATAAAATATTGTATGGAAGTCTCCAAGACCGAATTTCTGATTCGATTCAGTGGTTCGAACCATACTCATTTTTTTCTCTGGCTCAGCGAACAAAACCCTCTGGCAATACTGGTAAAATTTCGAACGGACCCCGGGGTGACGTCGGGGCATAATTATTGTTACGGATCTTTCATGGGGTCATAAAATATTGTATGGAAGTCTCTAAGACCGAATCTCTGATCCGATTCAGTTGTTCGACCCATACTCAGCTTTTTCTCCATCTCGATGAACATACCCCTTTGGCAATATAGGCAAATTTTTGAATGAGCCCCGGGGTGGAGTCAGGGCATAAATATTGATCTGATTCTTTCGTATGTTTATAAAATATTGTATGGAAGTCTCCAAGACCGAATTTCTGATCTGATTCAGTGGTTCGACCCATATTCAGTTTTTCTTCGGCTCGATGAACGTACCCCTTTGGCAATACAGGCAAATATTTGAACGAGCCCCGGGGGCGTCAAGGCATAAATATTGATCCCATTTTTTCGTATGTTTATAAAATATTGTACGGAAGTCTCCAAGTCCGAATTTCTGATTCGATTCAGTGGTTCGACCCACACTCAGTTTTTTCTCCGGCTCGGTGAACAAACCCCTTTGGCAATACTAGCAAAATTTCGAACGGACCCCGGGGTGGCGTCAGGGCATAATTATTGATACGGTTCTTTCGTGGGGTTATAAAATATTGTATGGAAGTCTCCAAGACCGTATTTCTTATTCGATTCAGTTGTTCGACCCTTACTCAGTTTTTTCTCCGGCTTGGTAAACATACCCCTTTGGCAATACACGCAAAATTTCGAACGGGCCCCGGTGTGGCGTCAGGGCATAATTATTAATCCGATTCTTTCGTTGGGTCATAAAGTATTGTATGAGAGATTCCAATGACCGAATTTCTTATCCGATTCATTGGTTCGACCCATACATAGTTTTTTCTCCGGCTCGGTGAACATACCAATTTGGCAATACAGACAAAATTTTGAACGGACCCCGGGTTGGCGTAGGGGCATAATTTTTGACACGGTTCTTTCGTGGGGTCATAAAATATTGTATGGAAGTCTCAAGACCGAATTTCTGATCCGATTCAGTTGTTCAACCCTTACTCAGTTTTTTCTCCGGCTTGGTGAACATAACCCTTTGGCAATACAGGCAAAATTTTGAACGGGCCCCGGTGTGGCGTCAGGGCATAATTATTAATCCGATTCTTTCGTTGGGTCATAAAGTATTGTATGAGAGATTCCAAAGACCGAATTTCTGATCCGATTCATTGGTTCGACCCATACTCAGTTTTTTCTCCGGCTCGGTGAACATACCCATTTGGCAATACAGACAAAATTTCGAACGGGCCCCGGGGTGGTGTCAAGGCATAAGTATTGATCTGATTCTTTCGTATGTTTAAAAAATATTGTATGGAAGTCTCCAAGATGAATTTCTGATCCGATTCTGTGGTTCGACTCATACTCAGTTTTTTCTCCGGCTCGGTGAACATACCCCTTTGGCAATACAGGCAAATTTTTGAACGAGCCCCGGGGTGGAGTCAGGGCATAAATATTGATCCGATTCTTTCGTATGTTTATAAAATATAGTATGGAAGTCTCCAAGACCAAATTTCTGCTCTGATTCAGTGGTTCGACCCATACTCAGTTTTTCTCCGGCTCGGTGAACGTACCCCTTTGGCAATACAGGCAAATTTTCGAACGAGCCCCGGGGTGGCGTCAAGGCATAAATATTGATCCCATTTTTTTGTATGTTTATAAAATATTGTACGGAATTCTCCAAAACCGAATTTCTGATTCGATTCAGTGGTTAGACCCATACTCAGTTTTTTCTCCGGCTCGGTGAACAAACCCCTTTGGCAAGACTGGCAAAATTTTGAACGGACCCCGTGGTGGCGTCAGGGCATAATTATTTATACGGTTCTTTCGTAGGGAAATAAAATATTGTATGGAAGTCTCCAAAACCGAATTTCTGATCCGATTCAATTGTTCAACCCTTACTCAGTTTTTTCCCCGGCTTGGTGAACATACCCCTTTGGCAATACAGGCAAAATTTCGAACGGGCCCCGGTGTGGCGTCAGGGCATAATTATTAATCCGATTCTTTCGTTGGGTCATAAAGTATTGTATGAGAGATTCCAAAGACCGAATTTCTTATCCGATTCATTGGTTCGACCCATAATTAGTTTTTTCTCCGGCTTGGTGAATATACTCATTTGGCAATACAGACAAAATTTTGAACGGATCCCGGGGTGGCGTCGGGGCATAATTATTGATACGGTTCTTTCGTGGGGTCATAAAATATTGTATGGAAGTCTCAAGACCGAATTTCTGATCCGATTCAGTTGATCAACCCTTACTCAGTTTTTTCTCCGGCTAGGTGAACATAACCCTTTGGCAATACAGGCAAAATTTTGAACGGGCCCCGGAGTGGCGTCAGGGCATAATTATTAATCCGATTCTTTCGTTGGGTCATAAAGTATTGTATGAGAGATTCCAAAGACCGAATTTCTGATCCGATTCATTGGTTCGACCCATACTCAGTTTTTTCTCCGGCTCGGTGAACATACCCATTTGGCAATACAGACAAAATTTGGAACGGGCCCCGGGGTGGTGTCAGGGCATAATTATTGATCTGATTCTTTCGTATGTTTATAAAATATTGTACGGAAGTCTCCAAGACGAACTTCTGATCCGATTCTATGGTTCGACTCATACTCAGTTTTTTCTCCGGCTCGGTGAACATACCCCTTTGGCAATACAGGCAAATTTTCGAACGAGCCCCGGGGTGGAGTCAGAGCATAAATATTGATCCGAATCTTTCGTATGTTTATAAAATATAGTATGGAAGTCTCCAAGACCGAATTTCTGCTCTGATTCAGTGGTTCGACCCATACTCAGTTTTTCTCCGGCTCGGTGAACGTACCCCTTTGGCAAAACAGGTAAATTTTCGAACGAGCCCCGGGGTGGCGTCAAGGCATAAATATTGATCCCATTTTTTCGTATGTTTATAAAATATTTTATGGAAGTCTCCAAAACCGAATTTCTGATTCGATTCAGTGGTTAGACCCATACTCAGTTTTTTCTCCGGCTCGGTGAACAAACCCCTTTGGCAAGATTGGCAAAATTTCGAACGGACCCCGGGGTGGCGTCAGGGCATAATTATTTATACGGTTCTTTCGTGGGGAAATAAAATATTGTATGGAAGTCTCAAAGACCGAAATTCTGATCCGATTCAGTTGTTCAACCCTTACTCAGTTTTTTCTCCGGCTTGGTGAACATACCCCTTTGGCAATACAGTCAAAATTTCGAACGGGCCACGGTGTGGCGTCAGGGCATAATTATTAATCCACTTCTTTCGTTGGGTCATAAAGTATTGTATGAGAGATTCCAAAGACCGAATTTCTGATCCGATTCATTGGTTCGACACATACTCAGTTTTTTCTCCATCTCAGTGAAATTACTCCTTTGGCAATATTTGCAAAATTTCTAACGGGCCCCGGGGTGGCGTCAGGGCATAGTTATTGATCCGATTGTATCGTATGTTTATAAAATATTGTATGGAAGTTTCCAAGACCGCATTTCTGATCCGATTCAGTGGTTCAACCCATACTCAGTTTTTTCTCCGGCGCGGTGAACATAACCCTTTGGCAATACAGGCCAAATTTCGAACGAGCCTCGAGGTGGCGTCAGGGCATAAATATTCATCCGATTTTTTCGTATGTTTATAAAATATCGTATGGAAGTCTCCAAGACCGAATTTCTGATCCGATTATGTGGTTCGAGCCATACTCAGTGTTGGTACATGTGTGTCAGTAGTTCATAGTCTAGCATTTGTAATCGAGTCTGTAATGTAATTATGTTTTGTTTATGATTGTTTTGTAATACGCGAAGTTGTCAACAAGTTCGCTATGGCGAACTTGTTGAATCAGCGAAGTTATGGACAACTTCGCCATCGTGTATAAAACTGTTTCGCTGAAACAGTTTGAGTGTTGGTCGTTTTAGGGTTTGTTTCAGTGTGTTTCATATTGTTACGTGTTATTCTCTGTAATAGTGACCGTGAGTCACGTGTTCGGTTATCAATATAACGTGGTTGATTTATTGCTCGTGTGATTCTATCTCTACACTCGTAACTACCTGCGCAGGGATTCCGCACCTGCGTTGTTAGCGATATCCCGTGTACGATCCGTCCAGGAACCTACAATTGGTATCAGAGCCAATCGGCTCGATTGTGAGGTTCGGGATTTCACGCGGGTGTAGAAAACGTCTCGTTTGACCTATTCGCGGGACGTGTTTTTGTTGGGTTTGAGTTTTGCTAGTGCTTGACAGTCATTTTCAAGCCTTTGCATTGATCGGGAGCTGCTGGATTGACGAAAACAGATCTGAACAAACTTCCCTGTTCATCGGGCGAAGTTACCGTTCATCGGGCGAAGTTACCATTCTTCAGGCGAAGTTGCCGTCGCTGGAATTAGGGTTTTTGGCGAAGATATAAGGATTAGCGAAGTTAACTACAACTTCGCTCACTTCATAAGTTCGCCTTAGCGAAGTTATCCGCAACTTCGCTTCATACCCAAGTTCGCTCAACTCATAAGTTCGCCAGAGCTAAGCGAAGTTATTTTTAACTTCGCCAAATTCAAGCGAATTTAAGATCTCAGCGAAGTTCTCTTTCAGCGAAGTTAACCTTCAAGCGAAGTTATTCTTAACTTCGCCTACTGAGCTGTTTTAATATTTTTTTGTTTTTCCAGGTTTTTCAGGTTTTTGCAAGGATGTCGTCGATCAACATCTCCGATTTGGTCAAGATGGAAGTAGAAGCGGGGTCTGCCACTAAGGCCCCGAGGCTGATGAAAGGAACTGACTTCGTGGCATGGAAGGATAGATTCATCCAATACATCAAATACCAGGATGCCAAAATGTGGGTGTGCATCCAGGATGGATATATCCCTCCAACTATGCAATACGAAGGCCGTGACGTAGTTAAGAAGTACAGCAAAATGGAGGACGAAGAAAAGAAAATGTACGAGGCCGAAAGCAAGGCCCATGCTGCGATAACAATGGCACTTCCTCAAGAGGTTCTCCATACGTTCCGAAAGTACACTTCTGCAAGAGAGCTTTGGGATGCTCTTGAAAATAGATTCGAGGGGAATGTGGGTATCCGTGCATCGAAGGTAAAACTTTTGAAGACCCAGTTCTCCGTCTTCAAATTTTTGAAGAACGAATCGCTGGATGATATTATCACCAGATACTATCATCTAATGACAGAGCTTAGCAATTATTCGATTGCTTACCGAGAAGAAGAGATCGTTGAAAAACTTCTCGATGCTCTCCCACCGAAGTGGGAAATGTACACCGTTCTTATGAGGGAAGACAGAGACTTTCCTAATTATGATCTTGAAACGGCAGTGAACAAGCTCAGAACTTATGAGCTTAATATGGTTCGAAAAGAAACACCTACAGATCAGATACAAGACCCTGGTATGTATGGTGCAAAGGTTAACTCAGGCTCAAGTTCGAGGCCTGAATCTGCTGCTTATTACTCTAAAGGGGAGTCAGGTTCTGACTCGTCTCATGAAGGAAACGTTTCTGTAAACACGAATGGTGATGTATGTTTCGTTGCTGGAGGATCTAGTACTTCAAAGCCTCAAGCATCCACAAGTAGTTTTTCTGCAAATGCATCAAGCAATAGTTATTCCAAGATGCCTATGAGTGTAAAATCTGCTGAAGAGCAGTTTGCAGTCTATGCATCATTTATTGCTTCCTACGAAAACTACATCCAGGGGAAGATTGTGGACCCTGCTGTTCTGGATGAGGACTACGACCAGATCGATGCTGATGATCTGGAGGAGATGGATTTGCAATGGCAAATGGCAATGATTGTGAGGCGTGTTAAACGGTTTATGCACAAAACTGGAAGAAAGTTTGTTGGTGGTAGGCCCGGGTTCGACAAGTCCAAGGTAAGGTGCTATAATTGTCAACAGTACGGGCACTTTGCCAAGGAATGCAGAAATGAGAGGGTTGAACGAGGACAAGGTCGACCTACACAACACTCAGGAGTTAACAGAGAGATAAATGCCATGTTGACCAGAGAGGCAGGAGAGTACAACTGGAATCAACGCTCAAGTGGTTCTGGTGAGCAAGCAAACATGGCTGAGTCTGAAGCTGAAGAATGTGAGAAGGTTGAAGAAATTGAGAAAGCAAATGAAGAAGAAACCGCTTTCATGGCAAATGACAAAGATAATCGCTCCGAGGTAAGTCCTAAAACTATTTGTACTAGTTGTGAGAATTTGTCTGAGCAACTTAAAACGATAACTGATCAGTATGTCCATTTAGATGCTGACTTTAAAACTATTAAAGAAGATCACCATTTTACGAAAGCAAGAGAAACGAGTTATAAAATTAAAATAAAAGCATGTGAAAAAGATGTTCAAAGCTTAAAAATTAAACTTGCTGAGAAAATTGAAATAATTGATCTTAGTTATGAAGTTTTGGAGGAAAAAACTAAAGTGATTGCTGATCGGGATAAACAGATTGCTGACCACCAGGTAAAGGTGGTGGAACTGAACCGCAAACTTGAGCAGTTCAGGAATTCCTCAACCATCCTTGATCACCTCGTGAGTGATCCAGGTACCTCTGCAAAGAGGGGAGGAATCGGATATCACGAAGTTCCACCACCCTTTAACCACAATTATACATATAATCCGAGTGTTCAGAAATCTGTTGATTTCGAGGTTAATCAGACAACTCCAATTAAGATTTCAAGGGTAGAATCAAGTGTTAGCTGTGGCGAAACGAGTTCGCCTGTTTCTAGTGTAAATATTTCTGTTACGAGTCCAGTCTCATCGGATTCGGATAAGTTGTCCGAATCTGGGAAGACGAAAGAGAATGTAGTGTTACCTACCGGTGGAGATAAAGATAAATCTTCTAAAAAGTGTACTCCACTCAACCCGTATGTCCCACCTTATGTGAGACGAACGGCTGGTAACACTGCCTCTACATCCAAACCAACATTTGACAAGAAATTGGAGAGTCGGTGTTGCTTTAGATGTAACAAATTAGGGCATTTAGTTGCAGATTGCCCTCTGGAGCCGAGATTCAGAGATGTGAAGCCAAATAAAAATGAGAATAAGCGTCATTTTGTTCCTGCTAAAAATGAAAACTTTAAAAAATGCCATAATGTAACGAATTCAAGTTTTCATAAAGACCAACCTCATTTTTACAACCAAACCTCAAGATATAACACTTTCAATTCTCAAAGGTTTGGAAGGCATTACAACCAATCTGCAAGGAGATTCTCTAACAGGACTTACAGAAATTATCCTGACGCTAACTTGAGAAAGCCAGGGTACGGGACGTATCGATCCAAGACCAATTGGTCTTGGGTCCCAAGATCCTAACTCTTTGTTTTTTTTATGCAGGAACAGTTGAACAGGGCTGCAAACAATCGTTGGATTGTAGATAGCGGCTGTTCCAGGCACATGACAGGCAACAAACACTTGTTGCAAGACTTAAAACCTGTTCAGGGAGCTAGAGTTAGTTTTGCTGGTGAAAGCGGTGGAAGGATTACTGGTAGAGGAACTGTGTCGAATGGGAGAATGACACTTGAAAATGTAAATTTTGTGGAGGAATTAAAGCACAATCTGCTGAGTGTGTCGCAGATTTGTGATAAAGAATACACTGTCCATTTCACTAAGAATGAAGCGATTGTATTGAAGCCTGGTTTTCATATACCAGAAGAATGGATAGTAATGAAAGCTCCACGTGAAACGAATACATACGTGATGGATATGAGGTCTACTGAAATGGCCACCGGAGAATCCTGTTTAATGACAAAGGCAAGCGAATCAGAATCAGAATTATGGCACAGGAGAATGGGACATATTCATCTTCGTAAGATGAACTTCATTGTCAAGAATGGGCTTGTGATGGGCGTTCCCTTAAAGAGTTTTAACTTTGAAGATAAATGCATAGCGTGCAAGAAGGGAAAACAACACAAGAAAAGCCATCTCACCAAGACGATCAACTCAATTGCTGGTACTCTAGAACTACTTCATATGGATCTCTTCGGTCCGGTGAATGTACAAAGTCTAGGCGGTACTTCTTACTGCTTGGTGATAACTGATGATTACTCGCGATACTCGTGGGTATATTTTCTGAAAACGAAAGACGAGACGACTCAGATGGTGAAGAATCTAATTACAAAAGTCGAGAACGTCATGAGTAAATCAGTTAAATTCATCAGAAGCGACAATGGGACAGAGTTCAAGAACTTTGAGATGGAAATCTTTTGTCTTCAGAAGGGTATTGAGCATCAATACAGCGCTCCGTATACTCCACAACAGAACGGAGTAGCTGAAAGGAAGAACCGAACGTTGATTGAAGGAGCCAGAACTATGCTGGCAGACTCAAAGCTTCCTGTGATGTTCTGGGCTGAAGCAGTTGCTACAGCCTGCTATGTTCTGAATCGGGTGTTAACAGTTAAGAGACTTGGAAAAACTTGTTACGAGCTTATGCACGGAAGGAAGCCCAACCTGTGCGGTCTTGAACCTTTTGGGTCTCCTTGTTCGATTTTGAAGACTAATTCGAAATTTGGTGAAGTAGCTGATGAGGGAATCCTAGTCGGTTATGTTGTTGGGACTCCCAACAGACGGGTCTTCAATACGACAACTTGCAAGGTGGAGGTGGTTTGTAACACCGACATTACTAGTTACCAACCGCCAAAACCAAGCAATGGACCTGCTGAGCTGTTTGACTATGTTAAACTTTTTAAGTCGTTTAACGTACCTACTTTGGAAATTTCTGAAGAAGACGAAAGAGCAGTGACGAAGATGATATTTGATGAGGAAGAGGAGATAGTGCAACATCAGATGACAGAAAAATCTCAGCCTTCCACATCAAACCCTATCGATACCCCTGCGGCCTCAACTGAAGATGAGTTTATTAATCCTTTTCACTCTCAGCCTGAAACTACCATAGATGAGATCTCTTCAAACTTGGAAGACAATTTGCATGTCGGTGCTGTTCCGACCACGAGAATTCACAAAGATCACCCATTGGAGAATGTTATAGGTGATGTGTCCTCTAGTGTACAAACCAGAAGTAGCTTGAATGAGCACACCTGTGTTTATACAAGCATTAAAGATACAGGTATCATGAACGAATGTTTGTACTCTTGCTTCATAAGCCAAGTTGAACCGAAGAATTATCAAATGGCTTTAAAGGACAGCTCGTGGGTCGAAGCCATGCAAGAAGAGTTGGCTCAGTTCGAAAAAATGGAAGTTTGGACTTTGGTTGAAAAACCAAAGAATGTGCATGCTATAGGCACGAAATGGGTGTTCAAGTGCAAGAGAGATGAAAAGGGGATTATCGTGAGAAATAAGGCGAGGCTGGTTGTTAAAGGTTTTAATCAGCAAGAGGGTATTGACTACAATGAGGTTTTCGCTCCTGTTGCCCGGTTAGAAGCGATTAGATTGTTTTTGGCGTTTGCTGCATCTAAAAAGATGAAGGTGTTTCAGTTGGATGTAAAGAGCGCGTTTCTTAACGGGAAAGTTGATGAGGTTGTGTTTGTTGAGCAACCTCCGGGTTTTCCTGACCCAGACTTTCCGGATCATGTATACAGGTTGAGCAAGGCGTTATATGGGTTACATCAGGCACCTCGTGCCTGGTATTCAACGTTATCAGACTACTTGCTGGAAAATGGTTTTGAAAGAGGATTGATTGACAGTACGTTGTTTGTGAAGAGAGAAGGATGTGACTTCCTACTGGTTCAAGTCTACGTGGATGATATCATTTTTGCTGCAACAAGAGTATCCATGTGTCAGGATTTTGAAGCTGTCATGAAGAAACGATTCGAGATGAGTGCTATGGGTGAACTAACCTTCTTTCTAGGATTGCAGGTTGATCAGAAGAAGGATGGGATGTTCATTCATCAAACAAAGTATGTTCATGATGTGCTGAAGAGATTCAAGATGGAGGACAGTTCTCCATATGACACCCCAATCTGCGTCAATCACAAATTGGGCGTTGAATCAGATGGTGACGCAGATGTGGACCCTACTCTGTATCGGGCGATAATAGGTTCATTAATGTATTTAACTGCTTCTAGGCCCGATATAATGTTTTCTGTTTGTCTTTGTGCTCGTTTTCAGGCAAACCCAAAGGAATCTCACATGAAAGGTGTGAAGAGGATTTTGCGGTATCTTAAGGGCAAGCCGAAACTAGGGTTGTGGTACCCAAAGGGAGGAGACGTTGAACTGGTGGCGTATACAGATTCTGATTATGGTGGATGTAATCAGAGTCGGAAGTCAACAACAGGAGGCTGTCAGTTTCTTGGAGGAAGATTAGTTTCCTGGCAGTGCAAGAAACAGACATCAGTTGCAATTTCAACATGCGAAGCTGAATACATGGCAGCATCCAACTGCTGCTCTCAGGTTTTGTGGATTCAGCAACAATTGCGCGACTATGGTCAGAATTTCTTACTCACTCCTATTTTAATTGATAACACTGCCGCCATCTCAGTAATTAACAATCCCGTGAAGCACAGTAAAACTAAGCATATTGACATTCGTCATCACTTCATACGGGATTGTGCTGAGAAGAAACTGATAAAGATCGAAAAAGTTGATACACTTGAAAATTTTGCTGACTTGTTTACAAAAGCGTTTGATAAATCCAGATTTCAAAACCTAATTGAGCTAAACGGGATGATCAATCCCGAGTAACCATGTCTTTGTTTTTAAAAAAAAAAAAAAAAAAAAAAAAAAAAAAAAAAAGAGGTCATTTTTGCTTAAAATTAGTCGGTTACCTCAGTTTGATGGACATATCCTCGGATATGTTTTGGTCCTCGTTTTTCGACTTAGAAAATAAGGATAGCCATTAACCGGAAGACTGAAAGTAACCGGGGCAGCTATGACGTGTGTTCTTTCAGTTGCTGAAAATTAGTCGGTCATACTTAGTAAGAAGGACACATACTTGTATGTGGTCGGTCCAGTTGATCCATTGGATCTTCAGGATAGCCGTTTACCTGACGACTTTGATGTGACTGGGGCGATTGAAATTAAACTTTTTTTTTAGGGAAATGAAATTACTTTTCAAGTCTGTTACGTCGTAAGAAGTTCTATGCTGTGTTTAACAGAAAATTGATCCAACCTTGGAAAATGATGTATATACTGATTGTGTGTGCTTAACTAGTGAAGTTATTAGGCATAAAAGGCTTTAGGACAGTCATTGTATGTCATGGTAATTTTTATGGTGCGTAAAAGTGTATGTGATACTAACTTAAATTTACTCGAATTTACGTGGAAACTCCTTAAGAGTTTTTGTATGTCTTCATACATATCTTTTCGAAGGATAGGCAGAAAAGCGACTACCCAGTCATACACGAGCCCGTGAGTGTTCTGATTCCCGTGAAGAAAGCATTTCAAGATACTGCAGTGATCCAGATTCGGGACTTGCAGTGGTTTAGTACTCCGAAGTCGATAAAAATGTTGATTAAAAAATATATATATATATATATATATATATATATATGTGTATATTTTTAAATACTTATGAGACATAGTAACAATCAAGACTTCTCACGTCTGGAGTTAGAAGAAAACGGGAGGCAGACATCGTGTATCTACAAGATAATCAGACATTATGGGTCGAAGTCAATTCGGGGTGACTTGGGTATAGCCAAATACGCTTTGAGAATAGATAGAAGACATCATTATCTCTGAGATGTTGCCAACTTAAATTTTTGAGCTTAACTGAACCTTAATCCGTATCACAGAAACGATGAAAACCATTTACGTTATTTACATGCTTACAACCTGTGTCTCTATGTCATAATACAGCTAAACACGGATCTAAGTGACAGTCACATCGTTAGTATGATTCCTGTTAGGATCTTTTCTAAAACGCAGTGGTCCCTGACTAGACTGAAATTTGATCCCTTATTTCATTAAAATTTTTCTAAGTTTTTTTTGTTTTTTTGTAGTTATATTATTGTATTGTTGGTTACTGGGTCTTGATCATATTTGTTTAACTCTTTTTGGTAACTTATAAGGTTAAATTCAAGATTATTCAAACTTAAAGGGCTGATTTTGAAAATTACGGGCGAAGTTGTTGAATTCGGCGAAGTTGTGCTTAACTTCGCCTTGGCGAAGTTAAGCATAACTTCGCCTGAACCAACTCTGCCCTATATAAGGGATTTTAAACAGTAACAGTATCACTTATTTTCGAAATTCCGGCGAACTTGTTACAATAACCATTATATCCGGATCTTGTTATTCACTTTCGATTTCGATCTTGTGTTCCTTGTTTCTACTATACTAGTGGTATGTGTTGTCAATATCATCCTATCTTTCTCTTTACAGTTTTACCCGGTTTGAGACCTCGGGTCGTCGAACCTTAGAAACCAAGTTTTTCGACCTCACGTTACGTGTTCATGGACGACCTTTTCGTCCTAACACCATTGAAATATGTTGGACTTCATTGTTATATCCTTAAATCGGTCCGAAACGTCGGATAAAACTTGTTTGAATCTGAACAGTCGCCGTTTCAGATTCAGGCGAAGTTAAGGTTAACGCGAAGTTATTCTCAACTTCGCCAGTGGCTTAAGTTCGCCTTCAGCGAAGTTATCCACAACTTCGCTTAAAGCTTAATTTCGCCTATGGCGAAGTTATCCATAACTTCGCCTTGAACACAACTTCGCCTATTTCAAATTTTTTATAAGATTTCAGACGAACTTACAGATGAAGCGAAGTTGTTTCCAACTTCGCCTCACCTTTAAATTCGCCTGTACATCACAACTTCGCACATGGTACACAGCGAACTTGTGAGATGGTTATATGGTCTCTAACTTGATTTGTTTTATGCAGATATGGCTGCTGTTGGAGGTGCTGGTGGTGATGATGGTGATGAGCAACGAAAATTCTTTCCAGCCCATAACCAATACATCACTTTGGATCCAGACGCACGAGGCGTTGAAGACTATAGGGAGATTATCACATTTCTCCAACGATCACGAGTTTTTCACGCGATCACTAATACACTACCCATATCTCTGCCCAACATTCAAGATTTCTGGCAGACGGTGTATTATGATTGCAGACCTGAGCCTCCAGTGATGCGAGCAACTGTCAATGGTCAAGACATACAGTTTTCCTCGGAAGATATACGGTTGGCTCTGCAGTTCGGTGATGAAACGAGAGACGACCCAACGGAGTTCGTAGCTCCTTTCCGTGACGGAGCTTACTTGAGGATGGGTTATTCGGGTCCGCTGGGGGACTCGCAGAGGAGGAAAGGCTTTCTGCTGGATCAATGGCGCTTTCTGATGCATGTGTTAATAGTATGCATGTCCGGCAGAAAGGCAGGAACCGACGGGATGGGTGCGACGATGCAATCGGCCATGATTGCGCTGACTTACAACCGCAGATATTCTTTTAGTCAGCTAATCTTTTACGAGATTGATCGTCAGAGACGGGCGACGGCGCGCAAGCGATTTACTATGTATCCTCGGTTTCTACAAATGATTATTAATCATGTCGCTCCGTCTATACCGCAAAGACGCCCTATCAGATACGTTGAGTGCGTAACAAAACGTATCTTTGCTCAGTGCAGGACGTCGAGCACTCGTAGCAACCCTGAGCGGCGTCCCAGGCATACTCCACTTTTCGGGTATCTCATCAACCCGGAGTATGTTCCTGCAGGAGGGGACGAGTTCAGGGATCCGCAACCACATCAGGCGGCAGCACCTCATGCTGTATCAGCTGCGCCTGTTGTATCTTCTGCTGCTGTGCCAGCTACTATATCTCAGGCTGTGTCCACTGCTGAACAAGTTGATCTAGATGCTTCTTTTAGTGGACATGGTTTGTTTGATATGGATGTCTCGGGTCCTCAGTTTATGGATGTTACCAGAGCAGCTACTTCGGTAGCTGACTCTGATCTAGACGAGACGTTTGCTGAGGCAAGAAGACTTATGGTGTCTCGGGAACGGACTACGGGAAAGAGGCCGAGAACTGTGGAGGAGGATGAGGATGAAGTGGATGAAGAGGAGGCAGTACAGATTGTGCTAAGACGTTCAAGAAGAGAACAGAGAGGTATAGGTTCGGGAGCTGGAGAATCTTCAAGGCTAGTACGTTTTGCTCCACCTGCCTTATCTGGTATGTCTCTTATTCCTACTACAGCACAGGTTACAGCGATCGAGACGTCGGCACCAACAGTTGTGTCTCTACCACCACAACCGCTTAATCCACCGGTGGTAGTTGCACGGTTTGTGGAGTCGACCATCACTTCTACTGCAGGGTTACCAAGGGTACCACCTGCGGTCACTTCAGCTACTGATGTTCCACCAACTCCATTGCCTACTTCAGATTCCGAGAGGATTACATCACTAGAGCGGATTGTTGCTGATCAGACAAAGACCATTCAAAGCCTAGTGGAATCCAATCGACTACAAGCTGCCCTCCTGGTTGAACATGGAAGAATAATAGATGCCTTCAAGGATTACTTGGCATCTCAGGGGGAGAATACTTGTAGGGGCGATGAGTTGAGAACGAAAAGACGAGAAGATCATGACGATGATCCTAATGCACCTTCCGGTGCAGGTGATGAGCTGCCAAGAACCTCTCAGGCTCTTGGGGCTTCCACAACTGAGGGGGAGTCTACAAATGCAGCTGGTGATGATGTTGTAGTTGTGGATGACGACGCTGATGTTGAAGACGTTATCGATGCTTTGAAGGAGTTGGATGAGGAGGAGGACGATGAGTTGATGGATGATGACGACGTGTTGCCTATGGATGAGATTGAGAAGATTGGAGAACAGATTAATGTGGAAGATGTATTAGAAGAAGGTGAAATTGTGGATGATTCAGTGGAACATGAGATTCCAGCTGTTGAGAGATCAGAATTGGGGGATGAGAGCGTGATAGAAGAGACTGTATGGGAGGAGCAGCCGAACTGGAAAGAAGGCTGTGCTCAGTGGTTTGTTAAAACCAAGAAGCCTGCAGTGCCAACGATGTTCAGAAAGACTTATAATATAAAGGGCTATGCAGAGTCAAAGAAGGGAATCATATGCTGGTTGTACGACAAAGAGCTGAAACTATTTGTGATCAAACGGTACGACGGCATTCAGTACTTTAAGAGATTGTTGAGATCTCTGAATTCCTTACCAGAATGTGAGGTGAAAGATTTAGCGAGATTGGGGCTGATCAATAGAAGCAATGATGATATGGCAAGAATCATTGAGAAGATCGTATGGAAAGAAGCCATTAAAGACAAAAAGTTTGAACTGCTAAAGCCTCAAAAAGGAAAGTTGATAGAAGACAAAGATCGTGGAATGAGGGCTGACGGCAAACCATGGATGGTTATGAAGTATAAACCAGTCCGTCATTTGAAAGAAGTACCGATGAAAGTTATGCCTAAGAACGTCCTAAAAGATTTAAAATGGTGGTACGTAGATTGCGAGACAGCTGAGGCGGTAATGGAAGATGAGGATGAACAAGAAGTACTTCGGGTGTACGACCCGATGCATCTTGTTAATCTGTCGCAGGCTGATTTGAAAGTGCTCAACGAGAAGAAGATCTTCTACATT
Organism: Bidens hawaiensis; assembly: GCF_021521415.1. Taxonomy (NCBI): domain Eukaryota; kingdom Viridiplantae; phylum Streptophyta; class Magnoliopsida; order Asterales; family Asteraceae; genus Bidens; species Bidens hawaiensis. The sequence goes on from NW_027491279.1 coordinate 602,287, forward strand.
CCTGCTTGGAAGGATCAAGCTAGGAAATATCAAGGGGTAGTGTCAGTATGTGTGAGAGAAGGGGCGCACGCGTAGAGGTGAAGATTACAAGACTCAAGATTTGAAGATCAAGATATGAAGCTACTGCCAAGGGGGAGTCTGTTGGTACATGTGTGTCAGTAGTTCATAGTCTAGCATTTGTAATCGAGTCTGTAATGTAATTATGTTTTGTTTATGATTGTTTTGTAATACGCGAAGTTGTCAACAAGTTCGCTATGGCGAACTTGTTGAATCAGCGAAGTTATGTACAACTTCGCCAATGGCGAAGTTGTCGTGTATAAAACTGTTTCGCTGAAACAGTTTGAGTGTTGGTCGTTTTAGGGTTTGTTTCAGTGTGTTTCATATTGTTACGTGTTATTCTCTGTAATAGTGACCGTGAGTCACGTGTTCGGTTATCAATATAACGTGGTTGATTTATTGCTCGTGTGATTCTATCTCTACACTCGTAACTACCTGCGCAGGGATTCCGCACCTGCGTTGTTAGCAATATCCCGTGTACGATCCGTCCAGGAACCTACACTCAGTTTTTTCTCCGGCTCGGTGAATTTACCCCTTTGGCAATACTGGCAAAATTTCGAACGGGCCCCAGGGTGGCTTCAGGGCATAGTTTTTGATCCGATTGTATCATATGTTTATAAAATATTGTATAGAAGTCTCCAAGACCGAATTTTTGATCCGATTCTGTGGTTCGACCCATACTCAGTTTTCTCTCCGGCTCGGTGAACATACCTCTTTGGCAAAAAAGGCAAAATTTCGAACGAGCCACGGGGTGGCGTCAGGGCATAAATATTGATCTGTTTCTTTCGTATGTTTATAAAATATTGTATGGAAGTCTCCAAGACCTAATTTCTGATCGGATTCAGTGGTTCGACCCATGCTCAGTTTTTTCTCCAGCTCGGTGAACATACCCCTTTTGCAATACAGGCAAATTTTCGAACGAGCCCCGGTGTCAGGTCGTTTCAGATCGGATCTTAATCAATCATGTCATAACTCACACAAAATTAATCGTGTTGACAAGCGAGTTAATGACGGGTTACTATGTTTAGAAAGATGACCGTTTGTTAAAGGCGGAATCAATAACAAACATACGGTTGCAGTGAATATTCAAAAATACGAAGACACACGAAGGATTCACTCAAAAGATTTCCATTTATATAACGTTAATCATACAAAGGATAGTCGATTAGGGTTTAGGAGGAATCCTAGGACACCCGTCACACACAAAATATTCTCTTAATTAATGTGTCGGTCTTATCCTCTCTGTCTCTCGTGTCTCCTTTTTTTTTTTGGCGGCGTGCCCTAATTATTCTATTTATAGGCCTGCCAACCTAAGACAGCTGTCATTCCTTCTAGAAACCCTATCCGATAGTACATATTCAAAAATTATACTAAGTGTAAAACAAGTCTTCCGGGTAGGCTTTTCATTAAACTTCAGTCTCCGAGTACGCAGTGTACTCGGCCTTCTTTCAGACTTAGTAAACATAGAGGTGTACTCGGAATCAGTTTCCAGGTAGACTTTACTTAGAGAATATTTTACTAAGTAAAATATTCACCGAGTAGACTTCAATCTTCTTGGACTTATCAAACTTTGCTCGACAAATCCTTACGAGCAACCTTGTTCTTCTATGATCCTGTTCGGCTCATTGTCAGTTGAATAACTTATTGATAAGGCGTACTCGGGAGTACATACCTTGCTTGAGCAGAACCTTACTCGATATAACTTAGAGATATTCCATCAACTCATCAAGTATACTCGGACCATAATTATTAAAGAATACCTTGCCCGGTCTTCCAATTACTTGGCTTCTTGGACTTGGTTGACCAAACCTTACTCGGAAGAGTAAAATACTTAGTCTTGAAGAACAACCCTGCTTGACAAAGTGAACCTTACTCGGATATGCCAAATTAATGAACCTTACTCGGAAATCACTAAAAAGCATACCTTGCTCGGATATCCACTTAAGAAGATTATTTGAAGTAAACCGTGCCCGAAAGGCAAAATCTTGTACTCGGCTAAGTAAAAGCTTACTCGAAGGTCCAAGGTGTACCCGGGTTCAATACTTAGCAGTTTCTGAGAAGGTTGAGAAGATTCCAATCTTCAATATTCTTCATTTAGGTCAAATCTCCTCATTTGGGTCAAACTCTTGACCCAACAATCTCCCCCTAGATTGGAACACCTCAGCTGACCCAAAACACTCTAAGGTTACTTACACTTAGCAAAATACACATCAAATTATAGACAAATTTCATAATCAAATTACATAAACAAAAATTACATAAGCAAATCCTAAACATTCTTCAATTTAGCCAAAGATGCTTGTTTAGGCATGGAAAGTCCAACTTTTCTTGCTCTATTAAGAATCTTAGCAATTCTGATTGCTTAGCACTTGTAGGCCTTTGCCTTTCCTTACAATCAGCGAGATACAGTGCTGCAATCACAGTCAGTTGCCATAGATTGAATTTTCTGAAGTCATTTTTAGAGAAGATCTTCACAATCTCTCTATTTTCCAACATAACATTCAGATGTTCAGTCCTGGAATCATAGAATATTCCACTTGGCATAACATTGTGGTTGACTGACGGGTTTTTGGATTTTTCAGCAACATTTTCAGTGGGTTTATCCATCTTCAAGTGCATCTGCTTTGGTTTTTCCTGAGTAGATACAGACATCTTCCTTTTCTTTGTATTGTTCTGTTTTAAGGATGTTGTCTGTTTGCAGAATTTTTCTGCATTGAATTTCCCCTTCACTGTCATCCTTGATAGATCATCCATCTTTTTGGACATTCCTTTGTTCCTACCAACCAGAGACTGAGCGGCTCCCTTCTTCAAGTTCAGCTGTTGTCCTTTCATTTTCTTGAAGTTGCTCAAAATCTCTTTTCTTGTCATTACTTTTACATAATCAAAAGGTATTCCATTCTTAACCAAAAATTTTGGTTTACCACCATATTTGCTTAAGAATTTTTGAATTTCCTCTTCTTGTTCCAAGTCATCTTTCAATTTCAAACCTTTTAGTTCATTGTCTTGAGTATTCTTTTCTTTACTTAAAGCCTTTGAAATCATGTCAATGACAGTGTCTAGTTTCTCTTTCACTTCTGTCTCGGGTTCTTCTTGTTTAATCAACTTGAGTAGAGATACTAGCACACCATTTGGAATTTCTTTATCATTTAAGCAGTTGTCAATTACTTCTTGTGGGACTTCTCTCTGTTTATTCATCACTTCATCTCTTAGCCTTTTCTCATCTTCAAATATTTTCAACAAATTTTCTTGTTCTTCAAAGTTTTTGTCAGACAACATTTGATTCAGAAATTCTCTATCATGAATTTCTGTCATTCTTTGTACATAGATTCTTTTTGCTTCTGATTCAGATTCATTCATTTCTGAGTCCATTGTATTTTCTTTCTGAGAATTTAAAGTCTGAATTTTATCATCATCTTGAGCAATTTCCTTCCCTTTCAATCTCTTTCTTTCCTCAAGATCTTTCTTTTCATCTTCTGGAACACTGTCAGCTTCATCGTCTGAGCTGTTCTTTTCATAAATTGAGAGAAGCTTCAGCGAATTCTCCCCCTGATTCAGTGATTTCTCCCCCTGTTTTTGGGGCAGCTGAGATCTTCTCAACCTCAAACATTAGGGTTTGAACTCGTTGCAATGCGTTCTTCAGTTCTTCAGAAAGATGATGTTTGTAGGAATTGGAATTACTTGGTGTTGGATCCATTGATGATTTTCTGTTACATCTATGAACACACAATTATCAGTTAGATCTGAAAGTAGATGATATTGATGGTTTGAGAATGATTATGAATGATTATGATGTTAGTGATGAATCTGAAATGGAAGTGAGAAAAAAAATAATATTTCAATTCAAACCGTTGTCTTGAATAATATTGAAATTTGCACAAAAACACAAATGTGAGTTACTCTTGAAATGTGAATTTTGAAATTTTAAATAGCATATACAGGTCTTCTTTTAAAGAGAGTTGAGTTAAAAGTAAGGTACATATCTGCAGCTTTATCAGAAAAGAGTTATGAATAAAGGTCTGCATATTTTGCTTTTCTTCAGCAGTTCAGATAAAGTGAGAATCTTTAAATGTGTTTTGTCTTTTGTCACCTAACTTTCTTATCTATTCCAAGAATGGTTTCCTTATCCATTTAAAAGTGTGTCCAAAAATGGTAAATTATGCAAAGATAAAGTTACTCAAGAATTTCTCTATTTCAAATTAAAACTTATCTATTACAAACTCTAAAAAGAATCATAATCAATTTTATCATACTCACTCACATATTCAATCAATGCATTCATTCAAGTATGCTTGTATGAAGATTGTGCTCGAGCACTCTTTCAAATGTAAAGTGTGCTCGGACAACAATCTTATGCAAAGTATACCCGAATAACTTTCATATAATACATAGTGTGCTCGAGACCAAATTCTAGCAGACAGTGTACTCGGAAAGTTAGGTTTTGAAAATTACCAAGTATATTGAAGGAACACAAGTGTACCCGAAATATAAAGTGTGCTCGGAAAACAAAGTTTGCCCGAAAACACTTATAATTTCAAAGAAATCATAAACACATATATCACAGAGCATGCTCGGAATGAAATTAAACACATAAACATTTAAGTGTGCTATAGTCTAAAATTTCATAGAGCTTGCTCGAAAATCCTAAGTTAGCACTAAGCTTGCTAGGATAAACACATTCAATCATCAGGTATGCCCTTGTTCGAGGGAACTTATCATATCAAACCATACCCGAAAAATGACAAACTTAAACAGTAACATCTAAGCGTGCCCGGAAAGATTAACAAACCTTTCCTAACAACATATTCACACAAAGCTTACTTGGTGTACTCACTTAAGTTCACAAAGTTTGCTTGAAAACACAATCAGCATATTACATGCATAGCTTATTCGAAGCTAACATAAAACATGCATAGCTTACTCGAAACAAGAATTTCTTGTTAACAGTTAGCTATTTCAACACATAATCATCTCAAGACTTCAAGCTTGCTCGGAAAGTGAGTGCAACAGTGTAAACACTTCAAAGCATGCCCGAAAATCATAATGTTAGTCAAAAAATGACTAAGCTTACTCGGAAAGGTTGAAAGTTGTCAAACCTTACCCGAACCAACATATTCACACATACACAACTGTTTTGTACTCGGAAAGGTTAACCTTACCCGAAAATACATATTCAAACAGTTTGTGCTCGAGAAGGTTATAAATCATCAAACCTTACTCGAACTTACATATTCAGACATAATCACCTGTTTTGTACTCGGAAAGGTTAAACCTTATTAACCTTACCCGAAAATACATATTCAAACAGTTTGTGCTCGAGAAGGTTATAAATCATCAAACCTTACTCGAACTTACATATTCAGCCTATTTTAGGCAAAATGCAACACTTTTTGACTTAAACCACTTTTCAAAGACATTTCTAAGTTATGTATCGTTTCGGAACATAGTTTAAGAGCAAATGGTGCATTTAGAGATCAAATTTCAGTTATACTTCATTTCAAAACAATTTCTTATATAAACTAAAAAGATCTCAGGAATGGGATCATATTGACTAAGTAGCTATCTCATTACTTCACTCTCAGCATTATTATGACAACTTAGATAGGTTAACAGCAGGTATAAACTTAGCATGATTTTCATCTCTTTGGTGATATGATTAAGGTTCAATTTGAGCATAATGCAATAATGGTCAACACTGTGCTATGATGCCTCATATCTCTTCTCAAAGCTTATTTGGCTTTCCCCAGATCACCCCAATTTGACTCCAACCTCCTGTATTTGGTCAAAAATAGTTTCTTATGACAGAACTTATTGTATTTTTTGGACTTTTGTTATTCAAACATATAGAGGTTGGCAACATGCCTTTCATTCAAGATGAGACATATTTTGTCAACATCTTTGTAGTTCTTGTTGTAACCCTCTTGTTTGATAAAATATTTAAAACACTTATCAAGTTTTGGTTGATTTATTCATTCTTCCCCTTGTTTTTGATATTTTCTCAAATTTTCTAAAAACATGTTCTTTGTCATATATATAAAAAAATGTTTCATTTTGGTTGACCAAATAACAACAGGCTTGTGTATGACTGGGTAATCACTTTTCTGCCATATCATTCGGAGAGATTTATCTTGAGACATGCAAAACAACTATGCATCTCCACATAAAGATTAGCATATTCATTATGTTTATATCACCTTAGATTTTACATCATCATGGGAAAGTAACCATACATGTTAATAACTATACTAAGGCCTTTTTAGCCTAATAATTCCATATGATCAGCTAAGTAGTCAATGTACTATCATTTCCCAATAAATACAGTTTAATATTCAATCACCCCAATTTCTCTTCATTGTCAGGTTAATGGCTATCCTGTTTTGACCAAAAGTGGTCAAACAGGACCAAACATACATGTGAATATATGTCCTTTCAAAGTCAGAGTTATTGACATAGTTTTAAGTGAAGGAATAAGAAACAAGTCATAATTGCCCCAAATGCATTCAGTTTTCAGGTCAATGGCTATCCTTTGAATCTAAGAGATTCAAGGACCAAACATACACAAGTGCATGTCCTTCCAACTGGGCAAATGACATAATTTTCAGCAAAAACAACTGTTTGAGATCTTTCCCTTTAAAAAATCCTTCTTTTAAGCTTCTTAAAAGCTTGAACTGAATAATCTTATCATATCTCCACACCATTAATCAACTTGCTCATGTTTTGATCAAAATATAGTGTTTATGCAAACTTCATTATAAATTTCATTGAATCACTTAATTTTGACATAAAAACACATTTTGACATAAACAGTTGCATCACATACTCAAATCTTAATCATTCTTTCATCATCAAGAAAAACAGACTGTAATCTCATTCAATGTCTATTCTATCTTAACAACTTCAGAAGATCAGATTAAGAACATATTCAAGTAATCATAAACATGTGATTACTCATGACATTATATAAGCAATTAAGCTCACCTAAACAGATCAAATTACTTATCATAACATCAGATCAGTTAACAAGATAGTCAAGAAATGTCATCAATTTCAAACAAATTGCACAGATAGTTACTTAACCACCTATCAGTTAACTTCAAAACAGTGATATAATCAAAACATATTCAATCAACATTCAGTTGAAACATATTCAATATGTGTAATCTCTAAGAAAATAATCAGTTATCATAGAGAGACACACATAGAAAACAGTTAAGTCACATAGCATAGAACATACTCAGTAACATATTTAGCAACATATTTAGCAACATATTCAGCAACATATTCAGCAACATATTCAGCAACATATTCAACAACATATTCAACATGTGTGACCTCTTCTAAAATATTCAAGTAGCACATAGAGGTACACAACTAAGCACACATCCCTAATCAGATTTCATCAGAGTTGATCATCCCCAGGGCTTTCAAAAGAAAGTTGAACCTGGTTCTATCAAGTGGTTTGGTGAATAGGTCAGCCAGATTTTCACTTGTATCAACTCTTTGCATTTCAATCAAACCTTTTTCACTACAATCTCTGATGAAGTGATGTCTGATTTCAATATGCTTAGTCTTAGAATGTTGCACAGGATTCTTAACAGTAAAATATGCAGCAGTATTATCAATCAGAATAGGGGTGTTTAGAAAGTTCAAACCATAATGCAGCATCTGATTCTGAATCCAGAGAACTTGTGCACAGCATGCAGATGCAGCAACATATTCAGCTTCTGCAGTGGAGATTGACACTGTGGTCTGTTTCTTGCATTGCCATGACACTAGTCTTTCACCCAAAAACTGGCATCCCCCTGATGTTGACTTTCTACTCATATTGCATCCATCATAATCACTGTCTGTATATGCAATCAGATCAAAGGATTGGTTCTTTGGATACCAAATCCCTAAGTCTGGTCTTCCCTTCAAATATCTGAATATTCTTTTCACAGCATTCATGTGGGAGACTTTTGGATTTGACTGGAACCTAGCACATACACACACAGCAAACATGATATCTGGTCTTGTTGCAGTCAGATACAACAGAGATCCAATCTTTGCTCTGTATTCATGTTCATCAACTGACTCCCCCTTTTCATCAGCTATCATCTTTTCTTTGGTGTCCATTGGAGTTGAGGCAGCCTTGTAATCATGACAGTTGAACTTAATCAGAATGTCCTGCACATACTTAGCTTGGTGAATGAAGATTCCTTCATCCTTTTGTTGAACTTGTAGTCCCAGAAAGAAATTCATTACACCCATGGAACTCATGCTGTACTTGGACTTCATCACCTCTTCAAACTCCAAACACATATTTTCATTTGTAGATCCAAAGATGATATCATCAACATAGACTTGTACAAGCAGCAAATCTGACCCTTGTCTTTTGTAGAAGAGTGTCTTGTCAATGGCTCCCCTTGTGAAGCCATTTTCAAGTAAATGAGTTGATACCTCATCATACCATGCTCTAGGAGCCTGATGTAAACCATAAAGGGCTTTGTTTAGCTTATACACCCTGTTTGGATACATGGGATCCTCAAAACCTGGTGGTTGAGTCACATACACTTCTTCATCAATCTTTCCATTAAGGAATGCAGATTTGACATCAAGCTGGAATACTTTAATGTTCTTTGAGACAGCATATGCAAGAAAAATCCTTATGGCTTCCAGTCTTGCAACTGGTGCAAACACTTCCTCAAAGTCTATCCCTTCCTTTTGAAGACATCCCAGTGCTACAAGTCTAGCTTTGTTCTTAATCACCAAACCCCTTTCATCCCTTTTGTTTCTGAACACCCATTTGGTTCCAATTGCATATTTGTCATGTGGCTTGTCTACAAGATCCCATACATGTAAATCTCTAAACTGGGCCAATTCCTCTTGCATTGCCTCTACCCAACTATTGTCTTTTAAAGCTTAAGCAATATTCTTTGGTTCTAATTGGGATAGAAAGCAAGAGTACAGACAGATGTTAGCTATCTCAGAATGACTCCTTGTTACTCTTTCAGGCAGGTCACCAATGATATTTCCAGCAGGATGATTCTTTTCAACAGTAGGAGTTTGTATTATCATATTTGTAGACAAATTTGTGTCAAGATTTGTTTCATTGATTTCAGGTTCTTCAATGATCAAATCAGCTTCTGCATCATGAAACACTGGTGTTTCATCATTGTGTTGTCTTGAAATGATGCACCATTGTTTCCCAGATTCAAACTTTGAAATAAGTCTTGAAATCTTGCTGTTGTTGCAGCTTCTTCATCATTTGTTTTGTTGCCTGTGTCACTCCCATTATGAACATGATCATTTTATACATCAGTACTATCTTGACTTGTCATTTCCTGATCTTGTTCAATGTCATTGTTTGAGGAGCTATTCACAAAAGTGTATTCCTTCTCTTTCCTGGCAACCTTTTTCCACAATTCTTCTAAGTCCAGTTCTTTCTTCTTATTTTCTTCAAGTACACTGGTCTTGTAGAATGTATCATCAAAGTCTTCAGAATAAATCTTGAATGACTTTATCAATTTTTCATGATCAAACAGCCATGTTGCACCACTGACTGTATTGAATTGATTCTCATTAAAAATAATGTCAGATGACTCTATCACACTCATGTGATCTTTCACATAAACTCTGTAAGCCTTTGAGTGAGTAGAATATCCAACAAAGAAACAGTCTAGTGACTTAGTTTGAAACTTGTTCAAATAGTCTCTAGTGTTCAATAAGAAACATTTGCAGCCAAAGGGCTTGAAGAACTTGATGTAAGGCTTTCTATTGTTGAAAATCTCATATGGAGTTTTATCATGCCTTTTGTTCACAAGCACTCTGTTCTGAACATAACAAGCAGTGTTGATTGCTTCAGCCCAGAATGTGATAGGTAAGTTAGCATCAGCCAACATGGTTCTTGCAGCTTCTATTAGTGTTCTGTTTCTCCTTTCTGCAACACCATTTTGTTCAGGAGTTCTTGGAGCTGAAAATTGTTGCAGTATTCCTTTCATAGCACAAAATTCTTCCATAACTCCATTCTTGAACTCAGTACCATTGTCACTTCTCAGCATCTTCACTTTCTCATTCAGCTTGTTTTCAATCATTGTGACACAACCCTTAATCAACTCAGCAATCTCATCTTTGGTACTTAGGAAATAAACCCAAGTATATCTTGAATAGTCATCAATGATCACCAAACAGTATCTTTTCTTTCCAATACTTGGTACACTCACAGGACCAAAAAGATCCATGTGAAGTAACTCAAGTGGTTGATCAATTGAGTTGATGAGCTTTGTCTTATGAGTAGACTTGTGTTGTTTTCCCTTCTGACATGAGTCACAATGATCATCTGACTTAAATTCTCTTGTAGGTAAACCAATCACATGTTCACCCTTGACCAGTCTATTCATATTCTTTAAGTTCACATGACACAACTTCCTATGCCACAATTTAGATTCATTTTCAGTGGCTTTGGAAACAAAACATGCACCACCTCTTGAAATAGCATCTTTCATATTCAACTCATACAAGTTGCCATTTCTTGGTGCCATCATCATAATCATTTCAGGTGGGATCACAAACTCAGGTTTTAAGATGAAACAATGAGAATCATCAAAACTGACTTTGTAACCCTTATCACACATTTGAGATATACTCAACAAATTGTATTGTAGTCCCTCAACATGAAAGACATTGTCAAAAGACACCTTCCCATTTGTCAATATCCCTTTACCCACAATCTTTCCTCCATTTTCATCACTCCCAAAGGCAACTGGACCCTCATATTTCTCTACATAATTCACAAGTGACCTCTTGTCACAAGTCATGTGCCTAGAACAACCACTATCCATATACCATATATCATTCAATGGAGTGGCCTGTTCCTGCACAAAGAGAAATTTGATTAGTTCAGTGATGAGATGCAAGCTTCTTCAACTTGCAACTTATCAGTGTCAAATTCAGTGGCAGCTTGGGAAGTGAGTGTAGTAGGTTCAGGATCTTCATGAGTGATCTCCAAGTTGTCTGAATGGTCAGTTTCATAACCACACTCTCTTGGTGTCTTGACAAGTGAAGCTGAATTGTCAAGCTCAACTGAGGCAGTTCTCTTTTCTTGTAAGACATAGTCCTTATATTCTGAGAAGTCTCTTACATCAGTCACAGCTTCAATTTTAGCTTCAGTTCTAGGTTTCCATGTGAAACCTTGTGGTTCATATCCATGTTTTAACAAGAACTTTTCATCACCAGTGAGTACAGCTTGTTTCTTTCTTTGATATACAGTTTTTATTTTTGATTTCTCACTGCCTGATGATTCTTGTGACTCATCAGACTTGACTGAATGAGTATTTTTAGTAAATTTCAATGACTGGTTTTCCTTTATCACCTGCTTTTGCTTCTGAGGTGATTTACTTCTTCTCACATTTTCAGTCATATGCATCTTTTTCTTTGTCTCAGCCTTCACTTCAACTCTTGTCTCTATTCTATTCACATTTCCCTTTCCCAAATACAAGGCATACTTCTCTTTGTATAAAACAAAATCTTGACCAAACTTTGTTCCATTTGGGACATGAAATGGCTGAAACTTGAGTCTCTCATTACATGAATCAGTATGGTGTCCATATTCATCACACTTTCTACACCACACCTTTCTTTTGAACATCTCATGTTCTTTTGGTCTCCTAAATCTTTCACTTGGTTTGGGCTCTCTTACACCAATTGTCTTTTTGTTTTTCAGATTGTCAAAATCAATTGAGAATGGTACAAACTCAGCCATTCTAATGTCACTTCTTTCCACATTCCCTTTAACAAAGACAACCTTTTTCAAGTTCAGTGGTTGATCATCTTCATTCTCTCTATATCTTGACTTCCTTCTTTCATATTCCTCAACAGTTTCTACCTCACCCACATCAAAGTCTTCAACACTTGAAAAGATAGGATAAATAGGAGTAATATATTCTATATCCATTTCTTCCTTATTTACCTTCTTTTTCTTGTTCTTTTCTAATTTTTTCAAAAACTTTTTGCTTGGAGGTCTGACAGCATTGTAACACACATTCTTCTTTTTACCAATGTCAAAAGAAACATGTTCTCTTTTCATTTGCTCATTCATTCTTTTCATTTTATGTGTAACTGGAGGATACTTTGGAAGTTGATCAACAGATTCAGGCTTTCTATATTTTCTTCCTTTTTCAGCAGCTTGAATTTCTTTTTCAGTAATTTGATCACTCAGATCATCTTGATCCAACTCATCTGAATCAAAGTCATCTTCAGAGACTTGAACTCCAATTGACTTTTCTTCTTTCATTTCTTTCTTCATAACAAATTCACCATCTTCACTCACCTCAACATTCTTGTACAAATCTGCAACATCTTCTTTGTCTTGAAAAACATCTTTGAATTGTTGTAGATAAGCACTTCTCTTCTCTTTGTCAACTTTAGGCATAAAGTTGTTGTTGAATGGTGGTGGAACAGCCTTGTACTTTTCATCTTCTTTTACTTTATTCAGAATTCCACAAATGTTTCCAGTTGAAACTAAGTTCTTTAGGAATTCATTTTCAGTTTGCAGCTTTGTATTCAGCACCTTTTCATCAATCACCATCTTCTTCAACCCACTAATTTCTGTTGTGAATCTTGTCTGAGCTCTATAGCTATTCATACAATCCTCTTCCAAACTTTTCATTCTTTCTTCACTAACAATCTCACTTGCCTCATAAGCATTGATTATGCTTTGCTTCTTAAAACACTCACTTTCCAGTTTACCAATCTTTTCTTTTAATTCATTGACAAGTTTAGGTAAATCAGCATTAGGATCAGAATGTACCTTAGATGAAGATGCAGAGTCTATGGCCATGAATGCCACATTAGCTCTTCTGATATCATCTGTTATATCTTCCTCATGGTTACTCCAGTCAAAGCTTCCCTCATGCTGAGTAGTTACTGCCATATTGCCTTGATTTCTTGGTTGATTTTGGTTTGCTGGAATGTTGTGAGTTGCAGGGATTTGAACAGCTTGATTCTGATTGTTGTTCATTTGATATACTTGATTCTGATTCATGCCCTGCTGGTTGTTCATCTGAGGCTAATAGTGGTTATTAAAATTGGGATTGAAGTTGTTGTTTGGATGGAAGTTGTTGTTGTTGGGATTGAATCCTTGGTTATTGTTGAAGTTCTGCTGGTTGTTGTTTCTATGCACATTCTGCTGGTATTGTTGTTGGTTTCTAGGCTGTTGGAACTGATTGACTTGAAAGTTCCTTGGCAAATTACACTCTCTTGCAAAGTGTCCAGGCTGTTGACAATTGTAGCAGATTGCCTTGGACTTATCAAAACCTATTCTCTCATTTGGACCAGAAACTAGTGATCTGCCAGTTCTGTTGTACAGTCTCTTGCTTCTTAATGCCAACATTGCAGCTTGCCATTTGAGATCCATGTCTTCAAGGTCATCAGCATCTATTTGTTCCAAATCATCCTGCACTACACTTGTGTGAATTATGTTTTTGGCCACAAATGCATTGTAGGACTCAGTGAACATAGACATTAGGGCTTGTGCATCATTCCCTTGAACATGCCCTGCACCAGCACTTTGAGCATTTCCATTTCCCACAGAGGCTGAATCATCATCAATTAATTGAACATTAAACCTCTGTTGACCACCTTGACTGCTTGAACCACTTCCAATGAATGACCTAGCAGTCTCATTGTTGTGATCACTTGGTTCTTCAATGATGGGAATTTGTTGTTGATTCTTTGTTGTAAGATTCCCCATTGGAGCAGTTAAAGCATTTGACACATTGAAACTTGGTTTATCTTCCTTGATCATTTCATTCTCAATCATTTCAAGTTCAGCTGCTTAAAGAAAACATACTACATCATCCAATTTCAATTCATTGAAATTTTGCTTTTGAAGGATGAATTTGCAAGCAGTATACCATTCTTTTGGCATTGAGTTGAGCAACTTTGTATTTAAATCAAAGTCAGTCATTACATAGTCAGTTGTTCTCAACTCATTCACAATACTCAGAAAACGTTCTAGTATTGACTTCAACCTTTCACCATCTCTATACTTGAGTCTTTCTAACTGTTGCTTCAGTCTTTGCTTCTTAATGTTCTTCAATTCAGTGTTCCCTTCATACATCTCAAGGATTGCATCATACATTGCCTTAGCACTTTGATGTGCAACCTTTGTGAGGATTTCCCAAGACAGACCAAGTTTGAGCATAGCCAATGCCCTGTCATCAACCTTTCTCATTCTCTCTCTAACGGCAGCAATAGCATTTGCATTAGCACCTTCTTCAACAGCAGCTTGTGGTCCATTCTTGATAGAATTCCACATATCCACATCATTATAACAAACAGCAGCCTCAAAAAGCACTTTCCACTTGGTAAAGTTCTCCTGACCATACAATCTAGGTATCTTATTAGTAGACACCTCTTGTTCCTCATATCCAGACATTTTCTTAAAATAAAAGTTAAGATCTTATCAAAAGTAGATTAAAACAATCAGATCTGAGAATAAATTCTTAGATCTGAGGTGTCTGATATGAATAGAACAAGATTCAACAATAAAAATCAAAGCTTTAAGTGAAATAAGGAAAAGAAAACACCTAAAACTTGTAGATCTGGAAGAAAAATGAAGAACAGAGCTTCTGACGTCACAAATCAATCGAACAGTGCTCTGCTTACGTCATTCTTCTTCAAAACTTAATCAGCAATAATCTTTCTAAAAATAGCAGCAACAAGCTCTGATACCACTTGTCAGGTCGTTTCGGATCGGAAATTAATCAATCATGTCATAACTCACACAAAATTAATCGTGTTGACAAGCGAGTTATTGACGGGTTACTATGTTTAGAAAGATGACCGTTTGTTAAAGGCGGAATCAATAACAAACATACGGTTGCAGTGAATATTCAAAAATACGAAGACACACGAAGGATTCACTCAAAAGATTTCCATTTATATAACGTTAATCATACAAAAGGATAGTCGATTAGGGTTTAGGAGGAATCCTAGGACACCCGTCACACACAAAATATTCTCTTAATTAATGTGTCGGTCTTATCCTCTCTGTCTCTCGTGTCTCCTTTTTTTTTTTGCGGCGTGCCCTAATTATTCTATTTATAGGCCTGCCAACCTAAGACAGCTGTCATTCCTTCTAGAAACCCTATCCGATAGTACATATTCAATTTACATATTCAAAAATTATACTAAGTGTAAAACAAGTCTTCCGGGTAGCCTTTTCATTAAACTTCAGTCTCCGAGTACGCAGTGTACTCGGCCTTCCTTCAGACTTGGTAAACATAGAGGTGTACTTGGAATCCGTTTCCGGGTAGACTTTACTTAGAGAATATTTTACTAAGTAAAATATTCACCGAGTAGACTTCAATCTTCCTTGGACTTATCAAACTTTGCTCGACAAATCCTTACGAGCAACCTTGTTCTTCTATGATCCTGTTCGGCTCATTGTCAGTTGAATAACTTATTGATAAGGCGTACTTGGGAGTACATACCTTGCTTAAGCAGAACCTTACTCGATATAACTTAGAGATATTCCATCAACTCATCAAGTATACTCGGACCATAATTATTAAAGAATACCTTACCCGGTCTTCCAATTACTTGGCTTCTTGGACTTGGTTGACCAAACCTTACTCGGAAGATTAAAATACTTGGTCTTGAAGAACAACCCTGCTTGACAAAGTGAACCTTACTCGGATATGCCAAATTAATGAACCTTACTCGGAAATCACTAAAAAGCATACCTTGCTCGGATATCCACTTAAGAAGATTATTTGAAGTAAACCGTGCCCGAAAGGCAAAATCTCGTACTCGGCTAAGTAAAAGCTTACTCGAAGGTCTAAGGTGTACCCGGGTTCAATACTTAGCAGTTTCTGAGAAGGTTGAGAAGATTTCAATCTTCAATATTCTTCATTTAGGTCAAATCTCCTCATTTGGGTCAAACTCTTGACCCAACACCCGGGGTGGCGTCATGGCATAAATATTGATCCGATTCTTTCGTATTTTGTAAAATATTGTATGGAAGTCTCCAAGACCGAATTTTTGATTCGATTCAGTGGTTCGACCCATACTCAGTTTTTTCTCCGGCTCGATGAACAAAACCCTTTGGCAATACTGGCAAAATTTCGAACGGACCCCGGGGTGGCGTCAGGGCATAAATATTGATACGGTTCTTTCGTGGGGTCATAAAATATTGTATGGAAGTCTCCAAGACCGAATTTCTGATCCAATTCAGTTGTTCAACCCTTACTCAGTTTTTTCTCCGGCTTGGTGAACATAACCCTTTTGCAATACAGGCAAAATTTCGAACGAGCCCCGGGGTGGCGTCAGGGCATAAATATTGAACCGATTCTTTCATATTTTGTAAAATATTGTATGGAAGTCTCCAAGACCGAATTTCTGATTCGATTCAGTGGTTCGACCCTTACTCAGTTTTTTTTCCGGCTCGACGAACAAAACCCTTTGGCAATACTGGCAAAATTTCGAACGGACCCCGGGGTGGCGTCAGGGCATAATTATTGATACGGTTCTTTCGTGGGGTCATAAAGTATTGTATGGAAGTCTCCAAGACCGAATTTCTGACCCAATTCAGTTGTTCAACCCTTACTCAGTTTTTTCTCCGGCTTGGTGAACATAACCCTTTGGCAATACAGGCAAAATTTTGAACGGGCCTCGGTGTGGCATCAGGGCATAATTATTAATCCGATTCTTTCGTTGGGTCATAAAGTATTGTATGAGAGATTCCAAAGACCGAATTTCTGATCCGATTCATTTGTTCGACCCATACTCAGTTTTTTCTCCGGCTCGGTGAACATACCCATTTGGCAATACTGACAAAATTTCGAACGGGCCCCGGGGTGGTGTCAGGGCATAATTATTGATCTGATTCTTTCGTATGTTTATAAAATATTTTACGGAAGTTTCCAAAACCGCATTTCTGATCCGATTCAGTGGTTCGATCCACACTCAGTTTTTTCTCCGGCTCGGTGAACATACCACTTTGGCAAAAAAGGCAAAATTTCGAACGAGCCACGGGGTGGCGTCAGGGCATAAATATTGATCCGTTTCTTTCGTATGTTTATAAAATATTGTATGGAAGTCTCCAAGACCTAATTTCTGATCGGATTCAGTGGTTCGACCCATACTCAGTTTTTTCTCCGGCTCGGTGAACATACCCCTTTTGCAATACAGGCAAATTTTCGAACGAGCCCCGGGGTGGCGTCAGGGCATAAATATTGATCCGATTCTTTCGTATTTTGTAAAATATTGTATGGAAGTCTCCAAGACCGAATTTCTGATTTGATTCACTGGTTCGACCCATACTTAGTTTTTTCTCCGGCTCGACGAACAAAACACTTTGGCAATACTGGCAAAATTTCGAACGGACCCCGGGGTGGCGTCAGGGCATAATTATTGATACAGTTCTTTCGTGGGGTCATGAAATATTGTATGGAAGTCTCCAAGACCGAATTTCTGACCCAATTCAGTTGTTCAACACTTACTCAGTTTTTTCTCCGGCTCGGTGAACATAACCCTTTGGCAATACAGGCAAAATTTCGAACGGGCCCCGGTGTGGCGTCAGGGTATAATTATTAATCCGATTCTTTCGTTGGGTCATAAAGTATTGTATGAGAGATTCCAAAGACCGAATTTCTGATCCGATTCATTTGTTCGACCCATACTCAGTTTTTTCTCCGGCTCGGTGAACATACCCATTTGGCAATACTGACAAAATTTCGAACGGGCCCCGGGGTGGTGTCAGGGCATAATTATTGATCTGATTCTTTCGTATGTTTATTAAATATTGTACGGAAGTCTTCAAGATGAACTTCTGATCCGATTCAGTGGTTCGATTCATACTCTGTTTTTTCTCCGGCTCGGTGAACATACCATTTTGGCAATACTTGAAAAAATTCGAACGGGCCACGGGGTGGCGTCAGGGTATAATTATTGATCCGATTTTTTCGTATGTTTATAAAATATCGTATGGAAGTCTCCAAGACCGAATTTCTGATCCGATTATGTGATTTGAGCCATAATCAGTTTTTTCATCGGCTCGGTGAACTTACCCCTTTGGCAATATATGCAAAATTTCTAACGGGCCCCGGGGTGGCGTCAGGGCATAGTTATTGATCCGATTGTATCCTATGTTTATAAACTATTGTATGGAAGTTTCGAAGACCGCATTTCTGGTCCGATTCAGTGGTTCGACCCATACTCAGTTTTTTCTCCGGCTCGGTGAACATACCACTTTGGCAAAAAAGGCAAAATTTCGAACGAGCCACGGGGTGGCGTCAGGGCATAAATATTGATCCGTTTCTTTCGTATGTTTATAAAATATTGTATGGAAGTCTCCAAGACCTAATTTCTGATCGGATTCAGTGGTTCGACCCATACTCAGTTTTTTCTCCGGCTCGGTGAACATACCCCTTTTGCAATACAGGCAAATTTTCGAACGAGCCCCGGGGTGGCGTCAGGGCATAAATATTGATCCGATTCTTTCGTATTTTGTAAAATATTGTATGGAAGTCTCCAAGACCGAATTTCTGATTCGATTCACTGGTTCGACCCATACTTAGTTTTTTCTCCGGCTCGACGAACAAAACACTTTGGCAATACTGGCAAAATTTCGAACGGACCCCGGGGTGGCGTCAGGGCATAATTATTGATACAGTTCTTTCGTGGGGTCATGAAATATTGTATGGAAGTCTCCAAGACCGAATTTCTGACCCAATTCAGTTGTTCAACACTTACTCAGTTTTTTCTCCGGCTCGGTGAACATAACCCTTTGGCAATACAGGCAAAATTTCGAACGGGCCCCGGTGTGGCGTCAGGGCATAATTATTAATCCGATTCTTTCGTTGGGTCATAAAGTATTGTATGAGAGATTCCAAAGACCGAATTTCTGATCCGATTCATTTGTTCGACCCATACTCAGTTTTTTCTCCGGCTCGGTGAACATACCCATTTGGCAATACTGACAAAATTTCGAACGGGCCCCGGGGTGGTGTCAGGGCATAATTATTGATCTGATTCTTTCGTATGTTTATTAAATATTGTACGGAAGTCTCCAAAACGAACTTCTGATCCGATTCAGTGGTTCGATTCATACTCTGTTTTTTCTCCGGCTCGGTGAACATACCCTTTTGGCAATACTTGAAAAAATTCGAACGGACCACGGGGTGGCGTCATGGTATAATTATTGATCCGATTTTTTCGTATGTTTATAAAATATCGTATGGAAGTCTCCAAGACCGAATTTCTGATCCGATTATGTGATTTGAGCCCTAATCAGTTTTTTCATCGGCTCGGTGAACTTACCCCTTTGGCAATATATGCAAAATTTCTAACGGGCCCCGGGGTGGCGTCAGGGCATAGTTATTGATCCGATTGTATCCTATGTTTATAAACTATTGTATGGAAGTTTCCAAGACCGCATTTCTGGTCCGATTTAGTGGTTCGACCCATACTCAGTTTTTTCTCCGGCTCGGTGAACATACCACTTTGGCAAAAAAGGCAAAATTTCGAACGAGCCAAGGGGTGGCGTCAGGGCATAAATATTGATCCGTTTCTTTCGTATGTTTATAAAATATTGTATGGAAGTCTCCAAGACCTAATTTCTGATCGGATTCAGTGGTTCGACCCATACTCAGTTTTTTCTCCGGCTCGGTGAACATACCCCTTTTGCAATACAGGCAAATTTTCGAACGAGCCCCGGGGTGGCGTCAGGGCATAAATATTGATCTGATTCTTTCGTATTTTGTAAAATATTGTGTGGAAGTCTCCAAGACCGAATTTCTGATTCGATTTACTGGTTCGACCCATACTTAGTTTTTTCTCCGGCTCGACGAACAAAACACTTTGGCAATACTGGCAAAATTTCGAACGGACCCCGGGGTGGCGTCAGGGCATAATTATTGATACAGTTCTTTCGTGGGGTCATAAAATATTGTATGGAAGTCTCCAAGACCGAATTTCTGACCCAATTCAGTTGTTCAATCCTTACTCAGTTTTTTCTCCGGCTTGGTGAACATAACCGTTTAGCAATACAGGCAAAATTTCGAACGGGCCCCGGTGTGGCGTCAGGGCATAATTATTAATCCGATTCTTTCGTTGGGTCATAAAGTATTGTATGAGAGATTCCAAAGACCGAATTTATGATCCGATTCATTTGTTCGACCCATACTCAGTTTTTTCTCCGGCTCGGTGAACATACCCATTTGGCAATACTGACAAAATTTCGAACGGGGTTGTGTCAGGGCATAATTATTGATCTGATTCTTTCGTATGTTTATAAAATATTGTACGGAAGTCTCCAAGACGAACTTCTGATCCGATTCAGTGGTTCGGCTCTTACTCAGTTTTTTCTCCGGCTCGGTGAACATACCCCTTTGGCAATACTTGAAAATTTTCGAACGGGCCCCGGGGTGGCGTCAGGGTATAATTATTGATCCGATTGTATCGTATGTTTATAAATATTGTATGAAAGTCTCCAAGACCGAATTTCTGATCCCATTCAGTGGTTCGACACATACTCAGTTTTTTCTCTGTCTCGGTGAACTTACCCCTTTGGCAATATATGCAAAATTTCTAACGGGCCCCGGGGTGGCATCAGGGCATAGTTATTGATCCGATTGCAACGTATGTTTATAAATTATTGTATGGAAGTTTCCAAGACTGCATTTCTGGTCCGATTCAGTGGTTCGACCCATAATCAGTTTTTTCTCCGGCTCGGTGAACATACCTTTTTGGCAAAAAAGGCAAAATTTCGAACGAGCCACGGGGTGGCGTCAGGGCATAAATATTGATCCGTTTCTTTCGCATGTTTGTAAAATATTGTATGGAAGTCTCCAAAACCTAATTTCTGATCGGATTCAGTGGTTCGACCCATACTCAGTTTTTTCTCCGGCTCGGTGAACATACCCCTTTTGCAATACAGGCAAATTTTCGAACGAGCCCCGGGGTGGCGTCAGGGCATAAATATTGATCCGATTCTTTCGTATTTTGTAAAATATTGTATGAAAGTCTCCAAGACCGAATTTCTGATTCGATTCAGTGGTTCGACCCATACTCAGTTTTTTCCCCGGCTCGACGAACAAAACCCTTTGGCAATACTGGCAAAATTTCGAACGGACCCCGGGGTGGCGTCAGGGCATAATTATTGATACGGTTCTTTCGTGGGGTCATAAAATATTGTATGGAAGTCTCCAAGACCGAATTTCTGACCCAATTCAGTTGTTTAACCCTTACTCAGTTTTTTCTCCGGCTCGGTGAACATAACCCTTTGGCAATACAGGCAAAATTTCGAACGGGCCCCGTTGTGGCGTCAGGGCATAATTATTAATCCGATTCTTTCGTTGGGTCATAAAGTATTGTATGAGAGATTCCAAGGACCGAATTTCTGATCCGATTCATTGGTTCTTCCCATACTCAGTTTTTTCTCCGGCTCAGTGAACATACCCATTTGGCAATACTGACAAAATTTCGAACGGGGTTGTGTCAGGGCATAATTATTGATCTAATTCTTTCGTATGTTTATAAAATATTGTACGGAAGTCTCCAAGACGAACTGCTGATCCGATTCAGTGGTTCGGCTCTTACTCAGTTTTTTCTCCGGCTCGGTGAACATTCCCCTTTGGCAATACTATAAAAATTTCGAACGGGCCCCGGGGTGGCGTCAGGGTATAATTATTGATCCGATTGTATCGTATGTTTATAAATATTGTATGAAAGTCTCCAAGACCGAATTTCTGATCCCATTCAGTGGTTCGACACATACTCAGTTTTTTCTCTGTCTCGGTGAACTTACCCCTTTGGCAATATATGCAAAATTTCTAACGGGCCCCGGGGTGGCGTCAGGGCATAGTTATTGATCCGATTGTAACGTATGTTTATAAATTATTGTATGGAAGTTTCCAAGACTGCATTTCTGGTCCGATTCAGTGGTTCGACCCATACTCAGTTTTTTCTCCGGCTCGGTGAACATACCTTTTTGGCAAAAAAGGCAAAATTTCGAACGAGCCACGGGGTGGCGTCAGGGCATAAACATTGATCCGTTTCTTTCGCATGTTTATAAAATATTGTATGGAAGTCTCCAAAACCTAATTTCTGATCGGATTCAGTGGTTCGACCCATACTCAGTTTTTTCTCCGGCTCGGTGAACATACCCCTTTTGCAATACAGGCAAATTTTCGAACGAGCCCCGGGGTGGCGTCAGGGCATAAATATTGATCTGATTCTTTCGTATTTTGTAAAATATTGTATGAAAGTCTCCAAGACCGAATTTCTGATTCGATTCAGTGGTTCGACCCATACTCAGTTTTTTCCCCGGCTCGACGAACAAAACCCTTTGGCAATACCGGCAAAATTTCGAACGGACCCCGGGGTGGCGTCAGGGCATAATTATTGATACGGTTCTTTCGTGGGGTCATAAAATATTGTATGGAAGTCTCCAAGACCGAATTTCTGACCCAATTCAGTTGTTTAACCCTTACTCAGTTTTTTCTCCGGCTCGGTGAACATAACCCTTTGGCAATACAGGCAAAATTTCGAACGGGCCCCGTTGTGGCGTCAGGGCATAATTATTAATCCGATTCTTTCGTTGGGTCATAAAGTATTGTATGAGAGATTCCAAGGACCGAATTTCTGATCCGATTCATTTGTTAGACCCATACTCAGTTTTTTCTCCGGCTCGGTGAACATACCCATTTGGCAATACTGACAAAATTTCGAACGGGCCCCGGGGTGGTGTCAGGGCATAACTATTGATCTGATTCTTTCGTATGTTTATTAAATATTGTACGGAAGTCTCCAAGACGAACTTCTGATCCGATTCAGTGGTTCGATTCATACTCTGTTTTTTCTCCGGCTCGGTGAACATACCCTTTTGGCAATACTTGAAAAAATTCGAACGGGCCCCGGGGTGGCGTCAGGGTATAATTATTGATCAGATTTTTTCGTATGTTTATAAAATATCGTATGGAAGTCTCCAAGACCAAATTTCTGATCCGATTATGTGGTTCGAGCCATAATTAGTTTTTTCATCGGCTCGGTGAACTTACCCCTTTGGCAATATATGCAAAATTTCTAACGGGCCCCGGGGTGGCGTCAGGGCATAGTTATTGATCCGATTGTATGCTATGTTTATAAAATATTGTATGGAAGTCTCCAAGACCGAATTTCTGATCCGATTCTGTGGTTCGACCCATACTCAATTTTCTCTCCGGCTCGGTGAACATACCTCTTTGGCAAAAAAGGCAAAATTTCGAACGAGCCTCGGGGGGGCGTCAGGGCATAAATATTGATCCGTTTCTTTCGTATGTTTATAAAATATTGTATGGAAGTCTCCAAGACCTAATTTCTGATCGGATTCAGTGGTTCGACCCATACTCAGTTTTTTCTCCGGCTCGACGAACAAAACCCTTTGGCAATACTGGCAAAATTTCGAACGGACCCCGGGGTGGCGTCAGGGCATAATTATTGATACGATTCTTTCGTGGGGTCATAAAATATTGTATGGAAGTCTCCAAGACCTAATTTCTGATCCAATTCAGTTGTTCAACACTTACTCAGTTTTTTCTCCGGCTTGGTGAACATAACCCTTTGGCAATACAGGCAAAATTTCGAACGGGCCCCGATGTGGCGTCGGGGCATAATTATTAATCCGATTCTTTCGTTGGGTCATAAAGTATTGTATGAGAGATTCCAAAGACCGAATTTCTGATCCTATTCATTGGTTCGACCCATACTTAGTTTTTTCTCCGGCTCGGTGAACATACCCATTTGGCAATACTGACAAACTTTCGAACGGGCCCCGGGGTGGCGTCAGGCATAGTTATTTATCCGATTGTATCATATGTTTATAAAATATTGTATATAAGTCTCCAAGACGAACTTCTGATCCGACTCAGTGGTTCGACTCATACTCAGTTTTTTCTCCGGCACGGTGAATATATACCCCTTTTGGCAATACTTGAAAATTTTCGAACGGGCGCCTGGGTGGCGTCAGGGTATAATTATTGATCCGATTGTATCGTATGTTTATAAAATATTGTATGGAAGTTTCCAAGACCGCATTTCTGATCCGATTCAGTGGTTCAACCCATACTCAGTTTCTTCTCCGGCTCGGTTAACATACCTCTTTGGCAAAAAAGGCAAAATTTCGAACGAGCCACGGGGTGGCGTCAGGGCATAAATATTGATCCGTTTCTTTCGTATGTTTATAAAATATTGTATGGAAGTCTCCAAGACCTAATTTCTGATCGGATTCAGTGGTTCGACCCATAATCAGTTTTTTCTCCGGCTCGGTGAACATACCCCTTTGGCAATACTGGCAAAATTTCGAACGGGCCCCAGGGTGGCGACAGGGCATAGTTATTGATCCGATTATATCATATGTTTATAAATATTGTATAGAAGTCTCCAAGACCGAATTTCTGATCTGATTCTGTGGTTCGACCCATACTCAGTTTTCTCTCCGGCTCGGTGAACATACCTCTTTGGCAAAAAAGGCAAAATTTCGAACGAGCCTCGGGGGGGGCGTCAGGGCATAAATATTGATCCGTTTCTTTCGTATGTTTATAAAATATTGTATGGAAGTCTCCAAGACCTAATTTCTGATCGGATTCAGTGGTTCGACCCATACTCAGTTTTTTCTCCGGCTCGACGAACAAAACCCTTTGGCAATACTGGCAAAATTTCGAACGGACCCCGGGGTGGCGTCAGGGCATAATTATTGATACGGTTCTTTCGTGGGGTCATAAAATATTGTATGGAAGTCTCCAAGACCTAATTTCTGATCCAATTCAGTTGTTCAACACTTACTCAGTTTTTTCTCCGGCTTGGTGAACATAACCCTTTGGCAATACAGGC
Organism: Bidens hawaiensis; assembly: GCF_021521415.1. Lineage (NCBI taxonomy): Eukaryota > Viridiplantae > Streptophyta > Magnoliopsida > Asterales > Asteraceae > Bidens > Bidens hawaiensis. The sequence continues at coordinate 627,193 of NW_027491279.1, forward strand.
AAAATTTCGAACGGGCCCCGATGTGGCGTCGGGGCATAATTATTAATCCGATTCTTTCGTTGGGTCATAAAGTATTGTATGAGAGATTCCAAAGACCGAAATTCTGATCCTATTCATTGGTTCGACCCATACTTAGTTTTTTCTCCGGCTCGGTGAACATACCCATTTGGCAATACTGACAAACTTTCGAACGGGCCCCGGGGTGGTGTCAGGGCATAATTATTGATCTGATTCTTTCATATGTTTATAAAATATTGTACGGAAGTCTCCAAGACGAACTTCTGATCCGACTCAGTGGTTCGACTCATACTCAGTTTTTTCTCCGGCATAGTGAACATATACCCCTTTTGGCAATACTTGAAAATTTTCGAACGGGCCCCGGGGTGGCGTCAGGGTATAATTATTGATCCGATTGTATCGTATGTTTATAAAATATTGTATGAAAGTCTCCAAGACCGAATTTCTGATCTAATTCAGTGGTTCGACGCATACTTAGTTTTTCTCCTTCTCGGTGAACTTACCCCTTTGGCAATATATGCAAATTTCTAACGGGCCCCGGTGTGGCGTCAGGGCATATTTATTTTTCCGATTGTATCGTATGTTTATAAAATATTGTATGGAAGTTTCCAAGACCGCATTTCTGATCCGATTCAGTGGTTCGACCCATACTCAGTTTTTTCTCCGGCTCGGTTAACATACCTCTTTGGCAAAAAAGGCAAAATTTCGAACGAGCCACGGGGTGGCGTCAGGGCATAAATATTGATCCGTTTCTTTCGTATGTTTATAAAATATTGTATGGAAGTCTCCAAGACCTAATTTCTGATCGGATTCAGTGGTTCGACCCATACTCAGTTTTTTCTCCGGCTCGGTGAACATACCACTTTGGCAATACTGGCAAAATTTCGAACGGGCCCCAGGGTGGCGACAGGGCATAGTTATTGATCCGATTGTATCATATGTTTATAAATATTGTATAGAAGTCTCCAAGACCGAATTTCTGATCTGATTCTGTGGTTCGACCCATACTCAGTTTTCTCTCCGGCTCCGTGAACATACCTCTTTGGCAAAAAGGCAAAATTTCGAACGAACCCCGGGGTGGCGTCAGGGCATAAATATTGATCCGTTTCTTTCGTATGTTTATAAAATATTGTATGAAAGTCTCCAAGACCTAATTTCTGATCGGATTCATTGGTTCGACCCATACTCAGTTTTTTCTCCGTCTCGGTGAACATACCCCTTTTGCAATACAGGCAAATTTTCGAACGAGCCCCGGGGTGGCGTCAGGGCATAAATATTGATCTGATTCTTTCGTATTTTGTAAAATATTGTATGGAAGTATCCAAGACTGCATTTCTGATTCGATTCATTGGTTCGACCCATACTCAGTTTTTTCTCCGGCTCGGTGAACATACCCTTTGACAATACTAGTAAAATTTCGAACGGACCCCGGGGTGGCGTCAAGGCATAATTATTGATACGGTTATTTCGTGGGGTCATAAAATATTGTATGGAAGTCCCCAAGACCGAATTTCTGATTCGGTTGTTCGACCCTTACTCAGTTTTTTCTCCGGCTCGGTGAACATACCCCTTTAGCAATACAGGCAAAATTTCGAACGGGCCCGGTGTGGCGTCAGGGCATAATTATTAATCCGATTCTTTCGTAAGGTAATAAAGTATTTTATGAGAGATTCCAATGACCGAATTTCTGATCCGATTAATTGGTTCGACCCATACTCAGGTTTTTCTCCAGCTCGGTGAACATACCCCTTTTGCAATACCGGCAAAATTTCGAACGGGCCCAGGGTGGCGTCAGGGCATAGTTATTGATCCGATTGTATCGTATGTTTATATATATTGTATGGAAGTCTCCAAGTCCAAATTTCTGATTCGATTCAGTGGTTCGACTCCCACTCATATTTTTCTCCATCTCGGTGAACTTACCCCTTTGGCAATATATGCAAAATTTCTAACGGGCCCCGGGGATGCGTCAGGGCATAGTTATTGATCCGATTATATCGTGTGTTTATAAAATATTGTATGGAAGTTTCCAAGACCGAATTTCTGATCTGATTCAGTGGGTCGACCCATACTCAGTTTTTCCTCCGGCTCGGTGAACATAACCCTTTGGCAATGCAGGCCATATTTCGAACGAGCCCCGGGGTGGCGTCAGGGCATAAATAATGATTCGATTCTTTCGTATGTTTATAAAATATTCTATGGAAGTCTCCAAGACCGAATTTCTGATCCAATTCAGTGATTCGACCCATACTCAGTTTTTCTCCAGCTCGGTGAACATAACCATTTGGCAATACTTGCAAAATTTCGAACGGGCCCCGGGGTGCGTTAGGGTATAATTATTGATCCGATTGTATCGTTTGTTTATAAAATAATGTATGAAAGTCTCCAAGGCCGAATTTCTGATCTAATTCGACCCATATTCAGTTTTTTCTCCGTTTCGATGAACTTACCCTTTTGGCAATATATGCAAAATTTGTAACTGGCCCCGGGGTGGCGTCAAGGCAGAGTTATTGATCCGATTGTATCGTATGTTATAAAATATTGTGTGGAAGTTTCGAAGATCGAATTTCTAATCCGATTTAGTGGTTCGACCTATACTTAGTTTTTTCTCCGGCTCGGTGAACATAACCCTATGGCAATACAGGCAAAATTTCGAACGAGCCCCGGGGTGGCGTCAGGGCATAAATATTGATCCGATTCTTTCGTATGTTTATAAAATATTATATGGAAGTCTCCAAGACCGAATTTCTGATCAGATTCAATGGTTCGACCCATATTCAGTTTTTCTCCGGCTCGATGAACGTACCCCTTTGGCAATACAGGCAAATTTTCGAACGCGCCCCGGGGTGGCGTCAAGGCATAAATATTGATCCCATTTTTTCATATGTTTATAAAATATTGTATGGAAGTCTCCAAGACCGAATTTCTGATTCTATTCGGTGGTTCGAACCATACTCAGTTTTTTCTCCGGCTCGGTGAACAAACCCCTTTGGCAATACTAGCAAAATTTCGAACGGACCCCGGGGTGGCGTCAGGGCATAATTATTGATACGGTTCTTTCGTGGGGTCATAAAATATTGTATGGAAGTCTCCAAGACCGAATTTCTTATCCGATTCATTTGTTCGACCCATACTCAGTTTTTTCTCCATCTCGATGAACATACCCCTTTGGCAATACAGGCAAATTTTTGAACGAGCCCCGGGGTGGAGTCAGGGCATAAATATTGATCCGATTCTTTCGTATGTTTATAAAATATTGTATGGAAGTCTCCAAGACCGAATTTCTGATCAGATTCAGTGGTTCGACCCATATTCAGTTTTTCTCCGGCTCGATGAACGTACCCCTTTGGCAACACAGGCAAATTTTCGAACGCGCCCAGGGGTGGCGTCAAGGCATAAATATTGATCCCATTTTTTCGTATGTTTATAAAATATTGTATGGAAGTCTCCAAGACCGAATTTCTTATTCTATTCGGTGGTTCGAACCATACTCAGTTTTTTCTCCGGCTCGGTGAACAAACCCCTTTGGCAATACTAGCAAAATTTCGAACGGACCCCGGGGTGGCGTCAGGGCATAATTATTGATACGGTTCTTTCGTGGGGTCATAAAATATTGTATTGAAGTCTCCAAGACCGAATTTCTGATCCGATTCATTTGTTCGACCCTTACTCAGTTTTTTCTACGGCTTAGTGAACATACCCCTTTGGCAATACATGCAAAATTTCGAACGGGCCCCGGTGTGGCGTCAGGGCATAATTATTAATCCGATTCTTTCGTTGGGTCATAAAGTATTGTATGAGAGATTCCAAAGACCGAATTTCTCATCGGATTCATTGGCTCGACCCATACTTAGTTTTTTCTCCGGCTCGGTGAACATACCCATTTGGCAATACAGACAAAATTTCGAACAGACCCCGGGGTGGTGTCAGGGCATAATTATTGATCCGATTCTTTCGTATGTTTATAAAATATTGCACAGAAGTCTCCAAGATGAACATCTGATCCGATTCAGTGGTTCGACCCATACTAAGTTTTTTCTCCAGCTCGGTGAACATACCCCTTTGGCAATACTTGCAAAATTTCGAACGGGGCCCCGGGGTGGCGTCAGGGTATAATTATTGATACGGTTCTTTCGTGGGGTCATAAAATAATGTATGGAAGTCTCCAAGACCGAATTTCTGATCCGATTCAGTTGTTCAACCCTTACTCAGTTTTTTCTCCGGCTTGGTGAACATAACACTTTGGCAATACAGGCAAAAATTCAAACGGGCCCCGGTGTGGCGTCAGGGCATAATTATTAATCTGTTTCTTTCGTTGGGTCATAAAGTATTGTATGAGAGATTCCAAAGACCGAATTTCTGATCCGATTCATTGGTTCGACCCATACTCAGTTTTTCTCCTGCTCGGTGAACATACCCATTTGGCAATACAAACAAAATTTCGTACGGGCCCCGAGGTGTTGTCAGGGCATAATTATTGATCCGATTCTTTCGTATGTTTATAAAATATTGTAAGGAAGTCTTCAAGACGAACTTCTGATCCGATTCAGTGGTTCGACCATACTCAGTTTTTCTCCGGCTCGGTGAACGTACCCCTATGACAATACAGGCAAATTTTCGAACGAGCCCCGGGGTGGCGTCAAGGCATAAATATTGATCCCATTTTTTCGTATGTTTATAAAATATTGTATGGAAGTCTCCAAGACCGAATTTTTGATTCGATTCAGTGGTTCGACCCATACTCAGTTTTTTCTCCAGCTCGGTGAACATACCCCTTTGGCAATACTTGCAAAATTTCGAACGGGCCCCGGGGTGGCGTCAGGGTATAATTATTGATCCGATTCTTTCGTATGTTTATAAAATATTGTATGGAAGTCTCCAATACCGAATTTCTGATCTGATTCAGTGGTTCGACCCATACTCAGTTTTTCTCCGGCTCGGTGAACGTACCCCTTTGGCAATACAGGCAAATTTTCGAACGAGCCCCGAGGTGGCGTCAAGGCATAAATATTGATCCCATTTTTTCGTATGTTAATAAAATATTGTATGGAAGTCTCCAGACCGAATTTCTGATTCGATTCAGTGGTTCGACCCATACTCAGTTTTTTGTCCGGCTCGGTGAACAAACCCCTTTGGCAATACTAGCAAAATTTCGAACAGACCCCGGGGTGGCGTCAGGGCATAATTATTGATTCGGTTCTTTCATGGGGTCATAAAATATTGTATGGAAGTCTCCAAGACCGAATTTCTGATCCAATTCAGTTGTTCAACCCTTACTCAGTTTTTTCTCCGGCTTGGTGAACATAACCCTTTGGCAATACAGGCAAAATTTCGAAAGGGCCCCGGTGTGGCGTTAGGGCATAATTATTAATCCGATTCTTTCGTTGGGTCAAAAAGTATTGTATGAGAGATTCCAAAGACTGAATTTCTGATCCGATTCATTGGTTCGACACATACTTAGTTTTTTTTCCGGCTCGGTGAACATACCCATATGGCAATACAGACAAAATTTCGAACGGGCCCCGGGGTGGTGTCAGTGCATAATTATTGATCCGATTCTTTTGTATGTTTATAAAATATTGTACGGAATTCTCTAAGACGAACTTCTGATCCGATTCAGTGGTTCGACTCATACTAAGTTTTTTCTCCGACTCGGTGAACATACCCCTTTGGCAATACTTGAAAAATTTCGAACGGGCCCCGGGGTGGCGTCAGGGTATAATTATTGATCTGATTGTATCGTATGTTTATAAAATATTGTATGAAAGTCTCCAAGACCGAATTTCTGATCCAATTCAGTGGTTCGACCCATACTCAGTTTTTTCTCCGTCTCGGTGAACTTACCCCTTTGGCAATATTTGCAAAATTTCTAACGGGCCACGGAGTGGCGTCAGGGCATAGTTATTGATCCGATTGTATCGTATGTTTATAAAATATTGTATGGAAGTTTCCAAGACCGCATTTCTGATCCGATTTAGTGGTTCGACCCATACTTAGTTTTTTCTCCGGCTCGGTGAACATAACCCTTTGGCAATACAGGCTAAATTTCGAACGAGCCAAGAGGTGGCGTCAGGGCATAAATATTCATCCGATTTTTTCGTATGTTTATAAAATATCGTATGGGAGTCTCCAAGACCGAATTTCTGATCCGATTATGTGGTTCGAGCCATACTCAGTTTTTTCTCCGGCTCAGTGAATATACCCCTTTGGCAATACTGGCAAAATTTTGAACGGGCCCCAGGGTGGCGTCACGGCATAGTTATTGATCCGATTGTATCATATGTTTATAAAATATTGTATAGAAGTCTCCAAGACCGAATTTCTGATCCGATTATGTGGTTCGAGCCATACTCAGTTTTTTCTCCGGCTCGGTGAATATACCCCTTTGGCAATACTGGCAAAATTTCGAACGGGCCCCAGGGTGGCGTCAGGGCATAGTTATTGATCCGATTGTATCATATGTTTATAAAATATTGTATGGAAGTCTCCAAGACATAATTTCTGATCGGATTCAGTGGTTCGACCCATACTCAGTTTCTCCGGCTCGGTGAACATACCTCTTTTGCAATACAGGCAAATTTTCGAACGAGCCCCGGGGTGGCGTCAGGGCATAAATATTGATCCGATTCTTTCGTATTTTGTAAAATATTGTATGGAAGTCTCCAAGACCGAATTTCTGATTCGATTTATTGGTTCGACCCATACTCAATTTTTTCTACGGCTCGTTGAACATACCCCTTTAGCAATACTGGCAAAATTTTGAACGGACCCCAGGGTGGCGTCAGGGCATAATTATTGATACGGTTCTTTCATGGGGTCATAAAATACTGTATGGAAGTCCCCAAGACCGAATTTCTGATCTGATTCAGTTGTTCGACCCTTACTCAGTTTTTTCTCCGTCTCGATAACATACCCCTTTGGCAATTTATGCAAAATTTATAACGGGCCACGGGGTGGATTCTGGGCATAGTTATTGATCCGATTCTTTCGTATGGTAATAAAGTATTGTATGAGAGATTCCAAAGACCAAATTTCTGATCCGATTAATTGGTTCGACCCATACTCAGTTTTTTATCCGGCTCGGTGAACATACCCCTTTGGCAATACAGACAAAATTTGAACGGCCCCGAGGTGGTGTCAGGGCATAATTATTGATCCGATTCTTTCGTATGTTTATAAAATATTGTATGGAAGTCTCCAAGACGGAATTTCTGATCCGATTCAGTGGTTCGAGCCACACTCAATTTTTTCTCCGGCTCGGTGAACATACCTCTTTGGCAATACTGGTAAAATTTCGAACGGGCCCAGGGTGGCGTCAGGGCATAGTTATTGATCCGATTGTATCGTATGTTTATAAAATATTGTATGGAAGTCTCCAAGACCAAATTTCTGATTCGATTCGGTGGTTCGACTCCTACTCAGCTTTTTCTCCATCTCGGTGAACTTACCCCTTTGGCAATATATGCAAAATTTCTAACAGGCCTCGGTGTGGCGTCAGGGCATAGTTACTGATCCGATTGTATCGTATGTTTATAAAATATTGTATGGAAGTTTCCAAGACCGAATTTCTGATCCGATTCAGTGATTCGACCCATACTCAGTTTTTTCTCCGGCTCGGTTTACATAACCCTTTGGTAATACAGGTCAAATTTCGAACGAGCCCCGGGGTGGCGTCAGGGCATAAATATTGATCCGGTTCTTTCGTATTTTTATAAAAAATTCTATGGAAGTCTCCAAGACAGAATTTCTGATCCAATACAGTGATTCGACCCATACTCAATTTTTTCTCCGGCTCGGTGAACATACCTCTTTGGCAATACTGGTAAAATTTCGAACGGGCCCAGTGTGGCGTCAGGGCATAGTTATTGATACGATTGTATCGTATGTTTATAAAATATTGTATGGAAGTCTCCAAGACCAAATTTCTGATTCGATTCAGTGGTTCGACTCCTACTCAGCTTTTTCTCCATCTCGGTGAACTTACCCCTTTAGCAATATATGCAAAATTTCTAACAGGCCCCGGGGTGTCGTCAGGGCATAGTTACTGATCCGATTGTATCGTATGTTTATAAAATATTGTATGGAAGTTTCCAAGACCAAATTTCTGATCCGATTCAGTGGTTCGACCCATACTCAGTTTTTTCTCCGGCTCGGTTTACATAACCCTTTGGCAATATAGGTCAAATTTCGAACGAGCCCCTGGGTGGCGTCAGGGCATAAATATTGATCCGATTCTTTCGTATGTTTATAAAATATTCTATGGAAGTCTCCAAGACCGAATTTCTGATCCAATTCAGTGATTCGACCCATACTCAGTTTTTTCTCCGGCTCTGTGAACACACCCCTTTGGCAATACAGGTAAAATTTTCGAACGGGCCCCGGGGTGGTGTCTGGGCATAATTATTGATACGGTTCTTTCGTGGGGTCATAAAATATTGTATGGAAGTCTCCAAGACCGATTTCTGATCCGATTCAGTTGTTCGACCCATACTCAGTTTTTTCTCCGTCTCGATGAACATACCCCTTTGGCAATATATGCAAAATTTCTAACGGGCCCCGGGGTGTCGTCAGGGCATAGTTATTCATCCGATTGTATCGTATGTTTATAAAATATTGTATCGAAGTTTCCAAGACTGAATTTCTGATCCGATTCAGTGGTTCGACTCCTACTCAGCTTTTTCTCCATCTCGGTGAACTTACCCCTTTGGCAATATATGCAAAATTTCTAACAGGCCTCGGGGTGGCGTCAGGGCATAGTTACTGAAACGATTGTATCGTATGTTTATAAAATATTGTATGGAAGTTTCCAAGACCAAATTTCTGATCCGATTCGGTGGTTCGACCCATACTCAGTTTTTTCTCCGGCTCGGTTTACATAACCCTTTGGCAATACAGGCCAAATTTCGAACGAGCCCCTGGGTGGCGTCAGGGCATAAATATTGATCCGATTCTTTCGTAAGTTTATAAAATATTCTATGGAAGTCTCCAAGACCGAATTTCAGATCCAATTCAGTGATTCGACCCATACTCAGTTTTTTCTCCGGCTCTGTGAACACACCCCTTTGGTAATACAGGTAAAATTTCGAACGGGCCCCGGGGTGGTGTCTGGGCATAATTATTGATACGGTTCTTTCGTGGGGTCATAAAATATTGTATGGAAGTCTCCAAGACCGATTTCTGATCCGATTCAGTTGTTCGACCCATACTCAGATTTTTCTCCGTCTAGATGAACATACCCCTTTGGCAATATATGGAAAATTTCTAACGGGCCCCGGGGTGGCGTCAGGGCATAGTTATTCATCCGATTGTATCGTATGTTTATAAAATATTGTATGGAAGTTTCCAAGACTGAATTTCTGATCCGATTCAGTGGTTCGACCCATACTCAGTTGTTTCTCCGGCTCTTTGAACATAACCCTTTGGCAATACAGACCAAATTTCGAACGAGCCACGAGGTGGCTTTAGGGCATAAATATTGATCCGATTCTTTCGTATGTTTATAAAATATCGTATGGAAGTCTCCATGACCGAATTTCTGATCCGATTCAGTGGTTCGAGCCTTACTCAGTTTTTTCTCCTGCTCGGTGAACATACCCCTTTGGCAATACCTGTAAAATTTCGAACGGGCCCAAGGGTGGCGTCAGTGCATAGGTATTGATCCGATTGTATCGTATGATTATACAATATCATATGGAAGTCTCCAAGACCGAATTTCTGATCTGATTCAGTGGTTCGACCCATACTCAGTTTTTTCTCCATCTCGGTGAACATACCCCTTTGGTAATATATGCAATAATTTCTAACTGGCCCCGGTGTAGCGTTAGGGCATAGTTATTGATCCGATTGTATCGTATGTTTATAAAATACAGTATGGAAGTTTCCAAGACCGAATTTCTGATCCGATTCAATTGTTCGACCAATACTCAGTTTTTTCTCTGGCTCGGTGAACATACCCCTTTGGCAATACATGCAATATTTCGAACGTGCCCCGGGGTGGCGTAAGGGCATAAATATTGATCCGATTCTTTCGTATGTTTATACAATATCATATGGAAGTCTCCAAGACCGAATTTCTGATCCGATTCAGTGGTTCGAACGACACTCAGTTTTTTCCTCGTCTCGATGAACATACCCCTTTGGCAATATATGAAAAATTTCAAACAGGCCCCGGGGTGGCGTCAGCGCATAGTTACTGATCCGATTGTATCGTATGTTTATAAAATATTGTATGGAAGTTTCCAAGACCGAATTTCTGATCTGATTCAGCGGTTCGACCCATACTCAGTTTTTTCTCCGGCTCGGTTTACATAACCCTTTGGCAATACAGGCCAAATTTCGAACAAGCCCCGGGGGTGGCGTCAGGGCATAAATATTGATCCGGTTCTTTCGTATGTTTATAAAAAATTCTATGGAAGTCTCCATGATCGAATTTCTGATCCAATTCAGTGATTCGACCCATACTCAATTTTTTCTCCGGCTCGGTGAACATACCTCTTTGGCAATACTGGTAAAATTTCGAACGGACCCAGTGTGGCGTCAGGGCATAGTTATTGGTCCGATTGTATCGTATGTTTATAAAATATTGTATGGAAGTCTCCAAGACCAAATTTCTTATTCGATTCAGTGGTTCGACTCCTACTCAGCTTTTTCTCCATCTCGGTGAACTTACCCCTTTAGCAATATATGCAAAATTTCTAACAGGCCCCGGGGTGTCGTCAGGGCATAGTTACTGATCCGATTGTATCGTATGTTTATAAAATATTGTATGGAAGTTTCCAAGACCAAATTTCTGATCCGATTCAGTGGTTCGACCCATACTCAGTTTTTTCTCCGGCTCGGTTTACATAACCCTTTGGCAATACAGGCCAAATTTCGAACGAGCCCCTGGGTGGCGTCAGGGCATAAATATTGATCCGATTCTTTCGTATGTTTATAAAATATTCTATGGATGTCTCCAAGACCGAATCCAATTCAGTGATTCGACCCATACTCAGTTTTTTCTCCGGCTCTGTGAACACACCCCTTTGGCAATACAGGTAAAATTTCGAACGGGCCCCGGGGTGGTGTCTGGGCATAATTATTGATACGGTTCTTTCGTGGGGTCATAAAATATTGTATGGAAGTCTCCAAGACCGATTTCTGATCCGATTCAGTTGTTCGACCCATACTCAGTTTTTTCTCCGTCTCGATGAACATACCCCTTTGGCAATATATGCAAAATTTCTAACTGGCCCCGGGGGTGGCGTCAGGGCATAGTTATTCATCCGATTGTATCGTATGTTTATAAAATATTGTATGGAAGTTTCCAAGACTGAATGTCTGATCCGATTCAGTGGTTCGACCCATACTCAATTTTTTCTCCGGCTCTGTGAACATCACCCTTTGGCAATACAGGCCAAATTTCGAACGAGCCAGGAGGTGGCTTTAGGGCATTAATATTGATCCGATTCTTTCGTATGTTTATAAAATATCGTATGGAAGTCTCCAAGACCGAATTTCTGATCCGATTCAGTGGTTCGAGCCATACTCAGTTTTTTCTCCTACTCGGTGAACATACCCCTTTGGCAATACCTGTAAAATTTTAAACGGGCCCCAGGGTGGCGTCAGTGCATAGTTATCGATCCGATTGTATCGTATGTTTATACAATATCATATGGAAGTCTCCAAGACCGAATTTCTGATCCGATTCAGTGGTTCGACCCATACTCAGTTTTTTCTCCATCTCGGTGAACATACCCCTTTGGCAATACCTGTAAAATTTCGAACGGGCCCCAGGGTGGCGTCAGTGCATAGTTATTGATCCGATTGTATCGTATGTTTATACAATATCATATGGAAGTCTCCAAGACCGAATTTTTGATCCGATTCAGTAGTTCGACCCATACTCAGTTTTTTCTCCATCTCGGTGAAAATACCCCTTTGGTAATATATGCAATAATTTCTAACAGGCCCCGGTGTAGCGTTATGGCATAGTTATTGATCCGATTGTATCGTATGTTTATAAAATACTGTATGGAAGTTTTCAAGACCGAATTTCTGATCCGATTCAGTTGTTCGACCAATACTCAGTTTTTTCTTTGGCTCGGTGAACATACCCCTTTGGCAATACATGCAATATTTCGAACGTGCCCCGGGGTGGCGTAAGGTCATAAATATTGATCCGATTCTTTCGTATGTTTATACAATATCATATGGAAGTCTCCAAGACCGAATTTCTGATCCGATTCAGTGGTTCGAACCACACTCAGTTTTTTCCCCGTCTCGATGAACATACCCCTTTGCAAATATATGCAAAATTTCTAACGGGCCACGGGGTGGCGTCAGGGCATAGTTATTGATCCAATTGTATCGTATATTTATAAAATATTGTAAGGAAGTTTCCAAGACCGAATTTCTGATCCGATTCAGTGGTTCGACCCATACTCAGTTTTTTCTCCGGCTCGGTGAACACACCCATTTGGCAATACAGGCAAATTTTCAAACGAGCCCTTGGGTGGCGTCAGGGCATAAATATTAATCTGATTCTTTCGTATGTTTATAAAATATTGAATGGAAGTCTCCAAGACCGAATTTCTGATTCAATTCAGTGGTTCGATCCATACTCAGTTTTTTCTCCGGCTCGGTGAACATACCCCTTTGGCAATACTGGCAAAATTTTGAACGGACCCCGGGGTGGCGTTAGGGCATAATTATTGATCCGATTCTTTCGTATGTGTATAAAATATTGTACGGAAGTCTCCAAGACGAACTTCTGATCCGATTCAGTGGTTCGACACAAACTCAATTTTTTCTCCGGCTCGGTGAAAAACCACTTTGGCAATACTTAAAAATTTTCGAACGGGTCCCGAGGTTGTGTCAGGTTATAATTATTGATCCGATTCTTTCGTAGGGTCACGTATTGTATGAGAGATTCCACATACAAAATTTCTGATCCGATTCATTGGTTCGTCCCATGCTCAGTTTTTTCTCAGGCTCGTTGAACATACCCCTTTGGCAATACAGACAAAATTTCGAACGGCCCCGGGGTGGTGTCAAGGCATAATAATTGATCCGATTCTTTCGTATGTTTATAAAATATTGTATGGAAGTCTCCAAGACTGAATTTCTGATCCGATTCCGTGGTTCGAGCCATACTCACTATTTTCTCCGGCTCGGTGAACATACCTCTTTGGCAATACTGGCAAAATTTTGAACGGGCCCAGGGTGGCGTCAGGGCATAGTTATTGATCCGATTGTATCGTATGTTTATAAAATATTGTATGAAAGTCTCCAAGACCGAATTTCTGATCCAATTCAGTGGTTCGAACCATACTCAGTTTTTTCTCCGTCTCGGTGAACTTACCCCTTTGGAGATATATGCAAAATTCAAAACGGGCCCCAAGGTGACGTCAGGGCATAGTTATTGATCCGATTGTATCGTATGTTAACAAAATGTTGTATGGAAGTTTTCAAGACCAAATTTCTGATCCGATTCAGTCGCTCGACCAATAATCAGTTTTTTCTCAGGCTCGGTGAACATAACCCTTGGGCAATACAGACCAAATTTCGAACGAGCCACGAGGTGGCGTCAGGGAATAATTATTGATCCGATTCTTTCGTATGTTTATATAATATCATATGAAAGTCTCCAAGACCGAATTTTCTGATCCGATTCAGTTGTTCGACCCATACTCAGTTTTTTCTCGGTCTCGGTGAAAATACCCCTTTGGCAATATATGCAAAATTTCTAATGGGCCCCGGGGTGGCGTCAGGGCATAGTTATTGATCCGATTGTATCATATGTTTATAAAATATTGTATAGAAGTCTTCAAGACCGAATTTTGGATCCGATTCTGTGGTTCGACCCATACTCAAATTTCTCTCCGGCTCGGTGAACATACCTCTTTGGCAAAAAAGGCAAAATTTCGAACTAGCCCCGTGGTGGCGTCAGGGCATAAATATTGATCCGATTCTTTCGTATGTTTATAAAATATTGTATGGAAGTCTCCAAGACCTAATTTCTGATCGGATTCAGTGGTTCGACTCCTACTCAGCTTTTTCTCCGTCTCGGTGAACTTACCCCTTTGGCAATATATGCAAAATTTCTAACAGGCCTCGGGGTGGCGTCAGGGCATAGTTACTGAAACGATTGTATCTTATGTTTATAAAATATTGTATGGAAGTCTCCAAGACCGGTTTCTGATCCGATTCTGTTGTTCGACCCATACTCAGTTTTTTCTCCGTCTCGATGAACATACCCCTTTGGCAATATATGGAAAATTTCTAACGGGCCCCGGGGTGGCGTCAGGGCGTAGTTATTCATCCGATTGTATCGTATGTTTATAAAATATTGTATGGAAGTTTCCAAGACTGAATTTCTGATCCGATTCAGTGGTTCGACCCATACTCAGTTTTTTCTCCGGCTCTTTGAACATAACCCTTTGGCAATACAGACCAAATTTCGAACGAGCCACGAGGTGGCTTTAGGGCATAAATATTGATCCGATTCTTTCGTATGTTTATAAAATATCGTATGGAAGAATCCATGACCGAATTTCAGATCCGATTCAGTGGTTCGAGCCATACTCAGTTTTTTCTCCTGCTCGGTGAACATACCCCTTTGGCAATACCTGTAAAATTTCGAACGGGCCCCAGGGTGGCGTCAGTGCATAATTATTGATCCGATTGTATCGTATGTTTATACAATATCATATGGAAGTCTCCAAGACCGAATTTCTGATCCGATTCAGTGGTTCGACCCATACTCAGTTTTTTCTCCATCTCGGTGAACATACCCCTTTGGTAATATATGCAATAATTTCTAACTGGCCCCGGTGTAGCGTTAGGGCATAGTTATTGATCCGATTGTATCGTATGTTTATAAAATACAGTATGGAAGTTTCCAAGACCGAATTTCTGATCCGATTCAGTTGTTCGACCAATACTCGGTTTTTTCTCTGGCTCGGTGAACATACCCCTTTGGCAATACATGCAATATTTCGAACGTGCCCCGGGGTGGCGTAAGGGCATAAATATTGATCCGATTCTTTCGTATGTTTATACAATATCATATGGAAGTCTCCAAGACCGAATTTCTGATCCGATTCAGTGGTTCGAACCACACTCAGTTTTTTCCTCGTCTCGATGAACATACCCCTTTGGCAATATATGCAAAATTTCAAACAGGCTCCGGGGGTGGCGTCAGAGCATAGTTACTGATCCGATTGTATCGTATGTTTATAAAATATTGTATGGAAGTTTCCAAGACCGAATTTCTGATCTGATTCGGCGGTTCGACCCATACTCAGTTTTTTCTCCGGCTCGGTTTACATAACCCTTTGGCAATACAGGCCAAATTTCGAACGAGCCCCGGGGTGGCGTCAGGGCATAAATATTGATCCGGTTCTTTCGTATGTTTATAAAATATTCTATGGAGGTCTCCAAAACCGAATTTCTGATCCAATTCAGTGATTCGACCCATACTCAATTTTTTCTCCGGCTCTGTGAACACACCCCTTTGGCAATACAGGTAAAATTTCGAACGGGCCCCGGGGTGGTGTCTGGGCATAATTATTGATACGGTTCTTTCTTGGGGTCAAAAAATATTGTATGAAAGTCTCCAAGACCGATTTCTGATCCGATTCAGTTGTTCGACCCATACTCAGTTTTTTCTCCGTCTCAATGAACATACCTCTTTGGCAATATATGCAAAATTTTTAACGGGCCCCGGGGGGGCGTCAGGGCATAGTTATTCATCCGATTGTATCGTATGTTTATAAAATATTGTATGGAAGTTTCCAAGACTGAATTTCCGATCCGATTCAGTGGTTCGACCCATACTCAGTTTTTTCTCCGGCACTGTGAACAAAACCCTTTGGCAATACAGGCCAAATTTCGAACGAGCCACGAGGTGGCATTAGGGCATAAATATTGATCCAATTCTTTCGTATGTTTATAAAATATCGTATGGAAATCTCCAAGACCGAATTTCTGATCCGATTCAGTAGTTCGAGCCATACTCAGTTTTTTCTCCTGCTCGGTGAACATACCCCTTTGGCAATACTTGTAAAATTTCGAACGGGCCCCAGGGTGGCGTCAGGGCAAAGTTATTGATCCGATTGTATCGTATTTTTATACAATATCATATGGAAGTCTCCAAGACCGAATTTCTGATCCGATTCAGTGGTTCGACCCATACTCAGTTTTTTCTCCATCTCGGTGAACATACCGCTTTGGTAATATATGCAAAAATTTCTAACGGGCCCCGGGGTGGCGTTAGGGCATAGTTATTGATCCGATTGTATCGTATGTTTATAAAATACTGTATGGAAGTTTCCAAGACCGAATTTCTGATCCGATTCATTTGTTCGACCAATACTCAGTTTTTTATCCGGCTCGGTGAACATAGCCCTTTGGCAATACATGCAATATTTCGAACAAGCCCCGGGGTGGCGTAAGGGCATAAATATTGATCCGATTCTTTCGTATGTTTATACAATATCATATGGAAGTCTCCAAGACCGAATTTCTGATCCGATTCAGTGGTTCGAACCATACTCAGTTTTTTCTCCGTCTCGATGAACATACCCCTTTGGCAATATATGCAAAATTTCTTACAGACCCCGGGGTGGCGTCAGGGCATAGTTATTGATCCAATTGTATCGTATATTTATAAAATATTGTACGGAAGTTTCCAAGACCGAATTTCTTATCCGATTCAGTGGTTCGACCCATACTCAGTTTTTTCTCCGGCTCGGTGAACACACCCTTTTGGCAATACAGGCAAATTTTAGAACGAGCCCTTAGGTGGCGTCAGGGCATAAATATTGATCTGATTCTTTCGTATATTTATAAAATATTGTATGGAAGTCTTCAAGACCGAATTTCTGATTCGATTCACTGGTTCGATCCATATTAAGTTTTTTCTCCGGCTCAGTGAACATACCCCTTTGGCAATACTGGCAAAATTTTGAACGGACCCCAGGGTGGCGTCAGGGCATAATTATTGATCCGATTCTTTCGTATGTTTATAAAATATTGTACGGAAGTCTCCAAGACGAAATTCTGATCCGATTCAGTGGTTCGAATCATACTCAGTTTTTTCTCCGGCTCGGTGAACATACCACTTTAGCAATACTTGAAAACTTTCGAACGGGCCCCGGGGTGGTGTCAGGGTATAATTATTGATCCGATTCTTTCGTAGGGTCACGTATTGTATGATAGATTCCACATACCGAATTTCTGATCCGATTCATTGGTTCTTCCCATACTCAGTTTTTTCTCCTGCTCGGTGAACATACCCCTTTGGCAATACAGACAAAATTTCGAACGGCCCCGGGGGTGGTGTCAGGGCATAATTATTGATCCGATTCTTTCGTATGTTTATAAAATATTGTATGGAAGTCTCCAAGACCGAATTTCTAATCCGATTCAGTGGTTCGAGCCATACTCAATTTTTTCTCCGGCTCGGTGAACATACCTCTTTGGCAATACTGACAAAATTTCGAACGGGCCCAGGGTGGCGTCAGGGCATAGTTATTGATCCGATTATATCGTATGTTTATAAAATATTGTATGGAAGTTTTCAAAACCGAATTTCTGATCCAATTCAGTGGCTCGACCAATACTCAGTTTTTTCTCAGGCTCGGTGAACATAACCCTTTGGCAATACAGGCCAAATTTCGAACGAGCCACGAGGTGGCGTCAGGGCATAAATATTGATCCGATTCTTTCGTATGTTTATAAAATATCGTATGGAGGTCTCCAGGACCGAATTTCTGATCCGATTCAGTGGTTAGAGCCATACTCAGTTTTTTCTCCGGCTCGATGAACATACCCCCTTGGCAATACTGGCAAAATTTCCAATGGGCCCCAAGGTGGCGTCAGGGCATAGTTATTGATCCGATTGTATCGTATGTTTATAAAATATTGTATGGAAGTCTCCAAGACCTAATTTTCTGATCCGATTCAGTTGTTCGAACCATACTCAGTTTTTTCTCCGTCTCGGTGAACATACCCCTTTGGCAATATATGCAAAATTTCTAATGGGCCCCGGGGTGGCGTCAAGGCATAGTTATTGATCCGATTGTATCGTATGTTTATAAAATATTGTACGGAAGTTTCCTAGACCGAATTTCTGATCCGATTCAGTGGTTCGGCCCATACTCAGTTTTTTCTTCGGCTCGGTGAACATACCTCTTTGGCAATACAAGCAAAATTTCGAACGAGCCCCGCGGTGGCGTTAGGGCATAAATATTGATCCGATTCTTTCGTATGTTCATACAATATCGTATGGAAGTCTCCAAGACCGAATTTCTGATCCGATTCAGTGGTTCGAGTTATACTCAGTTTTTTCTCCGTCTCGATAACATACCCCTTTGGCAATTTATGTAAAATTTCTAACGGGCCACGGGGTGGATTCAGGGCATAGTTATTGATCCAGTTGTATAGTACGTTAATAAAATATTGTATGGATGTTTCCAAGACCGAATTTCTGATCCGATTCAGTTGTTCGACCCATACTGAGTGTTTTCTCCGGCTCGGTGAACATACCCCTTTGGCAATACAGGCTAAACTTCAAACGAGCCACGGGGGGTGGCGTCAGGGCATAAATATTGATCCGATTCTTTCGTATGTTTATAAAATATTTTATGGAAGTCCCCAAGACCGAATTTCTGATCCGATTCAGTGGCACGACCCATACTCAGTTTTTTCTCCAGCTCGGTGAACATACCCCTTTGGCAATACTGGCAATATTTCGAACGGGCCCCAGGGTGGCGTCAGGGCATAGTTATTGATCCGATTGTATCGTATGTTTATAAAATATTGTATGGAAGTCTCAAAGACCGAATTTCTGATCCGATTCAGTGGTTCGACCCATACTCAGTTTTTTCTCCGTCTCAGTGAACATGCCCATTTGGCAATATATGCAAAATTTCTAACGGGCCCCGGGGTGACGCCAGGGCATAATTATTGATCCGATTGTATCATATGTTTATAAAATATTGTACAGAAGTTTCCAAGACCGAATTTCTGATCCGATTCAGTGGTTCGACCCATACTCAGTTTTTTCTCCGGCTCGGTGAACATACCCCTTTGGCAATACAGACAAAATTTCGAACGGACCCCGGGCGGTGTCAGGGCATAATTATTGATCCGATTCTTTCGATGTTTATAAAATATTGTATGGAAGTCTCCAAGACCGAGTTCAAATCCGATTCAATGGTTCGAGCCATACTCAGTTTTTTCTCCGGCTCGGTGAACATACCCCTTTGGCAATACTGGCAAAATTTCGAACGGACCCCGGGGTGGCGTCATGGCATAATTATTGATCCGATTATTTCGTATGTTTGTAAAATATTGTACGGAAGTCTCCAAGAAGAACTTCTTATCCGATTCAGTGGTTCGACCCATACTCAGTTTTTTCTCCGGCCCGGTGAACATACCCCTTTGGCAATATATGCAAAATTTCTAAGGGGCCCCGGGGTGGCGTCAGGGCATAGTTATTGATCCGATTGTATCGTATGTTTATAAAATATTGTATGGAAGTCTCTAAGACAGAATTTCTGATCCGATTCAGTGGTTCGACCCATACTCAGTTTTTTCTCCGGCTCGGTGAACATACCCTTTGGCAATACATGCAAAATTTCGAACGAGCCCCGGGGTGGCGTCAGTGTATAAATATTGATCCGATTCTTTCTTATGTTTCTAAAATATCGTATGGAAGTATTCAAGACCGATTTTCCGATCCGATTCAGTGTTTCGACCCATACTCAGTTTTTTCTCTGGTTCGGTGAACATACCCTTTTGGCAATACTGCCAATATTTCGAACGGGCCCCGGGGGTGGCGTCAGTGCATGATTATTGATCCGATTCTTTCGTAGGGTCATAAAAATGTTGTATGGAAGTCTCCAAGACCAAATTTCTAATCCGATTCAGTGGTTCGACCCATACTCAGCTTTTTCTCCGGTTAGGTGAACAACCCCTTTGGCAATCCTGAGAAAATTTCAAACGGGCCCCGGGGTGGCGTATGTGCATAATTATTGATCAGATTCTTTCGTATGTTTATAAAATATTGTATGGAACTCTCTAAGACCGAATTTCTGATCCGATTCTATGGTTCGACCCATGCTCAGTTTTTTCTCCGGCTCGGTGAACATACCCCTTTGGCAATACTGCCAATATTCCGAACGGGCCCCGGGGTGGCGTCAGGGCATAATTATTGATCCGATACTTTCGTAGGGTCATAAAATATTGTATGGAAGTCTCCTAGACCGAATTTCTAATCCAATTCAGTGGTTCGACCCATACTAAGTTTTTTCTCCGGCTCGGTGAACATAATACCCCTTTGGCAATACTGGCAAAATTTAGAATGGGCCCCAGGGTTGCGTCAGGCATAATTATTGATCCGATTCTTTGGCATGTTAAGAAAATATTGTATGGAAGTCTCCAAGAACGAATTTCTGATCCGATTCAGTGGTTCGGCCCATATTCAGTTTTTTCTCCAGCTCGGTGAACATCTACTTGCAATATATCTTCATATATATGCATGAGATGTAAGTATTCATTGAGTTATCATAAATAATAACAACTAAAATCCTTAAAGATATATCCTCTTCACTTTATGTCTAAAAATGTTTTTATTGAACATTTAATCAAAAACATTTTTTTAAAGAACCTTCATTCACTCTCATATATTGATGCCAAAGTATTCATGAGAATTAAATTTATTTCTACATTTACATTACCAATTTCAATACAATTTTTTTAAGAATAGCTCGATGAATTGATTTTTTTTGTTGAATGACGTATTTGTTTTAATCTTTTTAGTTTGTGGACTTGAACCCAAAACATCTCCACTCAAATCTAGGTGTTTAAATGTTTTGTATTTGCCAATAAATCACCACTTCATTGGTAGCTTGATAAATAGATATGTTGGGTCAAGAAATTGACCTAAGGGGGAGACTGTTGAGTCAAAGATTTGACCTAAATAAAGTACATGGAAGATTGGAATCTACTCAACCTCCTCTGATGTTGCTAAGTAATGGATCCGAGTACACCTTAGACATCCGAGCAAGCTTTTACTTAGCCGGGTACGATATTTTGCCTACCGGGCAAGGTTTACTTCAAGTAGTCTTCTTAAGTGAATATCCGAGCAGGGTTTGCAAATTAGTGCATTGCCGGGTAAGGTACACTAGTTTATGTAAATCCGGGCAAGGTTCACTTTATCAAGCAAGTCTGTTCTTCAGAACCAAGTATTTTACTCTTCCGAGTAAGGTTTGGTTAACCAAGTCCAAGAAGCCAAGAAATTGGAAGACCGGGTAAGGTATTCATTAATAAGTATGGTCCAAGTATGCTTGATGATCTCAAGGAATATCTCTAAGTAATATCGGGCAAGGTTCAGCTCAAGCAAGGAACAGTACTCCCAAGTACACTTTGCTAATAAGTTATTTTATAGCAAAGAGCTGAAATGGATCATTGAAGAACAAGGTTGCTCGTAAGGAGTTGTCGGGCAAAGTCTGGCAAAGTCAAGAAGACTGAAGTCTACTCGGTGAGTATTTTACTTGGTAAAATACTCTTCAAGTAAAGTCTACTCGGAAACTGATCCCGAGCACACTTCTATGTTACCAAGTTATGAAGGATGGCCGAGCATACTCAGAAAGACAAGATTGATGCAAAGCCTAACCGGAAGACTTGTTTTACACTTAGTTTATTTTGAATATGTATGATTGTATTTAGGGTTTCTAGAAGGAATGACAGCTGTCCTAGGTTGGCAGGCCTATAAATAGAATGTTTAGGGCACGCCGCCAAAGAGGACGGACAAGGTTGAGAGAGAGATAAGCCTTTACACTTTTCGGATAAGAAAGAATATTTCTTGAAAGTGACGGCTGTCCTAGGATTCCTAGAAAACCCTAAATCGATTAATCATTTGTATGATATATTATATGAATGGAAATCTTTTGAGTGAATCCTATGTGTGCTTCCTACCTTTGATTATTCTTTGCAACCGTATGTTTGTTATTGATTCCGCCTTTAACAAATGGATATCTTTCTAAATATAGCAACCCGTCATTAACTCTCTTGTCAACATATTAATCTGTGTGAGTTATGACATGATTGATTAAGATCCAGCTGAAATCAAGGGACACGACAATATAGAATACAAAACAAACACTTAAAACTTCAAGACTAAAAAGAAATATAGTAAATTATTCGGATGCAAGGTCATGTCTAAGGCCAAATTAAATATTATCAAAAAAAGTATTTATTGTTCTACAAATACAACTCATATACACATTTGCATGATGTCAAAAATAAATTTATAAAACTAAAAGAATGTATAATGATATTAAATAAATCCACTAACTATAACAAATAACTGAATAAGGCACAACCCTTGACACCAACACTAGACTCGAATACATGGTTCAACCACTGCTCTACTCTTATTGTCGACTAGATCAAACAATTTCTTTAATTCCTAAAACTGTTCGTAACACTAGATCGTTTATGGTGCTGATGGTTTCCGTCGTGAGGTTTGGGGTAGCTTGTAATATTTGGTATTCCACAGTCACCATGGATCCACATTCACCATCTGTAGAACCTGTTCCATCTTCACCATACCCTGGGACAAAAGATAACCCTAATGGCATAAGAGCCACTGAAGAAGTGTCTTTACCATACAGCAGCAAAGACAATGTCGAGTAATCCACGGTTGCATAGACAATGAGTGATCCCGTCATGTCACTCGAATTCTCTTGTAAAACCATAATTTGATCATCGTGCACGAGTGTCTACATGAGAAAAAGAATATAACGTTAGAAATTAAGCATTTAATTATTAAGACCAGTAAGTATAAATAGAAAGTAGTTTTTTTAAACTTACATTGGAATTAAAAGTCAAGATGCAGTTGGAGTCATTTTTATCTTGGCCCAATGGGAAATGAATCATATCATTTGTAGCAATCTTATGGCATATCAAATCCCACATACACCTCAAGTCTTGTCTTATCAACAAACCAAACAAGTGTTGATGGTTTGTTGGTATCCACACCGAATAGGTTGCACTAGTGATTAGTAATGGTTCGCTAGATCCAACTACACACTTGTGTTCCATGACCCTTGGTGTTCCCGGCGCTTCCGAAATCAATTCCCATCCTTGACCATCAGTCAAACAAATCCCAGCACAAAAGATGCTCTTCATGCGTTGTGCTAGACATTTCAAGCTTCCTTTTGTATCTTTAAGCAAGTGGGTGTTAAGAGTGGGTGACGTGGTGGCTCTTATGCCCTCACAATGCCGCAAAAGTGCACTAATCCATCTTTTTTCCCCAAAGCCGAGACCGGAGCTAATTAACTTGCGATACTGATAAGGGACCGATTGCTTGTTGTATTCAACATGTTCGATCCATGTAATCTACACATATATAATTGTATCATAGTTAGATATTATGCAATATATATATATGTGTGTGTGTACCTTTGATAAACCATTTCTCATATCATGTATGACACAACCAGATGGACACCTTCTTGTTACATGGCCTTCCATTCCATTCTTAATGGATAAATCAGCCATAATCCATAGCCCCTCTGCTTGTTGTTTGGTGAATCTTATAAACTTCAAGACTCGAACTGGTACTATAGGTGATATAACTTGGATTTCGACTTTCATTTGCATAAAGTTTTGATCTTTTAGCATTAACTAAACAATAACTTTAATAGAAGAGATTAAAAGCAAAAAATCCAAGAAGGCTTACAAGTTGGAGAGCACCGCTTCTTGAACCTCCTAAGCCTTGAGAAATCACTTCCATTGTAGTACAACTTCCGATCAAACCCGTAAACATATCTCTCCATTGATCCTGTAACATACAAAATTAATCAAATTTTCGTATAACTTAATAAAGCCATTGGTTTTCTATTAAACTAACAAAGACAAAATAGAAAAGTTACCGCATTGAGTAATGCTTCTACAAGGGCTGAACCACTTATTGGTACCATGCTACTAGCCCTTGTAGCCTCGGATACGAATCCAGGTGGTTTGGTGTCAAGGCAAGGAGTAAAAGCCTTTACATATTCGACGAACTCAAGGGTTTCTCCTCCACCTTCCTTGTTTCGTTTCCATAGCGGAGCATTAACTAGCCCAAGCCTCAAGATCTCTTCCATGGCCCTTGATGCTTGCTCAAGATACCCATTCTTTTGAATATATATTTCGTTGCGCATTTGTGATTGTGACTCCAATGGGTTTGTACTATTATTGTTGGAGCTTCCTTCTGCGAATTTGACATAATTATTTGTTAGTAACAAAGCTAGAAACAGTAGAACGTTTATAAGGTGAAACAATTATAATTTATGAGATGTATTAAATATGTAAACATTTGTGTATACCCGTTGACTCTTTTTTGTGTCATTAGAAATGGTCATTTTGTTTGGAAATGGACTAGAAAGTGTCGAAGGCATGCCAAGCGTTTTATTCAAGACACCTGTCACTCTATTCAGCTTCTCTTTTAATCGCTCGTTCTCTATCTTGAGCTTTTGTTGTTCAATGAAACTGTCCAAAATTGTTGCTTGTGCACCGCATTTGCTGCAAATCGAGTTCTTTGCAGCTTCTTTCAATGCTAAAATCTCAAGCTTAAGTTTCTCATTCTCTTTCTTTAGAGAACTAATTTCATCACGCTTCATTTGAGCCTACACAAATGTAGTTAATGAATTTTAATACCAATTAATTATATGTCATCCAAATAATAGTGGGTCAGGTCTAGGATTAGGGGTGCAAACAGGCCGAGCCACTCGCGAGATACTTGAGATCGGCTCGTTAAAAATCTTGATCGAGCCGAGCTTAATCGAGCTCGAGCCTAAAAGTAGGCTCGTTTGACAAAACAAGCCCGATCCAGAGATTCACTTATCGAGCTCAAGCTGGCTCACGAGCCTAAACAAGCCTGTCATTTATATAATTTTATAAAATATAAATTTATTAATTACTAATTATTATATATAATATTATGATAAAATAAATAAAAAGTAAATAAATAATATATATTATTTTATTCATAAAATTATAACTGAAATAATAAAAAAATAATTAATAATAACTAATAATAGTAAACGAGCCGAACTCGAGCTTAAAATTCTACTCACGAGCCCATATGAAGCTTTGAAAGAGCTTGAAACGAGCCTAACTCAAGCTTCATGTAAATTAAATGAGCTGAGCCAGAGCCTGGTTGAGCTCAGGCTTGGCTCGTTTGTACTAGGAGTGAGTAGTAGAATTAACACTTTTGTTAAAAAAAATAATGGGTGTAGGATTTCTTTTCCAAATCCATATATGCTAATATAAGAAAATTATTTGAAGTTTAAGCATTAAAATGTCAAATATTTGTATATTTCTTAATTTTGAAATTTTTGCCATAAAATTTTCACATATCTCACTCTTCCAAAAGTAAATATATTATCAAACATTACCTTTATTTAAGTTCTTCTATTTCGGAACCAAAATTTGACCTTTTTCTCTTCCATGTTAAGTTTTATTCCGATATCTATCCTTTCTTTCTCACCAGGGTGATCGTTTTTCTTAAATAACCTAGTAACACAACACAAAACAAAACAAACAATATAAAATAACTATATAAAACTCAAATTTAATTTAGTAAATACTAGAAATACCTTTCGAGTTCTTCAATTTGATATGGCGAATGGCGAGTGTATTGTACCCTTTGTGAACTTGAAGAACGATGGATTTCTTGTTCGTTACTAGATGCGAATTCTGAATTCTCGTTTCCACCAGATGCGGTTGTAAGCACTATTTCTTTCCCATAATAATTATATCCTTCTATTTTTGGCTTTTGTCTGTAAAATCATAACACAAAATACACTTTAATTAAAATCCGCTGCTAATAAGGATGAGTGGATTCTTAAAAAAACAATCGATGAGAAGACCATAATAAAACTATATATGTTTCTAGTTTTTGTGAAAAGTATTTACTATAAATTAAATCATATATATTGATCTTAATTTTTTAAGCTTTTGTAACAAACACTTCAGTCGTGATAATATTCTGTTATGAAATGACAAAAACAACAAAAACTTTTATTTTCATGCAATTAAAAAGATCAATAAGCAATAAGTCATTGCTTGTATAATTTCATCACCAACAAAAAAAAAGTAACAAGGTTGGGTATTAAATCGAAAGGTTTAGAGTTTTCTAATATGTACGATTCATTTGAAACTTGATTTTTCATGCGTCATATAAACAAAAGAAAAATGGTGTATTATATATAAAAAATAAGACATATATTAATATTTATAGCAATTCAGATTCGGTTTTCTAGCCGACTTAGTTCAAAACTCAACATTTCAAAATTCGATTTAAACAACAAATGTGAATTTTTGATTTACCTATTTGCTGAAATGAGAAACCAAAAAGTGATTCACATATAAATTAAGGTATGTGTTTCAAAATAAAAAAAATTGTAGTGTTTCTTCTAAATATATTTTTTTGAATGGCAAGGATCGTATTAGAAAAACTCCACTAGTTAGAAACTATAGAAGACGAGACAAAACCCAATAAAAATATGACTCATTGTTAATGACTCACAAAAACATGAGCAAAACTAAAAGTTAAAAAAAAATAATATGTAACAAGTACAAAATAAGAATAGAAGAAGATACTTTATCACTTGTGAATACTTATTCAACAAAGGATCAAATTTCTTCTTAAATTCTTTTAACCAACCAAGTAATAATGCAAGTGATGTGATGTGATGTGATGTGATGATGTAGAGATATATATACACACAAACCAAAATGGGTATGTGTAAATAGAAATATGTTTGGAAATTTTATTTTAATTATTTCTATTAACTTCAAATTTAAAATTCCTATTTCATTATGAAAATATATCCATTTCACGTAATCATTGCATTTAACCCAACCTAATTATTATTGAATATAAAACAAATCTCATAAGTTAGCCACTTAAATCTTTTATGAGAAATAAAATTAAGTCTAATTTAATTATGATTATAAAGATTAATTTGATACCTCTTAAACAAATTAGGGAGTAATTATTTATCTACGATACATTAATGTATTTTGACTGATTAGGTTAAGTCAAATGTGTTGCCACCATCACTTTAATGGGATGGTCAGAGAGGTTTTTCCGAAGGTTACCTCTTGCGGGTGGTCAGGGGTTTGAGTTATGGCAAGGAAAAATTTGTCAAAAGTACTTTTTAAGGACAAAGATTGAGTCAAATGTTGTAAGGCTTCATAAACAATAAGTTTTTAAGTGATTACGTGGTTAATATAAACAATGAAACAAAACAACGATTTAAAAAAATGTCAAAGTTTATCATGTTGTATCATATTATGGCTATCGTACTAATAATTGAATTCATATATGTGGTCATATTTTCTTTACTTTGGACACTTTTTTGGTTATTAAATTATCTTAAATGTACAAAGCATTCAATTTTTTGTACTCCTGTATTTAAATGAAAACCTGAAAATAGTAAATATTAAATGGTGATTAAAATTTTATTATCCAATAATTAGTTGTAATCCTTCTAATTAAAATATTGTTGGTTTTTTTATTATATTTATTTTTTATCTTTATCATCTTATCAAAAATATTTTTTTTTCTTTGAAGTCATTACACCATAACATTTTCATTAACTACTTTTTTTAAGGAAATGTAAGATAAATATAATTTTGTTTTTAAGGAAATGTAAGATAAATATAATATATTTTTAAAGAAAAATTAAGTTTTTAAGGTGCAAACCACTAATTATATTTTTTTTAAGAAAATGTAAGATAAATATGATATATTTTTTTTAAAAAATAGATTTTTTAAGGTGCAAATTACTAATGATAAAATAAAAAATCAACAAATAAAATGAAATAGAAAATTTTAATGATATAAATATATTTCCATCTCATAAACCGAAGTTCATAATAAAATTTTTGCAACCATTATAGTTAATTATTATTTTCATTGTATTATCATTTGTCCATTAACTATGTAGAATAATAAATGATAATCTTATGATTAACTTAATTATCATAAGCTATTGATTTTTAATTAGTAAAAAAAAGAAATATTTAACTTCTTTATACATTGAAGTAAAAAATAAAATCTATTATGCATATATTAATACATTTTCTAATGTATTGTATGTTAGTTTTGGTTTTTATTTTAATCATCTTATCAAATTTTTAGAAACTTGAAAATGTTTCAATGAGAATGTGATGTGAGCATGTTCCATTGAAATATGAGGTAATGGCAATTAATACAACATATTAATAACAACAAAAATAATATATATTAATGTCAACCCAACTATATTAATTAATGCTGGAATAAAGAGAATATTACGTATTATACTTTTACACTATTTAATAAAAGAACAAATATACAAAATTTAAATTATCAATAAATTATACACCATGTTACATAATCAATAATCGTAGAATTTTTTTATTTAGTTATTATTATAAATATAAACGTTTTTTTTATGGGGTTTAAGTTCATCTTGACCTTAGGTTTGGAATATCATATGTAGAAATCGGTTTGAAACTAACTGGAATCGTAAATTAAAATGGTTTGTAATTCTCTTTACCCAAACCGGTTCCAACCGATCCAAAAATGGCCGAGAATCAGTTAAAAACCGATTGTAAACCGTTCAAAAAACTGGTTTAACTCGAACCGAAACCGATCATAAACCGGTTTTAATAGTTCTTGGCTTAGCAAACAAGGTTCAAACCGAACATGTTAAAGGATTAAAATCAGTTTGTGAATCTCTACGTATAACAAGTGAAATACTAATCACTTTCTAAAGATCAACTCCCAAATAACTTTGATATGATATCAACACGTTATCTAGGAAAAAAGTAGTCATAACTCTAATTTGTTTTTAACAATAAATGAAAGACAAAATACTAACCTAGATTATGATTGCCATATAAATGTCTTTTGGATCAAAATATGTGTGTGTGTGTAAATGATAAAGAAAAAACTCAAAAAATATATTTTTATGCATATAAATAGAATAAAATAAATGACATGCGATAACCTGAATGAGAGACGGATTCGAGTATTTCATAGCGAAAAATCATATCGATATAAAGAGGCCTTTGTTGGAGTCTTCAATCAGACCATAAACTAATAAAGGGCTTTAATCGCGTTTGAAGAAGTAACAAGAACTTGATTGTATTACAAATGGTGGAATGTTATTGAATAACCGGTGAAGAACGAAAATTTGTGTTAGGGTACCAATGTTAATATATAGAGCATTTTTTTCATATAGGTTATAATCTCCTGTGTATGCAACATACCGTAGCGTATTGAAACGTAAGGATAATAATAATAGTTTAGCTGTTAGAAATAATTAAATAAAGAAGTTACATATTTGATAAGTCTACTTTTATTGTATTTACAATTTATATCTCCATTAAATAAACGAGTAATTGGTGGGTGGGTAAGTGTGTGAGTGTGTAGTGAACTGATAGAAAAAGTGTTAGTTTTTCAAATCTGTTTTGTTTTACGCAAAGTCGAGTTTTAATTTTATAAAATGATTTTTATTTTAACTAGATTACAAACAAATAGTCAAGTGTACCTATCGTATATGTAGTATAGTATGGGTAAGAACAAAGTATAAATTACGGACACACTTGTTTCATTTTTACTACCAAATAGTTGTATTTATTTTAACCGGAAGTAAACATCATAGTGGTTTTAGTTTAACAAGTAAATTTCAAATGAATTTAAAAGCATAAATTAAAAACAATATTTTGAATTTTTATATTTTTGTAGAGATGATCAAGGATAAAAATGTACCATCTTGGTTAAAACTCCTTGTATCTTGCTTTAACAATTAATTAGTAAACATGTGATATAAACATGCTTTGGTAATTAAATGTGGGAATAGCACCATATTCCTAAATCATGTTATTTGTAACATCCCAAGATTTTCTTGAGTGATATTAAATATTATTTTCATCGGAAAAATTAATTTGAGTTAGTAGAATAATAATAATAATAATAATAATAATAATAATAATAATAAAATAATAATATAAAAGGATGGTGAGCTATAATAGATGGAATTAATTATGAACTTAAGATGATGGACTTAAGATGAAGATGGGCCTATGGTCCATGGGCTTAGGGAGTATAAATACCCCTTAAACACTAAAATCCTTTCCATCTCTATCATTCTACACCTTAGCCTACACCATTAAAAACACACACTTAAGCCAAACACTCTTTACACTATTATATTCAACGATCCAAGACCAACCGAAGGTAAGAGATCATTTATCTCAACTGACCCAACAAATTAGAACCTGACACCGCAGCCCTGGGATGCCGAATGAGCCGTTTGAATCTAGATCTAGCTTTATTCGTGTAACATCCTACTTTCGATAAAAATAAATAAAAGAAATTTTGTTTATTTAATAACGTGTCGTTATTTAGTTTAGATAAAGGAAATATTTGAGTGTGGGCTTGGACATTAAAAGATGGAATAAGGGATGGTGATAGCCCTTAGGTCCATGGGCTTAAGGGTATATAAACCCCTTAAACCTCCTTAAACCCTAAAACCCTCATTCTTATCTTTAGCCTCCATACATCTCAAAAACACACACAAACACTCTCCTATATCCTTAGCCAAGATCCGGAGGAAAAGACCCAACTCGTTTGTGCTAGAACTTCGTGACGAACAAAACCTACATCAAGACTTGATCGTGTTCGTAAACCAATTAGTTAAAAGGTACATTTTATTACGAAACACTTGTTCGGCTCGTTTAGTATTCCCAGACCTATACAAATGATATAGAAAAAACAAACGCAATAATTCTCAGTGAAATCCGTTAACGTTTGATAGGTTAATTGGTAGCTTAAAGAAACGACTATGTATATCAATCAAACTCACCATTAAAACGCGATGTTTAAGTGTTTGGTTGGTTAGGGTTAGAAGGCACTAGGTATACAAATCAATTGATACAAAATTTGTGTTGTTTCATCGTGATTTGAAGGTTAAATGCAGATCTGGTGTTAATTGTTCTTATCGATTTTGACTTTGACATCTGAGTCAAAGATTTGGAAAATAACTGATGCTCATTCGTTATGTTGAACGAATCGCTGGTCATTCGTTAGACAGCCATAATGAATGGGATACATTCGCGTGTCTTTATGACGAATGAACCCTTCATTTGTCTTAATGAATTAACGGATGGAACTCGTCATTCGTTATCTACCCATTCGCCTTGTTAGGACAATGAATCAAGCCCTTCGCTACAAGATACAGTTGCATGCGCTTATAATGAATGAACCCATCATTCATCTTATATAAAGCACGAATGGCCTTAGCCATTCGTTATACACTTATTCGTCACCATTCGTTATACACTCATTCGTCTAGATAAGACTCAGATCAAGCTATTCGTTATAACGAATGGAATCATCTGTTATATCGAATAGGATAGCGAATAATATAGCGAATGATGCTTAACTGGAACACATTCATCATAACGAATGAGTTAGCGAATAAAATAATAATTTATAATTCTAATGAAATTTGTGTTAAGGATCGTTAATGAAAATAAAAATTTTTCAAGCTGACCTAGCAGCTTGACCCCAGCCAGGGGCTTTGCCCCTTGGACCTTGCTAGGGGTTGCCGCCTCTAGACCCCGCTGCCAGCGGCGCTGCCCCTGGACCCCCGTTCGTTGAGGGTTATATTAAACTAGAAACACGATATGGGTAGTGATACTTAATTGATACGTGTACTTGTTATACAGTTAGTCGCGCACAGTTAAAAAGAGGAGTTACCATTAACTCGGAAAGGAACCGAGCTCATGTGAATTTCTAGCCCCATTTCCTTGTTATGTTTTCGGGGCTATGTGCATACTCGATGTGAGTAGTTAATACACTTACCTTAAGTGGTAAGTGTATGCTATGTGAATGTTTATGAATGATATATATATATATATGAATGTCTATGAATGATGTATGTATGATACATGAATGAAGTAGAAAAGATTAAAAGTATGTATGAAAGTATATAAATATAAAAGAAAAGGAAGGTATGTATGAATTGACGGTAAAAGGGCGGCAGACCCTAATAATATCTGTGAAGGAGGGTGGCAGACCCTAATAATATATGTGAGGTTATAGGGCGAAAGGCTCTTTAAGGGTAGCAGACCCTAATAATTTCTGTGAGGTTATAGAGCAAAAGGCTCTTTAAAACATATAAGTATGTATGTAAAGCAAGATAAAATATGAAAGTATGAAAGAAGGAAAGAATGAAAAAAGGAAAGAAAGTATATACTTATGTATGTATGAAAGAAAGATAAGCATGTTAAGTAAGTAATATGTATTTACGAGTATGTATGAGTAAGTATGTGATTGTATTGTATGTTACCTGTTTTAACTAGAACTAGTGTGCACGCAGGTAAATAGACTGAGACAGCTGGCTTGAGGAGGACACACGGCAGGATCCGAAGAGGCTGGCATCTAAAGATTTGTCATGATGTTTTGATACTATATTTTATGTTATGTTTTAAAAGACAAGTTATGAATGTTTGTAATGAATGGTTGACTTTTATTATTATTCTGTGAAACTTTTTATTAACTATGATATTTAGAGCTGTGCTTATGAGTAAATCCAACGCCACTGTAGGGCACCGGGACCGGGGCCTTACAAGTTGGTATCAGAGCATAAGTTCGATAGAATTAAGCATCCTACATGCTTAGACTCAAACAAAGAATGGGACTTAAGTAAGAAAAGAAAGAAGATGCCAGTTCAAGAAAGCCATGTGTCACTCAAGCAAGCTAAGTAAAGGTAAAGTATATTATAAATTTCAGGTGTAATGTAAGAAAGTTAGCTTAATTGCTAGAGATATGATTATTTGATTGCTTGATTGATTGATTAACTGTTTAAAAGTAGAACCTAGTACAAGTGGACTCACAAAGGGAAGTGTATAGGACACGGAAAGTAACGTGATAATCTAATCACATCTGGCCACTTTTATTACATGTTAGTCTTACTATCCTTGTACTAAATAGTTCTTTGAGTGATGACGTTTGTGTTTCCTTATAGAATACGAATGGCTGGAGCAAGAAAGGATGTTGGTCAAGGAGGTTGTACCAAACGTTGTGATAGGCCCCGCATAGTTCGAGAACCTTCTGTAGAGCCCGTTACTAGCACAATGGAAGAAGGAGGTGCAACAATGAAGGGTATCAACTTGACCCTGCTGTTCAAGCAGCCATTGCTTAGGCTATAGTTGCTGCAGTGAAGGAATTACATCCTGGAAAGTCTACTGCAAGCCATGTGAGGACTGCTTAGAAGATAGGGGAGAGTGGTAAGAAAGGTCATGAGAATGAGGAAGGTGAGTCGAGTGAAGTTCGATCTGTGAAAGTCGATGAAAGGAAGAGAGCCGAGGTGGGTGTAACTACAAGTCATTCAAAGGTTGCGACCCACCAAAGCTGACCGGTTTAGGAGATGCAATCGCTACGCTCCAGTGGATAATCACAATGGATAAGGTTATCCGAATTAGCGAGTGCCGTCACGACCAAGCAGTAGTTTATGCTACTCAGTCGTTTGGTGATGAGGCTATGTAATGGTTGGAGACTATGGAACAGAGGGAGACTCGAGAAGAGACTAAGGCTATGACGTGGGATGACTTGAAGGAGTTAGTGATGAAGTGATTTTGTGTTGATGCTGAGGTTGAAAGGGCTGAGATGAAGTTTTTGAATCTGAAGGCGGGTAAGATGACACACCGTGAGTACATTACTGAATTCAACCGCATGTCGAGGTTGGTGCCGGAAATGGTAAACACTGAGGCCAAGCGAATCAAGTGTTACATAAGAGGAATACCTCAGAATGTATGCACCTTAGTCAAGACTAGTAAACCTGCTACCTTTTACTCTGTTGTTGAACTCGCAGAGATGGCTTATGACGACCTGGATGGGGAGGATGTGATGGTATAGGAGAAGAAAGAGAAGAAATGGGTTGCTTCTGTCAAGCAACCCGGTACTCGGTTGTGGAACCCCAAGGATAAAAAGCAGAGGGTGTAGGAAAAGAAGTTATGCAAGACTTTTGGTAAGATGCACACTAGTGAGTGCAAGTGGGGTACTGGTTCTGATGTGTGCCATAAGTGTGAGAAATTTCATGGTTGAGAGTGCATGTTAGGGTCTAATGCCTGTTACAAATGTGGGACTGTGGGGCATTACGCTCATGAATGCAACGTCGAGCCCACATGTTACAAGTGCGGAAAGAATGGTCATATGGCAAGGGAATGTGCCAAAGTCGCAGTAGGTGGGAAGAACAATGCTGATCAAGCTAGGCCAAGGACCATGGCCTACATGCTGACCTAGAAGCAAGCCAAATAGATTCCAAATGTTGTGACAAGTACGTCTCTAGTAAACGGCATTTCCGCTTCTGTATTGTTTGATTCGGGTGAAAATAGAAGTTTTGTAGCTACGATATTTAGTAAGTTAGCAAAAATGAAATTTTGTCGTGTGCCTGAAACCCTTATAGTAGAAACTGCTAATGAGACCTCGGAAGAATAATGAGAATGGTTAAGGATTATAAGATACAGTTAGAGGGACTTGAGTTCCCTGTATGTTATGACCTTAGGAGGGTTCAATGTAGTTTTGGGAATGGGTTGGCTATCTGAGTTTGAGGCTCAGATAGTGTGTAAGAGTAGGTTGATAAGTCCTTGGATGGTGGTACGTTAACGGTTTATGGTGATAAAGAAAGTTCAGGGCTTAATGTCATTTCGATGATAAAAGCCGAAGGTTTGTTAAGGCGAGGGTGCCTACCTGGCGTATGTTGTCAAAGCTACGGCCGAGATGAAAGAAGTAAAAGATGTTCCTATTGTGAGCGACTACCCAGAAGTGTTCCCTAAGGACCTTTCGGGGTTGCCACCGGAGCGAGATGTAGAATTTCAGATAGACTTAATACCAGGAGCATGGCCCGTCGCGAAAGCACCTTAACGCCTGGCGCCATCTGAGATGAAATAATTGATGTCCCAACTACAAGAACTCCTCGATAAAGGTTTTATAAGACCGAGTGTTTCCCCGTGGGGCGCACCGGTGTTGTTTGTTAAGAAGAAGGATGGAAGTATGAGAATGTGTATAGACTATCGTGTGTTGAACAAGCTTACGGTGAAGAACGGATATACGTTGCCACGGATTGAAGATCTGTTTGATCAACTACAAGGTTCGAGTTGGTTCTCACGAACAGACCTTAGATCATGCTATCATCAGCTGAAGGTGAAAGAGGCGGACATCCCTAAGGCACCGTTTCGGACGCGGTATAAACACTACAAGTTCCTCGTAATGTCGTTCGGACTAACGAATGCTCCCGCAACGTTTATGGATATGATGAATAGGGTATGTCAGCCGATGTTAGATAAGTCAGTCATCGTTTTCATTGACGATATATTGATTTATTCAAAGAGCGAGTCTGGCCATGCGGATCACCTAAGAGAATATTGAAGATTCTGAAAGAAGAGAAACTGTATGCTAAGTTCTCGAAGTGCGCATTCTGGTTGTGTGAGGTATAGTTTCTTGGTCACGTAATCAATCCTGAAGGGATTACAGTGGACCCAGCTAATATTGAGGCAATAATGAATTGGAATACCCCATAGAACTCGACAGATATACACAGCTTCTTAGGGTTGGCTGGCTATTATAGGAGATTCATTGAAGGCTTCTCCAAGATAGCCGCACCATTGACTGGAATGACCTGGAAGTCTGTAGTATTCTATTGGGGTAAGTTTCAGGAGGAGGCTTTTGAGCAATTGAAGAAAAGACTCACACTAGCTCCAATCCTTGCTCTACCCGATGGTGACAAGGGTTTGGTTGTTTGTACTGATGCCTCACATCGTGGGTTAGGTTGCGTGTTAATGAAACGAGGAAAAGTGATAGCTTATGCGTCCAGACAGTTAAAGGTTCATGAGAGTACCTACCCGATGCATGACTTAGAGTTAGCAGCAATAGTGCATGCTCTAAAGATATGGAGACACTACCTGTATGGTATTAAGTGTACTGTATACACCGATCATAAGAGTTTGAAGTGCTTCTTCGAGTAGAATGAGTTGAACATGAGACACGGGAGATGGTTAGAGTTGATGAAGGACTATGACTGTGATATAAAATACTACCCTGGTAAGGCTAATGTGGTTGCCGACGTGCTAAGCCGGAAGAATGAAGAAGTCATTGCAACAATGAAGTCGTGTAAGTTAATCGTTAACTCAGATCTCTTTAGAGAGATCATCAAGGTGCAGTCTGAGGTGCTTGTAGATGAAGGGTTAATGAAGAAAGAGAGAATTGTCGGACAGCAAGACGAGCTATTAGATAACACTCATGGGGTGAAGACTAGGTTTGATCGTATGTGGATTTCACGCCATGGAAATCTTAGAGGTCGAATCTTAGATGAAGCTCATAAGTCGAGATACTTGATTCACCCGGGATCCACCAAGATGTATCAAGATCTTAAGAGAAACTACTGGTGTCCAAGTATGAAGAATGATGTAGTAGATTATGTTAGTAAGTGCTTAACCTGCTTGCAAGTCAAAGCAAAGCACCAGAAGCCTTATGGGAAGATGCAGCCTCTAGAAATACCATAATGGAAATAGGAACACATCACCATGGATTTCATAACTAAGCTACCGCGTACAGCTAAATGCCTTGATACCATTTGGGTGATAGTGGACCGTTTAACGAAAAGTGCTCACTTTTTGGCCTATACGAAAGGCCATCTCTTTAGAAACGTTAGCAAATGTTCATAAAAGAAGTTATGGCTAAAGATGGAGTGTCGTTATTGATTGTGTCTGATAGAGATACTCGCTTTATTTCAAGATTCTGTAAGAAGTTCCATGAAGCTATGGGAACAATATTGAACATCAGTATGGCATATCATCCTCAAACATATGGACAGTTTGAAAGGACTATTCAAACCCTTGAGGATGTGTTGCATGCTTGTGTTTTAGACTTTGGAGGAAGTTGGGATGATCATCTGCATCTTGCAGAATTCTCCTACTACAACAGCTACCATTCGAGTATTGGTATGCCGCCGTTTGAGATGTTGTATGGTAGACGTTGTATGACTCTTGTATGTTGGGGAGAGATTGGTCAGAAAGAGATTGGAAGTTTGGAATTTGTGCAAGAAACCTCTTCAAGATTTGATCAGATCAAGGCAAGACTAAAAGCTGCTCAAGACCGACATAAGTCATATGTCGATAAGCGGCAACCACCGATCGAGTTTAACGTTGGTGACAATGTGATGCTCACTGTCTCGCCTTGGAAGGGAATTATTCGTTTCAAGAAGAGAGGAAAGTTAAGCCCAAGGTACATTGGGTCGTTCAAGATTGTAGATCGTGTGGGAGAAGTGACTTACAGGCTAGAGTAACCAGAGGAGTTAGAAGTA
This sequence comes from Bidens hawaiensis, assembly GCF_021521415.1. Taxonomy (NCBI): domain Eukaryota; kingdom Viridiplantae; phylum Streptophyta; class Magnoliopsida; order Asterales; family Asteraceae; genus Bidens; species Bidens hawaiensis. The sequence goes on from NW_027491279.1 coordinate 664,611, forward strand.
ATCCACTCTACCTTTCATGTTTCTCACTTGAGAAAATGTCTAGCTGATGACACGTCGCATGTGCCATTATTAGACATTTTGGTGGATGAACTAATTAAACTATATAGAACAGCTTGTAGAGATCGTTGACCGCAAAGAAAAACAGCTCCGTCATAAAGTTATCCCTTTGGTGAAGGTGATATGGAAGCATCGTAAAGAATCGGACGTTGCTTGGGAAGTTGAAGAAGAGATACGCAAGTTTTACCCGGGCTTGTTTAGGTAAGAGTTAGGTTTCGGGGGCGAAACCTATTATAAGGATGAGACAGCTGGCTTAAAGAGGGGCACGTGGCAAAAGTATAGAGAAGCTGACATCTGAAGACTTAATTTCATAATGTTTGAACTTTTGACATGTTTTATATGGTTTAAATTTTAATACTTATGTAACGAACGGTTTTCTTTTATCTATTCCACGAAAAGTTTTAATTAACTCTAATATTTAAAAATTATGTTTATGAGTAAATCCAACGTCAAAGTAGGGCACCAGGACCGGGCCTTACAGCTTCTCTTATGCTTCATCGATTAGTGACTACTGAATTTTAATAGGAGGTATTGTGTAGCCAAATTGATGATTATATTGGTTGAGGAAAACGATTACAGTCTAAATAAAATCAGAAACTATAAAAGAATGGGGTTAGGAATTCAGACTTAAGAGATGGAGAAGATGAACTTCAAAGTTTGCCTTATTTCTCTTATATCGTTCTTCCTTTTTTTTGAGTTGTAACCACTCAGACCATGTGAAGTCAAAATGGCCCACCCTTAGGCATTATGCGCCATGTGGCATCCCCGTCATCAATTGAGAGTTGTGCAAAAAGTGGCGTAGTGGGCAAAACGTCATAACTCTCCTACAATAATTACATTTATTTTCTCTCTCTCTCTCTCTTCTCCCCACACACAAATTCATGTTGAAAACGCTTTATGTAGAAAGCGCTTCCACAAAACCCCACCCCCATAACGCCTAGGTGGGCGGTGTTCCCCGGCGTTATGGAGGAAAACGCTTGAGATACCGCCTCCACTACGGATGGTCTCACTAACCAAACCCTAGATATATTAACCATGTGCCTTTAAACTAGGCTGTTTTATTGCAAATTTCTTTTTTGGGCCTTAAAGCTGGGCTGGTCCAATACAGTAGATAATTATTTACTAAATTAAATCGGTATTGTTTCATTATGGAGTATGACTAAGATTATAATGAATGTTTTAGATTTTTGGATTATGATGTTTTTTTTAAGTTCCATGAAAGTTAGTTATTTTCTTTTAAATATGTAAATAAATTAAATATATATTATATTATTTATGATGTCATCTGGGTCAATGTCCAGTCCGACCTCCCGAGTCAGTCGGACCTGTGACCCGGTAAGCCGTCCGGGTCATTGTCCGGTACTGATTTGAAAACATTGCCTACATGTTATTTGTTACTCATTTTGAGTGAAAGGTTGTTTATGTCTCACTTTTTCTATGCTAATTTATTTACAAGCCGAGTTAGATGTATTTGTGCTTCATTTTGGAACATAAATCATGCAATAGGAAGGAACAAAGAAATGGGTTAATTTGAGTGGTTCTATACAAGAAAATATTTAAAGATTTATAATTTTTTTTATAACTTAAGAATTATAACAATTGTAACTTAACTTTGTCTTTATTTATTTAATGTAACATGCAATCTTGATGTGTCCTTTGATTTATTAAGTTATGACTTAAATAACTTAAATTAGTTAACTTGTATAATATACAGGTGCCTAGTATGGTATATTTAGTACATGTTTGGGATTGCTTCTTTAAAATGTTTTTTGTTCTCCAAAAAACAAAAAACATTTTAAAGAATCAATTCCAAATACATAACTTTATTGTTTAGCGTTAAGGGCATATCTTTCTATTAAATGACTATGAAGTAATTAATTATTTACTTATTTATTGTTATTCAATGAAGATTGGGTAGGTGAAAAATAAAAAAAAATAAAAAAGGTTTTTTGATTAGATCTGGAATATTTCTAACTTTATTGTTTAGCATTAAAAGACATTATCTTTCTATTAAATGACTTTGAAAGTAATTTATTTTTTCATTTTTTTTCTTTTAAATGAAGATGGTAGATGTGAAAAAAAAAAATATGAGATTTATTCATAATGAAGAATGATGATGACGTTAAAATGAAAAAAAAAAAAAAAAGGATTTGGTATGTTTTTAACTTTAATACTTAGCATTAATGAAGAATGATTTTGAAATATTTTATGTTTTTCTTTTAATAACGGACGGACGATCGAAAATATGTGACTTTTTTTTAGCTTAAACCCAGGACCACCCCTTTGTTTAAACAGTTAGTTTTTGAACGTTTCACATCAACAATTTAGGATGAGAATTGTTGACAAAAGAAAAACTAAAAACAAAAGAAAGCAAAAGAAATTAATAAAATGATTTCTTCATAATGATAAATTGCTTATGAGGTTAAATAAATAATGAAAAAAAAAAAGAAGCATTGATTAGATCTTAAAAAACATATATAAACTATTATAAAATATGTTTTATAGCTGAAAAATTATTTTTATAATTGAAAAATCAAACCGCATTTTCTTATTCTTTTGCAAAATGATTACACCGATAAATATAATTATTTTGCAAAAGAATTAAAGAAAAATGTAACGAATGTTCTCTCCAAGGACCAAATGTTTACTCGCTAGTGAACGGTGGGACCTACATTGTAATTTCATATACTTAAGTACCAAATGTGTCAAACATATATTGTGATGGATCATTTGTTCAATATAAAGTATTTACTTTGAAGATTTAAAAAAAAAAGTAAACATTTAGCTTAAATCCTAATTCTAAAATCCATGTGTTTACAAAATATCCCTCGTTTGCTAAGTGCCTAAGGGCCTATTTGTTTACATCAGAACGGAATCATTCAGATGTAAACATCTGATTCATTCAGACTTCAGACTGTTTGGTTTCAAACAGAAAAATATCTAAATGGTTAAAATTAAGTTTAAATCATTCAGACTTGCTATTGCTGAATGTGACAGATGCTCATTCAAATCTGACTTATTCAGATTTGAATGAACCAAACAGCTCCTAAAACCAAATCACAGCTCAACAAATGAAAGATTAAGCATTAAATGAACAGAGGAACAACCAACAGCCACACGGTTAGTCCACGATTGGATCCTAGATCGACCGCCATTCTTTGATCCAAGTTCGCCCAATTGTTGTCATGATCATTGGCACTTATTGGTATAGTCGAAGTGTAGTGGTCATACTTGTTACGGATGATTTTTAGAGTTTAAATTTAACGCTCAATCAAACCAAGTCATCTACAACTACAAATCCATGTGTATATGCATTGTGTATAAAATATAAGCTTGGGTATAAAATATAAGAAAAAAAACACTTTTTAAAATTATACCAGATTTACAAAGACAAAGAATTTACATCTTTTTCAAAAATGTGTTTATAAACTTATAGGTAAAATTGTTAAGTGAGGCTTTCAAGAGTAATGCTTTCAAATAGAGGTGCACAAAAAAAAAGATGGGTCCGGACCCGACCCGGAACCGCTTCCTATCCGTACATGACCCGCAGGTAAGACCAGGTATAAGATTTCTCCTCAAAACCGTACCCGGAACCAGTGGAACTGGAACCGGAAATACCCGGTCAACATCTGAAGAAACCGGTCAAAACCCGGTCAAATACCCAACTATACCGGGAACCGATTCTTACCCGAACCCGGTTTGACTTTTGTTGACCATACCCGCAACCGGTTCCTACCCAGTTCCGGGTTTAAATAATACCCGATTTGTGCACGTCTACTTTCAAAATATACATGGTCAAAACTAGAGGTGCACAAAAGAACCGGTTCCAAACCCTACCCGGCAGTTCCTACCCGGAACCGGACCCGACCCTACCCTACCTGCGAATACGGACCGGGCTTTGGTTTTCCCCCAGTTTTACCCCGAACCAGAACCGACCCGGACTCGGTGGAGCGGGTTCCACGCAATACCCGACCCTACCCGACTCGAAACCCGAAATAAACCCGATGGAACCGGTCAAATACCCGACTATACCCGGAACCGGTTCCTACCCGGACCTGGTTTTGACTTTTGTTGACAACTTATATATAGGTTTTGGGCATCAAGAACCGCTTTCAACGGCTATATTACCGTTGGAACAGATTACAACGGTAATATTTTCCTCAAAAACCGGTTCCAACGGTAATATTGTTGGGTTTTAACAAGATTATCAAAGTGATAAAATCCTTATTTTACCAAAAACGCAGCGGATATAAGTTTTAAATCTTGTTAGTTTTAGTGTATGGAACCAATTCAATACATGCAAAACCCAAACCCGGATCCAAATACGAATTACACACTATCAAACACATGCATGTCACTATAAGTTCATTCATGTTAAACTACCTTTCAAGTAACCAAAGAATTGTGAAAAGGATGATGATTGAAATGCAAGAACTTGAATATGGAAGCTCCTCAAGCTAGTATACCCCAAGCTCCAACAAGACACCACTTCTAGCTAGGATTTGAACACTTGATAACCCTTTCTTCCTTGCCTTTCTTCCTTGGCCGAAACTCCAAGAGGAAAAGAGAAGAGAGAAATCTTTGTTACTTGTGTATAATTAATTATATGTTATGAAAGAAGGAAAGAGAAAGACTTGGTTTTATTCAAAAGCATCTTTCTCTCCACCAATGATATCCATTGCATGTCTCCACTACCTCAACTTTAATAATAAAATAATATCAAGTGTAAGAGATTCCTTTACATTATTAATATTATTAATTTTGTTTTATAACATAAATATATATCCATATATATATTTATAAGATATAACAAAACTTATTACATGTTGGGTGACGTGCTTAGTAACCATTATTCACATATTGTTATTTAACCAACTTAATTAACAACATGTAATGTTCTCTCATAAAACATAAATCATCCATATGATTTGTTTATTACACAAGTACATTTTTATTTAGAAACCCTTTTCAAATAACTCAAGTGTCAATATTCATTTACTTATGATCATATCATACATAAACAAATATTCTCAGTGTTTGTCTAGCTTGTTATTGGATATGACCCGACTTGGATCAATACGTACTAGCCACATCAACTCTAATATGTGTCTTGGGCAGATCAATTCCAACAAATATAGCCGTTGGAACCGGTTACAACGGCTATATCTCTCTCAAAAACCGGTTCCAACGGCTATATTACCGTTGGAACCGGTTCCAACGGCTAGTTTGACCTTCAGTTGACCATTTCATAAAAAACCCGCCAGAACCGGTTTTTTCGGGTAGGAACCGGACCGGGTACATTTTGGAACCGGGTAGGAACCGATTAACATATACAATTCGTGGAACCGGGTAGGAATTTCGGGTACAAAAATACCCAAACCGGATATGAGGTCCATCGGGTAGGAACTGGACCCGGTTCCGGCTCGGTTCCACCGGTTCGGTTCCGGAACCGGGTTTTTTTGCACGTCTACCATTTACTCCTAAACAACTCACTCCTCCAATATTTTGACCAATCTCTTTCACATTAAAAACGTAAATGTAAAAGGGTTATATCAATCTTATATTACCTCATGATACAAACTACAAAGATAGCAAGAGAATTCTTGTACCATCAAAGTATCAAACACAAACATCTAGACAAGAGAGGCAAATCATAGAAAGATGAATCATTACACACATTTTTGTGAGATTTCATAAGAGTACGAGTACCCGTTTAGTTAAGTGCATCCGTAGTCCAAATCCGACCAATTTCCACCCTCCATGCGAAGATGTTCACTTTTATTGGAACCCGCTTACTCTAACCAAATCTCACTACACAGGCGCCTACATGATTTGACCGTAAAGGAACCATTCGGATCTCTATTAAACGCTGGTAACTTTTGTTAACATCAATATCATGTGATCAATTTTAACCATTTTAAATATTAATTCATCTCATGTCGTGTTTAATATAAAATGTAGGCAGCTGATCCAGCTAAACGGCCCGGCTCTGGTAAACTCATTACCGAGTGCCCAAAGCCGTAAAAAACCTCAATTTCAGAATTCTATCAGCAGTGTCAGAACTGTTACAAGCCAATCACAACATGAATCTTTAATCCTACATTAAAGTGAATAAAACTGCGAATAAAGGTATTCTCGAATCTTGTAATATTCTTCACACAACGGACCTTCAATAACTATTTGTTGAATCGCAGCAGCACCACCCTACACCATAAACTTCAAGATTAAAACACCGAACCGAATTGGCTCATAATAGATAACTAACATTCTTAATACAAACCTTCTGACTAGCATCCCCGACTTTCCGCAGTGTCACGTACTCCCCGCATCGTAGGGCCCCACCCGAAAATTCTACCTGAAATGGTTTATTGATACATGCATGACATTATGAAGGTAACTTGGAAAGATATTATGAAATTTAGTTGCAAGCAAAAGAGATGAAATTACCGGAATACCCTTGCTGGAAAGAAACTGCTTAAAGTCTGCCATTTTCAGATCACCGACAAGAACCGATTTGTGAGGCGGCGCTTTTGTTGAAAGAGGGAGCGAAGACAATGAGCCGCTTTCCGTCTTCTCTATCTCAGAATCAATCCATGCTATTTCATAATCTCCGAGCTGCATCAGTCAAAACGGATGGGTCAAAATGCATATTTTTTAGTCATCAAATATGTGAGGAAAAAAGAGAGACGCTAACCTTCTTAAATAGAACATTGCTCATCAATTTCTCTGAGAGTTGCACCTATTTTTCACAACAAACCAAATAAATGTTAATTTGACGATAAATGGTTCAAAATAACATCAAGTTAAAACTTTTTATGTACCTTATAAGCACACAGATCTGAAGTGACATCAATTGTTTCTTCAATTTGAGGAGCATATACATGCGGACAAACATGTTTCAGACAGTGTTGCTTCAGATGTTCGGTGGCCTCAGCTGATCCATGCACCAACACCTATTAAAGAAGATTTTATCATTTTTTATATCTAATAGTGTGTTATAGTGCTAATTAAATATATAAATAACAAAAAGAGCATTCATACAAGTTTCAAGGGTGCAACATGAGAAAGAATTGATTTGATCGATCGACCATCAGAACGCCCTTCAAAATCCATGTAAACCAATGAACATTTGATTTGAACCTGAAACAGGCATGGTGATATCAATATAAGAAAATAAATGGAAGTTGAGTTATTTATGTTACCTACAATCCATGTAAATAAACTTACAGTGAGTTCAGAAGATACGACTTTCGATGGGGTCGTATCAAGCATCAAACTAGCAGTGTTTTCATCAAGTTTTCCGTCAAGATCTCCACCCATCTGATATCACCAAAGTATACGTGTATTACAAACACTTCTATAGATAAAAGTATCATGAAATTATATAAAACTTACAGGCATAGATCCCATGTCCATATCTTCATCCCTGATTACATAATCATCTGGATTAATGACTTCACCAAAATCATCCCATTCTGAGGTGTTATCATAAAATGGGAACATTGGAGCGACGCTCGAGGTTGGAACAAATCCATCTATTAGTACATCACGATATGCTTCCCCACGCACCCCACCACCTGCAATAAATAGCTATCGTTCAATATAAATTACAAAATAAATAAATATCTCGCATTTGGAATTAGTTAAGTTGAAAGGAAATGCAATATCAAAACTGAAACTATAATAGATTCCATTCAAATGCTAACAACCTCCTAATCTGTTTTACCCAAAAAACTAGATTATTATTTTAACAATATGGTTTTTTTTTAAATTAAGATACAATTTCATTTCATGGTAGAAACATAGATATTACATCAACATAGCAGGTAGGCGGGCAACAAGCTGCGCCGCCACCCCTTTCTGAATTGCAAACGTAAAACAATATGGTTCAGTAGTTAGGTTTGATACATTAATATTTATCACACACGTAAAACATGTATATGGCCAATGTATGTAATACGCAAAACAAGCTTTTGTGAACAAATGTTTTTAAAAAAAATTATTTACAAGTTTGACAAGGGAATCTTTTTTGAAAACTTTATACTTAAAAGATGATTATTAAACGCCAAATCCGATGCCAAATCACATATACATATACATATACATATACATATACATATACGCTAAATGACAAAACATACCAAATCATCATTTTTTGAAAAAAAATATTTATAAACAAAACAATGACTTGCTACTGGTGGAACAGGTAATTCGTTATTACAACCGTTAATAAAATGTAACACCATTGCTAAAATCAGTAATAGTAATAAAGTGACAGTTGGTTTCTATTTTGTGCCTAATATAAGGTCAGTTGCTAAAATCAAGAAAAAGTACAAAGTTTGTTTCAATTTCTTG